>NC_135317.1:8250353-8949103 GCF_048772815.1 Callospermophilus lateralis
GAGGCAGGAAGATCAAACCTGGGAATGATCTGCTCAATGAGGATGGAGGCAACAATGTCAGCAGTTTCCCTGAATGTAGGGAAGGCTTCTATCTATCCTGAAAAAGTATCAACCAAAGTAAGTAGGTTGTGAAGGTTTTTGTGCCTGGGAACATGAGTGAAGTTAGTGGCTCCTCATCTGAGGTGTGGGGAGTTTAGGTTTGATGCTTTCTTGTGGGGATACTGTAGAGCAGACAGAATAAACAGAGTGGACCTGCTGGAGAGTAGTTCTTATTCCTAGGAAGTTAAAGAGGGGTTGTGAAAACTGGAAAAAGAGGTTAGAGAGGGTTTTAGATGGGCACAGAGTCTCTGGAGCCAGAAGAGTTGGTCATGAGTCATAGGTCTTCATCTTGGGCATCAGGGTAGTCTTAAAGAAGTAGTTGATTGACCAGCTTGTGGGTGAATTTGTGTATATGATCTTGCAGGAATTTCTGTAGGCAATTTAATAGACATGGTCCATTAGGAAAAACATAAAGAGGACTAATAGGCGTCCTGTGAGGGGGAGGAGCCAAGGCCATACTTGACTGAGCATTCCCCATGGAGACTGTTGGCTAGTTGCTGTCTCCTCTTTTCTAGCTGTTCTTGTCTTTTATTACTCCTAGGAATGACTTTTTGGCTTAACTGTTTTGGGTAGGTGTTTAAGATCAAGCTGGTAAGAGTCAGCTGAGTTTCCATAGGGGTAGCTCATGGGGGAACTTGAGAGTAGCTTCTTAGTTCTGCTAGTGCCATTTGCGCTAGGATGGGTCCAGGTCTTGCTTGACCATGTGGCTTCCCTTGGAAGCATCAGGGATGTCTCCTGTCTCCAATGACCCTGCTATTCACAGCAAAGGCATGTATTGGCTTTTCATTCTCCAGTGGTCTCATTAATCTCCCTGATCAGGAGGTTATGTGGCCCAGAGTTGCAAAGCTCTTTAGAGAAGTTCCCTGGATTTCAGACTGACTCAGAAGGTGAGAGCCAAATATTGTTTTTTTGTTTGTTTGTTTTTTTGTGTTTTTTTTTTTTTTTGGCTATTTTCATTTAATTTTAAGTCTTGATCTTAAACATCCAGCAAAGTCAGTTTCACCTTAAATTAAGAGTACTGGGCTTTAGCTGAAGTCTCGCCTACTTTGGAGTCATTCTGAAATGTATTAAGATGGGAGGCACAGCCTTATCTCAGGTAAGGTAGGCTCTCTATAAATCTTAGGTAAAGTGTTCTACTATTGAACTGATCTTTGTTTTTAAATATCATTTTATAAGCTTATATATGTTGTTGCTTGATGTCACATGAATACTAGGTAATACAATATATTACATTTAAATTGTACCCAGTGTATAGAACTTTATATTAATCTTACTGATAACAGGTCCAGTTATAGAACAGTATACAGAAGTTTTGCTTTCTAATCAGAAGTGACCCACTTCTCATGGCTTAATCTGTTTTTGGCTCAGAGCATGTTGAGCTCTGCTCTTTGTTAAGAATAGATAAAATTTTTTTCAGCGCCCTCCTAGCCCACTTGGCAGAACATTCCGTTTGTGAGCAAGTCCTCCCAAAGACAACAAAACATCTCATGTGCAAGCATGATTTGTTGTCACCTTATCTAGACCTTGACAGAATATCCCATTTGCAGGCAGACTCCATCAAGGACAGTAATAATTATGTTTTCAAGCTAGTAGTCACATCTGATTCTCTATACTGCATGTAAGGGGAGGGACTCAGAAGTTCACTGCAGAAGTTTTTAAAAAGCAGGTTTTTTTTTTTCCTATTCTGGGCAAGTTAACCCTTCATGGACATTTGAGAAGGGGAGAGCTTGTTCTTTCCTTCCCCCCCACCCTGCCTGCTGTTACCATGGAGCCTAGTTGGTAACTCCCTTATCTTAGAAATGTATGCATCACTGTGAAGCTCAGCTCAAGGTCAGTGGCCTTATTTACATATTTTGTGAAAAACTAGTAAGGGGGTGTCTAGCTTTTGGAGTTCTGATTTTTTCAGCCAGTGGCCAAGTAGAACCGGGCAATATGAAAAGAGGAGGTTATATACACTGAACTCTTTTATAGGGATTCTTTTGTTGAAAGTTCTAAAGTCAGCCATAGTAAAGATTTCTGGAGAAAGTCAGTTAAGACATTTCCATGGGCCTGGTAGGAAGGGGGAAGACTGGAAGGTGGGGCTGAGAGCAGCTCTAGTGGATCTGAAAATGAGGAAGGAGAGATGTAAAAGAATAATGGGAAAGGGATTTGGGATTTTCCTAGCAACAAAAACTTGAGCAGTAGAACAGGTAGAGCAGAGGGGAAGATGGGAGTGAGTATCCCAAAAAGCCTGTAAGAGACTTTAAATTCTTAGTAACCTGTTTTCGGTGATGACAAAGCAACTTTAAAGGCCATTTTCACCAGATTTTGAATAGAGGTCTGAGGACTCTCCTCAGCTGGTTTGTGCTTTGGGTTATATGGTGGGACCCGGTGTGGGCACTGACAGGAGAAGAGAGGAGTGAGTGGGTGGAGGGGTACCTCAGTACCTGCTACCTCAGCAAGCGGGGAATTGTCCGAGAACTGGCAGAGGTTTGGGTTTTTGATCTAGTAATTGGAGGGGAAAAATCAGGTTGCTGAGGTGGGAGTGACAGCAGAGAGTCTGGGGCAGAAGGATGAGGTGAGGATCTATTGGAGAAGCATAGTTCAGAGCGCTCACAGAACTTAAAAAGGTCACACAAAATTTGAGGATCTAGAGACCCCTCTGGGGGTCATTGGTTTTGGTTGTCTAATTGGTAATATGGTCAATTTTGTGAATTGCATTTGATGAGGAGTTTGGGTTTGATGTCAGGAGTGAGGGACAAACAGTTAAGATTAGCCAGGAGGCATTTGAGAGGAGAAACAGCAGGGAGGGAAGAAGAGGCTCTAATAATGATTCTTGACAGGAAGAAAAGAGGTGAATGGCCTGGACTGGAACAGATTTTGTTTGAGTTTCTTACAGGCATTACCAAAAGGAGAACTCACCCAAAGAGACTCTGGAGAGTTGGGGTCGGGAGGGCAAATGAGTCATCACCCAAGAGCCCAACCAGGGAGACCTTGGAAGGCCAGGAGTCACAGGACACCTGACATCAGGGTTTTTACCAGGAGAGGAGAAGGAAACTTTAGATAAAGAGAGTCAGAGAGTGCCTATTCTTCTGTCCCTTATAGCTCATCAACCATGAAGTGGGCATCCAGAGAATCCAGCATAACTGTGAAAGTTGTGGTGGGGTGCGTTCTCTCCTCCAAACTAGGCGTCAAGGGTCTTGCTGGATGTTCACTGTTAAGGCCTTTGCATATAGCTGTTTGGAGATGGATTCCCAAAGAGGAGGAGGGGGACACACCAATTGTCGATCAGAAGGAATCACCTATTGGAGAGCCGATGTTGGGTGGAATGTAGCAGCGCTCAAAAAGTTGAATGAGGACGGCGAACTATGAGAGAGGGGGTCCTCAGAATGAGGAATTTCCCCTCCTGGGCTTCGGCAACAATGAAAGGCCAAGGCTCCTCATCAGAGATTAAAATGCACACACAGATAGCAGTGACAAAGATGAAGCACTTTATTGTAAGCTGGTGCTAGCTTATATAGAAAATAAAAGTCAGTTATCTTAAACCAGGAAGCTCCCGGGGCCAATCATAGTAAAGATCAGGTCATCATCTATAGTGCACACACGTCTGCCCTGCATAAGATTCATGGGGATCACAAACTGTTCATGAGTATGAAAGATGGGAGGACCAATTAGAAAATTTTCAAAACAACTTGTTATCTGCCCACTGGCAAATTGCCTGCCGCCATGTTGCATTAGGGGCTCCTTATCTGAAAGGCCCAGGGAGCTCTTTGCCGCCCACTGGCAATTTGCCTGCTGCCATGTCTGAAGGCCCAGGAAGTACTTAGGGAAATTACCAACAAAGCCCCTAGGGTCAAGAGGCCAAATGAAGCCACTTGGCCCAGGTGAGCATCTTGGGAAGGGGATCAGGAAAGCAGGCAGGGCAGAGACACAAAGGACAGGAGGGCCAATGCAGGGCACAGCCTAAAGGGCTGCAGGATGGGTGTGGCTTGGGTAAAGGCCATGACCCCAGCAAGGAGCCCAGGCAAGGGAACAAGAACAGGGCCCAGGCCCAGGGAGAGCAGGGAACTATGGACCAGTAAGTCAGTGCTGCACTAGGGTACTGCAGTGCAGAAATGCCAAGGGGAACAGGGAATCAGCCATAGGAAGGGCTACAATGCCCAGAAAATCAGTGAGCAAGAAGGACCACCAGAGGCTCAAAAAAGGAGCCAGGCCAGTGAATGGAGAGACAAGTGCCAGGGTTTGGGCAGGGGGCTCAGGACAGTGGAAAAGATTTGGAAAGGAAGACAGGGGATCCAGCATGGTGCAGCCAGGCTCCAGGCCCAGGGCCACCTCCAAGTTTCAGGGTTCCTGGTGCCAGACAAGCACCCAGGGAGAGAGAAAGACCCAGGCAAGGGCCAGGGCATTGTTTCCCACAAGGTGCCCTTGATCAGATGAGAATCCACTGCCAGAGTCCTAGCAAAAGAGGCCAAGAAAAGGAAGAGCACCAAAAAGAGTGCAATGGGAGGACACAGAAGGGGGTCGGGGTGTTTTCACATAGGGGCGAGACCCAGGACCCAAGCCAGGCGCCCAGGAAAGGGACCCACCCCATCAATGGTGATTGGGGACCAAAGAAGCAGGAGACCTACATGCACCAGAAAAAGGTACAAGGGGAAAGGGATGAAGGGGCTGCGTGAAGATCAGGAGAACCAAGGGGCACCTAGGGGAGCCTGCTGGCAGGCCGAAGGAAGGGGCTCCCAGGTCAGATCCAACACAAAGATAGTCCTTGCTATGCCAAGGGCTATGAGGAATGTGATCAGTGGCTCAGGCAAATGCACAGGCCCAGGGATCAGAGAACAAATTGTCAGGGTTAGGGAGGTGTGGGTTGTGGTAGGGGCAGCATGGAAGGCAGGAGGAAAAGGATGGGATTGCTCAGGGATTGGTTGGAGCAATTCCATGTTAATTGCCAGGCCTCAAGTTTCAGGCAGTGAGGGGGACTCAGCCGAGTGGCAGGTCTGTGTTTCCCATAGGGACTATTCAGGGCACAGAGGCAAATAAATTCCGCTCCTCTGCCCCACATGAGTAGATCCTCAGAGAGAGTCCTAGACAAAAGGTGGGGCCAAATAGGGTAGAATGAGGAGATACATGGTATGCAGAAGTGTGGGATGGGTTGGGCTGCAGTATCCAAACAGCAACACAGGGTAAAAAGAAGCAAGGGGAGTAGAGTTTTCGGAGAGTGCCAGGATACCGCAGCATGAGGGGATCAGAGGGGAGGCACAGGAGGGGGCAGGCAACAGGGGCCTGAAATCAAGGGACAGGGAAAGTGTCCTTAAGAAGTGTAGGCAGAATCTCAAGCAAGGAGCCAGGCCCAGTAATGGAGAGCCAAGTGCTTGCACCTGAGCCTGGGTAAGTGAAAAGAAACATAAAGATGGAGCAGCAAGAGGGGAGAAAGTGGATTGGGTGGCACAGGGGGAGAAAGGCTCAAGGCCCAGATTCATTGCAGGGTGTCAGGGGTCAGGAGCAGGACCCAAGCTGCGGGAGGCCAAAGGGCCCAGGCAAGGGGCAGGGCTACATTTTCCAAAGGGATCCCCTAGGGCCAAGAGGTCAAATCAAGCCACTAGGCCCAGGTGAGCATCCTGGGAAGGGGATCAGGATAGTTGGCATAGCAGAGACACAAAGGACAGGAGGGCTGAGGCAGGAAACAGCCTGAAGGGCTGCAGAACGGGTGGGGTGGGGGCCAGGAACCCAGCAAGGAGCACAGGCAAGGGACCTAGAAGAGGGGCCCAGGCCAGGGGAGAGAAGGGAACACAAGGCCAGGAAGACAGGACTGCACTAGGGTATGGCAGTACAGGAAAGCCAGGGGAGCAGTGAAGCGACCTTAGCAAGGGGCCCTCAACAATGCCCAGAAAAGCAGTGACCAAGAAGGACCACCAGAGGCTCAAGTGAGAAGCCAGGCCAGGAAACAGACAGCCAAGGGCCACGGCTTGGACAGGGGGCTCAGGACAGTGGATTACATTTGGGAAGGAAGTCAGGGAATCCACCAGGGGGCAGTTAGACTCCAGGCCCAGAGCCACCTCCAGGTTTCAGCGTTCTTGGTTCCACAGCAAGCACCCCGGGAAAGTTAGGACCCAAGTCAAGAGTCAAGGTATTGTTTCCCATAAGGTTCCCTGGATCTGATTAGAATCTACAGCCAAGGTCCTGGCAAAGGAGGCCAAGAGAAGGAAGGGTGCCCGAAGGAGGGTGATGGGAGGGCACGGAAGGGGTCGGGGTGGGTGCACATAGGGGTGAGACCCATGACACATGCCAGGAACCCAGGCAAGGGATTCACCTGATCAATGATAATTGGGGAATGAAGGAGAAGGAGACCAGTGAACCCCAGAAAAAGGTGCAAGGTGAAGGGGAGGAAGTGGCTGTGTGAGGACCTGGAGAAGCCAAGGGGCAGCAAGGGGAGCCCACTGGTACGCCAGAGCAAGGGGACCTCAGGTCAGACCCAATACAAAGAGACTCCTTGCTATGCCAAGGGCCATGAGGAATGCAGTCAGGGGCTCAGGCAAATGCACAGGCCCAGGGACCGGAGCACAAAGAGTCAGGGTTAGGGAGGGTGGATTGTGATAGGGAAAGCATAGAAGCCAGGTGGAAAGGAGGGGATCACTCAGGGCTTGGTTGGAGCAAGTCCATGTTAACAGCCAGGCCTCAAGTTTCAGGCAGTGAGGGGGACTCAGCCGAGTGGCAGGTCTGTGTTTCCCATAGGGAGCATTCAGGGCACAGAGGCGAATAAATTCCGCTTTTCTTCCCCACATGAGTAGATCCTCAGAGAGAGTCCTAGACAAAAGGTGGAGCCAAATAGGGTAGAATGAGGAGATACATGGTATGCAGAAGTGTGGGATGGGTTGAGCTGCAGTATCCAAACAGCAGCACAGGGTAGGAAGAAGCAGGGGGAGCAGAGGGTTCAGGCAGTGCCAGGATACCACAGCATAAGGGAATCAGAGGGGAGACACAGGAGGGGGCAGGCAACAGGGGCCCGAAACCAGGGGATGGGAAAAGGGTCCCCAAGAAGGGTAGCCAGGGTCTCAAGCAAGGAACCTTCCCAGTAATGGAGAGCCAGCTGCTAGCACATGTGCCTGGGTGAATGAAAAGAAATACGGAGAAGGAGCAGCAGGAGCAGAGAAAGTGGATTGGGTGGCAATCTCCCCCTGGAGAACGGCTCAAGGCCCAGATTCACTGCAGGGTGTCAGGGGTCGGGAGCAGAGCCCCGGCTGAGAAAAACCTAAGGGCCCATGCAAAGGGCAGGGCTACATTTTCCAACGGGAGCCCCAAAGGCAAAGAGTCCAAATCATGTGCCTGGCCCAGGTGAGCATCCTGGGAAGGGGATCAGAAAAGCAGGCGTGGCAAAGACACAAAGGACAGGAGGGCTGAAGCAGAGCACAGCTTGAAGGGCGGCAGAATGGGTGTGGGGGTGTTGGAGGCCAGGACCCCTGCAAGGAGCCCAGGAAAGGGTCCTAGAAGAGGGTCCAGGTCAGGGGAGAGCAGAGAACACTGGGCTGGGAAGGCATGGCTGCACTAGGGTACTACAGTTCAGGAATTCCAAGGGAATCAGGGAAGTGGTCCAAGCCAGCGGCCCTCAGACAATGCCCAGAAAATCAGAGAGCAAGAAGGGCAACCAGAGTCTCAAGAGAGAAGCCAAGCCAGGGAATGGAGAGGCAAGGGCCAGGGCTTGGGCAGGGGGCTCAGGAAAGTGGATTACATTTGGGAAGGAAGACAGGGGATCCAGAAGGGGGCAGCCAGGCTCCAGGCCCAGGGCCACCTCCAGGTTTCAGGGTTCCTGGTGCCAGACCAAGCACCCCGGGAGAGCAAGGAGCCCAGGCAAGGGCCACGGTATTGTTTTACATAAGGTGCCCTGGATCAGATTAGATTCAAAGACAGGGTCCTGGCAAAGGAGGAAGGAAAAGGAAGGGGCCCAGAATGAGGGTGATGGGAGGGCATGGAAGGGGGTCAGGGTTGGTGCACATAGGGGGCGAGACCCAGGACCCAAGCCAGGCACCCAGGCAAGGGACCCACAAGATCAATGGTGATTGGGGAACCAAGGACCACGAGACCTGCAAGTGACAGAAAAAGGGGCAAGGGGTTATGGAGGAAGGGGCTGGGTGAGGACCAAGAGAAGCCAAGGGGCACCTAGGGGAGCCCACTGGCAGGCTGAACCCAGGGGCTCCCATGTCAGACCCAACATGAAGAGACTTCTTGCTATTCCAAATGCCATGAGAAACGAGGTCAGGTGCTCAGTTGACTGCCCAGGTCCAGGATCTGGAGCAAAAATGGTCAGGATTAGAGAGGTCTGGTTTGTGGTAGGGGCAGCATGCAAGGGCAGAGGGCAGGGGAGGGAAGGGAGGGAATCGCTCAGGGCTGGGATGGAGCAAGTCCGTGTTAACTGCCAGGCCTCAAGGTTCAGGCAGGGAAGAATACTCAGGCCAGTGGCAGTGCTGTGTTTCCCGTAGGGAGCATTCAGGTTGCAGAGGCAAGTTAATTTTGCTCCTCTGCAGCAGGTGAGTAGATCCTAAGAGAGGGACCTGAACAAAAGGTGGGTCCAACTGTGAGGGGATACCTGTTTTGCAAAAGTAAGGGGTGTCAGGCTGCCAGGACCCATTTGTGCAGCATAGGCTAAAAAGAAGTAGGGGGAGCAGAGGTTTCTGGCATTGCCAGGATACCACAGAATGAGGGAATCAGAGGGGAGGCACAGGAGGGGGCTGGTAAAAGGGGCCTGATACCAAGGGACAGGGACTGGGTCCTCGAGAAGGGCAGCCAGGGGCTTTCAAATGGAGCCAGGCCCAGTAATGAAGATCCAAGTGCTAACACCTGGGCCTGGGTGAATGAGAATTGACTTGGTAGTCTGTGGTAGCTCTTCTACCTCTGCAGCCTCTGTAGATTGGACTGACTCCTTCAGGTGAGAGATCCCTCCCACCTTGGTGTCCAGGTTAGATTGTATACTTCCTCAGTCCATGTAGAGGGGACTCACCATTACTGTCATGAGATCGCTTCCACCTGGATGCCCAGTGTTGTTGGTGGCACCTGAACAGCTGTAGCCAGGGTAGCAGGGAATCGCCCCTCCAGGCGGGATACACCTTTCACCTGGGTGTCAGGGGGAGCTCATATCTAGGTGCATCCAAAGTAGCAGGGACTTGACACTCTAGGCAAGGGTCCCCTCACACCTGGGTATGTATGGGAGCTCCTATAGAGCTGCAGCCAGGGTAAGAGGGACTCACCCCTTTAGGCGGGAGAGCCCTTTCACCTGGGTGTCTGGGGAACTCATATACCTCTGCAGGCAGGGTAGATGGAACTCGACCCTCCAGTCAGGAGACACCGCCCAACTGGGTGTCCGGTGAGCTAGTACACCGCCCCAACCAGGATAGAGGGTACTTTCATCTCCAAACAGGAGACCCCTCCCACCTGATTGTTGTGGGGATCTTCTATTCCGCTGCAGCCAGGTTTGAGGGGACTAGACTCTCCAGGCAAAGACCCCCTCCAAACTGGGTGTGGAGGGCAGCTCTTATACCACCGTAATCAGGGTAGAGAGCACTTGCCTTGCCAGGCTGGAGACCACTCCCACCTGCGTGTCTGGGTGGGCTCTCATACCTCTAAGTCAGGGAAGCAGGTACTTGCCCCTCCACGTGAGAGAACCCTCCTACCTGGGTGCCAGGGGAGCTCCTATACCACTGCAGCCAGGTTAGAAGGGACTTGAACCTCCAGTCAGGGGAACACCTCCCACCTGGGTGACTGGAGGAGCTCCTATACCTCCCAGCCAGGTTAGAGGGGACTCAATCCTCCCGTTGAGAGACACCTCCCACATGGGTGTCCTGGGTGCTCTTATATGGCACCAGCCAAAGTAGATGGGACTTGCCCCTCCAGGTGGGAGACCTCTCCCACCTGGGTGCTGGGGTCTTGTATAACTTGTATACCCCCAAAGCCAGGGTAGAGGGGACTTGCCCCTCCAGTAGGGAGACACCATCCAACTGGGTGTTTGGGGAAGCTTGTATACCTGTACAGCTAGGTTAGAGGGAATTCCCTGCTCTAGGCAGGAGACCCTTCCTACCAGGGTGTCAGGGGAAATCCTTATCCTGCCACAGACCAGGTAGAGGGGATTTGCCCTTCCAGGCAGGATACCCCTCCCACCTGATTATCAGGGGAGCTCATATACTACAGCAGCCAGGGTAGAGTGTGTTTGCCCCTCCAGGTGGGAGACCCCTCCCACCAGGGTGTCAGGAGAAGTTAATGTACTGCAGCAGCCAGGGTAACATTCACCCATCTATATTGGAGACCCCTCCTACGTGGGTATCGTGGGGGAGGCTCCTATACTATAATATCCAGTGTAGAGGGGACTCGCCCCCCTTTTGGGAGACCTCTCCCACCTGGGTGTCTGGGAGAGCTCCTACACAACTGCAGCCAGGGTAGAAGGGACTCGCCCATCTAGGCAGGAGACCCCTCGCACCTGGATGTCTGGGGGAGCTCCTATATAGCAGCAGCCACGGGAGAGCCGACTCGCCTGTCCAGGAGAAAGACCCCTCCCACATGGGTGTCAGGAGAATCTCATATACTGGTACAGCCAAGGGACACTGGATACGCTCCCCCAGGGGAGAGACCCCTCCCATCTTGGGGCCAGGTACAGCTTGTATTCAATCATAGCCAGGGTACAGGGGACTCACCCCTCCAAATGGGAGACCCCTCCCACCAGGGTGTTGGGGGTTGCAGGTATACAGCTGCAGCCAGTGTAGCTGGGACTCACCCCTCCATGCGGGATGCCCCTTTCACCTGGTTGTCAGGGGGAGCTCTTATCTCATCACAGCCATTGTAGAGGGGACTCGCCCCTCATGAGAAGAGACAACTCCCTCCTCGGTGTGTGTGTGGGAGGCTCGTGTATCTTGAGAGCTTGGGTGGAGGAAACTTGCCCCTTTGAGTTTGAGACACCTCCCATCTTGGTAAGTCCGGGGAGCTCCTATATCACAGCAGCCAGAATAGAGGGGACTTGCCCCTTCTAGCAGGAGACCTCTCCTACCTGGGTCTCTGGGAAACCTGGTAAACCTCTGCAGCCAGAGTAGGGGAAAGTCACCTTACTAGTCTGGAGACCCTTCCAACCTGTTTGTCAGGTGGAGCTCCTTAACCACTCCAGTAAGGGTAGAGGAGCCTCGGTCCTCCAGGCAGAAGAACCCTCCCACCTGGGTGTCAGGTGGAACCCATATTCCCCAGCAGCCATGGTAGAGGGGACTTGCACCTCCAGTCAGAAGACTCCCCTCCCACCTGGGTTTCAGGTGGAGCTCATATAGACCAGCAGCCAGGGTAGAGGCAACTTGTACCTCCAGCAAGAAACACCTCCCACCTGGGAATGGAAATAAATCTTATACAGCCTTGGCCAAGCTAGAGGGGACTCGCCCTCCAGGTGGAATTCCCCTCTCACCTGGGTATCCAGTGGAGCTCATATACACCAGAAGCCATGGTAGGGGTGACTCGCACCTCCAGGCAAGATACACCTCCCACCTGGGAGTGGGGTTAACTCCTATAGTGACTTAGCAAGGGTAGAGGGGACTCGCTGCTCCAGGCAGAATACCCTCCCACATGAATGTCTGGCGAGGGGTGATCATATACACCTGTACCCTGGGTAGCAGTGACTCACCCCTCCAGGTGGGAGACCCCTCCTTCTGGAGATAGGAGGGGGCACTTATAACCCTGAAGACAGGGTTGAGGGGACTCGCCCCTTCAGACAGGAGACCCTCCCACCTGGGTGGGGGTGTGCCTATACTGCTGCAGCCAGAGTAGTGGGGACTCACCCCTCCAGGCAGGGACCCCTCCCACTGGGGTGTTGTGGGGAACTTGTAGAACACCTTATACAGGGAAGAGAAGGCTTGCCCATCCAAGCAGGAGACCCCTCCAACCTGGCTGTCATCTGGAGCTCATATACAACCCCAGCCATGGTAGAAAGCACTTGCCCTTTCTGGCGGGAGTCCCCTCCCACTAGGGTGTCAGTGGGAGCTCATATACAGCCACAGCTATGGTAGAGGAGACTCACCCCTCCATGCAGGAGACCCCTCCCACCTGGGTGTCTGGGGCAGCCTGTATACCTCCACAACCAGGGTAGAGGGGACTCACTGCTCCAGTCAGGAGACCTTTACCAGCTGTGTGTCAGGGGATATTGTGTACCACCACAGCAAGGGTAGAGGGGACTTGCTCATCCAGGCGGGAGACCCCTCCCACCTGGGTGTGTGTGGGGGCAATCCCATACAGCCACAGCAAGGGTAGAGGGGACTCTCCCCTCCAGGAGGGAGACCTCTCCCACCAGGATTTCAGGGGGAGCTACTATACCACTGCAGCCAGGTTAGGAAAGACTCACCCCTCCAGGAGAGAGACCTCTTCCACCTGGGTGTCTTGGGAGCTCCTATACTGCTGAAGCCAGGGTAGAGGAGATTCGCACCTCCAGGTGAGAGACACCTACCACTTGGGGATGGGGGTAACTCCTATAATGCCTTAGCCTGGATAGAGGGGACTCGCCCCTCCAGTCTTGTGACCCCATAACCTTGGTATCAGGGAAGTTCCTGTACTACCAAAGCCAGGGGAGAAGGGACTCGACCCTCCAGGTGGAATATCCCTTCCACCTGGTTGTCAGGGGAGTTCATTTACTCCCACAAGCAGGGTAGAGGGGACTCACCACTGGAGGCTGGAGACCCCTCCAACCTGGGTGTAGAGGGGACCTCATATACCACTGCAGCCAGGGTAGAGGGGACTCGCCTCTCCACTACAGAGTCCCTCCAACCTGTGTGTCAGGGGGATATAATTTACCGCAGCAGCAAGAGTAGAGGGGACTCGCCCCTGCAGGCGAGAGACCCATCCATCCTGGGTGTCAGGGAAAGCTATTAAACTACTGCAGCCAGGGTAGAGGGGACTCGCCCCTTCAGGCGGGAGACTCCTCCCATCTGGATATAGAGAGGAGCTTGTATACCACAGCAGCCAGAATAGAGGGGACTCGCCCCTCCAAGCAGCAGACCCCTCCAACCTGGCTGTCTGGAAGAGCTGGTAAAACCCCACTCACAGGGTAGAGGGTACTTTCCCCTTCTTGTGGGATACCCCTCCCACCTGGGTGTTGAAGTGTGCTCCTATACACCCATAGCCAGTGTAGAGGACTCTCCCCTCCAGGCAGAAGACCCCAAAACTTTGGCGTCAGGGGGAGCTCCTATGCCACCAGAGCCAGGCAACAGGGGATTCAATTCTCCAGGCAGAAAATCCCATCCACCCGGTAGTCAGGGGTGTTCATATACCACCAGAGGCAGGGTAGAGGGGACTTGTCACTCCAGGTTTGAGACCCATTTCACCTGGGTGTGGGAGGGTTCTCTTATACCACTGCAGCCTAGTTAGAGGGGAATCCTAACTCTAGGCCAGATACCCTCTCACCTGGGTGTCAGGGGGAGATCATTTACTGCCACAGCCATATTAGAGGGGACTTTCCCCATCAGGCAAGAGACCCATCCAACCTGGGTGTCAGGGAAAGCCAGTATACCACGGCAGCCAGGTCTCCCCTTCAGGCAGAAGACCTCTCCCATCTTGGTATAGGGGGGAGCTAGTATACCACAGCAGCCAGAATAGAGAGGACTCGCCCCTCCATGCAGGAGACCCCCCTATCACCTGGGTGTCTGGGAGAGCTGGTACATCACCTCACCAGGGTAGAGGGGAGTCACACTTCTAGGTGGAAGACCCCTCCAACCTGGGTCTTAAGGGAGCTGGTTTACCCCAGCAGCCAGGTTAGAGGCGACTTGCTCCTCCAGGTGAGATACACCTCGCACCTGGGAATGGTGTTAACTCCTATACCGCCTTAGCCAGGGTGGAGGGGACTCACCCCTCCAGGCAGATGACCTCTCCGACAGGGGTGTCTGCCAAGGAGGGTTTCGTATACAGCCGCAGCTAAGGTAGCAGCGACTCGCCTCTCCAGGCGGGAGGACCCTCCCTCCTGGGAGTAGGAGGGGGCTTCTTATACCCCTGCAACCAGGGTTGAGGCGACTTGCCCCTTCATGAAGAAGACCCTCCCACTTGGGTGTGGCGGGAAGGAGCACCTATAGTGTTGCAGCCTGGGGTAGTAGGTACTAGCCCCTCCAGGCTGTAGACGCCTCCCACCTGGGTGTAGAAGTGATCTTTTATATCACTTTAGCCAGTGTAGAGGAGACTCACCCAACCAGATGGGAGACCCCTCCAACCTGGCTGTTGGCGGGAGCTCATATACCACCACAGCCAGGGTAGAAAGTACTTGCCTCTTCTGGTGGGAGAACCCTCCCACAAGGGTGTCAGTGTGAGCTCATATACCACCACATCTAGGATAGAGAGGACTTGACTATGCAGGAGATCCCTCCCCCTTGGGTGTCTGTGGCAGATTTATTCCTCCACAGACAGGGTAGAGGGCACCCGCCACTTCAATAGGGAGACCCCTTCTACCTGGGTATCCATGGGAGCTTGACTACTGCAGGAGATAGGGTATAGGGGACTCACCCTTACAGGCAGGAGAACCCTCAAACCTCGATGCTGGCAGTGCTCCTATACTGCAACAGCATGATAGAGGAAACATGCCCCTGCAGACGGAAAACCCCTCCCAGCTGGGTTCAGTGGGACCTCTTATATGACAAGAGCTAAAGTAGAGGGGTGGCGCCCTTCCAGGCTGGATATCCCTCCCACCTGTGCATCAGTGGACCTTATATACCACCAAAGCCAGGGTAGAGGTGACTCACCCGTCCATGAAGAAGACCACTTTCACCTGTGTGTAGGGGTGCTCTTGTATTCCGCCTTAACCAGGGTAGAGAAAACTTGCCCTTCCAGGGGGATGACCACTCCCATATTCGTGTCTGGGAGAGCATTTATACCGCCACCGCCAGGTCATGGGGGACTCATTGTCCTGGTGGGAGATCCCTCCCACCTGGGTGTCAGGGGGAGCTCCTATAACCCTGAAGCCAGTGTAGAGGGAACGCACCCCTCCAGTTGGGAGATACCTAACCTGGTTTTCATGGGGAGCTTATATACTGCCAGAGCCAGGAGAGAGGGGACTCGATCCTCCAAGTGGAAGATCCCTTACACCTGATTGTCAGGGCTGTACATATACTGCCAGAGGCAGGGTAGAAGGGACTCCCATTGAGGCGGGAGACCCCTCCCACCTGGATGTAGAGGGGATCTCCTTTACCACTGCAGCCAGGGTAGAAGGGACTCACCTCTACCGACTGGAGACCCATCCACCTGGAAGTCAGGGGGAGATCCTTTACCGCAGCAGTCAGGGTAGAGTGGACTCACTCCTACAGGCTAGAGACCCATCCAACCTGGGTGTCAAGGAAAGCTAATAAACCACTGCAGCCAGAATAGAGGGGACTCGCCCCTGCAGGAGGGAGACCCCACCCATCTGGGTATGGGTGGGTAGCTCATATAACACAGAATCCAAAATAGAGGGGACTTGCCCTTTCAAGCAGGAGACCCCTCCCACCTGAGTGTCTGGAAGAGCTGGTACACACACTCAGGTATAGAGAAGTTACCCCTGTAGGCGGGAGACCCCTCCCACCTGAGTGCTGGGGCGAGCTCCTTTACCACTGCAGCCAGGGTAGAGAGGACTAGCTCCTCCAGGCAGAAGACTCCTCCCACCTGGGTGTCAGGTGGAGCTCATATACCCCAGCAGCCAGGGTAGAGGCAACTTGCACGTCCAGGTGAGAAACAAATCCCACCTTGGAAAGGGATTAACTACTATACCGCTTTAGTCAGAGAAGAGAGGACTCACCCCTCCAGATGGAAGAACCCTCCCACCTGGGTGTCAGGTTGAACTCATATACCCCAGCAGCCAGGGTAGAGGTGACTCACACCTTCAGGCAAGAAACATCTCCCACCTTGGAATGGGGGTAACTCCTATCCTGCCTTAGCCAGAGTAGAGAGGACTTGCCCCTCCAGGTTGAAGACCCCTCCCACATGGGTGTCTGAAGTGGAGGGGTTCATTTACAGCTGTGGCTGTGGTAGCAGCAACTCGCCTCTCCTGGGGGTAGGAGGGGGCTCTTATACCACTGAAGCCAGGGTTGAGTGGACTCACCCCTTCATGCGGGAGACCCTCCCTCCTGAGTGTTTCAGGGTACTTGTATACCACTTTAGCCAGGGTAGAGGAGACTTGCCCATCCAGGCAGGAGACCCGTCCAACCCGGCTGTCAACAGGAGATCATATACCTCCACAGCCAAGGAAGAAAATACTTGCACCTTCTGGCGGGAGACCCCTCCATCCAGGGTGTCAGGGGATGCTCATATATGGCCACAGCCAGGATAGAGGGGACTCGCCCCTCCAGGCAGGAGATCCTTCCCACCTGGGTGTCATGGGGAGCTCTTATGCCACTGCAGCCATAGTAGATGGTATGGTCGATATCAGGTGGGAGAACCCTCTCACCTGGGTGTCAGGTTAGATCCTATACCACTGCTGTCAGGGTAGAGGTAACACTATCCTCTAGAAGAGAGACCTTTTCCATCTGGGCAGCTCAAATACTGCTGCAGCAGGGTAGAGGGGACTCTAGCCTCCTGGCCAGAGACTCCTCCCAATTGGGTGGCAGGGGAGCTCCTATATTACAGCAGCCAGGGTAAAGGGGATTCGCCCCCAACAGGTGAGAGATCTCTCCCACCTGGATCTTGGGGGGAGCTCCTATAATTCCACAGCCAGGGAAGAGGGAACATGCCCCTGCAGGTGGAAGACCCCTCCCACCTGGGTGTACTGGGAACTCTTGTGTGGCAAGAGCTAAAGTAGAGTTGACTCGCCCTTCCATGCAGGATCCCCCTCCCACCTAGGTGTATTGGAGAGCTTGTATACAGCCACAGCCAGGGTAGAGGGGACTCATTGCTCTTGGTGGGATACTCCTAATACCTGGGTGTCTTGAGAACCATGTATTCCCCTGTGCCAGTGTAGAGGGGACTCTCCATTCCAGTCGGGAGACCTTGTAACTTGGTGTTGGGGGGTGCTGCTATGCTGCCAGAGCCAGAGGAGAGGGGACTAGACCCTCCAAATAGAAGATCCCTTTCACCTGGTTGTCAGGGGTGTTCATATACTGCCATAGCAGGGTAGAGGGGACTTACCATTTGAGGGAGTAGACCCCCTCCCATCTGGGTGTAGGGGGGACCTCCTACACCATTGCAGCCAGGATAGAAGGGAATCGCCACTGGAGACAGGAGATCCCTACCGCCTGAATGTAGGAAGAACCTCCTATACCATTGCAGCCAGGGTAGAGGGGACTCACATCTCCAGGCTGGAGAACCTGTCACCTGGGTGTCAGGGGGAGATCCTTTACTGCAGCAGCCAGGGTGGAGGTTTCTCATCCCTCCAGACAAGAGGCTCATCCAACCTGGGTGTCAGGGAAAGCTAGTAAACTACTGCAGACTGGGTAAAGGGAATGCGCCCCTTTAGGTGGGAGGACCCTCCCATCTGGGAATGGTGGGGAGCTCATATACCACAGCAACCAGAATAGTGGAGACTTGCCTCTCCAAGCAGGAGACCCCTTTCACCTGGGCGTATGGGAGAGCTGGTACACCCCCTCAGCCAGGGTAGAGGGAAGTCATCCCTTTATGCGGGAGACCCACACACACACACCTGGGTTTTAGAGCAAGATCTTTAACCTCTGCAGCCAGGGAAGAGTGGATTCTCTCCTCCAGGTGGAAGATGCCTCCCACCTGGGTGTCAGGTGGAGCTCATATACTCCAGCAGCAATGGTAGAGGCAATTCACATCTCCAGATGAGAAACACCTCCCATCTGGGAATGGGAGTAACTCCTATACCCCTTTAGCCCTGGTAGAGGGAACTTGCCCTTCCAGGTGGAAGAACCCTCCCACCTGGGTGTCTTGGAGAGATTGTATACAGCCACAGCCAGTGTAGAGGGGACTCATTGCTCCTGGTGGAAGACCCCAAATATATACCCCTGTGCCAGTGTAGAGGGGACTCTCCATTCCAGTCGGGAGACCTATAACTTGGTGTTGTGGGGGGCTCCTATGCTGCCAGAGCCAGAGGAGAGGGGACTAGACCCTCCAAATGGAAGATCCCTTCCACCTGGTTGTCAGGGGAGTTCATATACTGCCATAGCAGGGTAGAGGGGACTTGCCTTTTGAGGGAGTAGACCCCTCCCACCTGGGTGTAGGGGGGACCTCCTATACCATTGCAGCCAGGGTACAGGGGAATCACCACTGGAGGTAGGAGACCCCTCTTGCCTGGATGTAGGGGGAACCTCCTATACCACTGCAGCAAGAGTAGAGGGGACTCACCTCTACAGGATGGAGACCCTCCCACCTTGGTGTCAGGGGAATATCCTTTACTTCCTCAGCCAGGGTGGAGGGGACTTGAAACTCCAGGCGAGAGACCCATCCAATCTGTGTCAGGGAAAGCTAGTAAACCACTGCAGCCAGGTAAATGGGACTCGTCACTTCAGGCAGGAGACCCCTAACATCTGGGTATGGGGGGCTACTGTGTAACAGCTGCCAGAATAGAGGGGGCTCACCCCTCCAAGCAGGAGAACCCTCCCACGTGGGTGCCTGGGAAAGCTGGTACACCCTCTCAGCCAGGGTAGAGGGAAGTCACCCCTCTAGGCAGGAGACCTCTCCACCTTTGGGGTCAGGAGAAACTCCTCAACCTCTGTAGACAGGGTAAAGTGGACTCTCCCCTCCAAGCGGAAGAGCCCTTCCACCTGGGTGACAGGTGTAGCTCATATACCCCAGCATCCAGTATAGACACAACTCACATCTCCAGGCAAGAGACACCACCCACATGGTAATGGGGATAACTCCTATACTGCCTTAGCCAAGTTAGAGGAGACTCGCCCATCCAGTTAGGAGACGCCTCCCACCTGGGTGTCTAGTGAGAGGGGGGGTTCATATACAGCTGCAGCTGGGGTAACATCGACCCACCCCTCCAGGAGGGAGACCCCCTCCCTACTGAGGGTAGGAGGTGACTCATATACCCCTGCAGCCAGGGTTGAGGGGACTTGCCCCTTCAGGTGAGAGACCCCCCCACCTGGGTGTCAAAGGGAACTTGTATACCAACTTAGATAGGATAGAGGAGACTCTCCCATCCAGGCGGGATACCCCTCCAACCTGGCTGTCAGCAGGAGCTCTTATACCACCATAGCCATGGAAGAAATGTACTTACCCCTCCTGGCAGGAGACCCCTCCAACCAAGGTGTCAGGGGGAGCTCATATACTCCCACAGTCAGGATAGAGGGGACTTGCCCCTCCAGGCAGGAGACCCCTCTCACCCGGGTGTCAGGGGTACCTCTTATACCACTGTCGCCATGAAAGAGGATACTTTCCCCTTCAAGTTTGGAGAACCCTTCCAAGTAAGTTTTGGGAGAGATTTTATACTGCCACAGGCGGGGTAGAGGAAACTCTACCCTCCAGAATGGAGACCTCTTCCACCTCTTATACCGCTGCAGCAGGGTACAGAGGACCCTAGCCCCTTGGCCATAGACTCCTTCCAGTTGGGTATCAGAGGGCGTCCTATACCAGAGCAGCAAAGGTAGAGGAGACAAGAACCTCTAGGTGGGAGACCCCTCCCACCTGGGTGTCAGTGGGAGTTCATATACCAGTGCAACCAGGGTAGAGTGGACTTGCCCTTCCAATTGGGAGACGTGTCCCACCTGGGTGTCTGGGTCAGCTCCTATACATCCGCACACAGGGTAGTGGGGAATCACTCCTCCAATCAGGAGAACTCTCCCTCCTGGGTGTCCGGGAGAGATTGATTACTGCAGCAGCCATGGAAGACGGAACTCGCCCCAACATGTGAGAGACCCCTCCCACCTGGGTCTCAGGGGGATCTCCTATTCTGCCACGGCAAGGGTAGAGGGAATGTGGCCCTGCAGGTGGAAGACCCCTCCCACCTGGGTGTACTGGGAACTCTTGTATAGCAAGAGCTAAAGAAGAAGGGACTCACCCTTCCAGATGGGATACCCCTCCCACCTGGTGTAGAGAGTGCTTGTATACTGCCAAAGTCAGGGTGGAGAGGTATTGCCTGTCCCTGCAGAAGACCACTCCCCCCTGTATGTAGGGGGGGACTTGTATACCACCTAGCCAGGGTAGAGAAGTTTTACCCTTCCAAGCGGGAGAACCCTCCCACCTGGGTGTCTGGGAGAGTTTTTTACTGCCATATCCAGGGTAGAGGGGACTCATTGCTCCAGGTGGGAGATCACTCCCACCTGGGTGTCGGGGGGGGGGAGCTCACATACCGCTGCAACCAGTGTAGAGGGGACTCGCAGCTCCAGTCAGGAGACCCCATAACCTGGGTGTCTTGGGGAGCTCCTATACCGCCAGAGCCAGGGAAGAGAGGTCTCGACCCTCCAGGTGGAAGATCCCTTCCACCTGTTTGTCAGGGGAGTTCATATACTGCCACAGGCAGGGTAGAGGATCTCACCCCTTGAGGTAGGAGACCCCTCCCACCTGGGTGTAGTGGGGAGCTCCTATAATACTACAGCCAGGGTCAAGGGGATTTGCCTCTCCAGGCTGGAGACCCTCCCACCTGGGTGTCAGGGGAACATCCTTTACCACTGCAGCCAGGGTTGAGGGGACTTTCCCCTCCAGGCAAGAGACTCATCCAACCTGGGTGTCAGGCAAAGCTAGTAAACCAGTGCAGCCAGGGTAGAGGGGACTCGCAACTTCAGGTGGGAGACCCGTCCACTTGGGTTGGGGGGGTCTCGTATACCATTACAGCCAGGGTTGTAGGGACTCCTCCCTCCAGGCAGGATACTCCTCTCATCTGGGTATGGGGGAGCTGTTATAGCACTACAGACAGGGTAGAGCGGACTTGCCTCTCCAGACAGAAGTCCCCTCCCACCTGGGTGTCAGGGGGAGCTCCTAAACCACTGTAGTCAGGGTAGAGGGGACTCACCCCTTCAGGCAGGAGACCCCTTCCATCTGGGTTTCAGGGGTAGCTCATATACTGCCCCAGAACAGGTAGAGGGTATTTGTCCTTAAAGGTGGGAGACCCCTCCCACCTGGATGTCCTGGGGAGGAGGGGGCTCATATACAGCTACAGGCAAGGTTGCAGGGACTTGAAAGCCCTGGCGGAACACCACTTTTAACTGGTGTTCAAGGTAGTGCCTACCTTGCAGCAGCCATGGTAGAGGGGACCCGCCCCTCCAGGAAAGAGTCCCCTCCCACCTGATGGTCAGGGAGAGCTCATATACTGCCCCAGGCAGGAGAGAGGGGACTAACTCCTCCAAGCAGGAGATCGCCTCCTACCTGGGTGTCAGGGAAAGCTAGTATACCACTGGAGCCAGGGAAAAGGGTACTCCCCCTTTGAGGCAGAAGACCCCTCCCATATGCTAATGGGAATGGCTCATATACCACAGCAGCCAGGGTAGAGGGGACTTGCCCATCCATGTGGAAGACCCCTCCCACCTGGGTGTCTGTGGGGAGCTTCTATACTGCCTAGGCCAGAGTGGAGGGTACTCTCTCCTCCAGGTGGGAGACCCCTCCCATCTGGCTATGTGTGGGGCAGAGTTCATGTATTACTGCAGCCTGGATAGAAGGGATTTATCCCACTAGACGAGAGACCCCTTTCAACTTGGTGTAGGGGGGAGCTCCTCTACTGCCAAAGCCAGGGTAGAGGGTACTCATCCCTCCATGCTGGAGAACCCAACCACCTGGATGCCAGGGGAAGCACATATACTGCCCCATCCAGGAGAGAGGTGACTCAGCCCTTATTGTGGGAGACACATCACACCTGGGTGTCACAGGCAGCTTATATACCACCTTAGCCATGGTAGAGGTGACTCGCACCTCCAGGTGGGAAACCCCTTCTTCCTGGGAGTCTGGGAGCTTTTATACTGCATTAGCCAGGGTGGAGGGTACATTACCCTGCAAGTAGGATACCCTCCCCTTGCTATAGTGCGGGGGGGAACTCGTATACCACTGCAGCCAGGAGAGAGAGGACTAGCCCCACTAGGTGGGAGACGCCTAAACACTGGTTGTCAGGGGATCTTATATACTGGCAGAAGCAGGGAAGAGGGGACTTGACATTCCAGGCGAGAAACCCCTCCTACCTTTGTGTGTGTGGGGGGGAGCACTTAAACCAGTACAGCCAGGGTAGTGGGGACTCCCCCCTCCAGACAGAAAACCCCTACCACCTGGTTGACATGCGGGAGCTTGTATACCACCTTAGATAGGGTTGAGACGACTCGCCACTCCAGGCGAGACACCACTCTCACCAGGGTGTCAGAGGGGAGCTCCTATACCATCAATGCCAGGGTATAGGGTATATGCCACTCCAGTTGGGAGATCCATCCCACCTGACAGTTAAAGGGAGCTCTTCTACAGCTTCAGCCAGGGTACAGGGCACTCGCCCTCCAGGCTGCAGATGCCTCCCACCTGGGTGTTGGAAGGATATAGTATACCTCTGCAGCCAGGGTAGAGGAAACTTGCCCCTCCAGGATGAAGACCCCTCCCACCTGTGTGTTCAAAGGAACTCGAATACTGCAGAAGACAGGGTATACGGGACTCACCCTTGCAGTAAAGAGACCCCCTCTAACCTGAGTGTCAGGAGAAGTTCCTATAACAACTCATCCAGAATGGAGCTCCATGCTTGAGACCCCTCCCACCTGGGTGTCTGGGGGAGCTTATACACTGCCAAAACCAGGGTAGAGGGGACTCACCACTCTAGGTGGAAGACCCCTACCACCTGGGTGTCAGGGGGAGCTCCGATAATGCTGCTGTCAGGCTTCAAGGTACAGGCATTGAAGGGGACTCAGGTGACTGGCACAGCTGTGTTTCCCATAGGGAGCATACAGGGTGCAGAGACCAGCCAATTCCACTTCTCTGCCCCAGGTGAGTAGATCCTCAATGAGCGACCTGGACCAATGAGGTGAGAGAGGGTATTGTGAGGGGATACTTAGTGTTAGGAAATTTGGGGGGTCAGTGGGCTGCAAGACCCACTTGAGGAGTCTACGCTGGAGTGAATAGGCCTAGCTGAGGGTCTGGACAGTGCCAGGATACCATAGCACAAGTGGAACAGAGGGGAGGCACAGGATGGGGTCTATTAAAAGAGGTCTGAAACCAACAGAAGAGAAAGGTTCCTCCAAAAGGACAATCAGGGGCTCAAGCAAGGAGCCCAGTAATGGAGAGCCAAGTGCTAGCACCTGAACCTGGGTGAATGAAAAAAAACATGGAGGGGTAGCAGTGGGATGGGAGAAAGTAGAGTGGGTGGCACAGGGGAAGAAGGGCTCAAGGCCCGGGTCCACTGAAGGGTGACAGGGGTTGGGAGCAGGGCCAGGGCTGAGGGAGGCAAAAGGCCCCAAGGGGCAGGGCTATGTTTTTCCAAAGGGAGCTCCCAGGGCCAAGAGGCCAGGTCAAGTCACCTGGCCCAGGTGAGTATCCTGGGAAAGGGATCAGGAAAGCGGGCATGGCAGAGACAGAAAGGACAGGAAGGCTGAAGGAGGGCACAAGCTTAAGGGCCACAGGACGATTGTGGGTGGGGTGGGGGCCAGGACCCCGGCAAAGAGCCCAGGCAAGGAACATAGAGAAAGGTGTGGCCAGGGGATAGCAGGGAATTCCGGGTCAGGAAGGAGGGGCTGCACTATGGTACTGAGGTACACGAAAGCCAAGGGGAGCAGGGAAGCAGCCCCAGCAAGGGGCCCTCAGACAATGCTCAAGAAAGCAGTGAGCAAAATGGCCACCAGAGGCTCAAAAAAGGAGCCAGGCCTGGGAACAGAGAGCCAAGAGCCAGGGCTTGGGCAGGGGGCTCAGGACAGTGGACAAGATTTGGGAGGGAAGGCAGGGGATCCAGCAGGGAGTAGTCAGGCTCTAGGGTCAGGACCACCTCCAGGTGTCATGTTTTTGTTTGAGGACCAAGCACCCAGGGAGAGCAAGAGGCCCAGGTGAAGGGCAGAGCTCTGTTTCCCATAAGGCACCCTGGCTCATATTTGAATCCAGGGCCAGGGACCTGACAAAAGAGGCCAGACAAGGGATGGGGGCCAGGAGGAGGGTGAAGGGAGGGCACAGCAGAGGGTCATAGTGGGTGTACTATAGGGTGAGATCCATGACCCAAGACAGGCCCTCAGGCAAGGGACTCACCCAACCGATTATGATGAGGGACACTAGGAGCAGGAGACCTGCAAGAGCCAGGAAAAAGCATGAGGGGAATGGAGGTAGGGACTGCATGAGGACCAGGAGACAGAGGGAAGTGCAAGGGGCACCTAGAGAAGCCATTTGTGGGGCCTAAGCAAGGGGCCCCCAGGTCAGTCCCAACACTTAGAGACTCCATGCTATGCCAAGGTACATGAGGAACACCATCAGGGGCTCAGGAGAGTGCCCAGGCCCAGAGACTGGAGCACAAATGGTCAGGGTTAGGGAGGGCTGTGTTTGAGTATGGGTTGCATGAAGGCCAGAGGGCAGGGGAGGAAAGGGAGGAGATTGCTCATGGCTGGCTGGAGCAAGTCCCATGTTAACTGCCAGGCCTCAAGGTACAGGTGATGAATGGAACTTAGGTTACTGGCAAGGCTGTGTTTCTCATAGTGAGCATATAGGGTGCAGAGATCAGCCAATTCTGCTCCTCTGCCCCAGGTGAGTAAATCCTCAGAGTGGGACCCGGATCAATGGGGGGGGTGGGCAAAAGAGGGTACTGTGAGGGTATACCTAGTATTAGGAGGTTTGGGGGTGTTGGAGGGCTGCAGAACCCTTTTGAGGAGCCTAGGCTAGAGTGAATAGGGGTAGCTGAGGGTCCGGACAGTGCCAGGATACCACAGCATGATGGGAACAGAGGAGAGATACAGAGGAAGGCTGGAAAAAGGGCTTAAAACCAAGGGATAGAAACTGTGTCCTTGAGAAGCCTGGCCAGGGGCTCAAGCAGGAAGCTGGGCCCAGTAATGGAAAGCCAAGTGCTTGCACCTGTGCTAGGGTAAATGATAAAACACATGGATAGGGAGGGTAGAAGGAAAGAAATGGGAGCGGCTGACACAGGGGGAAGACGGATCAAGTCCCAGGTCCACAGCAGGGTGTCAGGTTCAGGAGTAGGGCCTGGGCTGAGGGAGGCAAAAGTGCCCAGGCAAGGGTCAAGGCTATGTTTTCCCAAAGGTCAAATCCTCTGGCTTCCCTGGGCTGAAGAAAGGAGCGGGGCCCAGTAATGGAGAGTGAAATGCTAGTATCTGTGCCTGGGTCAATGAAAAGAAACATGTATAGTGAGGGGCAGAAGGAGAGAAAGGGGAGTGGCTGGCACAGGAAGAGGAGGGCTCAAGGCCCATGTCCACTACAGGGTGTCCAAGTTCAGGAGCAGGGCCCAGGCTGGGGGACGCAAAAGCACCCAGGCAAGGGGAAGAGTTACGTTTTCCCAAAGGTCATATCCTCTTGCCCAGATAAGCATACTGGGAAAGGGATCAGGAAAGCAGGCACGGCAGAGACAGAAAGAACAGGAGGGCTGAAGGAGGGCTGAAGGGCCACAGGATGGGTGTGGTATGAGTGGGAGCCAGGACCCTAGCAAGGAGCCAAGGCAAGGGACCTAGAGGAGGGCCCAGGCCAGGGAGAGCAGAGAGCACTGGGCCGGGAAGGCGGGCCTGCTCTAGGGTATTGTAGTACTGGGAAACAAGGGGATCAGGGAAGCAGCCCCAGCAAGGGGTCCTCAGACAATGCCTAGAAAAGCAGTGAGCAAGAACAGTCACCAGAGGCTTAAGCGAGGAGCCAGGCCAGGGAACTGAGAACCAAGGGCCAGGGCTTGGGCAGGGGGCTCAGGACAGTGAAAAAGACGTGGGAGTGAAGGCAGGGGATCCAGCAGGGTGTAGTCAGGCTCTAGGCCCAGGGCCACCTCCAGGTTTAGGCTTCCTGATGCCTGGCCAAGCACCCAGGAAGAGCAAGGGGTCATTGGAAAGGGCAGGGCATTGTTTCCTGTAATGCGCCATGGATCAGATGAGAACGTAAGGCCATGGTCCTGGCAAAGGAGGTCTGGAAAAGGAAGGGGCCAAGAACGAGGGTGATGGGAAGGCATGACTGGGGGTCAGAGTGGGTGTGTGGAAGGGCGAGAGCCAGGACTCAAGCCAGGCACCCAGGCAAGGGACTCACTCAATCAATTGTAATGAGGTACCCAAAGACCAGAGACCCGCTAGCGCGAGAAAAAAGGACAAGGAGAAAAGGAGAAATGGCCTCCGGAAAGACTAGGAGAAGCCAAGCTGCATCTAGGGGAGCCCACTGGTGGGCCCAAGCAAGTGACCCTCAGGTCAGACCCAATATGAAGAGATTACATGCTATGTCAAGGGCCGTGAGGAATGCATTCAGGGGCTCAGGTGAATGCCCAGGCCCAGAGGAGACTGGAGTGTAAAAGTTCTGGGTTTGGGAGGACTGGGTTGCAGTAGGGGCAGCATGCAAGGTAAGAGCAGGAAAGGGAAGGGAGGGAATCACTTAGGGCTGGGTTGGAGCAAGTCCATGTTAACTGCCAGGCCTCAAGGTTGAGGGAGTGAAGGGGACTCAGGGGAGTGGCAGGGCTGTGTTTCACATAGGGAGCATTCAGGGTGCAAAGCCCTGCCAATTCCACTTTTTTGCCACAGGTGAGTAATCCTCAGAGAGGGACCTGGCCCAAAGGAGGGGACAAAGAGGGTACTGTTTGAGGATACCTGGTTAGTGGAGGTGGCAGAAGTTAGGCTGCCAGGACCCATTCGAGGACCCAAGGGCCAAAGGCGAGCACAACCTGAAGGGCTGCAGGTTGGGTGTGAGTGGGATGGAGGTCAGGATCCCAGCAAGGAGCCCTGGCAAGGGACCTAGATGAAGGCCCAGGCCAGGGAAGAGCAGGGAACACTGTCTCGAGAAGGCAGGACTTCACAAGGGTACTGTAGTACAGGAAAGCCAAGGGGAGCAGGGAAGCGGCCCCAGAGAGGGTCTTGGATCAAAGGAATGCCAAAGGAGGACACTGTGAATGGATACCTTTTGTCCAAAATTGGGGGTTTGGTGGAGAGCCAGGACCCATTCTTGGAGCCCAGCCTAGAAAGAAGCAGTAGGAGGGGAGAGTCCGTGCAATGGCAGGATAGCACAGTACTATTGTAGGGTCAAATGAGGCAAGGCACCAAACATAACAGGAAACAGTTTTATTTGGTTGCAGCCAGGCTCAGAGGACATAGCTTTTGCTGTAATCAATCCCCTAAACCCCGATTTCAGGAAGTTTCAGAATATTATACCCAGCATGTAAGGGGAGGGGCTGAGAAATTTACAGACTGCAGAAGTTCACATAAAAGCAGCTTTTTCAGTCACTGTTTTGGGCAAGTTAACTCTTCAAGGACAACATCTGAGTAGGGAGAGCTTCTTTTTCCCATTTTTCCTCTCCCTGCCAATTGTTACCATGGAGCCCAGTTGGAAACATATCTTAAAACATGTAGACATCTCTGTAAGGCCCAGCTCAAGGCCAGAGGCCTTGTTTGCACAGGATATGTTTGTTAAAAACTAGTAAAGGGGTGCCCAGCACCTGGAGTGCTGGTATCTTCTTGGCCAGTGGCCAAGTAAAACATGGCGACAGGAAAATAGGAAGTTTATCTACATTGAACTATTTTGCAGAGCCTCTTTTGCTGACAGTCCTAAAATCATCCATGGTGAAGTTTTCTTCAGAATCCCAAGTAAGACTATTCTGTGGAGAAAGGGGGTGTCACTGAAATTCCCCCTTTTTATGATGCTGACCATAAATTAATCTTTTAAATTTAAAGGTATCATTATGATTATATTGGCGTAAGGCCTTATATGATGTCAAAACCTTAGTTGTTGTCATCTTTTCAAAAGCAACTTCCATAGTGGACCCATAAGTTTTAATGTACAGTGGAGATAAATATGGTAAAAAATAAACACGTTAATAGCATAATACTCACTAGAGCAGTTAAGCATTTAAATCTACCAAGGGTTGACAACCATATCCCAAAAGTGTGTATGGGACACAAAGTTTAATGCCCTTCTAGGTATGTACTAGCATAAGTGCTAGTTATCTTGTGTTGTGACTATATTCTTAACTGTTTGTTTATTGTCATCCATTTGGATGCAACAATCTGAGCTGTTGAACTCTCCACATATTTCTCTTTCCTCAGCCAGTACATAATCTAATGCCAAGTGATTTTGATAGTTAGCCACTCACGTCAGCACTGTTTTGTGGCTAGGAGGTCTAAGGCTGTGGCAGTCTGATTAATAATAATTTCTAGTATAGCTTGTAACTGAATAATTCTGCTTAACATGTAAATAGGAGTTCCATAACTCCAACTGCCATTTTGTGCCCAGGTAGTGGGACCATAAGTGGCAATGATCCTCTGGGGTGGCCAGTTAACTTCACCACAAGATTGGTGATCTCCTAAATCAACTTACTTCCCAATGGACCTCTTTTGTCTTTCCAAACACTAATCAATCCATTGCATTCCTCTGGCAGGACAGGTTCTAAATATATGTTTTACCACCTCTTGATTATAGTGGATCATCTTGACATATGGTTCACATGATCTCCATGGTTGGAATAGGAGTATAACAAAACCTCTTAAAGTTATCAAAGAAAACCAAACTAAAAAATAGACTAACGTTTTGGTAAGCATAGGTTAAATAGCATAAATTAACAAAGCAAAACTAATAACAACAAACAAATCCTTGAAAATTTATATAAACAAGATAAAAAAATATAAATGCTTTTTTTTACCCAGTGTCCAATCAGGAGAATTACTGTTATGAAACCAGCAGTAAAAACCAGAGAATTTTGTATGTATCTAGAAGCAAGGGGTGGCAGTGCATTATAGTATAAGAACTATCATAGGGGTTGAAAATGTTCATTAGTCCTGGTGGGAAGTTTATCTTCCATGGGACATTGATCAGCCAGTCTCTTCCATGTGGCTGAAGCAGGGCAGTAGTCTCTTCAAGCTTCAGCTGTGCATACACCAGTCAGTTTCCTGAGTGACTGGAGCAAGGCTGTTGTCCTTCTAACCCTCAAGCTTCTCTGGTGCTCTTTTTTTATCTAGACAGTCAGCTTTAAGGGAGTAGCAGCATATGAAGTGCACACCCAGTCCACAGCTGCAGGCTTGTATCTGGTGTAGTCAATCAAAGGACCTATTTCTGCAAACTTGACTGCAGTTGAGATTGGTAAAATGACAGGGAAAGGGCCCTTCGAAAGAAGTTTAGGTGTTTGAATTTTTCATTCTTTGACCCAGAATCAATCTCCAGGCTTGAAGGAGTGTGCACCTGTGGTCAAAATTAGTGGCAATTTTTCTCTAACCCATTGGATTAGAACCTGTAAAGTTTTCCCTAAGGCCTGAAGCTGTCATCTCAGGATGAATTTTCCTATCTCTCTGAAGTCTACAAAAGGTCCCCTAATAAGAGGGAGGCCTCATGTACATTATCTTATAAGGAGAGAATCCAGTTTTCCTAGTGGGAGTGGATCTAATCCTCAATAGTGTAGTAAGGAGAAGTTCATCACAATGTAAGTGGGTCTCCTGAAACAGCTTACCCAATTGGGACTTAAAGTCCTGCTCATCCTTTGAAATTTACCAGAACTCCACAGCCTATAGGCAGTATGTAAATTCCATGTGATGTTTAAATTCTTGGTCAGTAATCATATCACCTCTGCCCAAAAGCTGGCCCATTGTCTGAGCCAATAATTATTGGGATAAACAATTTGGAATCATTTCCCGGACAGCATCCTGGTTATCTCCCTAGGTTTTTCAGGGTGGGTGGGAAAGTCTTCCACCCAGTCAGAGTAGGAACACACAAAAACCAAAAGTTACTAATAGCCCCATGAGCATGGTAGTTCATTGAAGTCTACTTCCAAGTCTTCAAAAGGTGGTTCTCATATAGTTTGGATTCCTGGTGGGAGCTCTGACCCCTGACAAGGATTGTTGTGAGCATAAACATCACATTGTTTTCAAAATATCCAGGTGAAGTTTGTGAGCCAGGAGACATAGAAATATTGACTCAGAACTGTCTAATGTGCTGTATGTCCAAAGTATTCTCCTGTGGAACTCTTTGATAAAGGGGGCTAGAATCTCTGGGATGACTATGCCAGCCATCACAATATCTACATCATCCTCCTGGGGGGAATTTTTTTTTTTCAGTTTACGTTCATGTTGGGAGTATATCGGCTCAAATTCTGTTACATAGTCGGCCATGCAGAAGGGCAGCCTTTAAACTTGGAACTGGATTTTCTTCTCAATCCTTGCAGACAGCTAACCTGGCCTCTCTGTCAGCTCTTCAGGTGCCCTGAGAAACCATAGTATTTCCCTTTTGATTACCTTGGCAATATATAATCACAACTTTCCTGGGGGGCCCACAGTGCATCCAAAAGTTTAAGAATTTCTTGCCTGTACATCATGCCTTTTTTTTTTCTCCTGAGTTAATGAGCCCTTTTTTCTTACATAAGGCCCTATGAACATGAAGGGTAGAGAATGCATATTTTGAGTCTATGTAAATATCCACACAGACTCCTTCTGTCAACTGAGGTACTTGAGTCAAAGCAATAAGTTTTGCTTTTTGTGCTGAAGTTCCTTGAGGCAGAGTTTCTGCTTCAACTGTGGAGTCCAGAGTGACCATGCATATCTAGCAAAATATACCCAATCTTATATAAAACTGCTTCCATCTATGAAGTACTCCACATCAGGGTCCCTGAGAGCTGTTCTGCCAGGTGTGGTCTGCTGGAGAACATTTCATCTATGACTTTAATACAGTTGTGATCACATTGCCCAAGTCCAATGGGCAGCAAGGTTGCTGGGTTCAGAGTCTGGATGACTTCCTCATAGATACATGTGTTTTCACATAATATGCCTTGGAATTGACCACTAGTCAACCAATGTTGTCCTTTGTACTCTACCAATGACAACACTGAATGAGGAACCCTAAAAACCAATTTTTGTCCCATAGCCAGTTTATTAGCTTCCAACACCAGAAGATCTGTGACTGCAAGGGCCCGTAAACAAGGTGGCCAGTCTTGGGCTAAAGAGCCCAGCTCTTTGGACAGATGTCCATGTCAAGACTCCTACAGCCATTCCACACTGTTGCTGGACATAAAGAAAGTAAAGCTTTGTGAGATCAGGAAGCCTTAGTTCAGATGCACTGGGAGTGCTTGTTTAATGGCCTCAAAGGTCATTTGTTTAGGTGGCCCACATATTAGAGGATCCCATTCTTCTTCCTTTGTGGCTTCACAGAGGGGTTTGCTATAACTGAAAGTTGAGGATCCATATATAGCTGAATCTGGTAGCCCCAAAGAATTCTCTAGTCTGATGGCAGGTTGAAAGGAATGAAATTGAGCAGATTTCCTGTTTCTTTTGAAGCCCAGTGGCTATTGTCTGTTCTGTTGCTGAGTCAGATGGTAACCGAATTACTTGAACTTTTTCTTGATACATATGGGATTTTAAGTCAGAGTCCAGTACTGTTCCAAGGATGGTGTCCTCCATCTCCTGGGGGGGAACTGTCATTTAGGTAAGGGGAGCATACATAGTTCCTCTGGCACTTTAACATACAGGGATATTTTGTTATCTCCCAGTATAGAATCTTGGCTGCTGGGATTCTCCAACTCTCAAACCTAATGTAAATCTTAGCAGAGATTTACTTCTGCCTGGAGGGGTGAGTCCACTCTACCCTGACTACAGTGATATACCAGCTCCACCTGATACCCAGGTAGGAGGGGTCTCCTGCCTAGAGGGGTGACTCCCCTCTACCCTGGATGAGGGCGTGTACCAGCTCTTCCTGGCACCCAGGTGGAAGGGGTCTCCTGCTTGGAAGTTGATTCCCTTTTACCCTGGCTGAGGGGGTGTACCAGCTCTCCCAGGCACCCAGGTGGGAGGGGCTCCTCCTTGGAGGGGGAGTCCCCTCTATTCTTGCTGCTGTGTTATACGAGCTCCCCACCACAACCCAGATGGGAGGGTTCTCCCGCCTGAAGTGGCAAATCTCCTCTACCCTGGCTGCTAAATTATATGAGCTCCCCGACACCCTGGTGAGAGGGGTCTCTCGTCAGGAAGGCAAGAACCCTATAACGTGGCTGCTGTGGTATATGACCTCCCCTGACACCCAGGTGAGAGGAGATTTTGTCCTGGAGGGGCAAATCCCCTATACCCTGGCTAAGGTGTTATACAAGCACCCCATGATACCAAGTTGGGAGGGGCCTCCTCCCTGAAGGGGTGAGTCCCCACTACCCTGGCTACAGTGGTATATGAGCTCCCCCACCCACACTCAGGTGATTGGGTCTCCCACCTGGAAGGTGAGTCCCCTCTACCCTGGCTGGGGCAGTATACTAGCTTTCCCTGACACCCAGTCAGGAGGGGTCTCCCGCCAGGAGTGGCGAGTTTCCCCTACCCTTCCAGTGGAAGTATAACAGCCCCCTGGACACCAAGTTGGAAGGAGTCTCACCCCTAGAGTGGCTCATCCCCTCTACCCTGGCTATGTTAGTATAAGAGCTCCCCCTGATACTCAGGTGGGAGAGATATCCTGCCTGAAGGGGTGAATCCCCTCTACCCTAGCTGTGCAGGGATAGAAGCTTCCTCAGACACCCAGGTGAAAGGAGTCTCCCGCCTGGAGTGGCAAGATCCCTCTACCATGGCTTTGGTGGTATAGAAGCTCACCACAGCATCCAGGTGGGAGTGTTCTCCCACTTGAAGTGCAGATCCCCTCTACTTTAGCTGTTGCCATATAAGAGCTCCCAGGACACCCACATGGGAGGCATCTCCTGACTGGAGGGGCGAGTCCCCTCTACACTGGCTCGGAGGTATAGGAGCTACCTCAGACACCCAAGTGGGAGGTATTTACTGACTGGAGGGGTGAGTCCTCTCTAACCTGGCTGCCTGGTATTGGAGCTCCACTAACACACAAGTAGGAGGTGTCTCTCACCTGGAGGAGCAAATCCCTGCAACCCTGGCTATGGCAGTATATGAGCTCCCCTAACACCCAGGTGGGAGGGGTCTCCAGCCTGGATGGGTGAGTCCCCTCTACCCTGGCTGCAGTGGCATATGAGTTTCCCTGGACACCCAGGTGGGAGGGGTCTTTGCCTGGAGAGGCAAGTCCCCTCTAACCTGGCTGCAGTGGTATACAAGATCCTGCAGACACCCGGGTGGCAGGGGTTTCCCACCTGGTGGCACCAGTAACCTCTACCCTGGTGGGGGAGGTGTACTAGCTCCTCTGACACCCAGTTGGGAGGTATCTCCTGCCTTGTGGGGCAAGTCCAATCTACCCTGCCTGCGGAGTACAGGAGTTTCCCCAGACATCCAGGAGGGAGGGGTCTCCAACTGGAGGGTTGAGTCCACTTAAGCCTGCATGTGGAGGTATGTGAATTCCCTCAGACATACATGTGAAAGGGGTCTCCCACCTGGAGGGGTGAATCTCTGTTACCCTGGCTGTGGCTGTAAAGGAGCTCACCCTACAAACCCAGGTGGGAGGGGTCTCTTACCTAAAAGGACAAGTCCCCTCTACACAGGCTGAGGCAGAATACAAGATAGCCTGGATACCAAGGTGAAAGAGATCTCTCACCTGGAGGAGACAGTCTGCTCTACCCAGTTTGTAGAGGTATAAGAGCTCCCACAAACAACCATTTCCCTTTTCATTCACCCAGGCCCAGGTACTAGCCCTTGGCTCTCCATTACTGGGCCTGTCTCATTGCTTGAGCCCCTGGCCACTCCTTTCAAAGACCCTGTCCCTGTCCATTGGTTTCAGACTCCTTTTACCGGCCCCCTCCCGTGACTCCTCTCTGTTTTATTTATGTATGCTGAGGTATTCTGTCACTGCCCAGACCCTCTGCTCCCCCTGCTTCTTTCTAGCCTGGGCTCCTCAAATAGGTCCTGGCTGCCCAATGACCCCACCCAAAACTCTGCACCACGGGTATGACCTCAAGTACCCCCTTTTGCCCCTCCTTTGGTCCAGGTCTCTCTCTGAAGATCTTCTCACCTGGGGCAGAGGAGCAAAATTGTCTGGCCTCTGCACCCTGAATGCTCCCAGTGGGAAACATAGCCAGTCCCAGGGCCTGGCTGCTCGCCTGAGCCCCTGACCACTTTTCTCATGTCCTTTAGCATAGCCTAGTTTCTTTGTCTTAGGTCTGACCTGGAGGCCTCTTGCTTGTGCCCACCAGCGGGCTCCCCTAGGTGCCCCTTGTGCTTTTCTCTGTCAAGTGGTCCTTGTGCAACCCCTTCCTCGTCTTCCCCTCACAAATTCCCCTGGCACTTGTGGGTCTCCATCTCTTTGGTTCTCTAATTTATGATCAGTCAGGTGGGTCCCTTTACTGGGGTGCTGACTTGAGACCTGGGTTTCACCCCTCTGAGCACCCACCAGGAACCCCAACATGCACTCCCATCACACTTCTCTTGTCCCCCTTCCCTTGACAGCCTCCTTTTCCAGGTCCATGGCCCTGGATTCTAATCTGGGCCAGGGCACCTAATATGAAACAGAGCCCAACCCCTCACCTGGGTCCCTTGCTCTTTCTGGGTGCTTGATCCCACACCTGGAAACTTGACACCTGCCAGTGTCCCTGGCATGTACCTGCCTGTGCGTTTTGGATCCCCTGTTTCCCCATCCAAGTCTTGTCCACTGTCCTGAGCCTCCAGCCTCAGCCCCAGCCCTTGCCTCTCTATTCCCTGTCCTGGCTCCTTTCTTGAGCCTCTGATGGCTCTTGTTGCCCAGAATGTGCCTGGGCATTGACTGTGTGCCATTTATTTGGGATGCTTCCCTGTTCCCTTTGGTGTTCCTGCACTGCAGTCCACTAGTGCCGCCCGCCTGCCCAGCAGTGCCCTTCCCTGTATTCCCCTGGCATGAGCCCTCCTCTAGGTCCCTAACCTGGGCTTCTTGTTGGGGTCCAGGCCCTACCCCACCAGCACCCATCCTCTGGCCCTTCCCGCTGTGCGCTTCTTTGGCCCTCCTTTCATTCCTGTCCCTGTCAAGCTCCCTTTCTTTTTCCCTTTCCCAGGATTCACACCCACGCCATGGAGGTGGTCCTGGCCTATTGGTGCTTCTAGATCCCTAAGAGAAAAAAGTAGCCCTGCCCCTTGTGTGGGCCCTTTGGCCTCCTTCAATCCAGATCCTGCTGCCCAACCTAACACCTAGTCATGGACTTGGGCCTTGAGCCTTCCTACCAATGCACCACCATCTCTCCTCTCCTTTCCCTACCTCTCTAGCCCTGCCCTGTTCCAGGTGCCTCCCTGAGGATCTACTTACCTGAGGCAGAGGAGTGAAATTAGCTGTCCTATGCACCCTGAAGACTCCTATGCGAAACAGAGCCCAGTCCCTCGCCTGGGCCCCTTTGGCTGCCGGAACCCTGACACCTGGCAGTGGACGTAGGCTTTGTGCAGAACTTGCACTGCTAGATCACCTTCTTTCCTCCTCTGTCCTCTCCCCTTGCATGCTGCCCCTACCCCAACCCAGCCCTTTAGAACCCTGACCCTTTCCACTCCAGTCTTCGGGCCTGGCTCCTCGCCAGGGGCCCCTTCTGTGTTTGTTCAACCTGTGGCATACAGTCACGTGGCTTCACGTGGTGTCTCTTCATGTTGGGTTGGAAGTGGGGGCCCCTTTCTTGTGCCCCCTACTTTGCTCCCCTAAGTGCCCTTTGTGATGCCTGCCCCCCTGCTGTCTCCTCATCCTCACATTGCCCCTTCCTCCCCTTCACTGCTTTCCCCTTGTGCGGTCCCCTGTTCTTGGTCTCTCATCATCTTGAGTCAGTTCAGTCCCTTACCTGGACTCCTTGCTTGGTTCCTGGCTCTTGCCCCTCTCCACACCCACTGTGACCTCATGTTGAGCCCTATTGTAGTGTTCCTCTTGGCCCCCTTTTCTTGCCATCCACCTTTGCCTAGTCTCTGGCCCTGGATTCTCATCTGTGTCAGTGTGCATTATAGGAAAATGAGCCCTGCCACTGGTCTGGGCCCATTGTTCTCCCTGGGTTCTTGGTACTGCCCACGAAACCCTGAAAGCTGGCAATGTCCCTGGGTTTGGTGCCTGCCTCCCCCGTGCTGGATCCCCAGCCTTCCCTACCCACCCTTGTCTACTTACCTGAGACCCCTTTCCCAGCCCTTGGCTGTTCCTCTGTCCCTTCAGGCTGTGCCCTCCTTTAACCCTCCTGTAGTCCCTGTTGCTACCAGGTCCCTTTTCCTGATCCTTTTTCAGGATACTCACCCAGTCCAGGAGACTGGACCTGGCCTCTTGGCCCTATAGGCTCCATTTTGTTAAATGTAGCCCTTCCCCTTACATAGGCCATTTGGCTATCCTCAGCTCACTGACACCCTGCAGTGGGCCTGGGCCTTGAATGTCCTTCCTTTGCACCACCAGCACCCTTCCTTCCCTCCCTCCCCTAATCAGCCCTGTCCATTTTCATGTTCCCCTGACCTTAGCCCTTGCACTTGGCTCTCTGTTCTTAGGCCTGGCTCCTTGCTTGAGACCCTGTCTGCCCTCTCGAGGACCTTGCTCATGTACCTTGATTTCAGGCCGCTTACTCGGGGCCCTGTTATGCCTCCCTTCTATTTTCCTTGTGCTGTGGTATCCTGGCACTTCCTGGACCCTTCTCTCCACTGCTTCTGCCTAGACTGGGCTCATTGATTGGGTCCTTGCTCCTCAGCCACCCCTCAATGTCCAGAAGCAAAGCATTTCCTCACAGTCCCCTCCTTTGGCCCTCCCTTGTTTCTGGTCCCTCTCTGATGATCTACTCACCCAGGACAAACTACTAGGCTCTACGTCCTGAAATCTCCCTATGGAAACACAGCCCTGCCTCTTGCCTGATCCCCCGCCCCCGCCCCCGCTGCCAGAAACATGACACCTGGCAGTGGAAAGGTGCTTTGCGGCAGACACGCCCTGCGCCATTCCCTCCCTTCCCTCACCTGCCATCTAGCCTTCAATGCTGCTGTAACCCCAAGAAGGCCTCCCTGATGTGAACCTTCAACTGAGTCAATGTTTGCATACCTGAGTTGCATGGCATCATGTGTGGCTTCTCCTGGTGTCATTCTGTTTTGGGTCCCCTGGCATGCTTCTCTTGGTTTGCCCTGTGCTTCCAGCTGACTCCTCCTTCTTGTGTCTCCCCTTTCTTCGATACCCTTGTGTTTTACCTGGGCTCAACCAGTCGGGTGAGACCCTTGCCTGGGCTCCTTGCTTGGGTCCTGGCACTGGGCCCTCTCCACACCCACTGCAACCCCACGCCATGCCCCCTGTTGCCCTCTTCCTGGGCCCCGTCCCTTGCCAGGCCCCCTTTGCCCGTTCAATGTCCTTGGATTCTCATCTGGGAAAGGCACGTTATGGGAACAGAGGCCTGCCCCTCGGCTGGGCGACTTGCTTTCCTTTGGCCTTTGGTCCTGAATATGGAACTTGGACACCTGGCAGTGGCCCTGGGCCTCGACCCTGCTTGTCACCTCTTGGATCCTTTTCCATCCCTCCCCGGCCCTGTATACTTTCCTGAGCCCCCTACAAAAGCCTTGGCCCTCGTCTCTCAATTCCCTGACCTGGCTCCTCCCTGGAGCCTCCAGTGCCCCTTCTTGCTCCCAGCATCCCTGGGCTTTGACTTTGCGCCCCTCACTTGGGCTGATTTTCTACTTCCCTTGGCTTCCCTTTCTTGCAGAACCCTAGTGCTGCCCACCTGCCCGGTCCTGCCCTTCCCTGCTCTGTCCTGGCATGGGACCACATCTAGGTCCATAGTCTGGTCTCCTTTCTGGGGTCCTGGCCCCCAACCCAACAACACACATCCTCTGGCCTATTCTGCTGTGCTCTTCTTTGGACCTCCTGTTGTCCCTGTCCCTTCCTCATAACTTTTCTTGATACCTTTGCTAGAATGCACACCAGGGCTGGGGACCGTACGTGGCCTTTTGGCCCTTCCATCTCCCTTTGGGAAAATGTAGCCCTGTTCCTTGCCTGGGCCCTTAGGCCTCCATTTGCCCGGGCCCTACTCCCCAATGCTGACACCCAACTGTGGACCTGGTCTGTGAGCCCTCCTCTCCCTGTGCTACCTGCTCCCATTTTTATTCTGCCTCCCCTCCACAGCCCTGTCTGTTTTCATGAAACACGGGCCTAGGTCCTGACACTTGGCTCTCCATTCCTTGGCCTCTTCCCTTGTATGAACCCCTGGGTGCCCTTCTGGAGGATCCTGTCCCTGCCCCCTGATTTCAGGCCCATTTTTCTGGCCCCCTCCTGGGCTTCCCCTCTGTTCCCCTTGTACTGCGGAATCCTGGAACTGTCCAGACTCTCCCCTCTCCCTGTTTTTCTCTAGCCTGGGATCCTCAAAGGGGTCCTGGCTACCCACCGACCCACCCCCAATTCCCGAAAAAAGGTATCCCCTCACAGTGCCCTCTTTGGCCCTCCTTTGATCCTGGTCTTCTGTGAGTTTCTTCTCACCTGGGTCAGAGGAGTGAAATTGGCTGGCCTCTGGGCCCTGAAGTTTTCCTGTGTGATACCCAGCCCTGTCCCTCACCTGTGCCCCTGTCCAATCTTTGACACCTTGAAGTGGACTTGGGCCTTCCGCTTTCCTTGCCCTTCATGATCATCACCCTTCCATCCCCTACCATCTAGCCTTGCATGATGCCCTTTCCCCAACCCTGCCCTCCCTAACCCTGACGTTTTATGCTCCAGTTTCCAGACCTGGCTGCTTACCTGAGCCCTGGACTGTGTTCCCTGTGTTTGTGGCTTGCAAGGTGTCACTTCACATTGGGGATTAGCTGGGGTACCTTGCTTGTGCCCCTTAGTGCACTTCACTGTGTACCCTTTGCTCTGCCCTCTGTTACCACATCCTACTGCCAACCCTTCCTCTCCTTCCACTTGTGAAGAGGTGCCAGTCCCTTGTATCTTGGCTGCTGTGGTTTAGGAACTCCCCTGACATGCAATTGGAAGGAGTCTCTGGCCAGGGAGCTAGAGTACCCTGTACCCTGCTGCAGCGGTATAAGAGCTCCCCAGGGCACCCAGGTGAAAGAGGTCTCCTGTCTGGAGGGTTAGACTTCCCTCTAACCCACCTGCGGTGGTTTAAAACCTCACCAGAAACTGAAGTGGGAGGGTTCTCCAAACCGGAAGTGGAAAGTACCTTCTACCATGGCTGTGGTGGTATAAGAGCTCCCCCTGACACCCAAGTGAGAGGGTCTCCTGCCTGGAGGGGCGAGTCCCCTCAACCCTAGGTGTTGGGGTATAAGACCCCCTTCCTACCCTCAGTGGGAAGGGGTTCCCGCCTGATGGGGTGAGTAGCTGCTACCCCAGCTTCAGTTGTATATGAACACCCCTTCCACAGACACCCATGTGGGAGGCATCTCCTAACTGGAGAGGCGAGTCCTCTCCACCTTGGCTAAGGCAGTATAGGAGTTACTCCCATTCCCAGGTTGGAGGTGTCTCTTGCCTGGAGGTGAGAGTTGCCTCTATCCTGGCTGCTGGGGTATATGAGCTCCACCTGACACCCAGGTGGGAGGGGTCTTCTGCCTTGAGGTGATAGTCTCCTGTACCAGGGCTAAGAGGATATAGAAGTTACTCCCATTTTCAGGTGGAGGTATTTCTTGCCTGGAGGGGTGAGGTGCCTCTAACCTGGCTGCTGAGGTATTTGAGTTCCACCTGACACATAGGAGGGAGGGGTTTTCTGCCTGGAGGGGTGAGTCCACTCTACCCTGGATTCAGAAGTTAAGGAGCTTCCCCTGACCCCCAGGGTGAAGGGGTCTCCCGCCTAGAGGGGTGACTTCCCTCTACCCTGGCTGAGAGGGTGTACCAGGTTTCCCAGACACCCACATGGGAGGGGTCTCCTGCTTGAAGGGGCGAGCCCCCTCTATTCTAGCTGTTGTGGTATATGAGTCCTCCCCATACCCAGATGTGAGGGGTCTCCTGCATGAAGTGGAGAGTCTCATTTACCCTGGCTGCAGTGTTTTACTAGCTTTCCTTAAAACACAGGTTGGATAGGTCTCTCCCCTGGAGGGTCGAGTTCCCTCCATCCTGACTGCAGAAGTAAAGGATCACCCCCTGACACCTAGGTGGGAGGGTCTCTATCCTGGAGAGGTGAGTCACCTATACCCTGGCTGCAGTGGTATAAGAGGTCCCCCCTACACCCAGGTGGGGGTGTCTCCTGCCTCCAGTGGTGACTCCCCTCTACCCTGCTATGGCAGTATATTAACTCCACTGACAACCAGGTGGAAGGGATCTGCTGCCTGGAGGGTCGAATCCCCTCTCCCTTGGCTCTGGCTGTATAAGAGCTTCCCTGACACCCAAGATATGGGGTCTCCTGAATGGAGGGGCGAGTCTCCTCTACACTGGCTATGGGGGTATAGGAGATCCCCAGACACCCAGATGGGAGGGGTCTTCTGCCTGGAGGGGTGAGTCCCCTCTACTCAGGCTAAGGGGGTATAGGAGATACTCTCATTCCCAGGTGGGTGGTGTTTCTCTCCTGGAGGTTCGAGTTGTCTCTACCTTTGCTGCTGGGGTATATGAGCTCCACCTGACACCCAGGTGGAAAGGGTCTTTCATCTGGAGGGGCGAGTCCAATTTACCATGGCTGCAGCATTTAAGGAGCTTCCTCTTACACCTAGGTGAAAGGGGTCGATGGCCAAGAGGGGTGACTTTCCTCTACCCTGGCTGAGGGGGTGTACCAGCTCTCCCAGACACCCTTGTGGGAGGGGTCTCCTGCTTGGAGGGGAAGTCCCCTCTTTTCTAGCTGCTGTGGTATGCGCACTCCCCCCCCATACCCAGATGGGAGGGTCCTCCCACCTAAAGGGGCGAGTCCCGTTTACCCAGGCTGCAGTGGTTTACTAGCTTTCCCTGACACCAGGTTGGATGGGTCTCTCACCTGGAGGGGTCAGTCCCTTCCACCCTGGCTGCTGCAGTCAAGGATCTCTGCCTGACACCCAGGTGGGAGGGTCTCCGGCCTGGAGATGCAAGTCCCCTCTATGCTGGCTGCAGTGGTATTGAGGTCGCCCCTACACCCAGGAGGTAGGGTCTCCCACCTCCAGTGGCGAGTCCCCTCTACCCTACTTGTGGCATTATATGAACTCCCCTGACAACCAGGTGGAAGGGATCTTCCGCCTGGAGGGTCAAGTCCACTCTCCCCTGGCTCTGGTGGCATAGGAGCCCCCCCGCCCCAAGATTATGGGTTCTCCAGACTGCACTGGCAGGTCTCCTCTACACTGGCTCAGGGATATACGATCTTCCCCAGGCACCTAGTTTTTAGGGGTCTCCTGCCAGGAGCAATGATTCCCCTCTGCCCTGGCTGTGGCTGTAAACAAACTCTCCAAGACACCCATGTTCGAGGGGTATCCTGCATGGAAGGGAAAGTCAACTCTACTTTAGCTGTTGCCATACAAGAGCTCCCAGTACACCCAGGTGGGAGGGGTCTTCCGCCTGCAGGGTCATGTTCCCTCTACCCTGGCTGTGGAAGTATAGGAGCTTCCCCCAAGACCTAGGTGGGAGAGGTCTCTCGCCTGTTGGGGCAAGTCCCCTCTACCCTGGCTGTTACAGTAATCAAGCTCTCCCGACACCCATGAGGGAGTGGTCTCCCAATTGGAGGTGCGAGTCCCCACTACCCTGGTTGCAGATGTATAGGAGCTTAACTAGACACCCAGGTGGAAGGGGTCGCCCGACTGGATGGGCAAGTCTGCTCTATCCTCACTGCAGTGGTGTAAGATCTCCCCCTGACACCCAGGTGGGAGGGGTCTCCCTCCTGGAGGTGGGAGTGCGCTTACCCTGGCTGCTGCGGTTTAGGAGATCCCCTGACACCCAAGTGGAAGGAGACTCTGGCCAGGAGGCTAGAGTCCCCTCTACCCTGCTGCAGCAGTATTGGGGCTCCTCAGGTGGAAGAGGTCTCCTGTCTGGAGGATAGAGTTCCCTCTACCCTGACTGCAGTGGTATAGGAGCTCTCCCCTACACCCAGGTGGGAGAGGTCCCCCCCCCTCTACCCTGCCTAAGTGGGTGTACCAGCTCTCTCAGAGACGCAGGTGGGAGGGGTCTCCTGCTTGGAGGGGTGAGTCTCCTCTATTCTGGCTGCTGTGGTATAGGAGCTCCCCACCCATACCCAGATGGGAGGAGTCTCCCGTCTGAAGAGGCGAGTCCTCTCTACCATGCCTGCAGTGGTTTACTAGTTTTCCTTGACACACAGGTTTAATGGGTCTCTTGCCTGGAGGGGTGAATCCCCTCTACTCTGGCTGCTGTGGTAAAGATCTCCCACTAACTTCCTGGTGGATGGGTCTCTGTCCTAAAGAGGCAAGTCCTTCTACCCTGGCTGTAGTGTTAAAGGAGCTCCCCGCGACACCCAGGTGGGAGGGGTCTCCCGCCTCCAGTGGGAGTCCCCTCTACCCTGCCTGTGACAGTATATGAACTCCTCTGACAACCAGGTGGAAGGTATCTTCTCCTGGAGGGACGAGTCCCCACTCCGCTGCCCCTGACAGTATAGCAGCTCCCCCCAATACCCGGGTTATGGGGTCTTCTGATGGGAGTGGTGAGACCCCTCTACAATGGCTGCAGAGGTATATGAGCTCCCCCTGGCACACAGGAGAGAGGGGTCACCCCTACCCTGGCTATGGCGGTATACATGCTCTCCCAGACACCCAGATAGGAGTGGTCTCCCCCCTGGAGGGGCAAGTTTTCTCTACCCTGGCTAAGGTGGTATACAAGTGCCCCGCTACACACAGATGGAAGTGGTCTTCTGCATGGAGGGCTAGTCCCCTCTTCCCTGGCTGTGTAAGTACAGGAGTTCCCACACACACACCCAGGTGGGAGGGGCCTCCCACCTGGAGGGCAGAGACCCCTCTACCCTGACTGCTGCAGTAATCAAGTCACCCTGGACACCCAGAGGGGAGAGGGTCCCCTCTACCCTTGCTGCGGAGGGATAGAAACTCACTCAGACAAGAAGGAGAAAGGGGTCTCCCGACTGGAAGGGCAAGTCCGCTCTACCCTGGCTGCAGTGGTGTAGGAGCTCCCCAGAACACACAAGTGGAAGGGGTCTCCCTCCTGGAAGGGCGAGTCCCCTCTAGCCTGGTTAAGGCGATATAGGAGTTACCCCCATTCCCAGGTGAGAGGTGTCTCTCCTCTGGAGGTGCAAGTCTCCTCTAACCTGGCTTCTAGGGTACACCAACTCCCCCTGACACCCAGGTTGGAGGGGTCTCCCACCTAGAGGGGTGACTCCCCTCTACCCTGGTAAGGTGGTGTACCAGCTCTCCCAGATACCCAGGTGAGAGGGGTCTCCTGCTTGGAGGGGCAAGTCCCCTCTATTCTGGCTGCTGTGGTATATTAGCTTCCCCCATACCAAGATGGGAGGGACTGTGGCCTGGAGATGCGGGGTACCTCTACCCTGGCAGCAGTGATATATGAGGTCTCCCCCTTCACCCATGTGGAAGGGAGGGGTCTCCCGCCTCCAGTGGCGAGTTCCCTCTACCCTGCTTGTGGGAGTATATGAACACCCCTGACAACCAGGTGGAACAGATATTCTGCCTGAAGGGTGGAGTCCCCTCTCCCCTGACTCTGGTGATATAGGAGCTCCCCCGACACCCAGGTTATGGGGTCAAAAGACTGGAAGAGTGAGTCCCCTCTCCCTGGGCTAAGGTGGTATAGGAATCACCCCCATCCCCAAGGGGTAGGTGTCTCTCACCTGTAGGTGCAAATCGCCTCTACCCTGGCTGCTGGGGTATATGAGCTCACCTGACACCCACGTGGGAGGGGTTTTCTGCCTAGAGGGGTGAGTCCCCTCTACCCTGGCTAAGGTGGTATAGGAGTTACTCCCATACCCAAGTGGGAGGTATGAGTTGCCTCTACCCTGGCTGCTGGGCTATATGAGCTCCACCTGACACCCAGGTGGGAGAGGTATCCTGCCTGGAAGGGCGAGCCCCTCTACTTTAGCTCTTACTATATAAGAGCTCTCAGAGCACCCAGGAGGGAGGGGTTTTCTGCCTGCAGGGGTGTGTTCCCTATACCTTGGCTATGCCAGTATAGGAGTTCCCCTGACACCCAGGTGAAAGATGTCTCCCGCTTTTAGGGATGAGTCCCCTCTACCCTGGCTGCTGCAGTAATAAAGCTCTCCCATACACCCAGGTGGGAAGAGTCTCCTGACTGTAAGGGCAAGTCATCTCTACCCTGGCTGCAGCGGTATAGGTACTCCCCCTTACACCCAGGTGGGAGGGTTCTTCCGCCTAGAGGACAGAGTCCTCTCTACCCTGACTTCAGCAGTATAGGAGATCCTCAGAACACCCAGGTGGAAGGGGTTTCCCTCCTGGAGGGATGAGTCTCCTGTACCTGGCTGTGGCTGTATAAGTTCTCCCCTACATACACCGAGGTAGGATCTCCAACCTGTATGAGCACATCCCCTCTACACTTGCTGTTGCGGTATACAATATTCCCAAGACACACAGGTGGGAAGAGTCTCCCTACTGGAGTAGGGATTCCCCATTACCCTGGTTCTGGAGGTATAAAAGCTTCCCCAGAAACCCTGGTGAGAGGGGTCTCCTGCCAGGAGGTGCAAGTACTTTCTACCATGGCTGGGGTGGTATATGAGCTCCAGATGACAGCCAGGTTGGAGGGGTCTCCCACCTGGATGGACAAGCCTCTTCTACCCTGTCTCAGGTGGTCTGCAAGTTCCCCACGACACCCTAGTGGGAGGGGTCTCCTGCCTGGAGGGGTGAGTCCCCACTACTCTGCCTGCAACCATATAGGCACTCCCCCGTCACCCAGGTGAAATGGTCTCATGCCTGAAGGAACCAGTCCCCTCAACTCTGTTTTTGGAGGTATAAAAGCCCCCTCCTACTCCCAGGAGGAGGGTTTTCCTGCCTGGAGGGGTGTCAGTGCTACCCAGGGTGCAGGTATATAGGATTCTCCTTCGCCAGACACCCATGTGGGAGGGGTCTTTCCCTTGGAGGGCCGAGTCCCCTCTACCCTTGCTAACGCGGTGGTATAGGAGTTAACACTATTCCCAGGTGGGAGATGTCTCTTGCCTGGAGATGGGAGTCACCTCTACCCTAGATGCTGGTGTATATGAGCTCCGCTGTGATACACAGGTGGGAAGGGAATTCTGCCTGGAGGGGCGAGTCCCCTCTAGCCTGGCTAAGGCTGAATAGGATTTATTCCCATTCCCAGGTGGTAGGTGTTTCTCTCCTGGAGATGTAAGTTGCCTCTACCCTGGCTGCTGGACGATATGAGCTCCACCTGGCACCTAGGTGGGCGGGGTCTTCTGTCTGGAGTGGCGATTTTCTCCTACCCTTCCTGTGGTTGTATAGGAGCTCCCCTCGACACCCAGGTGGAAGGAGTCTCCTGCCTGGAGGGGCGTGCCACTGTAATTTGACTGTGGCTGTATAAGAGCTCCCCCTGACACCCAGGTGGGAGGGGTATCCTGCCTGGAAGGGCGAATCCCCTCTACCTGGGCTGTAGCAGGAAAAGAGTTCCCTGACATCCTGGTAGGAAGGGGCTCCCACCTAGAGCAGGGAATCCCCTCTACACTAACTGTGCAGGTATATAAGCTTCCCCAGATATCCAGTTGGGTGTGGTCTCCCAACTGGTGGTATTGGTGGTATACCCTGGTTTTAGTGGTATACAAGCTATACAAGACCCCAGCACCCAGGTGGGAGGGGTCTCCCACCTGGATGGGCGAGTCCCCTCTAGTTTGGCTGGTGCCATACAAGAGCTCCCAGGACACCCACGTGGGAGGTGTCTCCCAACTAGAGGAGTGAGTCCCCTCTACCCTGGCTGGAAGTTATAGGAGCTTCCCCAGTCACCCAGGTGGGAGGGGTTTCCCGACTGGAGGTTTGAGTCCCTTCTAACCTGGCTGTAGGGTATAGGAGCTCCCCTGACACCCAGGCGGGAGGGACCTCTCGCCTGAAGGGGTGAGTCCCTGCTACCCTGACTCAGCGGTATAAGAGCCCCCCCCAGACACCCAGGTGGGAGGGGTCTCAAGCCTGGCAGGGCAAGTCCCCTGTAACCTGGCTGCAGTGGTATACAAGATCGTCACAACACTCAGGTGAGAGGGGTCTCCCGCCTGGAGGTGCATGTCCCCTCTACCCTGATTGGGACAGTGTACTATATCCCCAGAAACCCATTTGGGAGGCATCTCCTTCCTGTAGAGGCAAGTCCCCTCTACCCTTCCTGCAGAGGTATATGAGTTCCCCCAGACACCCAGGTGAAAGGGGTATCCCTCCTGGAGGGGTGAGTCCCTGTTACCCTGGCTGCAGATCTATGGAAGCCCCCCATACAAACCCAGGTGTGAGGGGTCTCTTGCCTAGAGGGATGTGTCCCTGCTTCTCTGGCTGCACCTACATACAAGCTCCCCCTGACACCCAGGTGAAATGGGTATGCCGCCTGGAGGGGCAAGTGCCTGCTACCCTGGCTCTAGTTGTACATGAGAGCCCCCCTCCCCACTGGGCACCAAGCTCGAAGGGATCTCATGACTGTAGGGATGAGTCCCCTCTACATGGGCTGAAGCAGTATACAAAGTAGACTGGACACCAAGGTGGGAGTGGTCTTTTGCCCAGAGGAGCCAGTCCAATCTACCCAGGCTGCAGAGGTATCAGAGCTTCCACAGATAACCATGTCCATTTTCATTCACCCAGGCTCAGATGTTAGCACTTGGCTCTCCCTTACTGGGCCCAGCCCTTTCTTGAGCCCCTGGCTGCCCTTCTCCAAGACCTGTCCATTGGTTTCAGGCCCCTTTTACTGGCCCCCTCCTGTACCTCCTCCCTATTATTCCCTCATGATGTGGTATCCTGGCAATGCCTGGACCCTCTGCCCCCCGCCTACTTCTCCCTAGACTATGCTGCTCAGATGGGTCCTGGCAGCCTGACCCCCCCTCACACTTCCACATACCAGGTATTCCATCACTGTACCTCTTTGGCCCCAACTTTGGTTCTTTTCCCTCTCTTAGGATCTACTCACCTTGGACAGAGGAGCAGAATTAGCTTGCCTTTGCACCCTGAATGCTCCCTATGGGAAACAGAGCCCTTCCACTCGCCTGAGTCCTCTTCACAGCATGAAGCTTGAGGCCTGGTATTTAACATGGAATTGCTCCAACCCAACCCTGAGCAATCCCTACCCTTCTCTCCCCTGCCCTCTGGCCTTCCATGCTGCCACTACCACAACCCAGTTCTCCAAAACCCTGACCCATTGTTTTCCAGTTCCTGGGCCTGGGTGTTTGCTTGAGCCCCTGACCATATTCCTCATGGACCTTGGCATAGCAAGGAGTCTCTTCATGTTGGGACTGACCTGGGGGCCCCTTGTTTGGGCCCTCTAGTGGGCTCCCCTAGGTGCCCCTTGGCTTCACCTGGTCTTTACGCATCCCATTCCTCCCATTCCCTTTGTGCCTTTCTCTGGCGCTCACAGGTCTCCTACTCCTTGGGTCTCCCATCATCACTGATTGGGTGGATCCCTTGCCTGGGCACCTGGCTTGGTTCCTGGGTCTCGCCCCTATCGCACCCACCCTGAAAACCATGTGTGCCCTCACCTCGTCCTCCTTCAGATCCCCTTCCTTTTCCTGGCCTCCTTTGCCAGGACCCTGGCCATAGGTTCTCATCTGATCCAGGGTACCTTATGGGAAACAATGCCGTGGCCCTCACCTGGGCCTCTTGCTCTCCCTGGGTGCTTGGTCCTGCACCAGGAACCCTAAAACTGGAGTTGGCCCTGGACCTGGAGCCGGATTGCCCCCTATTAGATCCCCTGCCTTCCTTCCCGAATGTAATACACTGTCCTGAGCCCCATGCCCAAGCCCTAGCCCTTGACTCTCTGTTCCCTAGCCTGGCTTCTCGCTTGAGCATATGGTGGCCCTTCTTACTCACTGCTTTTCTGGGCATTTTCTGAGGGCCCCTCGCTGAGGCTGCTTTCCTTCTCCCCTTGGCATTCCTGGACTAAAGTACCCTAGTGCAGCCTTCCTTTCCTGGCCTGGCATTCCATGCTATTTCCTGGCCTGGGCCCTCTTCTAAGTCCCTTGCCTGGGCTCATTGATGGGGTACTGGTCCCCACCCCACCTACACCCATCCTGCAGCCCATCAGAGTGTGACCTGTTTTGGCCCTCCTGTCCTTTCTGTCTCTGCCATGCCCGCTTTCCTGATCCTCTTCCCAGGATGCTCACGGGGCTAGGCGACTTGATTGGGCCTCTTGGGCCTGGGGGCTCCCCTCGGAAAATATAGCCCTGCCCCTTGCCTGGGCCCTTTGGCCTCCTTCAGCCAGGGCCCTGCTTCAGATCCCTGATACCCTGCTGTGCATCTGGGCCTCGAGCTGTTCTCCCCCTGTGCCACTGATGCCACTTTCTCCCTTCCCGCTGCTCCCCCTCCATGTTTCTTGTCATTTACCCAGGCCGAGATGCTAGAACTTGGCTTTCCATTACTGGCCTGGCTCTTTGATTGAGAACCTGAACCGTTCTCCTCCTTGTTGAGGACTCTTTTCCTTTCCCTTGATTTCAGGCCCCATGCCTTCACCCTCCTTTGCCTCCCTTCTGATCCCTTCGTGCTGTGATATGTTGGCACTGCATGGACCATCCGCTCCTCCACTTCTCCCTACCCTGTCCTGCTGGAATGTGTCCTGCACGCTCCCCCACATCTGCACACCAGGTATACTCTCACAGTACCCTCTTCGGCACCCTCTTCTTTGGTCCAGGTTCCTCTCTGAGGATCTACTCACCTGGGGCAAAGGAGCGGAATTGGCTGGCCTCTGCACCCTGAATGCTCCCTATGGGAAACACAGCCCTGCCACTTGCATGAGTCCCCCTCACTGCCTGAACCTTGAGGCCTGGCAGTTAACATGGACTTGCTCCAACCCAGCCCTGAGAGAGAGATCATGTCCCTTCCCTGGAGGCTTCCATGCTGCCTCTACCGCAACCCAACCCTCCCCCCTGACTCTTTTTGCTCAAGTTCCTGGGCCTGGTCATTCATCTGGGTCCCTGACCATGTTCCTCATGGCCCTTGGCATAGCAAGCTGTCTCTTCATGTTGGGTCTGACCAGGGGACCCCCTGCTTGGGCCCACCAGCGGGCTCCCCTATGATCCCCTTGGCTTCTCCTCGTACTCACGCAGCCCCTTCCTCCCAGTCTCCTTTTTCTGGCACTCATAGGAGCCACCAACACCATTGATCGGATGGGTCACTTGCCTGGGTGCCTGGCTTGGGTCCTGGGTCTCACCTCTATGCGCACCCAATCCACCACATAGCGTGCCCTCCCATCACCCTCCTTCTGGCCCCCTTCCTTTTCCTGGCCTCCTTTGCCAGGACCCTGCCCATAGTTTCTCATCTGATCCAGGGCACCTTATGGGATACAATGCCCTGGCCCTCGCGTGGGCCCATGTCTCTCCCTGAGTGCTTGGTCCAACACTAGGAACCCTGAAACGTGGAGGTGGCCTTGGGCCTGGAACCTGACTGCCCCCTGCTGGATCCCCTGCCTTCCTTCCTAAATGTAATCCACTGTCCTGAGCCCCTTGCTCAAGCCGTAGCCCTTGGCTTTCTGTTCCCTGGCCTGGCTTCTCATTTGAGCCTCTGGTGACCCTTCTTGCACACTGCTTTTCTGGATATTTTCTGAGGGCCCCTTGCTGGGGCCGCTTCCCTGCTCCCCTTGGCATTCCAGTAGTGCAGCACCCCAATGCAGCCCTGCCTTCCTGGCTCGGCGTTCCCTGCTCTCCCCTGGCCTGTGCCCTCGTCTATGTCCCTTGCCTGGAGTTCTTGCTGGGGTCCTGTCCCCCACCCCACCCATACCTGTCCTGCAGCCCTTCAGGCTGTGCCCTGCTTCTGCCCTCCTGTCCTTTCTGCCTTTGCCATGCTTGCTTTCCTGATCCACTTCCCAGGATTCTCACCCTGGCCAGGCGACTTGATTTGGCCTCTTTGGCCTGGGGGCTCCCTTTGGAAAAAATAGCCCTGCCCCTTGCCTGGGCCCTTTGGCCTCCCTCAGCCGGGGCCCTACTCCCAACCCCTGACACCCTGTAGTGGATCTGGGCCTTGAGCTGTTCTCCCCCTGTGCCGTGAACTCCACTATCTCCCTTCCCACTGCTCCCCCTCCATGTTTCTTTTCATTCACTCAGGCCCAGGTGCTAGCACTTGGCTCTCCATTAATGGGCCCAGCTTGTAGCTTCAGATCCTGAACCATTCTGCCCCTTCTTGAGGACCCATTCACTGTCCTTGGTTTCAGGCCCCTGATGCCTGTCCCTGCTGTGCCTCCCTCTGATCCCCTCATGCATTGGTATGCTGGCACTGCCCGGACCACCTGCTTTCCCAGGTTCTCCCTACCCTGTGCTGCTGGAATGGGTCCTGCAGTCCACCCTCCCCACTTCAACACACCAGGTATCCCCTCACAGTACCCTCTTTGGCTCCCCCCTCCTTTGGTCCAGGTCCCTCTCTGAGGATCTACTCACCTGGGGCAGAGAAGTGGAATTGGCTGGCCTCTGCGCACTGAATGCTCTAGATGAGAAACACAGCCCTGCCACTGGCCTGAGTTCCCCTCACTGCCTGAACCTTGGGCCTGGCAGTTAACATGGACTTGCTCCAACCCAGCCCTGAGTAATCCCCTCCCTTCTGTTCAGACTTCTATGCTGCCCCTTCCACAACCCTGCCCTCCCTAACCCTGATAGTTTATGCTCTGGTCCCTGGGCCTGGGAATTCACTTGAGCCCTTGACCACGTTCCTCATGGCCCTTGGCATAGCAAGGAGTCTCTTCGTGTTGGGTCTGACCTGGGGGCCTTTTGATTGGGCCCACCAGTGGGCTCCCCTAGGTGCCCCTTGGCCTCTCCTGGACCTCATGCAGCCCCTTCCTCCCCTTCTCCTTGCACCTTTTTCTGGCGACCGCAGGTCTCCTGCTCCTTGGGAACCCCTCACCATAGATCGGGTGGATGCCTTGCCTGGGTGCCTGGCTTGGGTCCTGGGTCTCGCTCATGTGTGCACTCACCCCAACCCCCTTGCATGCCCTCCTGTCACCCTCCTTCTGACCCCCTTTCTTTTCCTGGCCTCCATTGCCAGGACCCTGGCCATAGGTTCTCATCTGATCCAGGGTGCCTTATGGGAAACAATGTCCTGGCCATCTCCTGGGGCCCTTGCTCTCCCTGTGTGCTTGGTCCTCTACCAGGAACCCTGAAAGTTGGAGGTGGCCCTGGGCCTGGAGCCTGATTGTACCCTGCTGGATCCCCTTCCTTCCTTTTCAGAACAGCCCACTGTTCTGAGCCCCCTGCTAAAGCCCTGGCCCTTGGCTTTCTGTTCCCTGGCCTGGATTCTTGCTTTAGCCTCTGGTGGCCCTTCTTGCCCACTGCTTTTCTGGGCATTATCTGAGGGCCCCTGGCTGGGACTGCTTTCTGCTCTTCCTGGCATTCCTGGACTGCAGAACCCTAGTTCAGCCCTGCCTTCCCTGTATGGCATTCTCTGCTCTTCCCTGGCCTGGGCCCTCTTCTAGGTCCCTTGACTGGGCTCCTTGCTGGGGTCCTGGCCCCCACCCCACCCACACCTCTCCTGTGGCCCTTCAGGCTGTTACCTGCTTTGGCCTTCCTATCCTTTCTGTCTCTGCCATGCCCGCTTTCCTGATCCCCTTCCCAGGATACTCACCCAGGCCAGGCGACTTGATTTGGCCTCTTTGCCCTGGGGGCTCCCTTTGGAAAATGTAGCCCTGCCCATTTCCTAGACCCTCTGGCCTCCCTCAGCCAGGTCCCTGCTCCCAACCCCTGACACCCTGTAGTGGATCGGGGCCTTGAGCTGTTCTCCCCTTGTGCCACTGACTCCACTTTCTCCCCTCCCACTGCTTCCCCTCCATCTTTCTTTTCATTCATCCAGGCCATGTTGCTAGCACTTGGCACTCCATTACTGGGCCCACCTCCTTGCTTGAGACCCTAAGCCATTCTCCCACTTCTTGAGGACCCTTTCCCTATCCCTTGGTTTCAGGCCCCTGTTGCCTGCCACTTCCTGTGCCTCCCCTCTGATACCCTCATGCTGTGGTACACTGGCACTACTGGGACCTTCTGATCCCCCTGCTTCTCGCTACCCTCTGCTGCTGAAATGGCTCCTGCAACCCCGCCCCACTTCCGCACACCAGCTATCCCCTCACAGTACCCTCTTTGGCCTCCAGTCCTTTGTTCCAGGTCCCTCTCTGAGGATCTACTCACCTGGGGCAGAGGAGTGGAATTGGATCCCCTTGCGCCCTGAATGCTCCCTGTGGGAAACACAGCCCTGCTATGCTCCTGAGTCCCCCTCACTGCCTGAACCTTGAGGTCTTGTAGTTAACATGAACTAGCTCCAACCCATCCCTGAGCAATCACCTCACTTCCTTCCTGCCTTCCATGCTGCTCCTACCACATCCCAGCCCTCACTAACCTTGACCCTTTGTGCTTCAGTCCCTGAGCCTCAGCTTTTGCCTGAGCCCCTGACCGCATTTCTCATGGCCCTTGGCAAAGCAAGGAGGCTCTGCATGTGGGGTCTGACCTGGGGGCCCCTTGCTTGGGCCCGCCAGCAGGCTCCCCTTGGTGCACCTTGGCTTCTCTTAGTCCTCACGCAGCCCCTTCCTCCCCTTGCCCATGCGCCTTCTATTTGGCACTTGCAGGTCTCCTGCTCCTTGGGTCCCCCATCCCTGTTGATTGACTGGGTCCTTTACCTGGGCACCTGCCTTTCATCCTGGGTCTCGCCCTGATGCACACCAACCTGACCCCCTTGCGTGCCCTCCTGTCACCCTCCTAGTGGCCCACTTCCTTTTCCTCACCTCCTTTGCCAGGAACTTGGCTGTAGGTTGTCATCTGTTCCAGGGAGTCTTATGGGAAAATATGCCTTGGCCCTCACCTTTTTCCCTTGCTCTCCCTGGGTGCTTGGTTCTGCACCAGGAACACTGAAACCTGGAGGTGGCCCTGGGCCTGGAACCTAACTGCCCCTGATAGATCCCCTGCCTTCTTTCCCAAATGTAATCCACTGTCCTGAGCCCCCTGCCCAAACCCTGGCCCTTGGCTCTCTGTTCTCAGGCCTGGATCCTTGCTTCAGCCTCTCGTGGCCCTTCTTGCTCACGGCTTTTCTTGGCATTGTTTTGCATAAGGTGCCCAGGCTCATATTTGAATCCAGGGCCAGGGAACTGCAAGGGAGGTCAGTCAAGGAAAGGGGGCCAGGAGAAGTGGGATGAAAGGGCTTGGCGGGGGGTTGTGGTAGGCACACTGTAGGGTGAGAACCATGATCCATAAAACATCCCCAGGCAAGTGACCACTGAAACAACTTTGATGAGAGACCCAAGGAGCAGGAGACCTGCAAGCACCAGGAAAAAGCACAATGGGAAGGGAGGTAGGGTCTGCCTGAGGACCAGGAGACAGAGGGAAGCGCAAGAGGCACATAGGTGAGACTGCTGGGGGCCCCAAGTAAGGGGCCCCCAGGTCAGACCCAACATGAGGAGACTCCATGCTATGTCAAGGGATATGTGGAACATGGTCAGGTATCTAGTCAAGTGCCCAGCCCGGAGACTGGAGCACAAAGGTTCAGGGTTAGGGAGGGCTGAGTTGGGGTATGGGCAGCATGCAAGGCCAGAGGGCAGGGGAAGGAATGGTGGAGATTGCTCAGGGCTGGGTTGAAGCAAGTCTCATGTTAACTGACATGCTTCAAGGTACAGGTGTTGAAGGGGACTCAGGTGACTGGCAGGGCTGTGTTTCCCATAGGGAGCATTCAGGGTGCAGAGGCTAGCCAAATCCGCTCCTCTGCCCCAGGTGAGTAGATCCTCAGAGAGGGACCTGGACTAATGAGGGGCAAAAGAGGGTAAACCTGGCATGCGGAAGCTGGGGGTTCAGTGGGCTGTAGAACCCATTTGAGTATCCTAGGCTAGAGCAAAACAGGGATAACAGAGGCTCCTGGCAATGTCAGGATACCACAGCATGAGGGGAACAGAGGGGAGGCACAGGAGGGGGCTGGCAAAAGGGGCCTGAAACCAAGGGAGAGGGACAGCGTCCTCTAGAAGGGCGGCCAATGACTCAAGCAAGGAGCCGTGCCTAGTAATGGAGAGCCAATTGCTAGCACATGGGACTGGGTGAATGAAAAGAAACATGGATAGGGAGGGGCGAGAGGGGAGAAAGGGGAGGAGCTTGCACAGGGGGAGAAGGGTTCAAAGCCCGGGTCCACTGCAGGGTGTCAGGGTTCTCAAGAAGGGCCCAGCTGAGGGAGACCAAAGAGCCCAGGCAAGGGGCAGCACTATGTTTTCCCAAAGGGAGCCCCCAGGGCCAAGAAGCCAGACCAAGTCACCTGGCACTGGTGAGCATCCTGGGAAGGGGATCAGGAAACGGGCATGGAAGACAGAAAGGACTGGAGAACTAAAGGAGAGCAGAGCCTGAAGAATCACAGGACAAGTATAGATGTGCTGGGGGTCAGGACCCCAGCAAGGAGCCCAGGAAGGGACCTAGAGTAGGGCCCAGGCCAGAGGAGAGCAGGGAATGCAGGCTGGGAAGGCAGGGCCGCACTAGGGTACTGAGGTACAGGAAAGCGAAGGCAAGCAGGGACGCAGCCCCAGCAAGGGGACCCTCAAACAATGCCCAGAAAAGTAATGAGCAAGAAGGGCCACCAGAGGCTCAAGCAAAGAGCCAGGCCTGGGAACAGAGAGCCAAGAGCCAGGGCTTGGGCAGGGGCTCAGGACAATGGACAAGATTTGAGAGGGAAGGAAAGGGATCCAGCAGGGGTCAGTCAGGCTCCAAGCCCTGGGCTACCTCCAGGTGTCAAGATTCCTGGTGGAGGACCAAGTTCCTGGTGGAGGACCAATGGGCCCAGACAAGGGGCCTCCAGGACAGGCCCAACATGAGGAGATTCCATGCTATGTCAAAGGACTTGAGGAACAAGGTCAGGGGCCTAGACAAGTGCAGAGGCCCAGAGACTGGAGCACAAAGGGTCAGGGTTAGGGAGGGCTGGATTGGGATAAGGGAAGCATGCAAGTCCAGAGAGCAGGGGAGGGAAGGGAGGAGATCGCTCAGGGCTGGGTTGGAGCAAGCCCTATGTTAACTGACAGGCCTCAAAGTATAGGCACTGAAGGGAACTCAGGTGATTGGCAGGGTTGTGTTTCCCATAGGGAGCATTCAGGGTGCAGAGACCAGTCAAATCCACTCCTCTGCCCCAGGTGAGTAGATCCTAGAGAGGGACCTGGACCAATGATGGTCAAAAGAGGGTACTATGAGAGGATACCTAGTGTGCAGAAGTTGGGGGGTGCATTGGCTGAAGAACCCATTTGAGGAGCTTAGGCTAGAGTGAAGCAGTGGTATCAGAGGCTCCGAGCAGTGCCAGGATACCACAGCATGAGGGGATCGTAGGGGAGGTGCAGGAGGGGGCTGGCAAAAGGGGCCTGAAACCAAGGGACAGGGTCCTCAAGAAGTGCAGTCAGGAGCTCAAGCAAGGAGCTGGGCCCAGTAATGGAGAGCCAAGTGCTATCACCTTGTCCTGGGTGAATGAAAAAAACATGGTTGTCTGTGAGAGCTACCTCTGTAGCCTGGGTAGAGAGGACTTGCTCCTCCATGAAAGAGACCCTTCCCACCTTGGTGTTCATGCTAGCTTGTATTCTGCCTCAGCCTGCATTCAGGGGACTCACCACTACAGGGATGAGATCCCTTCCACCTGGATACCCCGTGGGGAGGGGGCTCCTGTACAGCTGCAGTTAGAGTAGCAGGGATTTGCGCCCCAGGTAGGATACCCATTTCACCTGGCTGTCAGGAAAACCTGGTATCTAGGTGCAGCCAGAGTAACAGGGACTTGCTCCTCCAGGCAAGAGACCCCTCCCACCTGGGTTTGTATGGATGGCTCCTATAGAGCTGCAGCTAGTGTAACAGGTAATCGCCCTTCCAGGTGGGAGACTCTTTCACCTGAGTGTCTAGGTGAACTCTTATAACTCTGCCAGCATAGTAGAGGGGACTCACCCCTCCAGGCAGGAGACACCACCCAACTGGGTGTTGGGGGAGCTAGTACACTTCCCAAAACAGGGTAGAGGGGATTCATGCCTCCAGGCGGGAGACCCCTCCCACCTGAGTGTTGGGGGGATCTTATATACAACTGCAACCAGGTTAGAGGGCCCTCGCCTGCCTCTCCAGGTGAAGACCCCTCCAACCTGGCTGTCGAGGGGAGATCATATACCACCGCAGCCAAGGTAGAGGGCACTCGCCCTGCCAGGCTGGAGACTCCTCCCACTGGGTGTCTTGGGGGGCTCTTATACCGCATAGCCAGGGTAGCAGAGACTGACCCCACTGCCAGGTTTCTGTTTTCATGACTAAAAGGCTCAAGGGTCACTCTAGTTAAACTGGGCTAACTGGGCTGCACAAAATAACCACACAAGAATCTTTTTCTTTGGGGTTGCTGTGATGGCTCCTCTGACCTTAAGGGTCCGCAGAAAGAGAGAGCAAGAGCACGCGCTGACCCCTTTTATTGAAGAGAAGCTATTCAAATGAAGCAGGGTGTCAGGTTTCAGGGGCTGAGTATATCTTCATGATGTCCACTGTCAGCAGGTTGACTAACACCTGGGTAGGCCACACCCAATGGCACAGTAAGAGGAGGGGACACACACAAGGCACTTCCATGGAAGATTCAATCTAAACAGGGCAAGGGGTTATATTACAAAGGAACAGGTGAGCATAGCTTCACCCATGGGGCTGTAGCAAGACACACCCATTTCTGTGACTGAGCGCCTCAGCACCCAGCTGGGGAGTGTAACTCAGTCACCCGTAAGGTTGGGCTCCCACATATTCCCCCTTTCTTAATATAAAAAAAAAAAAAAGAATGTAACTGGGAAATTTTCTTTCAGTCACTTGGCTCTTGGCCCAAGGTCATCACAATCTGCTATTGAAACACAAAAAGAATTAGTAGAAAACATATTATCTTCATAACAGTCAACACAATAATCTGGATTATTATTACCTTGCCAAACACTCATCAGAAGATTCTTAATCTTGTTCCAATTTTATTGGGACGCATTATTTTTGGCCATAGTAACAGACATTTTTATTGCCATGGCATTTAGGCCTCTCCATAAACCATAGAGCAAAGGGCTCACTCACATTATTCATTACATTGTATTCTAGAACATCATCACTTAGTTCTCATCCTTCCATCAGCACTTATCTGACCATGAAGGAAGTTGGATGTAATTTAAGTCAAACATTAAGAAAATCCATACATTGTAAGTTGTAAGACATAGCCACAAAGGCTGAAATTAAATAAGTATGGAATAATATTTAAAGTAGTTACTTTAGGGATTATGAGACCAGCAGTTTGTCTAGGTCTGGTTAATTGACATACACCTGTTTCAAAGCCTGAATATTAACTTCAGCATATTATAGTTCTGAAATATTAGCTGGCAATAATTAATGAGGCAATAAGTTCTATTCTTATAGGCTACAGGATATTTATCATTTCTTTTCTCTTCACTCTCATATTTAAGGAGTTAATTAGGTCTGTCAGTAATACAAATATCGTTGGAAAAATTTATTTTAATAATATTTCCAACAATTGTCCATAAAGGTAAATATAGTCTTAGTCACTAAAGTCCAGCAAAATTGGCTGGCTTGAGTTTTTTATCTGCTGTCTAGCATAAGTTTCTGTCACTGGTGTGGTCAATTTGTTGCTCCGCTATTTGGCTACCTCAGTTCCAGGAGCTGGTGATAACTGGCTGGTGACAAACCTCAAGTCAATGTCCAGTAGCTCAGTTTCTTTTTGGAATGTACACAACTATTATAGGGCTTGAGTGGGGCATGCCTGTCAATCTAATAAGCAAGATAATATCCATAAGCCAATCATCTTCTGCCTAATGTAACCATACTGTAAGAAAACTCTATATGCTCGTAGCTGTTAGTTGCAACTGAAGGCTTTTCTAACATTTTCTCCTCTTGTATTAAATTTATTGTCAAAGGAGAACCCTGATGAGAAAAGAAAAGGAAAAGGAAAGGCATAGAAAAAAAATGAGTACCAAGAAAGAGAAAAGCTTCCAGACATGGCCCATTTCTGTAGCTGCATTTGTCTCCTGCTGTGGTGAGCAGGCAGTCACCTAGAGACCAGAGATTAGGTCTCTGTCACTAGGGCTCTGATCTGAGCTGGATGTGGGGAGCAAAGCAATCATGGAGCAGGAGACCTCTCTCAGAAGGGAGAAGAATTAGACCTTTGCACCAGTGGACGGGTGAGGTTCTTTGCCTCACCTCTGTTGGCCCCCAAATTAACTCCTGATGGCCCCTCTGCAACTGTGCCTGTCTTAGGTTGTCTCTCCCTTGAGGAATCTTACCCATTATTGGCTAACCTGCCATTCTCCTGGGCCAAACAGGGTGATGTGGAGTGTGCATGGCATCGTTCCCAAGAGGGCTTTCTGTCTCCTTGATAGATAATGCCCCCGTGACCTCCATGCCAGCATTTACCCTAGGATCAGCAAACTCAGGTTTCTTCTCTATGGAGGGCCCAGCTCACAGCAATGGGCTGGTGGGGATGCATTCAGGAAGGAAGGAGACAGGCCATAGAAAGACAAACAGTAATATAGTGACAAAGCTGAGAGAGACAGTTGAAGAGGAGATCCCTCATACAGAACTGGTCCTTAATTGGTGTTACTCACATCTGGTCCATAGCTGCTATCCATATGGATGTCTGGTCCATAGCTGCTATCCATACGGATGTAGAACAATCCGTTATTTCAACACTGTCTTTTTCTCATAAGATACTTCCAGACAGTCTGTTTACCATAGAATCAATATATAGGTATAACTGACCATTACAGTCAGGACAATTAATTTTCATGGGTGGACTTTCCAGTTCACACTGCAAGACACATTAAAGGTGGACCTGGGAAATGGGTCCATACAAGTCTTTTCATAATTTTTGTTTACCTGACAAGCTCATGAAGCTGCATGGCTATAAACTCTGTAGCTGGAAATTTACCTTCCTGTGCCAGGTTTCTCCGTCATTATAATGATGACTGGTTTGAACTCTCCTTTGATTTCATATTTAATTTACTGAATCATGTTTAGTAACATTAAGATTCTCAATATTACAATTGAAGTAAAAACTTTTAAGGTATTTTGTAAAATCTAGTGTCTCTCTGGGATCCTGTATTCCCCCTTTTGCTTATTTAATAAAATTGAGTAAAGGCTTGGCATAAGTCATAGTATTATTAGTTTAAGTTATAGATAATAGTACAAGTATTTAAATGATTAAGAATAGATTTACCTTTTACTGATTATGAAAATTTTTTAATATAGACTAGTCAATCCATTCTAACAATTTAGAAAGAATCCTCAATGTTTTTGAGAGAAGGTCTCAAAATCTCTATATTTTAGAATATTATCCTTTAAATAGGTATCTCTTAATTGCCTTTAAAAATATGATTAAGGTTATATTTTGTTTAGGGAACAGTATATGAATCTTACTGTATTTTTTATGGACAATAGATCTAGTCAGAGAATTTGTATAATATCAATGAAATTTTTTAAGTTTGTAACCTTTATTGTTTAAAATTAATATACAACTTTAATTTGGGGAACCTTAGTCTTAACAAAATGTTGTGTTTTTTTTTAATTTTATAATTATCTAACAAACAAAATATGTAAAAATTAGTATCTCAGTGTCTTAGAATCAATCAATTTTAGTCTCTAAGGACAATTGTTAAAATCTGGATTTAAGTTAGTAGTTCAATATTCTTAATGTTTAATCAACAATGTGAATTTATTTACCAAAATTAATCTTTGTCTTAAACAGTAAGAATTATTAGGCAATAAGATCTTTCTTTAAAGAAATAAACTTACATTTTAATAGGTGCTTATCATGTTAAAATATGGACAAAATCTTAGCTCACAATAGTATAATTAAATTAGGAAAATAGCCTGAAATACCCTTAAATTAATTATAGTCAGTTTAGTATATATAAATCTCTTTTTTAGTCATTGTAACTTTTTATATCATCTGTTTAGATAATAATATAAAAATCTTTTTTACTTAGGAAAATACTTTTATCATTGAAATATGAATATAAAGACCTTGTTTTACCCAAAGATGATTTCTTTTTTCTTTTTAGGATCCATGTGTGCTTTTTCTTTGATGAAGCATATTTTTCTTTTAGAATTTTTTTCTGATTATACTTTGGAACAATTTTTGAAAACCTTAGAAATTATTATACTTTGATAGGAAATATCAATGAAAATATAGTTAAAATCCTTAGATATTTTGTAGATATAATTATAATTATTTATCATCTTATGGGTTTGAACAGTAACTTTGAGAATTAGAAACTACTTGAAGATTGTATTTTTACTTAAAAGCAAATTTATAGTAAACACATTTTGTCTTCAATATCTGTAACTGAAAAGGCAGAGTATCTGATAAATGTAAATATAAAACATAAATTATGGGTTTTCTGTTGAAGAAAAACAATTAGGCAAATATATATTAACTAATCAATTAGGCATGGGCTAATTATTTTATAGATTAACAAATATAGGTTATCTAAATATCTAAAAATATATATATTAAGAATAAGAACATAACTTATAATTGCATTAACTTTATGTAACCACGTGGTCTTAAAATATTTGGATCCATTATTTTTAACTAGGACTGCACTCTTCTATGTGATGTCACTTGATGTAACCTGAAATAAGATCCTTGAGTATACATATTTATTTTTTATAGTTAGGAATGAGAATAAGAATTTTTTGGTCACCACAGGAACATTGCCGGCTTTGTTCCTATGGTGAGCAAATGCATCCTCATAACCTCCAAAATTAAAAGTAAAATATAAAGAAGCATGTTTGATATCTCTCATCAATAGAACATTATTTAGTAACACAACTATAGAGAAAATTCAGGTTATTTAACTCAGAACTAACTTAAATTTAGGGCTGCAATAAAGAAACCTGTGGAATTAAATTTTGTCTGAAAAAGATATCTTTCATTAGCATTTACAGGTAGGAATTCTTAAAAATACAGGCTCTGAATAGCTCCCATAGAAATTTGAAACACAATAGTACAGGTTAGTGGCTGGAAGACGGTACTAGAAGTTCTGTCTGAGTGACTGTGGAAGAACCAATTAGAAGCCCGCAAAAGTGTGGGAGGTGGGACCAGGAAGCCCACTCTTCTGGCTAGGCACCCCCTGGTTACCATGGTGATGCAAACAACATGGAGTCCGTTGCCCATTATGGGGCAAAAGTTCCCCAAGTTTTCCTAGCTGATTGCATTTTGTTTGATTTTGTCTGCATTTTTCCCCACCTGGATGCCGCAGTCTGGCTGGGCACAAATCACGAGCCACTCACAGCTTTATAGATTCAAACAGCAATTCTTTATTCCCGATCTCACACCGGCCTTCTACAAACACGTTCTGGGGAAATCCACGTTCTCTGCCCAAATTCACACCCACTGGGCTTCTGTCTCCCAAATATACTGTCTGACCCTAAGAACTCAAGAGGAACTAAGGCAGCAGGATACGCCCTATTCCGGGCAGGAATAATCTTCCTAAACCAGCAACGCCCTAAACTCAAATCCGCCCTGGTCCTTGAGCAAGGTCACCTTACATGCAATGTCGCTGCAAAATGTCCTATTTCCATGAGTCCTTCCACTAAAGAAACATGGGGGTACGCTGGCAAGGAAATTGCCATACCTACTTGGCTGATGGCTCCCAGCACCTGGCCAAGATCCTACTGTGGTAGCAGCTTGTTCTGTCTCTGTGATCTGCGGTTGCAGCTCGTGTATATCCTGCACTTTTTTCTGTGGCCCGTGGGTGTTCCAAAGGTTTTTTAGCAGCAAACACCAGAGTTAATATCAGATCTTAAGTTAGTCTGTGTTCAGCATTTAGGTCAAGTAATTCAAGGGTTAAAAGCACTGCTGGCCGCAGGGGCTGGGACTCCATAGCAAGCAGCAGCTAAAGTCTCTTGTCCCCAGTGGCTAAGTTACAGCCATTCTGATTCATAGGACAATCATGTAGTAAAAAGGTCTGTAATACTTTCTCAGTATTGAAAAAAACATTAGAAAATTGAAACTTATTTCTCTCCAGGTAACATCACATTTTCTCTCCCTTTTTCTCACTCTCCTAGCGCAAACTTCTAGAACATAAAGGCCAAAAAAAATTTCTTTTTTTTTAAAAGCTTTTTTTTTTTTTTTATGTGATGCTGAGGATGGAACTCAGGTATTGCCCATGCTAGACAAGCACTCTACTGCTGAGCAACAATCCTAGCCCCCCAAAAATCATGTATAAAGATTTATAAAGACAATTTTGAAAAATCCACAAAAGCGCGCTTTCCATGGAGAGGACTCTACAACATAGCCCATCAATCATCTTAATAACTATATTTATTTAGAGTCTCTACAGTTATACCCCAATATTAAAAATTTTAACGTCACAGATTTTCCTCTTGTCTATTTCACTTACTTTCTACAATTCTGCCCACAATACTCTGCAATTCTAAGCATGCTTAACATGTGGAGAGAACTTTCAACTTCACTAACTTTCTTTAATATTTAAATTGACGTGCCCTTAGAAACTAGCATTTGTCACTTTTGTCCCCACAGCTTAAAAACCTTTCGCCCCATGTTGGATGCCAATTGCCAGGTTTCTGTTCTCAAAAGGCTCAGGGGTCACTCTAGTTAAACTGGGCTAACTGGGCTGCACGAAATAACCACACAAGAGACACAAATACCTTTTTCTTTGGGGTTGCTGTGATGGCTCCTCTGACCTTAAGGGTCCGCAGAAAGAGAGAGCAAGAGCACGCGCTGACCCCTTTTATTGAGGAGAAGCTAATCAAATGAGGCAAAAGGTCAGGTTTTAGGGGGCTGAGTCTATCTTCATGATGTCCACTGTCAGCAGGTTGACTGACACCTAGGTAGGCCACACCCAAGGGTACAGTAAGAGAAGGGACACACACAAGGCACTTCCATGGAAGATTCTATCCTAAACAGGGTAAGGGGTTATATTACAAAAAAAACAGGTGAGCATAGCTTCACCCATGGGGCTATAAGAAGACACACCCATTTCTGTGATTGAGTGCCTCAGCACCCAGCTGGGGAGTGTAACTCAGTCACCCATAAGGTTGGCCTCCCACAAAGGAGGCTTCCAATGTCTCCACATCTTTGCAGCCACTGGTGACTTTTTATTTATTTGTTTATAGTAGCCATCTTACCCAACACTGATGTCTACCCCTGAACTATACTTCCAGACCCTCTGCTTTAAAAAAAATTTTTTTTTTTTGAGTCAGGGTCAAAGTTGCCCAGATCATCCTTAAACTTGTTATGCTCTTTCCTCAACATCCCAGGGAGCCTGGATCAGAGGCTTTCAAGGGCATGCCCAGCAGTAGCCAACTTCCTGGGTAAGAAATGGTGTTCCTTCTGTTACATTTGACCAAAATAAAATCTTTAGCCCACACTTCTATGGACAATGGAGAGCTAAACATGACTCAGTTATGGAACCTGTTTGGGGCACTTTAGATTGAAGCCTGGAAGGCTGGACAGGTGTACGGCTGACCTGGTGATATGAACTGGGAGAAAATATAATATAAAACTGCTTCCATGTTTATGAGGGCAACAGGTTGGACAAAGCAGGCAGGGTTTTGTTTCTCTAAAGGGCAATGCCTTGCGAACAAAACCTGGAACAAAGATTCTACTGTGAATACATCACACTATGACTTTTAAAGAAAATTTTTTCTTAGTTGTAGTTGGACACAACACCTTTATTTTGTTTATTTAATTTTATGTGGTGCTGAGGATCAAACCCAGTGCCGTACATGTGCTAGGTGAGTGCTCTACAGCTGAGCCACCACCCCAGCCCTGAATTTTACTTTTTTATTTGCCAATGTGGGGGATCCCACTCAGGGCCTGGAGCTAGGCAGCTGTTCTGCCACTGAGTTACATTCCCAGCTCCCTCCCCCATTTTTTGTCAGAAAGTCTCTCTAAGTTGCTCAGGATGGCCTCAAATTTTCAATCCTCCTACCTCAGCTTCCTGAGTATCAGGGATTTCAGGTGTATGCCACACCTAACACAATCTACAACTCTAGTTTGTTCAACTTGTTCCCGCTTTGGACATGAGAAGCTGTTGCTCTTGCCTCCTGTGTCCCTTTGACATAGAGACCCTCACCTGTGTAGGTTTTTGCTTTGTTCTTAATTATTAGCACTGCCTGCTTTCAGCCACCAGGGGATGCTCCAGGTTCAACTGCATCTTTCCTGTTCTGTGTAATGATCAACACCTTCTACCAGAGGAAGCTTTCCCTCAACTGTACAGGTAAAAATGTAGGCATCTGGGAAGAAACAGAAGACTTACCTCAGGGATTCTCACTAAGATCAAGTCATAAATATGTTGATTTTTTAATCTGAGTTAAATAATAGAGATTCAACATAAATAACTCATATTTATAGAATTTACTAAACAATGTAGGCTCCTTGGTTCCAAGAGGGATTTGAGGTGATTTCTGATTTTACCATTTTGCATAGGAGTACTTGTCATTTCCTGAATATGGGGTGGCCATGGCCTCCCTTGGTTCCTCTGCGTCCCTCACCTGCCCACCTGCTCTTGCACATCAGAGTTGTGGGGACAATAAGAGTGCCTCAGTCCCCCAGGAGAATGTGAGGTTTCTGAGGGGCCTGTTCTTCCTCCAGCAGACATGACTCGCAAGTCTTTGTTGATTTTTCTAGTTGAAGAATGTGCCAGAAGTCCTTGAAGGTAGAGTTCTAGATACTGTCCTCCCAATAAGTCATGTTCTCCAGAGGACCACAGCTCTCATAGAGTTTAATTTCACCGCCCAAAGCTCAGTGAAACTTGTTTTTTTGGTTTTTTTTTTTTTTTTTTTTTTTTTTTTTTTTTTGCTGTAAGGGAATAAAGTCAGGGCTTTAGGCATGCTGGAAAGCACTCCACCACTGAGCAACACTCCCAGCCCCTGAAACCTGCTTTGAAGGCTCTCTCCTCACCTGGATGACAGGCATCTTAATTGGAGGAACAGCATCTTTCTTACTTCCCTTTGTAATTCCTGTTTGTTTTGTTTGTTTCTTTGTTTGTTTGTTTGTTTTTGTACTGAGGATTAAACTGAGGGGTCCTCTACCATTGAGCTTCATCACCAGTCCTTTTAAATTTTTATTTGGAGACAGGTTCTCACTAAGTTGCCCAGGCTCAGATCAAACTTGCAATCCTCCTGCCTGGGCCTCTGGATCTCTGAGATGACAGATGTCTGCCACCACACCCTGCTCATGGAGTACTTCTCTGATCATGAGATTTTAAGTGTGTAAGTGGCCAGGTGCAGTTGGATCAAACCACTAACTTGATGATTGGAACTAACTCACATTACCATTTGGTGCCTCAGTCTACTCTGTAAGCTGCAGTGATTGGGCCATGAGAAGTGGCAATGCCTGTAATCCCAGTGACTTGGGAGTCTGAGGCAGGAAAGTCGCCAAGTTGAGGCCAGCAGGGCAAATTAGTCTGATATTTCAAAAGGGATGGGGTTATAGCTCAGGGGGAGAGCACTTTCCTAGTATGCTTGAGAACCTCTGTTTCATCCCAGTCAGTCAAGGAAAAGCAACAAGAAAACACAAACATTTCTATAGAGCTTAGTGATGGGGACTGGGCCCAGGGTCTTAAGCATGCACCCCAACATGGAGCTACATCTGGAGCTGGTGGCATAATCCTATTTCCACTGATCAGGAAAGCTGGTCATCTTCATAGTAAAGGTTTTGATTTCTTATTCGGAGAGAGGGGAAATGAATTCATATTTGTATTTTTAATTTTTCTTCTCTTAGCAATCTGCCTTTTGTACCAGGTGAGGGCAGTAAGGGAACACTTATTGTTCTGTACCCAGGGGGATAAGGGCTGAAGCAAAACCATGAAGGATCCTGAGTCCCCTAGAGGACAGTGTCTTTAGATTAAATGCTGACAGACATAAGCATGTCTCCTGAGAACTTTCAGCAACCCCAATGGACTAGTTCAGGGTCAGATACCCTCAGGATGATTAACTAAGCCATATGCAGTTGAACCTAGTAGAGAAACCAGGAGGTCCAAGTGTCAGGTAGTAGTTAGTAATCAGCAGTAAAATTTGAGCCAATAACACAGCAGGGCCCTGGGATTTTTTTGATTATTATAATTTTTTTTCACAACAATCAGGTAATTTGGAGAACAACAGGTGCACTAACCCTGAGAATAAGCAGATGGAAAAGAATTCAGTCTATTAAGAAATACTGTCAAGAAAGAGATCAACCAGGCTAATTCCTGGCAACATCTACTGAGATCATTGTAAAGTTAGTATTTGTGGCCATAGGATTCTCAATGTATTTCAGAAGGGAAATTTCATTAATAGCACAGATGCACTAAGAGGAAGTCTGCCCTCACTGACCCCAGCACCTGCATGAAGATAGGATTGACTTATGGTGCAGCCCCCCTGAATAGGATGGACACCATGACAGTTCCAGAGAGGACTCACTAGGGTCATAAACTCCTCTAGCAGGTGGGAAGGGACAGTTAAGCATCTGATTGATAAAGACTGCAGGAGGGGGAACCCACTTCTCCTGGTAAACAGCAAAGAGCATTCAAATTGGGAGCAGCACTGGTTCCTTTGTCCTTCTCTGCTGGAGTCCTCTCTCTCTCTCTCTCTCTCTCTCTCTCTCTCTCTCTCTCTCTCTCTCTCTCTGCTCTCTGCAGAGCCCTACTGTGCTCTCACTCCTACAAGAAAAATTCTCTTGCTTGGCTTTTTCTGTCTGACTTTAGAATGTCCTCCATGGAAACACCAGACCTGAGGTTTGGAGCTTGAGCTCCTCAGTCTCCTGTGACATTAGGTCCTTCTGTGAGCAGGATTCTGGATTCTGGGACAACAGGTGAAGAATGTCATGTGAAAGGCAAGAAAGAACCCAAAGGTGAAGGCTAAAGGCCAGACCATGATCTAGTGACTGATGTTCCCTCTGGGAAAATAGGAAGTAGCTGTTTGTGATAGCCTATCTCCTGTACTATGGCACTCTCTCCAAATTATACAAAGACTCTATTTGAGTGGGTACTGGACACTATAATGTTAAATGACTCAGAAAGTCAAAAGTGGAGTGTTTTTGAAATACCTAAAAGGTAATCTCAAATGAAAGAGATTGGGGAGAGATAAAAGGGATGGGGAAGAAGGGGAAAATTCCATCAAAATAAAAGAAAGACCAGGGGAGCAGAAGAAGGGGATTGAGTGGATGGGATAAGGGAAAAACAGTGAAATGAATCTAACTTAACTTTCCAAAGCACATACATGAATATATTGCAGTGAATCCCACCTTTCTGTATAACCACAAGACTTAAATTTTACCAAAAAAAAAGTAAATAAATAGAAAAATTAGTAGAGGAGTGGAAAGGAAATGGGGGAGGGAGGAGAGGAAGGGTAAAGGTAAGTACTGGGAACTTAATTAATGCAGATTATTTTATGCATTTATAATTATGTCAAGATGAATTTGAATGTATTTATAACTATTATGAGCCCAAAAACAAGATACCATTTAAGAACTGATAACATGGTTTTAAGAAACAACATTCTGGAAGTAACTCCTTGCTAAAGAAATAATGAAAAAATGAGGGGAAAAAAGAAAGCAGATTAAATATTGATCATCTATATACCTTACAAGAGGTGTTACAAATAGATCTTACAAAAATAACTTTTAGTTCTATAAGAATTCTTTGGGGGGGGGGCGGGTGCTGGGAATTGAACTCAGGGGCACTCAACCACTGAGCCACATCCTCAGCCCTATTTTGTATTTTATTTAGAGACAGGGTTTTACTGAGTTGTTTATTGCCTCATTTTTGTTGAGGCTGGATTTAAACTCCTGTCTCAGCCCCCCAGTTGCTGGGGTACAGGTGTGAGCCACTGAGCCCAGCTTAGTTCTGTAAGAAATTTTAAATTATCCTAGACTTCATTAGTTTTTTCATAGTCATTTTTTTCATACACTTAAAAAAAAACATAGAGCAGTCAAAATGTAATATTTTGTGCTGGACTCACTAAAACTCTTTGAAAAGCACAAACTTTATGGATAAACATTTGAATTATACTGGCTTAGTAGGAAAGAGTAGTCACTGGGTGGGTATTAATAGATTGAGGCTATGAAGTTAAGCATGTGGCTCAGGTCCAGGCTCAGCCTTTGGTCACACAGTGTCCCAGCCAAGTTCCTGAGCCCAGGATCCTGGGTGTAGCAGGCAATGTTCTTGGGGTTAGTAACAGGTAGCATGAGAAAAAGGCATGCCTTTTCTAGTTCTATGAAGAATGTAATTGGAATTTTAATAGGAATTGCATTAAATCTGTATAAGAGTTTTGGTAGTATGACCATTTTGACAATATTCATTCTGCCTATCCAAGAGCATAGGAGATCTTTTTATTTTCTATGGTCTCCTTCAATTACCTTCTTTAGTGTTCTGTAGTTTTCATTGTAGAGGTCTTTCACCTCTTTTGTTAAGTTGATTCCCAAGTATTTTATATTTTTGAGGCTATTGTGAATGGGGAAGTTTTCTTAATTTATCTTTCAGTGGATTAATCACTTCAATATAGAAATTCATTTGATTTATTGGTATTGATTTTATATCCTGCTACTTTGCTAAATTCATTTATTAGTTCTAGAAGTTTTCTGGTGGAATTTTCTGAATCTTCTAAATATAGAATCATGTCATCAACAAACAGTGATAATTTGAGTTCTTCTTTTCCTAAGCATATCCCTTTAATTTCTTTTTTTTAATGTTCATTTCTTTAGTTTTAGGTGGACACAATATCTTTATTTCACATTTATGTGGTGCTGAGAATCAAACCCAGTGCCTGATGCACATTAAGTGAGTGCGCTACCACTTGAGCCACATCCCCAGCCTTCCCTTTAATTTCTTTTGTTTGATTGCTCTGGCTTGAATTTCAAGAACTATGTTGAATAGAAGTGGTTAAAGGGGGTGTCCCTGTCTTGTTCTGGTTTTTAGAGGGAATGTTTCCAATTTTTCTCCATTTAGAATGATGTTGGCCTTAAGCTTAGCATAGATAGCTTTTACAGTGTTGAGGTATGATCCTGCTATTCCCAGTTTTTCTAATGTTTTGAACATGAAGAATTGCTGTATTTTATCTAATGCTTTTTCAGCACCTATTGAGATAATCATATGATTTTTGACTTTAAATCTAGTGATGTGATGCATTACATTTATTAATTTCCGTATGTTGAACCAAACTTGCATCCCTGGGATGAGCCCCACTTGATCGTGATGCACTATCTTTTTGATAGATTTTTGTATGTGATTGGCCAAGATTTTATTGAGAATATTGTGTCTATGTTCATCAGGGATATTGGTCTGAAGTTTTCTTTCCTTGATGTGTCTTTTTCTGGTTTTGGTATCAGGATGATGCTAGCCTCATAGAATTGAGTTTGGAAGGGTTCCCTCCTTTTCTATTTCATGGATTAAATTGAGGAGTATAGCTATTAGTTCTTCTTTGAAGGTGTTGTAGAACTCAGCTGAGAATTCATCTGGTCCTGGGATTTTCTTGGTTGGTAAGCTTTTAATGGTGTCTTCTATTTCTTTGCTTGAAATTGATGTGTTTAAATTGTGTATGTCCTCCTGATTCAGTATGGATAGATCATATGTTTCTAGAAATTTGTTGGTGTCATCGACATTTTCAGTTTTATTGGAGTATAAATTTTCAAAATAGTTTCTAATTATCTTCTGTATTTCAATAGTGTCCATCCTGATATTTCCTTTTTCAACATGAATTTTAATAATTGGAGTTTTTTCTTTCTCTTCATTAGCGAGTCTAAGGGTTTATCAATTTTATTTATTTTTTTAAAGAGCCAAGTTTTCATTTTGCCAATTTTTTGAATTGTTTATTTTGTTTTAATTTCATTGATTTCAGCTCTGATTTTAATTATTTCCTGTTTCTACTACTTTTAGTGTTGGTTTATTCTTCTTTTTTAGAGGGCTTTGAGATGTAATGTTAGGTCATTTATTTGTTAATTTTTTATTCTTTTAATGAATGAGCTCAATGCAATGAACTTTCCTCTTAGCACTGCCTTCATAGTGTCCCAGATATTTTGATATGTTGCATCAGTGTTCTCATTTACCTCTAAGAATTTTTCTTATCTTCTCTCTGATGTCTTCTGCTATCCATTGTTCACTCAATATCATATTTTTTAGTCTCCAGGTGTTGGAGTAGCTTCTACTTTGTATTTTATCATTGATTTCTAGTTTATTCCATTGTGATATGATAGAATACAGGGTAGTATGTCTATTTTTTATGTTGCTGAGAGTTGCTTTGGGGCATAATATATGATCTATTTTAGAGAAGGATCCCTGTGCTGCTGAGAAGAAAGTGTGTTAGCTCAATGATGGGTGAAATATTCTATAAATGTCTGTTAAGTCTAAATCATTGATTGTATTATCGAGTTCTATAGTTTCTGTGTTTATTTTTTGTTTGGAAGACATATCCAGTGGTGAGAGTGTGAATTAAAGTCACCCAGTATTATTGTTTTGTGATCTATTTGCTTCTTGAAATTGAGAAGGGTTTGTTTGATATACATAGATGCTCCATTGTTTGGGACATAGATATTTATGATTGTTATGTCTTGTTGATGTGTGGTTCCCTAAAGCAGTATGAAATGTCCTTCTTTATCTCTTCTGACTAACTTTGGTTTGAAGTCCCCTTTATCTGATGTTAAGATGGAAACCCCTTCTTGTTTTCCTGGCCCATGTGAGTGATATGTTTTTTCCCCATCCTTTCACCTTCAGTATGTGGATGTCTTTTTCTATGGGATGAATCTCTTGAAGGCAGCATATTGTTGGTTCTCTTTTTAAAATCCAATCTGACAGTCTATGTCTTTTTTTTTTTTTTTTTTTTTTTTTAGAGAGAGAGAGATAGATAGAGGGAGAGAGATTTTTTTAATATTTATTTTCTAGTTTTTGGTGGACACAACATCTTTATTTTCTTTTTAAAATAAAGCATGGTAGCGCGCTCGCCTGGCATGTGCAGGGTGCTGGGTTTGATCCTAGCACCACATAAAAATATCAGTTGTTCACTCTGCACAGACAATGCCCTGCCATTTCTCCAATGCCAATTGCCACTACATTGACATGAATGGCACCAGTCAAGAAAATATTGAAGAAGAAATTATAGAAAGAGCTGATTAAATTCTCCAGTGCTGAAAGTAGCATTGACTTAAAGGTACACTTGCATGAGATAACCAAGCAAAGATTTCTGAAGTTTCTTGTCTTCACATGCTTAATTAATTCCTGATTTAATTTGACATGAAGGACATGGATCCTTTTGAAGGCACAGGAGCAAATATGAAGGTTTGAGACTTCAATAGGCCTCTTTTCTTGATAAAGAATATTTCCATTAGGCAATTCAGTCAGACTCCAGAGAGAAATTCTGGAGCCAGAGTTGCTTTTGGTAAATTCACATCTGGACTCTTATGGGAGGCATAGTGTGCAAGGGGCACAGATGAAAGGCCAGTAAGGCTTATTGTTTTTATTTTTTATTTTTAGTTGTAGGTGGACACAATACCTTTATTTTATTTGTTTATTTTTATGTGGTGCTGAGGATCAAACCCAGGGCCTCACATGTGCTAGACCAATGCTCTACTGTTGAGCCACAACTCCAGCCCAGTAATGCTTTTTGATGAGGGGCTTTAGCCAATGTTTCATGTGCTTTCCTAATTGATACACATCTGTTATAAAGTATGTATATATTTATTTATTTTGGGTACTAAGTACTGAACTCAGGGGCACTTGGCCACTGAGCCACACTCTCAACCCTATTTTGTATTTTATTTGGAGACAGGGTCACACTGAGTTGCTCAGCATCTCACTTTTGCTGAGGCTGGCTTTGATCCTCCCGCCTCAGCCTCTGGAGAAGCGGAGAAGCTGCTGGGGTTATAGGCTTGCACCAGTGTGCCCAGCTAAGTATTTGTTTTTAAGTAGTGGACTCCGGGCCTGGGAGGCTGATGAGCAATAGACAAATTATCAATCAAGGCAATTCTTCATCTTGTAGAATACACACATTTTATCCTCTGATCCAAGAAGCTATTCTTACTTTATTTGCTTGAGACAATGATAGTACAGGAATGCTCCTTCCCCCAAGAGACTGAGTTTGATATCTTTGGACCATCTAGGATGCTGTAGGTCACCACACAAAATGTGCATGCCACTGTCCCTTTGGGAACCATCTGAACACCCTCTGGATAAACAGGAAGTATCTGATGGGCTGATGGTCATTATGCATAAAGGCACTGTACCAAATTATATAAAGATTCCATTAAAGAAATGATAACAAGTTTACAAAGAACAACATTCTGGGGCTGGGGATAGAGCTCAGTTGGTAGAGTGCTTGCCTCCATGCACAAGGCCCTGGGTTCAATCCCCAGCACCACAAAACAAACAAACAACAACAACAACAAAAAAAAAACCAAACAGGAACAACATTCTTTAAGTAACTCCATGGTAAAGAAACAATTAAAAAAAAAAATATGGAGAAAAAAGAGGGCAGATGCAATGTCAATCATCTGTAGATCTTACAACAAGACATGACCAAGAGATCTTACAGAGAGATTCTACTTTAAAAGATCTTATTTTTAATCCTGTAAGAAAATTTAAATTCTGCTAGACAGTATCAGACTTTTCTGGGAGTCGTTTATTTCATACACGTAAAAGTAAAAAGGACCAGCCAAACTAGTATTTTGGTCTGGACTTGCACTAAATTAAGTCTCTTTTGAACAGCACTAACAATTTTTTAGGGATAAACATTTGAATTTTACTGGTTTAGCAGTGGCAAGAACAATCACGAGGATGGCTGTAGATAGACTGAAGCCCTGAAGTTAAGAGTGTTGCTCAGGTGAAGCAGGGAGGGTCCCCGCGGATCAGAAATAAACCCCATGAGAAGAAGGTGCGCTGGTGGCAGGGTTCCCCCACCCCCAACCAGCCCCGCGCTGAACAGGTGGCCTGGGGCGTCTGGGTCATCCCCAGCTGTCTGGGCCCGGGAGGCGGAGCTCTGGGGGGCGCGGGGTTGGGGGGGCACCTTGTTCCTTTATCTCTGGGAGGAGGGGCGGCCCGGGAATGAAGTGTGACAGTGGCCCTACTCGCATGGAGCAGACGCGCGCTGCTGCTCGCCTGCAGAGGATTTTAGGGCACCTTGGCGGTTCCTCGGTTTGGGCCGCGGTATCCTTTGGGGTGAGGTGGACTCGCCCCACCCAGTTGAGGCACAGCAGCCTCGGAATTGGAGGTTGACGCGGGCTGCTGTGGTGGCCTCCCGGTCTCAGGACTGCCCCTTCTCTTGCCCTTCGCGCCCCTCCGCGCTACTATCCCCCAAAAAATTACATTTCAAAAGGAGGCCTGGGAGAACGCGGGGTTGGATCTCTAGGCGCTGGTGGCCCCCCACGATCCCAAAGGCATCTTTCCCGGGTATTGGGTACAGTGACGTGACTGTCCTGGACTCAGTGGCCGATATGGCGCGTGGCTCCACCTTTCTGGTACTTCTTAGGGCCTACTGTTTGTTGCTTCGTGAAGAGGGGAGGTTGGGGAGGCCTTGCCATAATCATCTGCCTTATTATTATTTTGTTGTTGTTCGAGGAGTGCAAGACCTCTAGGAATGCTTGGAAACCAAGAATTGCCCGAGGGCAGTCACATTAAACAGGAGCACAGAGCTGCTTGGGAGGGGCCTAGGGGCAAGATATCTGTCCTCCTCTCAAGAGGGGATGCCAGTTCTCTGAAGGGGTGGGAGGTGGACACACTGGCGCTGCTCCAGGAAAACCCCCGAGGTGGAACCTTGTCCCAGCCTCTGCTTGGGAGCTTCCCAGGAGAGCTCTGTGCTCTGTGGCACTCTGGAGGCTTGGGGACCCTGGCAGAGTCCTATGCTGATATCTAAGAGAAGGATTTAGAAACCTGTGCCTGCGTTCTATTGGCTTCAGAAGTGAATCCTAGAAGAAATGTGTGTGCCAGGCTTGTAGGGGAGGAGCAGAGCCAGAAATAGAGTACTATGAATAGACCTGCCAATCAAATCGGCTTCTTGAACTGCTTTTGCCTGCCCATTCAGGGCGCACTTTTGGAAGCTCTGTAGGTACTGCATGGAGTTTTTCTTTAGGCCAGTAGCCTCTCTTCTGCTTTATGTTACCATCCTAACATCTCTCCTAAGGTTGATTATCACAGCTGCTTTTTGGACTTTCAATGTTGCTCTTCCCACTGGGTTTCCAAACAGCCACGTGGGAGAAGATTGAAAGTTTAAACTTTGTCCATAGAATGATAAAGAGACCCTAGGTGAGGATGTCAGCTCATTTTACGAGTAACAGAGTCTAGGAGAGATTAAAAATCTAGACCAAGATCATTGAACTAAACCAGTGTTTGTCATAGTGTGGTCCATGGAGCAGTGTCATCTGCATCCCCTGGGAACTTGTCATTAGAAGTGGTTAGAAAAGGACTTCTGCTGGGCAGGTGTAGGTCAGTTTGTTTATCTCAGTAGCAGAGGGCTTGCCAAGTGCTGCAGGGCCCTGGGTTTCATCCCAGGAGGGTGGGGAATGCAAATTCTATGGCTCAACTCAACTCCAAAGTTGCTGAATCAGAATCTAGGATGCCACTCTTAGGTGTCGTTTATCTTGACATTTGTGATGCAGCCTAGATTTTGAGAGTCACCAATACACTGGGATATTTAGAAGTTTAATTAGGGTTTCTTTGTTCAGTTTCTCAATGTTTTGTTTTCCCTCCCTGAATTTAGAGATTCTTTTTTCATGGCTGTTTTCTACAGGAGCACTGTTTAACATGGCTTTCTGCAATAATGGAATATTCTATGACTGGACATGTAGCTATTGAGCCATTGAAACGGGACCAGCGCAATTCAGGGACAGCATTTGACATTGAATTAATTTCAACTTAAATAGGCAGAGGAGCCTGATGGCTATAATCTTGGATAGCACTGGCTAAGATTTGCAGTGAATTTCTTTAGTCTTATTAGACTTCTGGAAGTTTTGTGACAGTTTCTCTCCAGCCTTCATTGTTTCTTAGGAAGGTGAATTTTGGAATAAGGACTCATCATTTTTGATGTATAAAATGTCATATTTATTTTTTAAAGAAGATATATAGAAAGGGGGAAATTAGAGACATATAACTCTTTATTCTACCAGTCACAATTCATTGGTAAACTTTTTAGTGTTTTCCATCATTTGCATATGTATTACAAAACCAGGAATATACTGTATGAGGTTTTTGCATCCATTGTTTTCACCTAACTTTAGATTATAAACATTTCCACTTTATTAAAATTTCCCCAATAATAATAACAACAATAACAACAACAACAACAACAACAACAACAAAAACAAAAACATGCTGGAGGAATAGTGGAGAGAACATTGGCTAGAGTCTGAAACCTGAATATCTTGGCAATGACAAACTGCTGAGAGTGGTTGTCCCTGGGTGTTAATCCTTCTGACTCTGATAGAGCAGACAGGAACTCATAATTCTGACTCTTGGCTTTCATCCCTCCTGGACTATGACACTGTCTCCACATTCCTTAGAGATTTCATTTAAGAAATGATAACCTGTTTATGAAAAGTGACACTTCAAAAGGAACTGTTTTAGCTAAAGAAACAATGAGAAAATAATCGAAACCATGAGACACTGTGTCAATAATCTGTAGTTATATAGAATGGAAAAGTGATCTTATAAAAAATAATTTCTAATCCTTACAGATATTTTTAAAAAGTGATCTTATAAAAAATATTTCTAATCCTTACAGATAGACAAGACTGTGGGGATCATAATCAAATTGGAGTCATTGTTTATTTTGTAGACTCCCATCCCCCCATTGAATGACCACCCAAACTTTCTAATATTTTGAACTTAAGCCCAACACAATTAAATACTTTTTGTGAATAACCATGTTCTGTCTTTATTTCCAGGTTTAAACCTTTGTGTTTGTATTTGTTTAGTGGTTAGGTGAAGTAAATCACATGGATTAAGACAGAGTGGGCTGGGGATGTGGCTCAAGCGGTAGCGCGCTAGCCTGGCATGCGTGCGGCCCGGGTTCGATCCTCAGCACCACATACAGACAAAGATGTTGTGTCCGCCAAATACTAAAAAATAAATATTGAAATTCTCTCTCTCTCTCCCTCTTTCTCACTCTTTCTTTAAAAAAAAAAAAAAAAAAAGACAGACTGAAGCCTTGAAGCAGAGTGTGAGTTCTGTCCTGGCTCAGCCATTCCCCTCTGGGTGACCTTGGACAGTTACTGAGCTCTCCAAGCCCAGCTTTTCTAGTGCAACAGCAGGAATGACTATAAAGCCCCCTGATATATCTGCCACCTCTTTAGATTATTGTAACAATGAGACAAAGTGATGTAAATGAAATGACTTAAAGCAGCAGTGTGTACCTGTCAGGGTGATGTGGGAAACCTGAACACCTGGTGCCTCTTTAGGGAACTCCTTTCCTGTGAGAACCTCCCCAGAGAAAATGGTTGTTTCTAGACAAGTTTGACTCCCAAATTTTACTTTTTTTTTTTTTTTTTTGGCCTTAATTCACACCCTAGTTAGCTCACCACACTTCAAGTAGAAACATTTTTAATTGGTAACTCTTCTATATGTATCCAGTGGTAACTTGGATACAATATACAATGTAATAGGTTGCCTGATTAAAATTTATTATACACATTCTCTATTTCCAGGATTTGTTCTAATTAGTAGAATTGTGGATACTTTTGAAGATATTGACTTTAATTTTCAATATTTATTCTTAAATTTAGAAAGAAGAAAAAATACCAGAAAATGTATAATCTGAGTTTTGAAAATGCAACCACAAGTTATCACAACTAAATTAGTTTTTAGTTTGATTAAACTGAAATATTAGCTAATTTTTGGTTTACATATACACATTATATTTTCTCTTTTTTTCTTCTGATTTTTCCTCTTCTTCTTCTTTTTTTTTTTTAATTTTTTTTTTTTTTTGAGTTGTGGATTTTGCTATGTTGCCTAGGTTGTTTTGCCCTCCAGAGTTCAGGCAATCTTTCTGCCTCAGCTTCTTGACTAGCTGGAATTATAAGTATGTACTGCCACACGTGGAAGGTTTATTATTATTAATAATATTAATATTGTTATTGTTATTATTATTATTATTATTATTATTATAACACTGTAGATTAAACCCATGGTGGTTTAGTACTGATCTATATCCTCAGTCCTTTTTATTTTTTATTTGGGGACAGGGTCTGTGTAAGATGCTTAGAGCCTCACCAGTGCTAAGTTGCTGCCGCTGGTTTAAAAATTGTCATCCTCCTCCCTCAGTCTCCTGAATCACTGAGATAACAGGCCTGAACCACTGTGCCTATCCAGGTTCATTATCTTAAATCACCTTTAAGGGGAAGACCTTGACTTTTATAAATATTGTTATAGCCAAATTTCATCTTAAGCCAAATCACTCATCTTAAGAGATGAGTTATTTGCATTTGCTTGTTTGTTGTACCCTCATTTGGTTTTTGTTACTTTAGTGACTTCTGAGAATATATTGAATAAATTGAAAATATAAAATTTATTGGCTTAGTTCCCCAACTGAAAAATCATATACATTCTAGGAAAACTTCAAAATTAGAGAAATAGAGGGAATTTTTAAGCAATCTTTTATAATTCCATTATTGAAATGGAATCGCTGTTTGGCAAAATCTTTTTTTGATGTATTTCTCAATAGTCTCCTTTTCACAAATAGTGTTGTGTTTATATCATTGTAATCATATTTTATTATAATGTGCATGCATTGTCAATACTCTTTTGTCCTTTACTTTTAATGCATCAAGTGGATATAATATCATTAGTCAATTTTCTTTAATTAATGTACATTTTGTGAGCATTTTTAATGTTTTGGACCTGAGTTTTTCAAATATTTTAAGATTATTTTGTTAAAGTTCTACAATTAGAAGTATTGGATCAGGAAGCCGCGACAGCCGCCCAGCCAGACCGGAGCAGGAAGCTGCGACAGCCGCCCAGCCAGACCGGAGCAGGAAGGCGCCAGCCGCCAGCCAGACCGGAGCTGGAAGGCGCCAGCCGCTCAGCCAGACCGGAGGAGGAAGTCCGGTCCCGCCCCGAGCGCTAGTCTCCAGGAAGCCCATCAACCCTTAAAACCCATCAAAGTGGGTGTGGCTACCAGCACAGTTGCGGCTGATCCAGGTACCTGGTTTCCAACTCCCCCACCCTTAGCTGCGATAACTCAAAATATTTCCCACAAGCTTTTGGGAATTGTAGCTATCAACACAAAACAACAACTGTAGAGGCACCTGGTTTCTACCTCAGAGACTAGAGTAGGGAAGATACAGGTGGAAGCTCATTTCCCTTCACACTGGCTATACCCACCACCCTGAATACAGAGGCTTAAACTAGGAATAGACAACGCCACCTACTGGAAGCAAGGAAAACAGTGTTCTGAGAGACTTTTTTTTTTTCCCTCTCTTTCTCTTTTCTTCTCTCTCTTCCACAACTTCAGCATATGTGAAACCAAGAACTGAGCATGAACAACTGAATTACCAAAGTAATATAATATAGAGGAATTGCATATACCCCACCTCCCCCCCATTTTTTTTTCTGTATTTCTATCTTACTTCCCTTTCCCTTCTCTTATTTCTCTTTTCTTCCTTGTTATTTCTTTTCTTTTCTTTTCTTTTTTTAATTCATATTCTCTCTATACCACTTTCAATCTCCTAACTTTTGCTATCTATACATAGGGTAACTATCTAAATAGGAGGTTGAGTCTATACATTCTTCCATAAATTACCAGTCGAGTGGTTAGAGTTCTCCAAAGGTGCTAAGTTAGTTTAACCTCATTCCCTCACTCCTTTCTCTTTAAGTATAACATCCTTCGTCTGAAATTAAGTTTTCTATATGCCACCAGATATGGTACGCCTTTTATGAAACTAAGGAATATATTCTTAAGTAATAATTAAATCCAATATCTATAGTCTTAGAATCTAACTATAAATGTATTAATAATGAAAACTTGTCCTTAGATAATGTACTGTTGATATTGGGATCTGTTAACATTGTCTTTCTCTGAAAAAGAGGGATATTGGAGCTATTCAAGAACAATACAAATATATAAGGGGAAAAACATTAGCTCAACAGTTTCACAAAGCTAGAAAGAATCATGAGCAGTATGAAAAGACAAGGAAAGAAAGGACCACAAACAATACAGGTCAATTCAACATTAGATGAGGTAATATCTGCAGCTGATGGAATGTCAGACAAAGAGTTCAGGATATACATGCTTCAGATGATCTGGAGTCTCAAGGAAGACATTATTCATCAAATTCAGACAATGAAAAATCACTTTGACAATGAATTACATAAAAAAATCCAAGAAGCAAAAGATCAACTCTATAGGGAGATAGAGGATATAAAAAACAAACAAACAGAAATCCTGGAAATGCAGGAAACAATAAACCAAATTAAAAACTCAAATGAGAGTATTACCAGCAGAGTAGAACACTTGGAAGATAGAACTTCAGACAATGAAGACAAAGTTTTTCAACTTGAAAATAACATAGACAGCTCAGCGAGAATGTTAAGAAATCATGAGCAGAACATCCAAGAATTATGGGATAACATCAAGAAACCAAACCTAAGAGTTATTGGGATACAAGAGGGTACAGAGGTCCAAACCAAGGGAATGAGTAATCTATTCAATGAAATAATACTAGAAAACTTCCCAGACTTAAAGAATGAAAAAGAAATCCAAATACTAGAAGCCTACAGGACACCGAATATACAAAATCATAAGAGATCCACACCAAGACATATAATAATGAAGATGCCCAACATACAGAATAAGGAGAGAATCTTAAAAGCCACAAGAGAGAGGAAGCAGATTACATTTAAGGGAAAACCAATCAGGATAACTGCTGATCTTTCAACACAGACTCTGAAAGCTAGAAGATCCTGGAACAACATATTTCAAACGCTGAAAGAAAAAGGGTTCCAACCAAGAATCATGTATCCAGCGAAATTAAGCTTCAGGATTGAAGATGAAATAAAAATCTTCCACGATAAGCAAAAGTTAAAAGAATTTGCAGCTAGAAAACCAGCTCTTCAAAACATCCTTGGCAAAACATTACAGGAAGAGGAAATGAAAAATAACAATGAAAACCAACAACGGGAGGTAGTACAATAAAGGAAAAACTAAGCATAGAGGAAAAACTAATCATGTTAAGTATCATACATAACCAAATATGGCTGGAAATACAAACCATATCTCAATAGTAACCCTAAATGTTAATGGCTTAAATGCACCAATCAAAAGACATAGGCTAGTAGAATGGATTAAAAAAAAAAAAGATCCAACAATATGCTGCCTACAGGAGACTCATCTGATAGGAAAAGACATACACAGACTGAAGGTGAAAGGTTGGGAAAAATCATATCACTCATACGGACCCCGGAAGCAAGCAGGGGTGTCCATACTTGTATCAAATAAAATAGACTTCAAGCCAAAGTTAATCAAAAGGGATAAACAAGGACAATACATACTGCTCAAGGGAACCATACACCAACAAGACTTGACGATCATTAATATATATGCCCCAAACAATGGTGCAGCTACGTTCATCAAACAAACTCTTCTCAAGTTCAAGAGTCTAATAGACCACAACACAATAATCATGGGAGATTTTAATACGCCTCTCTCACCAATGGACAGATCTTCCAAACAAAAATTGAATAAAGAAACCATAGAGCTCAATAATACAATTAATAACTTAGACTTAATTGATATATACAGAATATACCACCCAACATCAAGTGGATACACTTTCTTCTCAGCAGCACATGGATCCTTCTCAAAAATAGACCATATATTATGTCACAGGGCAAAGCTTAGCAATTACAAAGGAGTTGAGATACTACCATGCATTTTATCTGATCATAATGGAATGAAATTGGAAATCAATAATAAAATGAGAAAGGAAAAACCCTACATCACATGGAGATTAAACAATATGCTACTGAATGAACAAAGGGTTACAGAAGACATCAAAGAGGAAATTAAAAAATTCTTAGAGGTAAACAAAAACTCAGAAACAACATATCGAAATCTTTGGGACACTATGAAAGCAGTACTAAGAGGAAAATTCATTTCATGGAGTTCATTCCTTAAAAGAAGGAAAAGCCAACAAATAAATGACCTCATACTACACCTCAAAGCCTTAGAAAAAGAAGAACAAATCAGCAGCAAATACAGTAGAAGGCAAGAAATAATTAAAATTAGAGCAGAAATCAATGAAATCGAAACAAAAGAAACAATCGAAAAAATTGACAAAACTAAAAGTTGGTTCTTTGAAAAAATAAATAAGATTGATAGACCACTAGCCACACTAACAAAGAGAAGAAGAGAGAGAACCCAAATTACTAGCTTACGGGATGAAAAAGGCAACATCACAACAGACAATTCAGAAATACAGACGATAATTAGAAATTATTTTGAAACCCTATACTCTAATAAAATAGAAGATGGTGAAGGCATAGATAAATTCCTTGAGACATATGAACTACCCAGATTGAATCAGGAAGATATAAACAACCTAAACAGATCAATATCAAGGGAGGAAATAGAAGAAGCCATCAAAAGACTACCAACCAAGAAAAGCCCAGGACCGGATGGATATACAGCAGAGTTTTACAAAACATTTAAAGAGGAACTAATACCAATACTCCATAATCTATTTCAGGAGATAGAAAAAGAGGGAGAACTCCCAAATTCATTCTATGAGGCCAATATCACCCTGATTCCCAAACCAGAGAAGGACACCTCAAAGAAAGAAAACTACAGACCAATATCCCTAATGAATTTAGATGCAAAAATCCTCAATAAAATTCTGGCAAATCGTATACAAAAACATATAAAAAAGATTGTGCACCATGATCAAGTAGGATTCATCCCTGGGATGCAAGGCTGGTTCAATATACGGAAATCAATAAACGTTATTCACCACATCAATAGACTTAAAGATAAGAACCATATGATCATCTCGGTGAACGCAGAAAAAGCATTCGACAAAGTACAGCATCCCTTTATGTTCAAAACATTAGAAAAACTAGGGATAACAGGAACTTACCTCAAAATTATAAAAGCTATATATGCTAAGCCTCAGGCTAGCATCATTCTAAATGGAAAAAAACTGAAGGCATTCCCTCTAAAATCTGGAACAAGACAGGGATGCCCTCTCTCACCACTTCTATTCAATATAGTTCTCGAAACACTGGCCAGAGCAATTAGACAGACGAAAGAAATTAAAGGCATAAAAATAGGAAAAGAAGAACTTAAATTATCACTATTTGCGGATGATATGATCCTATACCTAGAAGACACAAAAGGGTCTACAAAGAAACTACTAGAGTTAATAAATGAATTCAGCAAAGTGGCTGGATATAAAATCAACACGCATAAATCAAAGGCATTCCTGTATATCAGCGACAAATCTTCTGAACTGGAAATGAGGACATCTACCCCATTCACAATATCCTCAAAAAAAATAAAATACTTGGGAATCAACCTAACAATAGAGGTGAAAGATTTATACAATGAAAACTACAGAACCCTAAAGAGAGAAATAGAAGAAGATCTCAGAAGATGGAAAAATATACCCTGTTCATGGATAGGCAGAACTAACATCATCAAAATGGCAATATTACCAAAAGTTCTCTATAGGTTCAATGCAATGCCAATCAAAATCCCAACGGCATTTCTTGTAGAAATAGATAAAGCAATCATGAAATTCATATGGAAAAATAAAAGACCCAGAATAGCAAAAGCAATTCTAAGCAGGAAGTGTGAATCAGGAGGTGTAGCGATACCAGATTTCAAACTGTACTACAAAGCAATAGTAACAAAAACAGCATGGTACTGATACCAAAACAGGCGGGTGGACCAATGGTATAGAATAGAGGACACAGAAACCAATCCACAAAATTACAACTATCTTATATTCGATAAAGGGGCTAAAAGCATGCAATGGAGGAAGGATAGCATCTTCAACAAATGGTGCTGGGAAAACTGGAAATCCATATGCAATAAAATGAAACTGAATCCCCTCCTCTCACCATGCACAAAAGTTAACTCAAAATGGATCAAGGACCTTGATATCAAATCAGAGACTATGCGTCTGATAGATGAAAAGGTTGGCTCCGATCTACATATTGTGGGGTCGGGCTCCAAATTCCTTAATAGGACACCCATAGCACAATAGTTAAAAACAAGAATCAACAAATGGGACTTACTTAAACTAAAAAGTTTTTTCTCAGCAAGAGAAACAATAAGAGAGGTAAATAGGGAGCCTACATCATGGGAACAAATTTTTACTCCTCACACTTCAGATAGAGCCCTAATATCCAGAGTATACAAAGAACTCAAAAAATTAAACAATAAGAAAACAAATAACCCAATCAACAAATGGGCCAAAGACCTGAACAGACACTTCTCAGAGGAGGACATACAATCAATCAACAAGTACATGAAAAAATGCTCACCATCTCTAGCAGTCATAGAAATGCAAATCAAAACCACCCTAAGATACCATCTCACTCCAGTAAGATTGGCAGCCATTATGAAGTCGAACAATAACAAGTGCTGGCGAGGATGTGGGGAAAAGGGTACTCTTATACATTGCTGGTGGGACTGCAAAATGGTGAGGCCAATATGGAAAGCAGTATGGAGATTCCTTTGAAAGCTGGGAATGGAACCACCATTTGACCCAGCTATTGCCCTTCTCGGACTATTCCCTGAAGACCTCAAAAGAGCGTACTACAGGGATACTGCCACATCGATGTTCATAGCAGCACAATTCACAATAGCTAGACTGTGGAACCAACCCTGATGCCCCTCAATAGATGAATGGATAAAAAAAATGTGGCATTTATACACAATGGAGTACTACGCAGCACTAAGAAATGACAAAATCATGGAATTTGCAGGGAAATGGATGGCACTAGAGCAGATTATGCTAAGTGAAGCTAGCCAATCCCTAAAAAAACAAATGCCAAATGTCTTCTTTGATATAATGAGAGCAACCAAGAACAGAGCAGGGAGGAAGAGCAAGAGAAAAAGATTAACATTAAGCAGAGTCATGAAGTGGGAGGGAAAGGGAGAGAAAAGGGAAATTGCTTGGAAATGGAAGGAGACCCTCATTGTTATACAAAATTACATATAAGAGTTTGTGAGGGGAATGGGAAAAAAATAAGGAGAGAAATGAATTACAGTAGATGGGGTAGAGAGAGAAGATGGGAGGGGAGGGGAGGGGGGATAGTAGAGGATAGGAAAGGTAGCAGAATACAACAGTTACTATTATGGTATTATGTAAAAATGTGGATGTGTAACCGATGTGATTCTGAAATCTTTGTAATGTTTTGAATAACCAATAAAAAAATAAAATAAAAATTAAAAAAAAGAAGTATTGGATCAAAGAATATGAACATTTTTAGGCGGTTCTTGGTACATAATATTGGGTTGTAATTTAAAATTTGGACTGATTTGGTGCCTTTTTCTCCTGTAGGTATACTTTGGATAATAATGTGCTGAGCCTGGAACAGAGAAAATTTTATGAAGAAAATGGATTTCTTGTTATTAAAAATCTAGTATCTGATGCTGATATTCAACGCTTTAGGTGCAGCAATACTCTTGCTTATTTTCCAAAAAATGCGTTATGGTGATTTTGTCATTTTCAGGAAAATGCATAGAATTGGAGAACATCATGTTAAGCACAGTAAGGCCAACTCAGAGTCAAGGGTCATTGTTTTCTCTCCTGTGTGGAAACTAGAGAGACACAAGTAAAAAGAGGTCTCAAGAAAACAGAAGGGAGATCAGTAGAGTACAAGGAAGATGTCCATGGGATGGAGGAAGGGAGGGAAAGAAGAGGTGCTAGGGAATGATACTGACCAACTGATGCTCTGTGCAGGTGTGAATATATCACATGAAATCCCAACATTATGTATCATTGTAATTCATACATAAAAATTTATAAATTATGTATTACATGTATGCAATGGGATTACAAATTAGATTAGCCTCTGCGTGTTCAGATATTTTTGAGTGATGTGGTTTGTTGGGATATGTTTAGGAGCATGGGATCTGGAGGTAGACTTTCTGGCCTTAATCTCAGCTTAACATGGCATGTCCCATATCTTCACCATAGTTTTCTATACATGTGTGTACTCCTCTGTAAAATGGTCATAGTAATAACACTGATCTCCTAGCATTGTTGATAGGAGAGAAAAGGTAAAATATGTGGCATCAGGTAGGTGCTACAGGAGTATTTACTATTATAGGCCAAGCATCACTTATCAGAAAATCAGTATCCAAACCATTGAACACCAAGATGATGTCACAAGTGGAAAATTCCACACCTGGCTCATATGATGGTCATGGTCACAACACAGACACACTAAAAATATTGTGTAAAATTATTTTCAAGCTGTGTGTATGAGGTATAAAGGAGATACAGAGTCACTTTGTGATGACACTTAGGTGTCATCTTCCAGATATCTCATTATTATATTTTGTTATTAAGATTATTATTATTTTTAGTGCTTGGACTTGAATCCAGGAAGTTCCATCCCCATCCCTTTGTTTATTTTATTTTGAAACAGAGTCTTGCTAAATTGAATAGGCTGGCTTTAAATTTACTATCCTGCAGCCTCACCTCCTGAGTCTCTGGGATTACAGCATGCTCCTCCACAACCAGCTCATTTTGTATATGTCAATATTCTAAGATCCAAAAATACCTGATGTTAGTTCTAAGTATTTTAGATAAGGGATATTCAGCCTGTATTATTACAATGGTACCAGAAAACTGTGTCACCACTGGTATGTTAAGCAAAGCAATATTCTCAGGTTTTTTTTTTTTTTTTTTTTTTTTTTTTTTTTTTGGTGGTGCTGAGGATTGAACCTAGGGCCTTGTGCATGTGAGGAAGCACTAAACCAACTGAGCTATATCCCCCCCACCCCTCTTGCTTTTTTCATTCTTGCAGGAGGCCAGGAGGCAGGACTTTTGAGTTGGCCATTTTCTCCTCCCCCTCCTAGTAGCAGAGAGAAACTTTTCCTGAATCTGTAAATCTTCATACAGGTCAGGGCCAACCAGAGGTATGGAGCAGATGTCATGACATTATTTGTAAATTTAATTTTCTAGGGTTGCATTTGAAAAGATCTGCAGTGAGGAGTCCAAACATGCAGGACTCATTATAATAAGAGATGTGTCCTCTGTGGAATCAGAGTATATACCAAGTGAGAAAACAATTGCAAGGATTCAAGATTACCAGGAAGATAAGGAGCTCTTTAGATACTAAACTCTCCCAGAGGTTAGAGACTTGCTCTTGATTTGGTTTCTCCTTCATAGACAGCTTGCAGGTCTGCCCCAAGATTCCCTGGTTGTGCTGAATCTAACCCCTTCCTACACATGGAACAATAGAGTGGTGGGTCTCAGCTGGAGGTGATTTTGCCTCCCAGTGGATATTGACAATGTCTCAAGACTTTCCTGGTGATGGTAACCGCATAGTGGGTGCACTAGTAGCTTCTTGTGGGTAGGGACCAAGGATGCTGATAATGGGGCCTGAGATCCCATGATGCACAGAAGAGCTCTCTCCCCAAGACTTGACCCAACCAAGATACCAATAGCACCAAGACTAAGAAACACTTCTGTGAAGTGTGCTAATTATCGTTTTTTGGGGGGGTGGGGGAAAGACAGAAATTCTGCGTTAAATAGAAAGAGCGCTTCTAAGACTCAATATCAAAAGGGATGAAATTGTGAGGCTGTAATTTGTAAATGTATTGACTTTTTATTGTATTTCATAAATTGGGTCAGTTGAATGAATTTGCTTTTAAACTTAAATTAGTTTTTATTTAATTTGATTTATTTGTGGTACTAAGAATTGAACTCTGGGCCACTATTTCTTTCAACTACACTCCCAACTCTTTTTACTCTTTGTTTTGAGAAAGGGTCATGCTGTGGTTGAGGCTGGCCTTGAACCTATGATTTTTCTGCTTCAGCCTCCCAATCTACTGGGATAACAGCCATGAGTCACTATGCCTTAAGTTAGTTATTTTTTTCTAAAAATTTATTCTTCTTTCATAGTAATTGATATATCTAAAAGTACCCAAGCAAATCAGAAGGGCACAACATAAGAAACAGTGTCTCTCTACTCAGCCCCTCTTGCTCTTGGTGCATTCTTCTGGAATTAGGTCCTGCATCCTCAAGTGTGTTTGTGCACTCCCACCTTTTAGCACTGTGGTTTCCTAACCACTTGTTTAAAATGGTTTTGAAAGAGACTTTCCATATAGCAGATGCTGTCAGAGTGTTTGACTCCTGAAGTCAGACTGCACAGGTAAATCACCTGTGGTATGCTGCCTAGCACTCAAGAGAGAAGGCCCAGGGGAAATGACCTACGACCATCTGTGCTTCCCACCTTCGGTGCTGTGATGAGAATGGAAGTCTGCAGGTGGTCACAGATGAAGCCAGAGGCAACTTGTGTTGGATGAAGCACTACCATCCACAATGTTCAGATTTTCTATTTTCCTTTCTTCTCATGAGACTAGGGCTCTATGAGTAAAGGGGGCTGCTTTTTTTTGCCAATCTTGGTCCCTGTACTGGCGATTATTCTGCCTTGTTCATTAACCTCAGGGAAGAGATTCAGGGAATGGCCAGACTTATTGGATAATACTCCATGCTTTCTCAGAAAGGTTCCATTTTATTTGTAGTGTTGGAAATTCAACACTATATTTCATGATTGTGAAACACCAATTGGTATTTTGATTGTTGTCATTTTGATTCTTGTGTGGACACTTTATGCCTCTTGCCTATACTTCTGATTTCCAATGAGATTGTTCTTCTTTCTTCTCCCTTTTCTCAGGTTCTGAGGTATGTGGAGTGCTTCACTGTACCCAATATCATGGCCATGCACACAATGCTGATAAACAAACCTCCAGATACGGGTAAAGGGCTCTTATTGTTAAAGAGAAGCAAGAAAAAAAAAGATTCTTTAATTAAAACATGTAGAGTTGTTGTTCTAGATCTGGTCATGGTGTAACTGTTAAACTCTGGGTGAGTGAATGTGGGTGTTTTTGTTTAAGACTTAAAATAGCTCATGTTATATCAACTTTGAAGTGTAATAGTGATTTCAGATGTTGATTATAGGGTTATTGCTAAATTTTCAGATAACTGACTCCCTGGAAAAGTAGGTTGAGAAACATGACTATTATTATGTCATAGACTCCCTCTATTCAACATCTGTGATCTTCACCAACCATTCTTAGCCAGGATCACAAGGATTCTGCATTCCTGATCTGAAGACATCATTTTTACTAACAGGATGAAAGCTGTTACTACAAGTCACACTCAAGTGCTCGTGGTGCCTCGTGCTTGCCAAAACCTAGATTCTAAGTCCTCATGGAGACACTGATTCTGAAGTAGATCCCAGATGTCTGCATTTTAATACCCGTGCTCAGAGATTCCACTGCAGGTGACTCTTGGACCACACTCAGAGATTTTTCTGTACCAAGCAGCAGATATCAGTCAAGAGGGCTGTATCCTTTTCTACTTTTTCTTTCTTTTGACAGCTGGGAGAGGTTTATTTGATACGACTGAAGTACAGTGTTTTCCTCCATGGATGTCCTGCTTGGTGCGATGAGATTTTGGGGGAACCAAATTCTAAAATCAAAGATGGGGAAAATGTTTGTATGGTCAGTGGTTTTGACTAGTCAATAACTATACAGAGGATGCCTAATGTCTGTGAATTAAAATCTCTAAGAAAACTGTTTGTGGCATTAGCCACTTAGAAGCGAACCTCAAATTTGAATCAGTAACATTCTCTTATATTAATTCATTTGGTTTTTAAATTATTTAAAAATCCTTTTGTATGCTAGCTCTGTTCCAAATCCAGAGTGACGAAGAAATAAAGCACAGCAGAGATGATGGAGTATATGCAACTTCCTAGAAAAGAATGTAAGCACCCAGCCACCAGTAACTGAGAAGAAAATGCTCCATGTTGACTCAATATTTCACTTTAGTGCTGGTCTATTGGGAATGATTTTCCACAGTATTTTTTTTTTTTTTTTTTTTTGCAGGGGAAGGTAATGTGTTGTTTATTCCGGCATAGGATAAGAATTGTGAGATTTAAGCCCCTTTTGACAGCAGTCTCATTTCAGGCTGGAAGACTTCCTGGCACCCCTTGCACCAGGATCTACACTTTTTCCCCTTCAGGCCCAGCAATCGCATTGTTTGTGCTTGGACCGCCGTGGAGCACATTAACCAGAACAACAGCTGTCTGGCTGTCCTCCCAGGCACCCACAAACTTTCCCTGAAGCCACATGACTACCCCCAGTGGGAGGTAGGTCTGTCTGACCATTGAGTCTGGATCAGAATCTCTTTCACTGTTGTTATTTCACATAAGGTGCAAAAAGCTTAGAAATGAGACTGCTTTCCTTTCTCAGCAAAGCACTGTCCTGAAATTTGCAATTAGGATCAGGGGGAGTTCAAGGACATCACATAAAGTATTCATTTGATTTGTTTTTTCAACATGGGCTTGAAAGCCAGCCAGTGTGGAGACTTAGGTAGGAGCTGTCTAGGATCTGAGATGGTGAGGCCTAATGGCAGAGGTCAGGCATAAACCTTTCAACTCTGGTGTGTATGAAGTGCCCACTGACTGAAGGCTCTCAGAGTAGAATAAGGGAGGGAGGGATTATCTCTGTGCACCTGTGAAGACTAGAAAAATGCTCAGGGGTGGGAGGTGGTGATTGAGCTGAGACTTAAAGGACAAGGTAAAATTTCCTATCAAAAAAAAAATCTCCTTGGAGGCATCAGGGTCAAGGGCAAGTGGAACCTGGCTAATGAACATGAAATATGGAAGGCATTCTCAGATCAGATGGGCTGGGGACTGAGGCACATTTTGGAGAGTAGAAGGGGAAGATAACCTGAGAAGGTCTTTCAGGACCTGATTCAAAATGACTTAACACCTGTAGGTTACATGAGGGAATGGTGTCCTTTCCTTTTTAGGAAACTGTAAGAGCTTTTATTTCTAAGGAAAGTGTTTTTGAGGTATAAGTATCATATAATAGTACATATTTTCAATGTATAATTTGATCATTTTCACACACACACACACCTGGCACCACAATGAAATATTTTCCATCTCCTCCCCAGGCATCCACTCAGCTGATTTCTGTTCCTATAGATTAGTTTGCATTTTATAAAATGTCATATAGATATAATCATGTGACATACACTCTTTTTTTTTTTTTTTTTTTGGAGTGGTTGCTTTTGCTCAGCATATTTACTTTGAGGTTCAACAAAGCTGACAGTCTCAATAGTTTGTTCCTTTCGGTTCAGTGGCATGGCTGAATAATGGTTGGTTTATCCATTCAAATGTTGGTGCTGGGGAGCTACTATGTGCTTCTGCACCCATGAATGGCAAGGTCCTATCCATTCTTAAAGAATATGATCTCAGGTCTGGGGCACAATTGATTCCCAGGAGGTGTAGGAGCTCAGAGGCAGCAAAGCCAGAGAGCAGATCTCAGCCTTTTTGATGCTAGACCAGAAGACCCTGAAATCCCTGATGATGGTCAGAATGGAAAGGGCAGCTGTGGTGAGCAAGGAGACTGAGTCATGCTTCTGTAGGAAATGAAGGCTGTGGCTTCAAGGGCTTTTCTCTCCGAATTCTTGCACTACTGATTGTGTTCTGTGGAAATATTTGAGTCTGAATCCATATATATAAGTGGAAATGGTGAAATTTATAAGTTAGGTTCAGGGACAGGCAAGGGTTGGTGCAATCCTAAGGAGACTTATTGAGCAGAAGGGAATGGCATCCAGGGCTATGGGAGTAGACTGGTCTCTGAGATTCTGCTGAGGTTCACAGCAGTGGCAGTGAAAGTTTTCTGCTTAGCTTAACAGGGGCCAATATGCACCTTGGCCAGAAAAGAAGGACACAGAGTCAAAGTCACAATATTGTGCAGTAGGACAATGATTATTCCCCATTGGAATGGGACACTTCTGCCCAGATGCATAAAGGCTCATCAACTGTAGTCACTTCTCACTTTAATTTGTATAAAAAGGACATGCATACACATTTCCTGGATTTAAGACTACTTTTGGAAATAGTTATCAAAAAATACAGTGTTTAAACTTACTATTCTCTTTTTATTCTGAATATGACATAAGTCCTTTGAACTTAGAAAAATTGAGAATGTTCTGTACTTGGCTTGGGGAGAATAATTAGGCTATTCAAGATACCCTGAGTAATACAAGAATGATATGAACATAGTTCTAGGTAAGGAGAGTGTCAGGCTGCGGCAAGGATGTGAAGATTGAGGCTGTAAATGCCTAAGAGAAAGGTGTTCACATGCATTCACCACAAGAGGCAGAACTGATCTAGATTGCTTATAATTCAATTAGGAAGGGTAGGTAAATTTCCAATTTGGTTCATTTGTTTAAAAAATGACTTTAATATAAAAAACAATAAATTTAATATATGGACTTTAATTTGTTGCATTGCTGGGGTTCAAACCCAGGGCCTTGCACATGCTAGGCAAGCCCTCCACCACTGAGCTACATCTATAGTCCTTTGTAAAAATCTTAATTTAAGACAAAGTCTGGCTAAGTTTGCTACTCTGCCCTGAATTTATGATGCCTGGCCTCAGCCTCCCAAGTAGCTGGGATCACAGGTGTGTACCACTGTACCTGCAGCAGATGATATTTAAAAACCCAGAAATATGACAGACTTTTGCATTTTTTACATTTAATAATTTAATTTAGATAAGTCTTTCTCTTAAAAGAAGTCAGAGAACCTTTGCTGTCCCTGCCAAGTCATACAGAAAGTGTTCTTTTTGTTGCTTCCTCCAGACTTTGCCTATCTTATGTGTTTCAGGGTGGAGTTAACATTTTCTACTATGGGATTCAGGACTATGACCAGGACCATGCCCGAGTGCACCTTGTGATGGAGAAGGGAGACACTGTTTTCTTCCACCCATTGCTCATCCATGGATCTGGTCGGAATCAAACTCAAGGATTCCAGAAAGTATGCATCCATGTTGCTTCAGTTTTGAAAGATGAATGGGTTCAAAACAGAAAATCATAGGTATAGTAACATGTAAAGATTTTTGACTTTTCACTAAACTGAACTCTTTTTTCCAGTTTACTTGCCAGAAAGTATATTGGCCTTCCTTGTTCTTTTTTCGCTCTACTCAGTGAGAAGCCAGGTGCCCTCAGGATCCTAAACCTGTTACTTGTGAATCTTGGTCATTTGTGGAATCGCTTCAGAGCAGTAGCTCACCTTGCAGGGCCCAGTTTCTGCTTTCTTAATCTAAAACAATGATTAAAATACTCAAATAATCACATTTGGGATTTATATTGCTCAGGGTAACTAGAACAAGAAGCAAATATAGAATATCCTTATTGTTATAGAATATCCTTACTAACTGGGAAAAACAATATTTATCCTAAGCAAAGGTTCTGAATTGTCTGCACATATTTATCCCCCTCCAATCTCAGTGTTTTAAATTAAATAATATTGTCACTGACATTTAAAAATTGACAGAATTCCTTACAATTTCCCTGATTTCTCACTTGTCTCAAATTCAGCAGATCTTAGAGTATTGTGGGCTCACTTTCCTCATGGTAACAAGGTTGTCCATGATATTAAGGCTCCTTTAAGATTCAGTGGGGTTTCCAGTTTGTCCCCTGGTTCCCACTGATCCCTGTTCTATCCCCAAGTATAGGGTTGCAGACTTTATTCATTTATATTTGCCCCAGGCTTACTAGGGCCTGGTACAAGTTAATACCAGTTGGGGCAGTGCCTGAGGATAAAATTGAAGGGGCCACCAAAATCTCAGCCATCGAGTTAAATGCTGTTTTACTAAATCAAAATTAATGCAAAAAAATCCATGCTGTGTACAATGTCAAAAATTTAAATAAAAGACAGGAAGTACCCGCACTAGCATAACCCTCAGGCCGTGTTAAGTATGGAAGTGCAAGCACAAAGATGCAAATAGTGATGTGATTTGTAATATATTCACTTTGAAATATTTACATATTTTCACTGATTTTAATGTTCTGGAAGAACATTTACAATTATTTTCTAACAACATGAGAGTAGAAGTACACAATTTTCCTTATGCCTTGTGCCTTGATGTGGCTTTGTCTGGCATAGGGTCTACACAGAAAACTTTAAATACTTAGAAATGTGAAGATCTGTTACTTAGATAATTATGCCACCTGTCCTATATATATCTTTAAAAAATAAATAATTAGGTAAAAGACTCTTTAATCATTTCTTTATTAGCCTTTAGGTGGGAGAGCAGGAGGGAGAGGCTCACCTAGAAAGTGACAGATTTAGGATGCCACGGAGGGCCTGATAGTTGACTAGTCAAATCCTGGGCAGAAGAATGGACTCCCTGAAAGGAAAACTCCTCCTAGCTTGGTTGTTGGCATTCATAGCATACTTTTTCTCCATTATCAATTGTTCACTCTGCACAGGCAATTTCCTGCCATTTTGCCAGTTCTGATTGCCACTATATTGATGTGAAGGGCACCAGTCAAGAACATGTTGAGAAAGAAGCTGTGGGAATAGCAGATAAATTATACAGAAGTGACAGTGGCTTAGACTTGAAGGTACACTTGCATGAAATAACCAAGTAAAATGTCTGAAGTTTCTTGTCTTCACATGCTTATTTAATACCTAATTTAATTTGAAATGAAGGATATGGGAATTCTGAATGCATAGGAACAAACATAAAGGTTTGGGACTTCAATCAGGCCTCCGTTCCTGGTAAAGAATCATTTCATTAGGCAATCCTGTAAGACTTCAGGGAGCAATTCTGGAGCCAGTGTTGCTTTTGGTAAATTTGCATCTAGAGCAGAGATGAAGTAATGCTTATGGATGAAGGGCATTAGACAGTGTTTCATGTGCTTTCCTAATTAATACACATCACTTGGAAAGTATTTGTTTCTAAGTAGTGGACATTCAATGCCACTAAAGAGCAATAGATAAATTAGCAATCAAAGCCATTAAAAAAAAAACTTCACTTTATAGAAAACACACAGTTTATGTTCTGAACTAATAAGGTATTCCTATTTTACTTTATTTGTATGAGATAATGATAATATGGGCATGTACTATCAAGAAACTAAGTGTGATGATAACTCTAGTCCATCCAAGAATCTGTAGGTGAGTGCACACCAGTGGGATGCCACAGTACCATTGGGAACCTTCAGAACAGCTTTCCAGGGTGGAGAATCTTGCTTCTCTCTTTAGAATCTACAAATGTGTCCCTTGTCTGAAAATACTCCAGGATTGGCAATTCAACCAACTGAAATTTGGAAAAATACTCAGAATATTAAACAATGTTTGAAAAAAATTGCATCTGTACTAAACATATATAGACATTTTTTTAAATCATTATTTCCTATATACTACAGCAATACCTCATGTTTCCATTGCACCAGGTGCTCTACGTAATCTAGGGGTGATTTAAAATATATGGGAGGATGAACAGAGGTTATTTTATTGTAGGGACATGAGCACCCATGAATTTTGGCAGCTGAGGGGTCCTGGAGTGTACATTACATTTGAAGTTTGTAAAGGTTGAACACCATCCATATTTTAGTTATCTCACAAGTTAGAGCTTATCGGATATATTTAGAATAGAAATAGAATAATAGAATAACAATATCAACTCATAAAATTCTAACTTATAAAAACACTTCCATGGGCCTGGAGTTGTGGCTCAGTGGTGGAGTGCTCACCTAGCAAGTGTAAGGCGCCGGTTCAATCCTCAGCACCACATACAAATAAATAAATAAATAAATAAATAAATAAATAAATAAAGGTATTGTGTCCAACTAAAAATAAAAAAATATTTATTTAAAAAAAAATAAAACAAAAACACTTCCATGTCCCATTTCTGATTTTCTTCACCAGAATGCAGTGAACACTCTGTAATACACCTGCTGCAAAGGACAAATTGGAGTCCCAGAGACTGGCCTAAGAAGCAGAGCTAGATTTCAAAGTCAGGCCTAATTCTGAAATCATTCTTTCCACCATACCTTGCTGTCTGCTCAACAAGAAACAAGAAACAAGAAATTAGAAGGTCTCAATTGCTTTATTAATAATTGCAGCAGGGTGCGTTGTGGCACATGCCTGTAATCCCAGCTACTTCACAGTTTGGCTGAGGCAGGAGGATTGCAAGTGAGGCCAGCCTCAGCAACTTAGTGAGCCCCTGTCTCAAAATGGAAAATAAAAAGCCTGGGGATATAGATCAATAGAGAGTGGCCCTGGGTTCCATCTCCAGTACCCCCTCCCCACACCCAAGTAAACCAGTATCCATGGTACCATGTTCACTGCTACGATCTCATCAGAGTTGCCACCTCAAAGTGGTTCAGGCAAGTAACAAAAAGACAAGCCAAGAGAAGGGTTGTAAACTGCTGTGACTGAGCATCACAGCCACCCTCCTGGTGCATTACCTGTGATCAGCGAGGCCGACAGCTTGGGGATCCACTGACTCCATGCAGTTGGCATTGTTTTGATTCTTGGCAAGAGAATTAATTGCAGTTTCAAAGCTTGTTTATTTATTAATCAGTATAATAATCATCGCATTGTTTTCCTATTTAACCATTTGTAGAGCCTAGAAATCTTTTGTGGGGAATAGGCCAATGGATGTGTTCCACACACTCATTCTGTTTGGTACTATTTCCAGGATATTTGGATGTTTCGAGCCCGACTTGTGAAAGGAGAAAGAATCACTCTTTGAAACAGTCCTTGATTATAACTCTTTCAAAAGGAGATGAAAGAAACAAGGAGTCTAAGGAAAGTGTTTTCATATGGGATGATGTAATGTTTTCTATCACTTGGTATCAAAATCAAGAAACACGCCTTGGGAACTTCATTTTGCAGAGTTAATTTTGCAGTGCAGTGATGTTACATTAGTGGAAGTAAGAACAGTAAAATGAAATATAACTATTTTCAGAAAAAACTTGTTTGGGATTACAACCAATAAATGTCGCATCTGATTTAAGTATGTTCAATAATTCTGTAAGAATGATTTCAGAATTATTCCAGCAGAAATGAATGCCCTGAAACTCAGAGTGAACTGAGATGAGCATCCCTCTTCTAGTAAATCCAACACTTCCTCATTTAATGTCATGAGAGATTTCCAAACTAGAACCATGTGTAGTACATTCACATTTGGTGAAGGGTGTACGAAGGTCATCGTAGGATCAAAATAAGGTGGGTCCTCATTCTCTGACCCAGGCTTCCTTCCAAGACTTCTTCAATCCAGCTACTCTCTTTCAAAACCAGAATATTTTTTCAAAAAATATTCTTTGTTTCTAAGGAATGTAGACAATGGCATCTTCCCAGATACTTCCTGTTAAGCAGGGCAACTGAAAGCATATAGAATTTATGAATGAAACCTAAGCTTTTTTGAGGACCAGAAACATTTTAAGATACTCTAGGATGAACTGGGAGTGAGCCTGGACTGGGGATTTATTTCAATAAATCACTGTATTTCTATACCAGTTGAGGCAGTGCAACAACTCTGGAAAGAAGTATGGAGAGTCCTCAAGAAAACTGGGAACCATTGGACCCAGTTACCCCACTCCTCGGTATATATCCAAAGGTTTTTAAATCAGCATACTGTAGTAATATAGCCACATCAATGTTTATAGCACCACAATTTATAATATCTAGGCTATGGAAAAAAACTAGATGCCCTTCAATAAATGAATGGATAAAGAAATTGTGGTATATATGCACAATGGAATTACTTAGCTATAAAGAAGAAGACTTTATGACCTTCACTTGTAAATGGGTGGATCTGGAGACTATCATGCTAAGTGAATTAAGTCAAATCTCCCCAAAGCCAAAGATTGATATTCTCTGATACATGGATGCTAACCTACAACAAGTTGTGAGGGAATAGAAATTCAGTGGTTTTAGACACAGGGGAATGAAGGGTGGGAGATAGGAATAGGAAAGACAGTGGAATTCTTCTGACATAACTTTTTTATGTACATGCATGAGCACACCACAGTGAATCTCAACATTGTGTACATCCACAAGACTGGGATCCTGACTAGAATAAGGTATATTACATGTTTGTATAAATATATCAAAATAGATTCTACTGTCATTTGTTACTAAAAAGAACATTAACAAATTCTCTTAAAGACAAAAACATGGTTCTTATTTTTAAGAATTATATTTATGGCTTGATTAAGAATAAAACAGCCAGTTCCTTCCTTGTGATTCTGCTCAACAGAGGTTTTCCTAAGGCTTGTGTTACCATGTTTGTTAGTTTCTTAGCCCTAGCTGGAAAGGAGAGAAGGCAAGAGAATCATGAAAGGGCCTAAGGAAAGGATTCCTAGAAGGATGGGAACTAAAAGGTAAAGAACGAATGCCAGTGCAAACAGCATGCAGGAAGCAGGGCTTGTATCTAGAATGGACCTCGAACTAATTTCAATCTGAATTTCTTTCCCTGCCTGGGCCTTCCAAGAAGCTGTGATTACAGGTGTGCTCCCCTGAGCCTTGCTCTACCCCAATTAGAAAAACCAGATTTCAGGGAAAACAGCACAATTTGTTAGTCCCCAATGCATCTGTGAGTGAAAGCCAACTCTTCAATCAGGAAACATGCACTTCTATCTCATCTGTGTCCCTTCTGTCCCTTAGTTCACATATCAATCTGCAGGTTCCCACTCTGTAGTGGGAGGGGAATGACAGCAGGATGAGTAGGGCTGCTTTTCACTCACGTGCACCCTCCTAGTGAAGGACTGGAACAAACCTCTGCTGGAAAATGAAGAGATGGGGCAGGACACCTTGGCAGAATGACAAGAAGCCTGGCTGCTCAGTGAGAGGGGATGTGTTCAGGGCTGTTCATTCACTAGACAGTAATCCAAAAGTTGATACTCAATGAGCAAAATAAAACTAGAACCTTCTTCTAAGAAATTTGGAACTTAGAGTTGTGAAAAGCCAGAGGCCTTTGCTCACTTGTATGTATTTGGACTCCCCCCTTTTTTTTCTGTATCCTTTTTAATATATAGTTGGGATAAAAAACAATTGGAATAAAAATAATTGGGATGAAAGATATATATATAACAGCCAAGTGTGATGGCACATGCCTGTAATCCCAGTGGCTCAGGAGGCTGGGGCAGGAGGACTGCGAGTTCAAAGCCAGCATCAGCAAAAGCAGAGTGCTAAGCAACTCAGTGAGACTCTGTCCTTAAATAAACCACAAAACAGGGCTGGGAATGTGGCTCAGTGGTGGAGTGCCCCTGACCCCTGAGTTTAATACCTGGTACCTCTGAGGTATATATATAATACAATTAGTCATGTTAGCCTTTATTTGTTGTTTTCTTTTTTCTTACTGGGGATTGAACTCAGGGGTATTTTGCTACTAAGCTACATCCCCATTCCCCCCCCTTTTTTTTCTTTAGTTTGAGACAGGGTTTTAGTTAGCTTTTTCACTGCTGTGACCAAAAGACATGATAAGAACAATTAGAGGTGGAGAGGTTCATTTGTGGCTCAAGGTTTCAGAGATCTCAGTCCCTAGATGGCAGACTCCATTGTTCTGGGTCCAAGGTGAGTCAGAATCTCATGGTGGAAGGCTGTGCTAGATTAAAGCAGCTCAGGACATGATATCAGGAAGCAGAGAGAGACTTCTGCTGAACATGGACAAAATGTATACCCCAAAAGCACCTCCCCTAGTGACCCTCCTCTTTCAGCCACATCCTACCTACCTATAGGTTCCACCCAGTTTATTCTATCAGGGCATTAAGGCACTGATTAGGTTAAAATTCTTAATCCCTAATCATGTCACCTCTAAACTTTCTGGCATTGTCTCCAATTGAGCTTTTGGGTGACACCCCAATATCTGAACCATAAGTTCTTGTTAAATTTCCCAGGATGGCCTAGAACTTGCATTTCTGCCTCTGCCTTTCCAGTCACTGGGGTTACAAGCATGTGCTCCCATGCCTGGCCATCTTAGCCATTTTTAAGTGTGTAGATCAGTGGCATTGAGTACATTCACATTGCTTTGCAGCCATCATTACCATCCATCCACAGAACACTTTCCATCGTACCAAACTGACACATCATCCTCAGTAAACACTAGCCCATCTTTCCCCTTCCTTAAAACCTGGCCCACCACACTCTGCATTCTATATCTGTGAATTTGGTTACTTTAGGGACACTCAGGTGAGTGGAATCACAAAGTATTTTTCTTTTCCTTACAGGCTTATTTTGTTTAGCACCATGTCCTCAAGGTTCTTCCATGCTGTGGCATGTGTCAGAATGTCCTTCCTTTTTAAGATGGAATGATACTCCATTGAGGGGCTGGGGCAGGAGTTCAGCAGCACAGGGCTTGCCTAGCATGCATGAGGCACTGGGTTCAATCCTCAGCACCACATAAAAATAAACAAAATAAAGGCATTATGTTCATCTACAACTAAAAAAAAAATTTTAAATAATGCTCCATTGTATATCTATACCATGTTCTGCTCATTCTCCTGTCTATTGCAGGTTGATTTCCAATTTCAGTGATTCTGAACAGTGCGACTGTGAACATGAATGTACATATGTCTCTTTGAGAACCTGCTTTCCATTCTTTTGGTATCTTTTGACATTCAACTCCAGAAGTGGAATTGCTAGATCCTCTGGGAGTTCTATTGTTAATTTGTGAGGTGTCACCATACTTTTTGTCCAGTGTCTGCAACATTTTACATTCCCATCAGTAATGAAGGAGGCTTTCAATGTCTCCACGTCTTTGCAGCCACTGGTGACTTTTTATTTATTTGTTTATAGTAGCCATCTTACCCAACCCTGATGTCTACCCCTGAACTATATTTCCAGACCCTCTCCTTTAAAAAAAAATTTTTTTTGAGTCAGGGTCTAAGTTGCCCAGATCATCCTTGAACTTGTTATGCTCCTTCCTCAACCTCCCCAGGAGCCTGGATCAGAGGCCTTCAAGGGCATGCCCAGCAGTAGCCATCTTCCTGGGTGAGAGATGGTGTTCCTTCTGATACATTTGACCAAAATAAAATCTTTAGCCTACACTTCTATGGACAATGGAGAGCTAAACATGACTCAGTTATGGAACCTGTTTGGGGCACTTTAGATTGAAGCCTGGAGGGCTGAACAGGCCTACAGCTGACCTGGTGATATGAACTGGGAGATAATATAATATAAAACTGCTTCCATGTTTATGAGGGCAACAGGTGGAACAAAGCAGGCAGGGTTTTGTTTCTCTAAAGGGGAATGCCTTGTGAACAAAACCTGGAACAAAGATTCTACTGTGAATATATTACACTATGACTTTTAAAGAAAACTTTTTCTTACTTGTAGTTGGACAGAATAACTTTATTATGTTTATTTAATTTTATGTGGTGCTGAGGATCAAACCCAGTGCCGTACATGTGCTAGGTGAGTGCTCTACAGCTGAGCCACCACCCCAGCCCTGAATTTTACTTTTTTATTTGCCAGTATGGGGGATCCCACTCAGGGCCTGGAGCTAGGCAGCTGTTCTGCCACTGAGTTACATTCCCAGCTCCCTCCCCCATTTTTTGTCAGAAAGTCTCTCTAAGTTGCTCAGGATGGCCTCAAATTTTCAATCCTCCTACCTCAGCTTCTTGAGTAGCAGGGATTTCAGGTGTATGCCACACCTAACACAATCTACAACTCTAGTTTGTTCAACTTGTTTCCACTTTGGCCATGAGAAGATGTTGCTCTTGCCTCCTGTGTCCCTTTGACATAGAGACCCTCACCTGTGTAGGTTTTTGCTTTGTTCTTAATTATTAGCACTGCCTGCTTTCAGCCACCAGGGGATGCTCCAGGTTCAGCTGCATCTTTCCTGTCCTGTGTAAGATCAACCCCTTCTACCAGAGGAAGCTTTCCCTCAACTGTACAGATAAACATGTAGGCATCTGGGAAGAAACAGAAGACTTACCTCAGGGATTCTCACTAAGATCAAGTCACAAATATGTTGATTTTTTAACCTGAGTCAAATAATAGAAATTCAACATAAATAACTTGTATTTATAGAATTTACTTATCAATGTAGGCTCCTTGGTTCCAAGAGGGATTTGAGGTGGTTTCTGATATTACCATTGTGCATAGGAGAACTTGTCATTTCCTGAATGTGGGGTGGCCATGGCCTCCCTTGGTTTCTCTGCTTTCCTCACCTCCCCACCTGCTCTTGCACATCAGCGTTGTGGGAACAACATGTGTGCCTCAGTCCCCCAGGAGAATGTGAGGTTTCTGAGGGGCCTGTTCTTCCTCCAGCAGACATGACTCGCAAGTCTTTGTTGATTTTTCTAGTTGAAGAATGTGTCAGAAGTCCTTGAAAGTAGAGTTCTAGATACTGTCCTCCCAATAAGTCATGTTCTCCAGAGGACCACAGCTCTCATAGAGTTTAATTTCACAGCCAAAAGCTCAGTGAAACTTGTTGGGTTTTTGTTTTGTTTTGTTTTGTTTATTTTGTTTTGTTTTAGGCACCCTGGAAAGCACTCTATCACTGAGCAACACTCCCAGCTTCTGAATCTTGCTTTTAGGCCTCTCTCCTCACCTGGATGACAGGCATCTTAATTGAAGGGACAGCATCTTTCTTACTTTCCTTTGTAATTCCTTTTTTTTTTTTTTTTTTTGTAATGAGGATTAAACTGAGGGGTCCTCTACCACTGAGCTTCATCACCAGTCATTTTAAATTTTTATTTGGAGACAGGTTCTCACTAAGTTGCCCAGGCTCAGATCAAACTTGCAATCCTCCTGCCTGGGCCTCTGGATCTCTGGAATGACAGATGTGTACCACCACACCCTGCTCATGGAGTACTTCTCTGATCATGAGATTTCAAGTGTGTAAGTGGCCAGGTGCAGTTGGATCAAACCACTAACTTGATGATTGGAACTAACTCACATTGCCTTTTGGTGCCTCAGTCTACTCTGTAAGCTGCAGTGATTGGGCCATGAGAAGTGGCAATGACTATAATCCCAGTGACTTGGGAGTCTGAGGCAAGAAAATCACCAAGTTGAGGCCAGCAGGACAAATTAGTCTGATATTTCAAAAGGGATGGGGTTATAGCTCAGGGGGAGAGCACTTTCCTAGTATGCTTGAGAACCTCTGTTTCATCCCAGTCAGTCAAGGAAAAACAAAAGAAAATCCAAACATTTCTATAGAGCTTAGTGATGGGGACTGGGCCCAGGGTCTTATGCATGCACCCTAACATGGAGTTACATCTGGAGCTGGTAGCATAATCCTATTTCCACTGATCAGGAAAGCTGGTCATCTTCATAGTAAAGGTTTTGATTTCTTATTCGGAGAGAGGGGAAATGAATTCATATTTGTATTTTTAATTTTTCTTCTCTTAGCAATCTGCCTTTTGTACCAGGTGAGGGCAGTAAGGGAACACTTATTGTTCTGTACCCAGGGGGATAAGGGCTGAAGCAAAACCATGAAGGATCCTGAGTCCCCTAGAGGACAGTGTCTTTAGGTTAAATGATGACAGACATAAGCATGTCTCCTGAGAACTTTCAGCAACCCCAATGGACTAGTTCAGGGTCAGATACCCTCAGGATGATTAACTAAGCCATATGCAGTTGAACCTAGTAGAGAAACCAGGAGGTCCAAGTGTCAGGTAGTAGTTAATAATCAGCAGTGAAATTTGAGCCAATAACACAGAAGGGTCCTGGGATTACTTTGATTTTTTTTTTTTTTTCACAACAATCAGGTAATTTGCAGAACAACAGATGCACTAACCCTGAGAATAAGCAGATGGAAAAGAATTAAGTTTATTAAGAAATCCTGTCAAGAAAGAGATCAACCAGGCTAATTCCTGGCAACATCTACTGAGATCATTGTAAAGTTAGTATTTGTGGCCATAGGATTCTCAATGTATTTCAGAAGGGAAATTTCATTAATAGCACAGATGCACTAAGAGGAAGTCTGCCCTCACTGACCCCAGCACCTGCATGAAGATAGGATTGACTTATGGATGCAGCCCCCCTCAATAGGATGGTCACCATGGCAGTTCCAGAGAGGACTCACTAGGGTCAAAAACTCCTCTAGCTGGTGGGAAGGGGCAGACCAGCATCTGATTGGTAAAGACTGCAGGAGGGGAAACCCACTTTTGGTAAACAGCAAAGAGCTTTCAAGTTGGGAGCAGCACTGGTTCCTTTGTCCTTCTCTGCTGGAGTCCACCCCCTCCTCTCTCAGCTCTCTGCAGAGCCCTACTGTGCTCTCACTCCTACAAGAAAATTCTCTTGCTTGGCTTTTCCTGACTGAGTTTAGATTATCCTCCATGAGGACACCAGACATGAGGTTTGGAACTTGAGCTCCCCAGTCTCCTGTGACACTGGGTCCTTCTGTGAACAGGACTCTGGATTCTAGGATAACAGGTAAAGAATGTCATGGGAAAGGCATAAAGAACCCAAAGGTGAAGGCCAAAAAGCAGACCATGATCTAGTGACTGATGTTCCCTCTGGGAAAAAAAGAAGTAGCTGTTGGTCTGATGGCCTGTCTCCTGCACTATAGCACTCTCTCCAAATTTTACAAATACTTTATTTGAGTTGGTAGTGGACACTATATAATGTTAAAGGACTCAGAATGTCAAAAGTGGAATGTTTTCTCAGATACCTTAAAGGTAGTCTAAAATGAAAGAGAGGGAGAGAGAGAGAGAGAGAGAGAGAGAGAGAGAGAGAGAGAGAGAGAGAGAATGACAGATGGAGACACAGGGAAAAAAAAGGGGTCGGGGAATTCCATCAAAATTAAAGGAAGATCATGGAGCAGAAGAAGGGGATTGAGAGAATGGGATAGGGAAAAAGAGTGAAATGAATCTGACTTAAGTTTCCAAAGTACATACATGAACATACTACAATGAATCACTTTTTTATATAACTGCAAAACCTTAACTTTTACCAAAAAGAAAAAGAAAAAGAAAACTAAATAATCAGGAGGATCAGTAGAGGAGTGGAAAGGGAACAGTGGGAGGGAAGAGGGGAAGGGTACAGGTAAATACTGAGGACTTGATTGGAGTAAATTATTTCATACATTTATGTCAAAATGAAGTTGAATGTATGTATAACTATTATGAAACAATAAAACAAAGACAGTATTTAAGAACTAGAGCAACGTTCTGGAAGTAACTCCTTGCTAAAGAAACAATGAAAAATGAGGGGGGAAAGAAAGCAGATGAAATGCCAATCACCTGCAGAGTTTACAAAAGGTGTTACAAAACCATCTTACAAAAAGAACTTGTAGTTCTGTAAGAAATTTTAAATTATCCTAGATTTCATTAGGCTTTTCAGGGAGTGATTTATTTATTATTCTTTTTTTACTTAAAAAAAAAAAAGCAGTTTAGGAATAAACATTTGAATTTTACTGGTTTAGCAGTGGAAAGAACAGTCACTGGGTGACTATTAATAGATTGAAGCTATGAAGTTAAAGAGTGTGGGTCAGGTCCAGGCTCAGTCTTTGGTCATGGAATGTCCCTGCCAAGTCCCTGAACCCAGGATCCTGGGTGAGGCAAGGAGGGTCATTGGGGTTAGAAAGAGATAGCAGGAGAACAAGGTGCTCTGGTGACAGTGCCCCCCACCCCCCCGCCCTGACCCAATGACTCAGGGCTTCTCCCGCATACCCACAATCCCATCCAGAGGCCGAGCCCAGGAGGCGGAACTGCGAGTGTCGCGCAGGCATCTACTTAGTCCCCGGGTCGAGTCGCCCTCCCCGCCGGGAGGCGCAAGGCCCAGGAATAAAGTGGGGCTGCGCTGCGGGTTGGCGTCCTCGCGGGGCAATGGTGCGGCAGCGCACTGGTGCTCTCCTGCAGATGGTGCTGGGGCACCACAGCCTGGGCTGTGGTATCCTTTGCACTGATCTGGGCTCCTGCCAGACCGAGCACAAAGCCTCCACTTTGGAGATGGCCTCAGGTCTAAGTGGTGGCCTCTAGTGTGAAGGACAGCCACTGCACTTGCTCTCCTGGGTCCTCCGCGCCATTGTCATCCGATAGTCATACCTCGGGGGTGGGGAGACTGAATCTCCAGCTCTGGTGGCTCTCACTAAGAGATTTTTTTTTTTTTTTTAATACCACCAGCAGAAATCAGCCATGAAAGGACTTTATTCTTTTCTACTCTTTATTCCTTCTGACAGCTGGGAAAGGTTTATGGGATAGGAGTGAAGCCCAGTGTCACTAAATGTCTTCCTCCATGGGTGACATGAGGTTGTCTGGGAATCAAGTTCCAAGAGCAAAGCTGGGGAAAATGACTGTATGGTCAGTGGTTCTGACTGGTCACTGATGAAACACAGAACACCTACTGCTCTGTAAAGTAAGACCTATAAGGAAGCTGTTTTTGGCATCAGCCACTTTGAAGTGGACCTCAATTTTGACTCTATAACATTCTCTTCAACTTAATTCATCCTGCATTTTTTGTTTGTTTGTTTTTAATCCTTACTGCATACTAGCTAGCTCTGTTCCAAATCCAGGTGATAAAGGAAAAAGGCACAACAGGGATGATGGGGTATATGCAATTTACTAGGAAAGAGTGTAAGCTCCCAGCACTAGTAACTCAGAAGAAAGTATAAGCCCCTGTTGACTGCTATTTTTGTTTGGTGCTGTTCTCTTGAGAATGATTTTCCATGGTGTTTTATGTGGTTGTATTTCACAGGTGCAGGTCAGTGCTTTTTTATTCGGGAATAGGATGAAAATTGTGAGATTTAAGCCCCTTTTGACAGCAGTCTCATTTCAGGCAGGAAGACTTCCCAGGACCCCTTGCACCAGGATCTGCACTTTTTCCCCTTCAGGCCCAGCAATTGCATTGTTTGTGCTTGGACCGCCATGGAACACATTGACCGGAACAACGGCTGTCTGGCTGTCCTCCCAGGCACCCACAAACTTCCCATGAAGCCACATGACTACACCATGTGAGACGTAGGTCTGTCTTACCACTGAGTCTGGGTTAGAATCTCTTTCGCTGTTGTTATTTCATGTCAGGTTCAATAAGCTTAGATAAGACTGGTTTCCTTTATCAGTGAAGTATTATCCTGAAATTTGCAATTAGGATCAGGGGAGTTCAAGGACATCACGTAAAGTATTCATTTGATTTGTTCTTTCAACATGGGCTTGAAAGCCAGCCAGTGTGGAGACTTGTGTAGGAGCTGCCTAGGATCTGAGATGGCTTGGCCTGATGGCAGAGGTCAGGCATAAATCCTTCAACCACAGCAGAAGTGCCACTGACTGAAGACTCTGAATAGAGGAGAGGGAGGGAGGGATTATCTCTTTGTACCTGTGAAAACATACAGAGGTTCAGGGGTGGGAGGTGGATGGACAAGTTAGAATTTCCTGTCACAAAAGGATCTCCCTTGCTCTGTGTGATGTTGCAAAGCCTGTAATCCCAGAGGTATAGGAGGCTGAGGCAGGATTATTCTGAGTTCAATGCTAGCTAGCCTCAGCAAATTAGCAAGGCTCTAAGCAATTTAGACCCTATCTGTATAAAAAGGGCTAGGGATGTGGCTCAGTGGTAAGCGCCCCTGGGTTTAATCCCTGGTATGAAAAAAACACACAAAGACCATCTCCATGTAGGCACGGGAATCTAGGCTAAGGAGTAGCAACAGTAGAAGAAGCTCACAATCCAGATGGGCTGGGGACTGGCAGCACATTTTGAGGTGTAGAGGAAGGGGAGAGCCTGAAAAATGTATGTTAGGATCAGATCAAAGAGACTGTAATAGGATTCTTAGTTTCCAGGTTATATGGGGATATTGGGGTCCTTCTATTTTTTAGGAAGCTAAAGAAATTTACTTTTCTAAAAAAAAAAAAAGTTTTTTGAGCTGTGTCATATAATAGATAAAATTTTGAAATGTATATAATTTGATTATTTTTCACACACAGGCACACACACACACATATACACACACATATCTGGTAACAATCAAGAGAATCCATTCCACCTCCTGCCCCAGGCAACCACTCATCTGCTTTCGGTTCCTGTAGATTAGTTTATATTTTATAAAATGTCATATAAGTATTATCATGTGGCATACAATTTGTGTGTGTGTGTGTGTGTGTGTGTGTGTGTGGCTTTGTTGGTTAGCATATTATTTTGAGTTTCACCAAAGCTGACACATCTCAATAGCTTTTTCCTTTCTTTTCCTAAGTAGTATTCCGTGGCATGGCTGAACAATGGTTTGTTTATCCATTCAAATGTTGATGCTGGGAAGCTACTATGTGCTTCTGCACCCATGAATTGTGAGGTCCTATCCATTCTTGAAGAATATGATCTCAGGTCTGGGGCACAATTGATTCCCAGGAGGTGTAGGAGCTCATGTTATGCTCAAATTCGGAACCCCCAAAAGACCACCAGAGACCAAGATTGATGTAAGCAGCAAAGAGGTGTTTATTGCAAGCTAGCTTGGTCCTCTGTGCTCACACACAGCAACTGGCGATGCTGAGAAGCCCCAAGCCCAGGGTTTGCAGCAGTTTTATACATTCTTTGGCAAAGGCAGGGACCCCCACATACATCATAGCATCTCTTAGCAAATCATCACACACCGTGGGAAAATCAAATAAAAACTCTAAAACATGATTAGCACATTCACTGGTGGGAACAAGTTGGGTAGGGGTGATTGGTTACTATAAGAGGGGGATTCATTTGAATTGATTGTTTTAAGCCAAGAGGGGTGTTCATGCTGAACTACACGGTATCCCAACACCATAAACTACTGGGAGGGTCATCTGGCATCCCAGGTATTTCCTTGTGTTATGCTGATTGTGGCTGTTAAGGGGTTGCTATGGGTCCCCACCTAGCCTGACTGAGTCAGGGACACCTGGCGCAGCAGATCTCTCCTGTTATTTGTAGATAAATAACTTAGCAGGATGAGAATGTGCCTAGAGAGCTCTGTGGGTCTTTCCAAGGACAAAGGTCATGTCCCTTCCTTGGACAGGTTTTGCTCGGAGGTAGAGGCTGGTTTTTCACTCAGAGGCAGCAAAACCAGAGAGCAGATCTCAGCCTTTTTGATGCCAGGCCAGAAAATCCTGAAATCCCCGATGATGGTCAGAATGGAAAGGGCAGCTGTGGTGAGCAAGGAGACTGAGTCTTGCTTCTGTCGGATGTGAAGGCTGTGGCTTCAAGGGCTTTTCTCTCTGAATTCTTGCACTACTGATTGTGTTCTGTGGAAATATTTGAGTCTGAATCCTGATATGAAAGTGGAAATTGTGAAATTTATCAGTTAAGTTCAGGGACAGGCTGTCAGGGGTTTTTAGCCCTCTACCCTTCCCTCCTGACCTGCAGGAAAGATTGGGGGAGCATGCCCCAACCAGGACAAGCCAAGAAAGGCAAAGGTCGACTAAAGGTTGACTGGCCACCCACACCCAGCCCTCCCTCACCAGAAGACAATCAGTTGCACCAGGGAAAACAGTCAAATCAGGATCACGTTTATTGAGAAAACTCACACAGCTAATATAATGTACAGGAGCCAATCAAGGTAAAGGTCAGCAGGGTGGGGAGAGTTCTCATGTACACCCATCCTACAGGCAGTAATGGGAGACATGAGCTGTCTGAGCTGTCCGTGAGGGCAGAAGGGTTCTGAGCCTATCCTAGAGGTAGTCAGATTCTTCATCACAACCCATGGCAATGACTTCTGGCTAATCGCTAGGTGCTCTCTTAGCCACATGTGGCCCCAGGACTGAGATGCAGGTAGCAGCCAGCAAGTTAGGTTTCCTCTTTTCTGATGCAACGTGTCCCATGTTACATCATGCCCTACAACAGGTAAGGGTTGGTGCAATCCTAAAGAGGCTTATTGAGCAGAAGGGAATGGTGTCCAAGGCTTTGGGAGCAGACAGGTCTCTGAGATGCTGCTGAGATTCACAGCTAAGGTCTGCTTAGCTTAGCTGGAGACTGTAGCCACATTGGCCAGGAAAGAAGGGCACTGGGTCAAAGTCACAATGTTGTGCAGTAGGACAATGATTATTCCCCAAAAGGATACTCTTAGCATGAGGAATGGGACACTTCTGCCCAGATGCATAAAGGCTCATCAACTGTAGTCACTTCTCACTTCAGTTTCTATAATAAGGACATACACATTTCCTGGAGTTAAGACTACTTTTGGTAACAGTTATCAACAAACACAGTATTTAAGCTTGCTGTTCACTTTTTATTCTGAATATGACATAAGTCCTTTGAACTTAGAAAAATTGATCATGTTCTGCACTTAGTTTGGGGAGAATTAGCCTATTCAAGACACCCTGAGTAATACAAAAATGATGTGAACAAAATTCTAGCTGAGGAGAATGGGGCAAGGATGATAAGATTGAGGCTGGAAATAAGAGAAAGGTGTTCACCTGCATTCACCACAAGAGTCAGAACTGATCTGATTATTTATAATTCAAGGTAAAGTTCAACATTTTTTAATTGGTTAAAAAACTCGATGATTTTAATATGAATAGGTATTTCCTTTTTTTGTGTGCTGGGATTCAAACCCAAGGCCCTGCACATCTGAATGTATTCCTAGTCCCTTCGTGCATCGGCTACTTTGTTGCAGGGGGGGGCGGAGGGGGGGCGGGTAGAGATGCGGAATCAACACACAGACTCCGGGAGCTGGTGAGAGAACTGGCTGGAGACCCCACCTCAGGTCGTTGTCCAGTAGCTCAGTTTATTTTTGGAATGCACACAACTGTTATAGGGTTCTTGTGGGGAGTACCTGTCAATCATATATAAGCAAGACAATATCCATAAGCCAATCATCTTCTGCCTAATGTAACCGCATTATTAGGAAACTCTATATATTGCTGTCATGGTAGAAAGCAATCTGGAAGGATCTTTGGCCCTTACTGAGTCTGGAGTTTCATGACCTGAAGCCCCTGACTCTTGGTTTCCTGGCCTGGTAGTTTGGCAACGCTAAACACAAGTGCTGAGGATGTGGTTTCACCCCATCCTGCAGGCGCTCCTGTCAGGCCTGAAGGAAGGTAGATATTTTAGGCACTTCTGAGTTGCTTGTAGCTGCTAGGTGAGACTGAAAGTTATTCCAACACACATCCTAGGCAAATCCTCCACCACTGGGCTACATCTCCATTCTCTTGTAAAAATCTTAATTTCAGATGGGGTGTTGGTAAGTTTGCTTAGGCTGCCCTGAACTTGTGATGCCGGATCTCAGCCTCCCAAATAGCTGGGATCACAGGTGTGTACCACTGTACCCGCAGCATGTGATGTTCAAAACCCAGACATATGACAGATTTTTTCATTAGTTTTAATTTAAGAAACTAATTTGATATGTCTTTATCTTGGTAGAAGTCGGAGAACCCTTGCTGTCCCTGCCAAGTCATACACAAAGCGTTGGTTTCTTCCTCCAGTGTAGACTGTGCCTGTCTTATGTGTTCTAGGGTGGAGTTAACCCCATGTCCCATGGGATCTAGAACTATGACCAAGACCATGCCCGAGTGCACCTTGTGATGCAGAAGGGAGACACCGTTTTCTTTTACCCATTGCTCATCCATGGATCTGATCGGAACCAAACTCAAGGATTCCAGAAAGTATGCATCCACGTTGTTCCAGTTTTGAAAGATGAATGGGTTCAAAAGAGAAAATCATAGGTACATGTAAAAGGTAACATGTAAAAGATTTATGACTTTTCACTAAACTAGACTGTTTTTTCCAATTTACTTACCAGGAAGTATATTTGCCTTTCTTGTGCTTTTTTATTGCTCTACTCAGTCAGAAGTCAGGTGCCCTAGGATTCTAAACCTGTTACTTTTAAATCTTGGTCATTTTTGAAATTGCTTCAGAGTGTCTCACCTTGTAGCTCACAGCCTTGTGGCTGAAATACTAAAATAGCATGTTAACTTAGCAATTTTTCTATATTTTCAATGACTATATGTTCTGGAAAAATACTTACCATTTTTACATGGATGTAAAAGTGCACACTTTTCCATTTGCTTTGCCTGCTATGGTTGTGCATGACACTGGAGCCTGCACAAGAAATGTAATCTGTACTCCAGAAATTTGAAATTTGGTATGAAGTAGAAGGTCCTTTTGACAGGTGTGATCGCCTTAAGATAACTAACTCATGACAAAGAAGGTGAGTTCTAGCTATTGTTTTTCCACTTAGAACTGTTTATACTTTTTTTTTTTCTGGAAAAAGGAGAGCTAAGTAACCTCAGCCTTATCTTCAGCAGGAAACAAGCTGGGTAATAATATCAACATGTTGACCCCTAAATGTCACTTCTGATTGAGAAGTGTGCTATGTTATTTCTCAAAATAATTTCAGCTTTCATATAACTTGCCACTGCAGTGACAATTTATTCCAAATTTGACTGGGTAACTAACTTTTATGACTAAGATGATGAACCACAGGGTGGTACATTTCTTTTTAGGATTTGAAGATATACACTCATTGAGAAAACTTAAGCTTAAAAATGTCAAGATCTGTTAATTAGGTACTTATGCCCCCTGTCCTATATATATCTTTAAAAAAGTATATACCACAGCTAGTTAAATTTTATTTTTTTGTAATTTATTAATTAGGATTCAGCTGGGTGGCTGGAAGGAGAGGATGACTTACAAAGAGACAGATTTAGGATGCCATGGAGGGGTCTGGCAGTTTGTAAGTCAAATCCTGGTTGAGTGCAATATTGCATGCCTATGATTAATATTTCTATTAGGCAATCCAGTCAGACTTCAAAGAGCAATTCTGGGGTCAGTGTTGCTTTTAGTAAATGTGTATCTGGAGTTTTATGAGAGGCATAATGTGCGTGGAGCAGAGATGAAGGATCAGGGATGCTTAGGGATGAGGGGCAGGAGACAGTGTTTCGTGTGTTTTCATAATTGGTACACATAACTTGGAAAGAATCTGTTTTTAAGTAGCAGATATTCATTGATGCTGATGAGCACTAGATAAATTATCAATCAGTACAATTAAATGAACAACTTTACTTCATATAAAACACACATTTTAGGCTCTGAACCAAGAAGCTATTCCTATTTATTTTAATTGTATGAGATAATGAGAGTATAGGTATGTCCCTTCCTCTAAGGGACTGAAAATGATAAAAACTCTGGGCCACTCAGGATGCTTTAGGTCACTGCCCACCAGTGGATGGGCCATTGGGAACCATCAGAACAGCTTTCCAGGGTGGAGAATCTTGCTTCTCCCTTTAGAACTTACAGATGTTCCCCTTGTCTGAAAATACTCCACAATTGGAGATTCAACTAACCGAATTGTTAGAAAATGCTTAAACTATTTAAAAATAATTGCATCTGTACTGAACATGTACAGACATTTTAAAAATCCCTACTATTACAGTGTATTTGAATAGTGTTTCTATTGTACCAAGTGCTAAAAGAAATCTAGAGTGATTTGAAATATAAGGGAAGATGTACAGAGGTTATTTTATTGTAGGGACTTGAGCATCCATGTACTTTGGTATCTAAGTGGTCCTGGAACAGTTCATTACATTTGAAGTTTATGAAGGTTGTGCTAAAGGAACACCTCCCCCATATTTACATAATTTACATTATAAGTTAGAATGAATCAGGTGTTCTTAGAATAATAATAGAATTACCATATGAACTTTTTGATATGGTTTATAATTCTAATGTTTATAAACACTTCCATGTCCCTTTTCTCATTTTCTTCACCAGAACCCAATGAACAGTCTGTATAGTACCTACTATAAAGGAAGAATTAGCATCTCAGACACTGGCCTAACTAACAGAGCTAGATTTCACAGTCAGGCCTAATTTTGAAATAACTCTTTCCACCATACCCTGCCGTTGCTCAAAAATAAACAAGAGGGGCTAGGGTTGTATCTCAGTTGCAGAGTGCTTACCTAATATGTATAAGACACTGTGTTTAATCCTTAGCACCACATAAAAATAAACACATAAAATAAAGGCATTCTGTCCATCTACAACTACAAAATGAAAAAAAGAAACAAGAAATAAGAATTTCCCAATTGCATTATTAATAAATGCAGTAGGGTGCATTGTGGCACATACCTGTAATCCCAGCTACTTCACAGCTTGGCTGAGGCAGGAGGATTGCAAGTGAGGCCAGCCTCAGCAATTTAGTGAGCCCCCTGTCTCAAAATGGAAAATAAAAAGCCTAGGGATATAGATCAGTGGAGAGTGGCCCTGGGTTCCATCTCCAGTACCCGCTCCCCACACCAAGCAAACCAGTATCCATGGTACAATTTTCACTTCTCTGATCTCATCAGAGTTGCAACCTCAAAGTGGTTCAGGCAAGTAAAAAAAAGCTAAGCCGAGAGAAGGGTTGTGAACTTCGGTGACTGAGCATCACAGCCACCTTCCCTGATGCATTACCTGTGATCAGCAAGGCCGACAGCTTGGGGATCCACTGACTCTGTGCCTAGCACTGACATTGGCAATGCATTAATGTTGGCAAGAGAATTAATTGGAGTTTCAAAATCTGTTTTATTTTATTTTTTTATTTATTTATTTTTTTTGGTTATTCAAAACATTACAAAGATTGCAGAATCAACAGTTACTATTATGGTATTATGTAATAATGTGGATGTGTAACCGATGTGATTCTGCAAAATCTGTTTTATTTACTGACCAATATTATTATAATAGTTTTTAAGTAACTTTTTAAAAATAGTTTTGCTATTTAATCATTTGTAGAGGCTAGAAATCTTGTCTTGTGGGGAACAGGTAAAAGGAAGTGTTCTATAAACTCATTGTTTGGTTTATTTCTAGGATATTTTTATGTTTCAAACACGACTTATGAAAGGAGAAAGAACCAACATTTGAAACAGTCCTTAATTTTAACTCTTTTAAAGGAAATCAGAAAAAACAAGGAGTCTAAGGAAAATGATTTCATATTGGCATGATGTAATCTTTTTTATCACTTGTTAACAAAATCAAGAAGCATATATTGGGTACTTTATTGTGTAGAGTTAATTTTGCAGTGCAATGAACTTAATGAAATATTGCTGTTTTCAGATATGATTTAAGCATATTCAATAAGCTCCTTTCATTGAATCAGCTCTTTTTCCAGGCAAAAAAAAAAAAAAAATGTATTTTTTTGAAACCCAGTATGCACTGAGATAAACACCCCTCTCCCAGTAAACCCACCACCCTTTCCCAGTAAATCTACCATCTCCTGAAAATGTCATGAGAGATTTCCAATGTGTAGTACATTGTGTAGTACATTCACATTTGGTGAAAGGTGTAAAAAGGACATCATGGGACCAAAATTAGGATGGGTCCTCATTCTCTGACACAGGATTCCTTCCAAGACTTCTTCAACCTAGCAACTCTCCTTCAAAAACACAATATCTTTTCCTTTGTTTCTAAGGAATGTAAACAAGAGTAACTTCCCCTGTATTTCCTATTAAGCAGGGTAATTGAAAGCCTTTAGCATTTATGAATGAAACCTAAGCTGTTTTGAGGAACAGGGACATTTTAAGATTCTTTAGCCTGAATTGGGAGTGAGCCTGGACTGGGGATTAATTCCAATACAGCATTGTATTTTTATTCCTCTTGAGGGCAGCAAGGAGATATAGTCCTTATTTTAAAAATTCTAGTGAAGACTTCATTAAGAAAGAAACAGCCTAGTGCCTTTCCTGTCATTCTGCTCAGTACAGGTTTTCCTACATCTTGTGTTTCCACATTTGTTATTTTTTTGGCTACATATGGAAAGGAGTGAAGGCAAGAGAATCATTAAGAGGGCCTAAGAAAACTGGTTCTAGAATGGTAGGAACTAAAATGTAAATAAGGAATGCCAGTGCAAACAGCATGCAGAGGGCACTGCTTTGATTTAGAATAAACTTTCAACTAGTTTCATCATAATTTGTTCCTCCTGCCTGGGCCTCCTCAGTTGTTATGATTACAACCACATGTGCAAACATCCTATTCAACTGCTATTGACAAACCAAACTTCACCAGGGAAAAGAGCACACTTTATCAGTCTCCGTGTGCATCTGTGAGTGAAAGCCAACTCTTCTGTCAGGAGCATGCATTTCTCATCTCATCTGTGTCCTTTCTATCCATTAGTTCACATAGCAATTTGTAGGCACCCACTCTGTAGTGGGAAGGGGAATGACAGCAGGATGACTAGGGCTGTTTTTCACCCATGTGCACGCTCCTTGTGAAGTGTGGGAGCAAACCTCTGCTGGAACATGAAGAGATGAGACAGGATGCCTTGGCAGAATGAGGAGAAGCCTGGCTGCTCAGTGGGAGGGGATGTGTCCTGGCCTGTTCATTTCACCAGACAGTAATACAAAAGCTTATGCTCAAAGCACAAAATAAAACCATAACTTTCTTCTAAGAAACTTGGGACTCAAACTTGAGGAAAGCTAGAGGCCTTTGCTCACATAAATGTGCTTGGAGCTTCTTCCCTTTACTCCTGTGTTCCTTTTTATACATAAAATTGAGATAAAATATCTATAACCTAAAACTGGCCATCTTATCATTTTGTTTGTGTGTTTTTCATCACTGGAGGTTGAACCAGTACTCTACAATTTAGCAACATCCTAGGCCATTTGTATTTTTTATTTTGAGACATGGTCTCACTAAATTGCCCAGGCTGACCTGGAACTTGCAATCCTCCTGCTTCTGCCTTCCAGTCACTGAGTTTAAAAGCATGTGCTCCCACACCTGGCCATCTTAGCCATTTTTAAGTGAGTAGATCAGTGATATTAAGTACATTCACACTGCTATGCAGCCATCATCACCATCCTTTGACAGAACTCTTTTCAATTTACTGAACTGACACATCATCCCCAGTCAATGCTAATTTTCCTTTCCCATTTCCCCTAGCCAGGGCCACCACATTCTACCTCCTGGCTCAATGAATTTGGTTATTTTAGGGACACTCAGATACAAAGTATCTTTTCCTGACAGGTTATTTCACTTAGCACAATGTCCTAGGTTCTTCCATGCTGTGGCATGTGTCAGAACATCCATCCTTTTAAAAACTGAATAATATTCCATGGTATGTCTATATGGCACTCTGTTCATTGACTTCTGCATTGTGGGTTGCTTTCCTCCTTTCAGTGATTGCGAACAGTGCGACTGTGAGCATGAATGAGAACCTGCTTTCCATTCATGTAGTATCTTTTGGCTTTCAATTCCAGAAATGAAATTGCTGGATAATAAGGAAGTTCTTTTTTCCCCCCCGCGGGGAGGGGGTGGTGGTGTGTTGAATTCAGGGGCAATTAATCACTGAGCCACATCCCCAGTCCTTTCTCTGTATTTCATTGGAATTTCAAAATTTATTTTATTTCCTTCTGTGAGCAGGACTCTAGACTCTGGGACACAGGTGAAGAATGTCATGGGAAAGGCATAAAGAACCCAAAGGTGAAGGCCAAAGGGTAGGCCATTTTCCAGTGGCTGTTGTTCCCTCTGAACAAACACATAATATCTTATGGGCTGATTGTCACGATGTACTATGGCACTGTCACCAAATTATATAAAGACTCCATTAAAGGCATGGTAGCAAGTTTACTAGGAACAACATTCTGGAAGTAACTCCTTGCTAAAGAACCAATGAGAAAATGAGAGGAAGGAGAGAGCAGATGCAATGCCAATCATCTGCAGGTCTTACAACAAGATGATACAAAGAGATCTTACAAAAGAACTTTTAGTTCTGTAAAAAAAAAAGAAAAAAAATTCAAATTTTGCTAAACTTTATCACAATTTTCTGGAAGTCATTTATTTAATACATTTAAGGGGGAGGGGCAGTCAAGCTAATATTTTGGGCTGGATTCGCACTAAATTAAAACTCTTTGGAACAGCAGGACAGATTTTTAGGAATAAACCTTTGGATTTTACTGGTTTAACCGTAGAGAGAAGAATCGCGAGGATAGTTGGTTGTTGATGGACTGAAGATATGAAGTTAAGAGCGTTGCTCTGGTCCGCCAGCGAGGGTCCTGTGGATTAGAAACAGCGCATAGGAGAAGAAGGAGCCCAGATGCCAGGCGACCCAGCTGACCCGGGGGCCCTGGGAGTCTCTTCCCCGGGCCTGGGAGGCGGAGCCCCGGGAGTCGCGCAGGGCCGCTGCGCCTTCCCTCTCTCGCCAGGAGGCGGGGCGGCCCGGAAATGAAGTGGAGCCCAGGCCCCGCGGGTGGGTGTCCTCTCTGCAGCCATGGCGCAGCAGCGCGCCGCCACTCGCCTGCGGATGGTTCTGGGGCACCTCGGCCGTCCTTCGGCCGGTGCCGTGGTATCCTTTGGGCTGGGCTGGGCTCGGTCCAGATGGAGCACAGCAGCCTAGTTCTTGGGGGTGGCCCGGGCCTAGGTGGTGGCCTCCAGGGCGCAGGAGGGACACTTCGCATGCCCTTTTGGACCCTCCGCGCTGCTATCCCCGCAAAGGTGACATCTCAAACAGACGCCTGGGAGCGGGGTGGAGGCTGGCCCCCACCCCCTCAAGAGCTTCTTTCCAGGCGATTGGGTACAGGACCCTCCTGGTTTCAGTGGCAGCTAACGCGTCGCTCCACCTTTCTGGTCCTTCTTAGAGCCCGCGGTGGGTCCCAAAGGAGGCCTTGCCATAGTCAGCTGCCTTGTCGTTTTCTACACTGAGTGTGCATGACCTCTGCGAATGAATATCTGGAGACCAAGAAATGCCCCAGGACAATTATACAGAAGCATAGAGCTGACTGGAAGGGACTTAGAGGACAGGCCACTAGAATGGTGGAACTCTCTCTCAGCCTGAGCTTCTGGTTGCTCCACTTGCTAGTGGAGCTCTGTGCTTTGTGGCAGCCTCTGGTGATCTGGGGACCCTGGCAGTGTCTGCTTTGGTGTTTGGAAAAGGACTTAGAATTCAGCGCCTGGGTTGTCCTTGAGTCTTCAGAAGTGAATGCCAGCAGGGTGTGTGTGCCAGGCTTGTAGGGGAGGAACAGATCCAGAAATGTGTGAGTGTGAATAGGACCCACTAATCAAATCGGTTTCTTGAACTGCTTTTGCCTGCTCATTCAGAGAGTGCTTTGGGAAGCTCTGTAGGAACTGCCTGGAGTTTTTCCTTAGGCCAGTAGCCTCTCTTCTGTTTTTTGTTAACATCCTGACATCTCTCCTAAGGTTGAGTCTAATAGCTGTGTCTTGGACTTTCAGTGTTGCTCTTCCCAGTGGGTTTCCAAGCAGCAACATGGAAGAACATTGCCAGTTTAAACTTTGTCCATAGGATGGTAAAGTGGTAAAGAGACTCCAGGAGAGGATGTCAGTTCATTTTACAGTGGTAGAACAGTGAGAAACAGAGAATAGAAGAGATTAAAAATTTGAACTATTTAACTATTCCAGTGTTTGTCATAGTGTGGTCCATAGACCAGTGGCATCTGCATCCCCTGGGAATTTGTCAGAAGAACTTGTTAGAAAAGGACTTTGCTGTGCAGGTGTAGCTCAGTAGGTTTAATTCGGTGTCGAGGGCTTGCCTGGTACTGCAGGGCCCTGGGTTTCATCCCAGGAGTGGTGGGGAATGCAAATTCTAAGGCTCAATTCAACTCAGACTGCAGAATCAGAATCTAGAGGTGTTGCCCTGAGGTCTCCTATATATTCTGTTTCTGATGCAGACTAAATACTGATAGTTGTGATACACTGGGACTGGATATATTTAGGAGTATAATTAGGATTTCTTGGTTCAGCCTCTCATTGCTTTGTTTTTCATCTCTGTCATTTTGGGAATGGAACCCAAGGTGTGGTGCAAGAGTTCTACCACTAAGCTAAATCCCAACCCTCTTGATATATATATATATATATATATATATATATATATATATATATATTTTTTTTTTTTTTTTTTTTTTTTTTTTTAATGGATTTTCTGACCCTGCTATTGCTGAGCTTAGAGAATAGTTTTTTGATGTTTTTCTTTTTTTTTTTTTTCCCCATATCAGCACTGTTGAGTTTGGCTTTCTGTGATGGTGAAATATTTCATGCTTGGATTGTGCAATATAGTAGCCCCAGCCATATGTGGTTATTGAGCCATTGAAATAGGTCAAATTAGAATGAGTGCAGGTGAGGGACTGCATTTTAACATTCAATTAATTTCAGCTTAAATAGCCTGGTGGCTATGATCTTGGACAACACTGACCAAGATTTATAGTGAATGTTTCCTCTAGTCTTAGACTTCTTAAAGACTTGTGACAATTTTTTTTCCAGCCTTCATTGTTTTTTAGAATGGTATATTTTGGAATAAGGACTAATCATTCTTGAAGTATAACGTCGAGTGTGTGTGTGTGTGTGTGTGTGTGTGTGTTTGTGTGTGTGTGTGTGTTTAAAGAAGATAAGTTGAAATGGGAAATTAAAAACATGTAACTCATTATTCTACTAGTTAAATCATTTGTAAACTTTTTAGTGTTTTCCATTCATTTGCATATCACTATAAAGCCCCTGATATTCTCACCACCTCCTCAGATTATTGTGACAATGAGACAAAGTGATATAAATGAAAGAACTTAAAGCAGCAGTGTGCACCTGTCAGGGTGATGTGGGAAACCTGAGCACCTGGTTCCTGTGAGAACCACCCCAGAGAAGGTGGTTGTTTCTAGACAAGTTTGACTCCCAAATTTTACTTTGTTCACCTTAATTCACTAGTTAGGTAGCTTCCCCCACTTCAGGGCCTATTGCCCCTGCCAGTTTCCATCCTCAGCAATTCCAGTAAGTAGATGTAATTTTAATTGGTTTTCTTACTATGTATATAAATGCTTTTCCAGTGTTAGCTTGGATATGATATACAATATACCATGTTGCCAGATTAAAATTTATTATACACATTCTCTTTCTAGGATTGTTCTAATTAGTAGAATTGTGATTGTTTTTGAAGACTTTGACTTTAATTTTCTATATTTATTCTTAAATTCAGAAAGAAGAAAAAATACCAGAAAATGTATAATCTGAGTTTTGAAAATGGAACCACGAGTTATCACAGTTAAATTAGTTTGTAATTAAGTTAAACTGAAATATTAGCTAATTTTTTGGTTTACAATATACATTTTTTTCTACTTTTTCTTCATATCCTTCTTTTTCTTTTTCTTTCTTTCTCCTCCTCCCCCTCCCCCTCCCCCTCCCCATCCTCCTCTTTTTAATATTTTTGAGTTGTGGGTCTTGTATGTTGCCCAGGTTGTTTTGCACTCCAGGGCTCAGGCAGTCTTCCTGCCTCAGCTTCCTGAGTAGCTGGAATTATAGAAGTGTGTATACCACACCTGGCAGGTTTACTATCTTTTTCTGAGTGTGTATGTTGATTAAATTTTACTACTGAACTGTATCCCCAGTCCTTTTGATTTTTTATTTTGAGACAGTGACTGTCTAAAATGCTTAGGGCCTCCCTTAATTGCTGCGGCTGGCTTAGAACTTGTCATCCTCTTCCTTCAGTCTCCTGAATCTCTGGGATTACAAGCCCACATCATTGTGTTCACCCAGGTTTATTATCTTCAATCACCTTTAAAGGGAAGGCCTTGACCCTCATCAATATTGTTATAGTCAAAGTTCTATCTTAAGAGACAGATGATTTGTATTCGCTTGTTTGTTGAACTCTCATTTAGCTTTTGTTTACTTTGATTACTTCTGAGAATGTATTAAGTTGAAAATATAAAATTTATTGGATTAGTTCCCAAACTGAAAACCGTATATGTGCACTCTACAAAGTAAAGTTCAAAATCAGAGAAATAGAGGGAATTGTTTTAAAAAATCACCCAAAATTCTATTATTCAGACAATCACTATTTGGCAAAATGTTTTTCACTTTTTTTTTTGTGTGTGTCTCAGCAGTCATCTTTTCACAAATAGTGTCATGTCTATATCATTGTAATCATTTTATTATCATTTGAATTTTCTGCACTCTTGTGTCCTTCAGTTTTAATTCTCCATCAAGTAGGTATGTCAGTCATTATTTTTTCTTTTATTACTGTACATTTTGTGGCCATTGTTAATATTTTGGACCTGAAGTTTTTCAAACATTTTAAGATCATTTTCTTTAAGACCTACACTAGAGGTATTGGATCAAAGATTTCTTGGGTTCTTGGTACATACTGTTAGGTTGTAATATAAAATTTGTACTAATTTGGTGCCTTTTTCTCCTGTAGGTATACTTTGGATAATGATGTGCTAAGCCTGGAACAGAGAAAATTTTATGAAGAAAATGGATTTCTTGTTATTAAAAATCTAGTATCTGATGCTGATATTCAACGCTTTAGGTGCAGAAATACTCTTGCTTATTTTACACACAAAAAAATGTTTTATGGCAGTTATGTCATTTGCAGGGAAATGGGTGGAACTGGAGGATATCATGTTAAGTGCAGTAAGTAAGATTCAGAAAGTCAAGGGTCATTGTTTCCTTTCATATGTGGAAATCAGAGAGAAACAAGGGGGTAAAAAGAGGTCTTATGAAAACAGAAGAAAGATCAGTAGAATATAGGAAAGGGGTCCATGGGATGGAAGAGGGGAGGAAAAGGAGAGGTGCTGGGGAATGAAACTGACCAATTGATACTCTGTGTAAGTGTGAATATATCACAATGGATTCTACTATTAGGTATAATTGTAATAAAAGAATAAAAATTCATAAAATATGTATGTCATGTATGTGATGGGAGTACATGTTAGATTAGCCTCTGCATGTTCATGTATGTTGAGTGATGAGTTTTGTTGGGAGGTGTTTAGAAGCATGGGCTCTGGAGCCAGAATTTCTGGCTTTAATCTCAGCTTTACCACTTAACATGGTGTGTCCCACAGACATTTTAAGGTCATTTTATTAAAGACTTACAACTAGAAGTATTGGACCAAAGAGTATGAACTAAGTTTTCCATACCTGTGTGTATTCCTCTGTAAAATGGGCTTAGTAATAGCACTGATCTGGCATACTATTGGGACAAAATAAGGTAAAATATATGGAGAGCACTGTGAACAATGCCTGGTATAAGGTAGGTGCTATAGGAGTATTTGCTATTACAAGCCAAGCATCACTTATCAGAAAATTTGATATACGAATCATTGAGCACCAAGATGATATCGAAAGGGAAAAATTCCATGCCTTACCCATGTGATGATCTTGGCCACAATACAGATACACTAAAAACATTGTATAAAATTACCTTTAAGGTATGTGTATAAGGTATACGGGAAGCATAAAGTAATTTGGGGATGAGACTTAGGTGTCATCTCCAGGACATCTCATTATTATTTTTGTTATTAAGATTATTATTATTTTCAGCCAGGCAAGGTGGCACACACCTGTAATCCTAGTGGCTCAGGAGGGTGAAGCAGGAGGATCCTGAGTTCAAAGGCAGCCTCAGCAATGGCGATGCGCTAAACAACTCAGTGAGACCTGTCTCTAAATAAAATACAAAATAGAGCTGGGGATGTGACTCAGTGGGCGAGTGCCCCTGAGTTCAATCTCTGTCACCAAAAATTAAAAAAAAAAAAAAAGGTTGTTTTTATTTTTAGTGCTTGGGATTGAACTCAAGAAAACTTTACCATGAAGTTCCATTCCCAGTCCTTTGTATATTTAATTTTGAGACAGTCTTGAAATTGAATTGACTGGTCTCAAATTTACTATCCTGCAGCATCATCTCTGGGAAAACAGGCATGCTCTATCACAATTTGCTCATTATGTACATGTCAATATTCCCCAAACCAAAAAATACCTGAAATCTGAAATATTCTAGTTCTAAGTATTTCAGATAAGGGATATTCACCTCGTATTATTACAATGTAATCATGAAAATGTTTCCCTACTGGTGTGTTAAACAAAGCAATATTATCATTCTGGCAGTGGATTTCAGCTAGGAGACCACGATTTCTGAGTTTGCCATTTCCTCCTCCCTGCCTCACTAGGCCTGAGGGCTGGCATGGTAGAAACTGCTCCTGAATCTGCAGCTATTTGCACAGGTCAGGGTCAACCAGGGGCTTAGAGCAGAGGTCATGACATTGTTTGTATATTTAATTTTCTAGGGTTGAATTTGAAAAGATCTGCAAAGAAGAGTCGAAACCAGTAGGACTGATGGTAATGAGAGATGTGTCCATTGCAAAATCAGAATATAGTCCAAGTGAGAAAACAATCTCGAAGATCCAGGATTTTCAGGAAGATAAGGAGCTCTTTAGATTCTGCACTCTCCCAGAGGTTAGAGACTACTCTTGTTTTGGTTTCTCCTTCATAGCTAGCCTGGAGGTCTACCCCAAGATCCACTGGTTGTCCTGGATTTAATCCCCTTCTACCCATGGTGCTAGTATGGTAGCTCTCAGGTGGAGGTGATTTTGCATCCCAGTGGATACTGGCAATGTGTGAAGTCTTCCTGGTGATGATAACCTCACAGTGGGTACACTAGTGGCTTCTACTGGGTAGGGACCAAGGATGTTGGTAATGGGGTCTGACATCCTATGACACCCTCTCCCCCAAGAATTATCCCAACCAAGATACCAGTAGCATCAAGACAGTGAAACGCTGCTATGGAGTGTGCTAATTATCTTTTGTTAAGAAAGAGAGAAATTTTGTGTTAAAGAGGAACAGCTGTTCCAAGACTCAATATCAACAGGGGTAAAATTGTGAGGCTGTATTTGTAAATGTATTGACTTTTCTATTTGTTTCATAAATCAGGTTGATGGAATGAATTTGCTTTTAAATTCAAATTAGTTTTTTTTTTTTAATTTGTAGTTGTAAATGGATACAATACCTTTATTTTATTTATCTATCTTTATGTGGTACTGAGGATAGAACCCAGGGCCTCACATGTGCTCACTCTACCACTAAGCTACAATCCCAAATCTTAAATTAGTTTTTATTTAATTTTATTTATTTATGGTACTATGGATTGAACTCTGGGGCACTTTATCGCTGAACTAAACTTCCAACCTTCTTTATTCTTTCTTTTGAGAAGGAGTCATCCTGTGGTTGAGGCTGGCCTTGATTTTCCTGCCTTAGCCTCCCAAGGAGCTGGGATAACAGGCATATGTCACAAGGCTTGGCCTAAATTAGGGTTTGTTTTTGTTTTTGAAATTATTCTTCTTTAAGGGTATTTCTTACATATATATATTTCTCTTATTTTATTTATATATATATATATATATATATATAATCTCCTGAGCAGTGCAGAAGGCACAACATGAGATGCAGATTCTTTCTACTGAAGCTCTGTTTGCGGTGAGCGCTTTGTGCATTCTTCTGAAATTAGTTCCTGCATCCTCAAGTGTATTTGTACACTCCCACCTTTTAGCACCATGTTTTCCTAACCACTTGTTTAAAATAGGTTTGAAAGAGACTTTCCATATAGCACTCATGGAAAATCATAACCAGATGTTATTAGACAGTTTTACTCCTGAGGACAAATAGCACAGGTAAATCACCTGTGATGTCCCACCCAGCACCCTGGAGAGAAGGCCAGGAAAAATGGCCCCCAACCATCCCATGCTGTGATGGTAATAGAAGTCTGCAGGTGGAGCAAACATAGCACTTGTAGCCAGAACTATCTCATGGTGGATGAAGCACTATCATCCATGACGTTCAGATTCCCTACTTTCCTTTCTTCTCAAGGGACTAAAACTCCATGGGGAAAGGGACCTTCTTTTCTTGTTCACTATTTCTTTCTCTCTGACCATTACTCTGCTTGGTTCATGAACCTGAGGGAAGAGTTGTTGAGAGAATGACCACACTCATTGGATTATTCTTCAGGCATGCTCAAAAAGTCATATTTAATTTGCAGTGTTGGAAATTTAGAATGGTTTTAAACCTTGAGGTATACATGCTTGGCAAGATTGCAAAATACCAGTTGATGTTTATACTGTTGTCATTTTGATTCTGTGTGGACCCTTTATGCCCCTTGCCTACACTTCTGATTTCCCATGAGGTTGTTTTTCTTCTTCTTCCTTTTCTCAGGTTCTGAAGTATGTGGAGTGCTTCACTGGACCCAATATCATGGCGATGCACACAATGCTAATAAACAAACCTCCAGATACTGGTAAAGGGCTCTTATTTGTTAAAGAAAGGCAAGAAAAAAAAGATTGTGTAATTAAAATATGTAAAGTTGTTGTTTCCAGTAAGGTGTGTAACCAAATTCCTTTGGTTGAGTCAATTTGAGTGCTTTTGTTTAAGTCTTAAAAGAGTTCATGTAATATCAACTTTGGAGTATGTGATAATATTTTAGGATATGTTATTGCTAAATTTTCAAATGATTGGCTGTCTGAAGTGGAAGTTTAAGAAATGTGACTGTTCTTATATCACAGACTCCTTCTGTTCAACATCTCTGATCTTTACCCACCATTCTTAGCCAGAATTACATGGATTCTGCATTTCTAATCTGAAGATATCATTATTAGTAACATGATGAAAGCTATTACTACAAGTCACATTCACCTTGTGGTGCCTTGTGCTTGTCAAACCTATATCTAAGTCCTCAATGAGACACCAATTCTGAAGTAGATCCCAAGTGTCTCTAATACCCACCCCCAGAGATTCTACTGCAGGTGGCTCTCAGACCACATGGAGAGATTTTTCTGTAACAGTAACAGAAATCAACCATGAATGGCTTTATTATTTTCTACTTTTAGTTCCTTCTGAGAGCTGGGCGATTTTTATATGATGAGACTGAAGCTCAGGGTTACTAAATGTCTTCCTCCATGGATGTCCTGCCTGGGGAGATGAAGTGGTTTGGGAACCAAGTTCTAAGCTCAAACTGGGGAAAATGTACCTGTGGTCAATGAATCTGAATGGATACTGTCTGTACACAGGATGCCTGTGAATTAAGACCTCTAAGAGAACTGTTTTTGGCATCAGCCACTTTAAAGTGGACCTCAAATTTGACTCTGTAACATTATCTTCAATTTAGTTCTTCCAGCTTTTTTTTTTATTTTTAATTCCTACTGCCTACTAGCTTGTGCCAAATTCAGAGTGACAGAGAAATAAAGCACAACAGAAATGATGAAGTATATGCAGCTCCCTAGTAAAGAGAGTAAGCACCCAGCAACCAGAAACTCAGAAGAAAGTGTAGATTCCACGCCCCATGTTGACTGCTATATTTGTTTGGTTCTGTTCTCTTGGGACTGAATTTCCATAATGGAAACCACACAATGTTTGATGTGGTTGTTTTCTGCAAGGGAAGGTCAATGTGTTATGTATTCAGGCAAAGAACAAGAATTGTGGGACTGGGGATATAACCCAATTGGTAGAATTCTCACCTTGCTTGCACAAGGCCCTGGTTCAATCCCCAGCACAACACACACACATAGACACACACAGATACATACACACAATAAAAATAAGAATTGTGAGGCTCAAGCTCCTTTTGACAGCAGGCTCATTTCAGGCAAGAAGACTTCCCGGCACCCCTTGCACCAGGATCTGCACTATTTCCCCTTCAGGCCCAGCAATCGCATTGTTTGTGCTTGGACTGCCATGGAGCATATTGACCGGAACAACGGCTGTCTGGTTGTCCTCCCAGGCACCCACAAAGGTTGCCTGAAGCCACATGACTACCCCCAGTGGGAGGTAGGTCTGTATTACCACTGAGTCTGGATCAGAATCTCTTTCACTGTTGTAATTTTATATCAGGTGCAAAAAGCTTAGAAATGAGACTGCTTTCCTTTCTCAGCAAAGCATTGTCCTGAAATTTGCAATTAGGATCAGGAGGAGTTCCAGGACATCATATCAAATATTCATTATATTTTTCTTTCATCATGGGTGTGAAAGCCAGCTAGATTGGGTACCTGTGTTGGAGGGGCCTAGGATCTGAGATGGTGAGGCCTGATGGCAGAGGTCAGACATCAACCCTTCAACTCTGGTGTTTGTGACGTGCCCACTGACTGAAGACTCTTAGAGTAGAGAAAGGGAGGGAGGTATTGTCTCCTTGTCCTTGTGAGGACCAGCAGAGGCTCAGGGGTGGAAGGTGGTGTTTGAGCTGAGCCTTGAAGGACAGGTAGATTTTCTATCGCAAAAAGGCTCCTTGGAGGCATCAGAGTTATTGACAAGTGCAGATCTCACTGTGGAGTAGGAAAGATTGAAGGTTATCCCAGTTCTGATGGGCTGGGGGTGGAGACACATGTTAGGAAGTAGGAGAGGGAGGAGTGCCTGGAAAGCTATGTTAGGTCAGGATTAAAAAGTACTTTAACACTTGGAGGTTACATGAAGAAAATTGGGTTGTTCCCTTTTTAGGAAGCAGCAAGAGCTTTTAATTTCTAATAATATGGGGTTTTGTCATATAATAGATGGCACATATATTCAGCATATAATTTAATCATTTTGACACACACACACACACACACACCTGGCATCACAATCAAGAGAATATTTTCTATCTCCTACCTCAGGCAAGAACTCACCTGCTTTATGCTCCTATTGATTAATTTGCATTTTATAAAATGTCTTATAAGTCTAATCATGTGGCATATATATTTTTTATTGAGTAATTGCTGTTGCACAGCATAGGTATTTAGAGGCTCAGGAAACCTGACTCATGTCTCAGTAGCTTGTTCCTTTCCATTACTGAGTAGTATTCTGAGGCATGGCTGAACAATGGTTGGTTTATCCATTCAAATGTTGATGCTGGGAAGCTATTATGTGCTTCTGTACCCATGAATGATGAGTCTGGGGCATGATTCATGATTCCCAGGAGGTGTAGGAACTCAGAGGTAGCAAATCCAGAGAGAAGATTCTCAGCCTTTTTGATGCTAGACGAGAAGATCCTAAAATTCCCAAAGATGGTCACATTGGAAAGGATAGCTGTGGTGAGCAAGGAGACTGAATCTTGCTTCTGTAGGATGTGAAGGCTATGGCTTCAAGGACTTTTCTCTCCAAATTCTTGCACTACTGATTGTGTTCTGTGGAAATATTTGAGTCTGAATCCTGATATAAAAGTGGAAATGGTGAAATTCATCAGTTAAGTTCAGGGACAGGCAAGGATTGGTGCAATCCTAAGGAGGCTGTGGCTGATTGAGCAGAAGGGAATGGCGTCTAAGGCTAGGGGAGCAGACTGGTGTCTGAGATGCTGCTGAGATTCACAGCAGTGGCAGTGGAAGGTTTGCTTAGCTTAGCAGGGGTCAATATGCACGTTGGCCAGGAAAGAAGGGCACGGGGTCAAAGTCGCAATGTGAAGCACAATGACAATGGTAATTGCCAAAAAGGATACTCTTAGCTGAGGAATGGGACACTTCTGCCCAGATACATAAAGGCTCACCAATGTAGTCACTTCTCATTTTAGTTTCTATAATAAGGACATACACATTTCCTAGAGTTCTGACTACTTTTGGAAATAGTTATCAACAAACACAGTATTTAAACTTACTTTTTTTTCTCTTTTTATTCTGATTATGACATTAGTCCTTTGAGCTTCGAAAAACTGAACATATTCTCCACTTGGTTTGGGGAGAATAATTAGCCTCTCTAAAATACCCTGATTAATACAAGAATGATGTGAACAAAATTCTAGGTGAGGAGAATGTCAGGCTGCGGCAAGGATGTTAAGATTGAGGCTGTAAATGCCTAAAAGAAAGATGTTCACCTGCATTCACCACAAGAGGCAGAACTGATTTAGATTATTTATAATTCAATGAGAAAGGGTAGGTAAAGTTCAACATTTTTTCATTTGGTCAAAAACCCCTTGAACTTATTAATAACCTGTGATTTTAATTTGTAGCATTGCTGGGGTTCAAACTCAGAGCCTTGCACATGCTAGGCAAGCCCTCCATCACTGAGCTCTTTGTACAAATCTTAAAATTTAAGTTTGCTAGTCTGCCCTGAACTTGTGATGCCTGGCCTCAGCCTCCCAAGTAGCTGGGATCACAGGTGTGTACCACTGTACTCATAGCAGGTGATGTTTAAAAACCCAGATATATCACAGACTTTTGCATTTTTTTTTAATTTAAGATTTTAATTTAGGTAAGTCTTTCTCTTGGAAGAAGTCAGAGAACCCTTGCTGTCCCTGCCAAGTCATACACAAAGCATTGGTTTCTTCCTCCACTGTAAACTGTGCCTGTCTTATGTGTTCCAGGGTGGAGTTAACGCCATGTTCCATGGGATCCAGGACTATGACGAAGACTATACCCGAGTGCACCTTGTGATGGAGAAGGGAGACACCGTTTTCTTTCACCCTTTGCTCATCCATGGTTCTGGTCGGAACCAAACTCAAGGATTCCGGAAAGTATGCATCCAGTTTTTAAAAGATGAGTTCAAAACAGAAAGTCATAGGTATAGTAACATGTAAAGACTTATGACTTTTTACTAAATTGGACTGTTTTTTCCAGTTTACTTGCCAGAAAGTATATTTGTCTTTTTAGTGCTTTTGTTTGTTTGTTTGTTTTGTTTTGTTTTTGCTCTACTCTGTGAGAAGCCAGATGCCCTAACCTAAAAGCCAGGTGTCCTAAACCTGTTGCTCTTGAATCTTGGTCATTTGTGAAATTGCTTCAGAGCAGTAGCTCACCTTGCAGTGCACAGCTTCTGCTTTCTGAGGCAAAAACAATGGCTGAAATACTCAAATAATCACATTTGGAAATTATATTGCTCAGGGTAACTAGAACAAGAAGAAAATTTATCATATTATTATCGGGAAAATAGTATTCATCTGAAGCAAAGGTTCTGAATTGGCTGCTCAAAATGAGATTTAGCACGCAGCCATATTTATCCCCTTCCAATCTCATGTTTTAAATTAAATAATTTGGTCACATTTAAAAATGGACAGAATTCTTTACAATTTCTCTGATTTCTCACTTCTCTCAAATTCAGCAGATATCATAGTATTGTCGGTTCACTTTTCCCCAAGGTAACATGGTTATTGAGACTTCTTTAAGATTCAGTGGGGTTTCCAAATTTGTTCCCTCATTCCCACTGATCCCTGTTCTAACCCTGAGTAGAGGGTTGCAGACTTCATTTATTTATATTTGCACCAGGTTCACCAGGGCCTGGCACAGGTTGATACAAGTTGGAACATTGCCTGAGGATGAAATTGAAGGGGCTACCAAAATCTCAGCCATCAAAATAAGTGGTGTTTTACTAAGTCAATATTAATGCAAAACATCTATGCTGTCCTCAATGCCAAAAATTTAAGTAAAAGACAGGAAGTACCTCTACTAGAATAACTCTCAAGTCATGTAACTATGGGGGTGCAGGCACAAAGATGCAAATAGTGATGTCAGTTGTAGAATATTAATATTGCAATATTTCCATATTTTTCAGTTATTTTAATGTTCTGGAAGAATATTTACAATTATTTCCTAACAACTTGGATGTAGGAATATACAATAATTCTTTTTGCCTTGGGTCTTGATGTGGCTCTGCTTGGCACTGGACTTGCACAGAAATTTGAGGTTGGATCTGCACTTTAGAAGTTCAAAATTTGGGGCACAGCAGAAAGTTTTTATAAAAATTGCCATTTCGATAATAACGTGTCCCAAATTTTACTGGGTATCTAAGGTTTATGACTAAGAAGATGATGAACCACAGAGGGGTATATTCTTTTTTTAGGATGTGGAGGTATACACTCATTGGGAAAACTTAAATGCTTAAAAATGTGAAGATCAGTTACTTAGGTAGTTATGCCCCCTGTCCTACATATACCTTTAAGAAATAAATAGTATAGCTAGGTAAAAAAAAAAAAAAAAAATCTTTTGTAATTTCTTAATTAGCCTTCAGTTGGGAATAGGATGGAGAGGCTGACCTACAAAGAGACAGATTTGGGATGTCATGGAGTGTTCTGCTAGTTTAGATGTCAAATTCTGGGTGGAAGAATTGACTTTCTGCAAGGAGAACTCCTAGCTCGGATGTTGCATTCATGTCAAATTCTGGGTGGAAGAATTGACTTTCTGCAAGGAGAACTCCTAGCTTGGATGTTGCATTCATGGGGTTCTTTTCTCCATTATCGATTGTTCACTCTGCACAGGCAATTTCCTGCCATTTCGCCAGCGCTGATTGCCACTACATCGACGTGAAGGGCACCATTCAAGAAAACATTGAGAAAGAAGTTGTGGGAATAGCAGACAGATTGTATGGAACTGAAAGTGGCTTAAACTTGAAGGTACACTTGCATGAAAAAACCAAGATGTTTGAAGTTTCTTGTTTTCATGTGCTTAATTCATTCCTAATTTAATTTGAAATGAAGGATAAGGGAAATTCTGTATGCATAGAAGCAAACTTAAAGGTTTAGGACTTCAATCGGGCCTCCTTTCTTGGCAAAGTACATTTTTATTAGGAAATCCAGTCAGACTCCACAGAGCAGTTCTGGGGTCAGTGTTCCATTTGGTAAATGTGCATCTGGAGTTTTATGAGAGGCATAATGTGCATGGAGCAGAGATGAACACATCTAAGGGGGCATTAGACAGTGTTTCATGTGCTTTCCTAATTGATATGCATCACTTGGAAAGTGTCTGTTTTTAACTGGTGGATATTCCATGATGCTGATGAGCAGAAGGCAAATTATCAATCCAGGGAATTAAATAAACATCTTCACTTTATATAAAACACACATTTTAGGCTCTGAATCAAGAAGTGCCTCCTATTTATTTTATTGGTATGAGATAATGATGATGCAGGCATGCCCCTTCCCCCAAGAGACTGAGAGTGATGATGACTCTAGGCCATCCAGGATGTTGTTAAGGCTCAGCACATCAGAGGGATGCCACAGTGCCTTTGGGAACCTTTGGAACAGCTTTCCAGGGTGGAGAATCTTGCTTCTCCTTTTAGAACCTACCAATATGTCCCTTGTCTAAAAATGCTCCATGATTGGGGATTCAACCAAGTGAAATATTGGAAAAAAAAATATTCAGAATATTAAACAATATTTGAAAAAAAAATTGCATCTGTACTGAACATGTACAGACATTTTTTCCTAATAATTATTTCCTACCTAAAAACTACCTCATGTTTCTACTGCACCAGGTGCTGTAAGTAATCTAGGGGTGATTTAAAACATATGGGAGGATGTACAGAGGTTATTTTATTGCAGGGATGTGAGCACCCACGAATTTTGGGTAGCTGACGGGTCCTGGAATGTACATTACATTAGAAGTTTGTGAAGGTTTTCCTGAATGAACTCCACTATTTTAGTATCTCATAAGTTAGAGCTTATCAGATATATTTAGAGTAACAATAGAATAATAGAATAACAATACAAACTCATAATTCTAACTTATAAAAACACTTCCATGGGGCTGGGGTTGAGACTCAGCAGTAAAGTGCTCACCCAGCATGTGCAAGCACTGGGTTCAATCCTCAGCATCACATAAAAATAAATAAATAAAATAAAGGTATTGTGTCCAATTACAAATCAAAGAATTTGAAAAAACAAAAACACATCCATGTCCCATTTCTGCTTTTTTTTTACCAGAATGCAATGAACACTTGTTGTAAAGGAGAAATTGGAGTCCCAGAGATTGGCCTAAGAAGCAGAGCTAGATTTCAAAGTCAGGCCTAATTCTGAAATCATTGTTTTCACCATATCTTGCTGTATGCTTAGCAATAAAAAAGAAACAAGAAATTAGAAGGTCTCAATTGCTTTATTAATAATTGCAGCAGGGTGCGTTGTGGCACATGCCTGTAATCCCACCTACTTCACAGTTTGGCTGATGCAGGAGGATTGCAAGTGAGGCCAGCCTCAGCAACGTAGTGAGCCCCTGTCTCAAAATGGAAAATAAAAAGCCTGGGGATATAGATCAATAGAGAGTGGCCCTGGGTTCCATCTCCAGTACCCCCTCCCCACACCCAAGTAAACCAGTATCCATGGTACCATGTTCACTGCTACGATCTCATCAGAGTTGCCACCTCAAAGTGGTTCAGGCAAGTAACAAAAAGACAAGCCGAGAGAACGGTTGTAAACTGCTGTGACTGAGCATCACAGCCACCCTCCTGGTGCATTACCTGTGATCAGCGAGGCCGACAGCTTGGGGATCCACTGACTCCATGCAGTTGGCATTGTTTTGATTCTTGGCAAGAGAATTAATTGCAGTTTCAAAGCTTGTTTATTTATTAATCAGTATAATAATCATAGCATTGTTTTCCTATTTAACCATTTGTAGAGCCTAGAAATCTTTTGTGGGGAATAGGCCAATGGATGTGTTCCACACACTCATTCTGTTTGGTATTATTTCCAGGATATTTGGATGTTTCGAGCCCGACTTGTGAAAGGAGAAAGAATCACTCTTTGAAACAGTCCTTGATTATAACTCTTTCAAAAGGAGATGAAAGAAACAAGGAGTCTAAGGAAAATGTTTTCATATGGGATGATGTAATGTTTTCTATCACTTGGTATCAAAATCAAGAAACACGCCTTGGGAACTTCATTTTGCAGAGTTAATTTTGCAGTGCAGTGATGTTACATTAGTGGAAGTAAGAACAGTAAAATGAAATATAACTATTTTCAGAAAAACTGCTTTGGGATTACAATCAATAAATGTGGCATATGATTTAAGTATGTTCAATCAGTTTCTCTCATTGATTAGCTGTTTTTCCTGGCAGAATTGAATTCTCTGAAACTCAGTGTGCACTGAGATGAGTGTGCCTCTCCTAGTAAAGCCAACACTTCCCCATTTAATGTCATGAGAGATTTCAAATTAGAACCATGTGTAGTACATTCACATTTAGTGAAGGGCATACCAAGGCCATAATGGGATCAAAATAAGGTGGGTCCTCATTCTCTGACCCAGGCTTCCTTCCAAGACTTCTTCAATTCAACTACTCTCCTTCAAAACCAGAATATTTTTTCAAAAAATATCCTTTGTTTCTAAGGAATGTAGACATGGGCACCTTCCCAGATATTTCCTGTTAAGCAGGGCAACTGAAAGCCTTTAGAATTTATGAATGAAACCTAAGCTTTTTTGAGGACCAGAAACATTTTAAGATACTCTAGGATAAACTGGGAGAGAGCTTGGACTGGGGATTGGATTATGGGGCTGGGATTGTGGCTCAGCGGTAGAGTGCTCATCCAGCACCATATTTCTATAACAGTTGAGTCAGTGCAACCACTCTGGAAAGAAGTATGGAGAGTCCTTGAAAAACTAGGAACCATTTAACCCAGTTATCCCACTCCTTGGTATATATCCAAAAGTTTTCAAATCAGCATACTACAGTAATGTAGCCACATCAATATTTATAGCAGCACAATTCATAATATCTAGGCTATGGAACAAATCTTTGTGCCCTTCAACAGATGAATGGATAGAGAAATTGTAGTAGATATGTACAATGGAATATTACTTAGCCATAAAGAAGACATTCACTTGTAAATGGGTGGATCTGGAGAATATAATGCTAAGTGAATTAAGTCAAATCCCTCAAAAGTCAAAGATTGATATTCTCTGATACATGGAAGCTAATCTACAACAAGTTGTGAGGAAACAAAAATTCAGTAGTTTAAACACAGGTGAATGAAGGGTGGGAGATAGGAATAGGAAAGATAGTGGATTTCTTCTGACATAAGTTTTTTATGTATATGCATGAACACACCAGAGTGAATCTCAACATTGTGTACATCCACAAGACTGAGATCCTGATTAGATTAAGATGTATTCCATGTTTGTATAAATATATCAAAATAGATTCTACTGTCATTTAATACTGAAAAGATCATTAAAAAATTCTCTTAGGGGCTGGGATTGTGGCTCAGTGGTAGAGTGCTTGCCTAGTATGCATGAGGCACTGGGTTTGATCCTCAGCACCACCTAAATGTAAAATAAAGATATTGGGTCCACCTAAAGCTAAAAAATAAATATTAAAAAATTCTCTTAAAGACAAAAACATGGTTCTTATTTTTTTTAAATTATATTTATTGCTTGATTAAGAATAAAACAGCCAGTTCCTTCTTTGTGATTCTGCTCAGCAGAGGTTTTCCTAAGGCTTGTGTTACCATGTTTGTTAGTTTCTTAGCCCCAGCTGGAAAGGAGAGAAGGCAAGAGAATCATGAAAGGGCCTAAGGAAAGGATTCTTAGGAGTTTGGGGACTAAAAGTTAAATAAGGAATGCCAGTGAAAACAGCATGCAGGAAGTAGGGCTTGTATCTAGAATGAACCTAGTTTCAACCTGAATTTCTTTCCCTGCCTGGGCCTCCCAAGAAGCTGTGATTACAGGTGTGCTCCCCTGAACCCTGCTCTACCCCAGTTAGAAAAACCAGATTTCAGGGAAAACAACACAATTTGTTAGGCCCCAATGTATCTGTGAGTGAAAGCCAACTCTTCAATCAGGAAATATGCACTTCTCATCTGTGTCCCTTCTGTCCCTTAGTTCACATATCAATCTGCAGGCACCCACTCTGTAGTGGGAGGGGAATGACAGCAGGATGAGGAGGGCTGCTTTTCACTCACGTGCACCCTCCTTGTGAAGGACTGGAACAAACCTCTGCTGGAAAATTAAGACATGAGACAGGACACCTTGGCTGCTCAGTGGGAGGGGATGTGTCCCGGACTGTTATTTTCACCAGACAGTAATCCAAAAGTTGATACTCAATGTGCAAAATAAAAACAGAACCTCCTTCTAAGTAATTTGGGACTTCAGAGTTGTGAAAAGCCAGAGGCCTTTGCTCTCTTGTATGTACTTGGACTCCCCTTTGTTTCCTGTGTTCTTTATAATACATAAAATTGGAATAAAATATATATTACAGCTGGGTACAATGGCACATGCTTGTAATCCCAGCGGCTCTGGAGGCTGAGGCAGGAGGACTGTTATTTCAAAGCCAGCCTCAGCAAAAGCGAGGTGCTAAGCAAGTCAGAGAAACCCTGTCTCTAAATAAAACACAAAACAGGGCTGGGAGTGGTGGAGTGCCCCTGACCCCTGTGTTTAATCCCCGGTACCTCTGCCATATATATATATAATACAATTATTCATGTTAGCCTGTATTTGTTGTTTTCTTTTTTCTTACTGGGGATTGAACCCAGGGATTTTTTGCTACTGAGCTACATCCCCAGCCTTTTTATTTTTTAGTTTGAGACATAGTGTTTTAGTCAGCTTTTTCACTACTGTAACCAAATATATGATAAGAACAATTAGAGGTGGAGAAGTTTATTTGCAGCTCAAGGTTTCAGAGATCTCAGTCCCTAGTTGGCAGACTCCATTGTTCTGGGTCCAAGGTGAGTCAGAACCTCATGGTGGAAGGCTGTGCTAGATTAAAGCAGGACATGATATCAGGAAGCAGAGAGAGACTTCTGCTGAACATGGACAACATGTATACCCCAAAGGCACACCCCCCCTAATGACCCTCCTTTTTCAGCCACATCCTACCTACCTATAGGTTCCACCCAGTTTATTCTATCAGGGCATTAATGCACTGATTAGGTTAAAAATCTTAATCCCTAATCATTTCACCTCTAAATGGTGAAATGATTGTCTCCAATTGAGTTTTTGAGGACATCCCAAAATCTGAAACATAAGCTCTTCCTAAATTTCTCAGGATGGCCTGGATCTTGCATTTCTGCCTCTGCCTCCCCAGTCACTGGGATTACAAGCAAATGTCCCATGCCTGGCCATCTTAGCCATTTTTAAGAGTGTAGATCAGTGGCATTGAGTACATTCACATTGCTTTGCAGCCATCATCACCATCCATCCACAGAACACTTTCCATCATACCAAACTGACACATCATCCTTAGTAAATGCTTCAAACCTGGTCCACCACACTCTGCATTCTGTCTCTGAGAATTTGATTACTTTAGGGACACTCAGGGGAGTGGAATCACCAGAGTGATTTTCTTTTCCTTACAGGATTATTTTGTTTTGCACAATGTGCTCAAGGTTCTTCCATGCTGTGGCATATATCAGAATGTCCTTCTTTTTAAGATGCAATAATACTCCAATGAGAAGCTGGGACAGTAGCTCAGCAGCAGAGGGCTTGCCTACCATGCATGAGGCACTGGGTTCAATCCTCAGACCACATAAAAATAAACAAATAAAATATAGGCATTCTGTAAGGAGAGAATTTTAAAAGCTACAAGAGAAAGGAAGCAGATTATATTTAGGGGCAAACCAATCAGGATAACAGCTGATCTTTCAACACAGACTCTGAAAGCTAGAAGATCCTGGAATAACATATTTCAAACACTGAAAGAAAATTGGTTCCAACCAAGAATTGTGTATCCAGCGAAATTAAGCTTCAGGATGGAAGATGAAATTAAAACCTTCCATGATAATCAAAAGTTAAAAGAATTTGCAGCTAGAAAACCATCTCTTCAAAACATCCTTGGCAAAATGTTACAGGAAGAGGAAATGGAAAATATCAATGAAAACCAACAGCGGGAGGTAGTACAGTAAAGGGGGGGGGGGTTTGAAATAATCAAAGAGGAAAACAAACCATGTTTAGTAACATAAATAAACAAATATGGCTGGAAGAACAACCCATATCTCAATAATTACCCTAAATGTTAATGGCTTAAACTCACCAATTAAGAGACACAGGCTAGTAGAATGGATCACAAAACAAGACCCAACAATATGCTGCCTTCAGGAGACGCATTTGATAGGAAAAGACATACATAGACTGAAGGTGAAAGGTTGGGAAAAATCATATCACTCATATGGACCTTTGAAACAAGCAGGAGTGTCCATACTCATATCAAATAAAATAGATTTCAAGCCAAAGTTAATCAAAAGGGATAAAGAGGGACACTACATACTGCTCAAGGGAACCATACACCAACGAGACATAACAATCATAAATATATATGCCCCAAACAATGGTGTAGCTATGTTCATCAAACAAACTCTTCTCAAGTTCAAGAGTCTAATAGACCACCATACAATAATCATGGGAGACTTCAACACAGCTCTCTCACCACTGGACAGATCTTCCAAACAAAAGTTGAATAAGGAAACTATAGAACTCAAAACATAATTAATAACCTAGACTTAATTGACATATATAGAATATACCACCCAACATCAAGCAGTTACACTTTTTTCTCAGCAGCACATGGATCCTTTTCAAAAATAGATCATATATTATGTCACAGGGCAACTCTTAGACAATATAAAGGAGTAGAGATAATACCATGCATCTAATCTGATCATAATGGAATGAAATTGAAAATCAACGATAAAAGAAGTAAGAAAAAATCATGCATCACTTGGAGAATGAACAATAGGTTACTGAATGAGCAATGGGTTATAGAAGAAATCAAGGAGGAAATTAAAAAATTCTTAGAGATAAATGAAAACACAGACACAACATATCGGAATCTATGGGACACATTGAAAGCAGTTCTAAGAGGAAAATTCATTGCTTGGAGTTCATTCCTTAAAAAAAAAGAAAAAAACCAACAAATAAATGATCTAATACTTCATCTCAAAATCCTAGAAAAAGAAGAGCAAAACAACAGCAAAAGAAGTAGAAGGCAAGAAATAATTAAAATCAGAGCTGAAATTAATGAAATCGAAACAAAAGAAACAATTGAAAAAATTGACAAAACTAAAAGTTGGTTCTTTGAAAACATAAATAAAATCGACAGACCCTTAGCCACGCTAATGAAGAGAAGAAGAGAGAGAACTCAAATTACTAGCATACGGGATGAAAAATGCAATATCACAACAGACACTTCAGAAATACAGAAGATTATCTGAAATTATTTTGAATCCTTATACTCCAATAAAATAGAAGATAGTGAAGGCATCAATAAATTTCTTAAGTCATATGATCTGCCCAGATTGAGTCAGGAGGATATTGACAACCTAAACAGACCAATATCACTTGAGGAAATAGAAGAAACCATCAAAAGACTACCAACTGGCGACAGCCGCCCAGCCAGACCGGAGGAAAATTCATTTCATGGAGTTCATTCCTTAAAAGAAGGAAAAGCCAACAAATAAATGACCTCATACTACACCTCAAAGCCTTAGAAAAAGAAGAACAAATCAGCAGCAAATACAGTAGAAGGCAAGAAATAATTAAAATTAGAGCAGAAATCAATGAAATCGAAACAAAAGAAACAATCGAAAAAATTGACAAAACTAAAAGTTGGTTCTTTGAAAAATTAAATAAGATTGATAGACCACTAGCCACACTAACAAAGAGAAGAAGAGAGAGAACCCAAATTACTAGCTTACGGGATGAAAAAGGCAACATCACAACAGACAATTCAGAAATACAGACGATAATTAGAAATTATTTTGAAACCCTATACTCTAATAAAATAGAAGATAGTGAAGGCATAGATAAATTCCTTGAGACATATGAACTACCCAGATTGAATCAGGAAGTTATAAACAACCTAAACAGATCAATATCAAGGGAGGAAATAGAAGAAGCCATCAAAAGACTACCAACCAAGAAAAGCCCAGGACCGGATGGATATACAGCAGAGTTTTACAAAACATTTAAAGAGGAACTAATACCAATACTCCATAATCTATTTCAGGAGATAGAAAAAGAGGGAGAACTCCCAAATTCATTCTATGAGGCCAATATCACCCTGATTCCCAAACCAGAGAAGGACACCTCAAAGAAAGAAAACTACAGACCAATATCCCTAATGAATTTAGATGCAAAAATCCTCAATAAAATTCTGGCAAATCGTATACAAAAACATATAAAAAAGATTGTGCACCATGATCAAGTAGGATTCATCCCTGGGATGCAAGGCTGGTTCAATATACGGAAATCAATAAACGTTATTCACCACATCAATAGACTTAAAGATAAGAACCATATGATCATCTCAGTGGACGCAGAAAAAGCATTTGACAAAGTACAGCATCCCTTTATGTTCAAAACATTAGAAAAACTAGGGATAACAGGAACTTACCTCAAAATTATAAAAGCTATATATGCTAAGCCTCAGGCTAGCATCATTCTAAATGGAAAAAAACTGAAGGCATTCCCTCTAAAATCTGGAACAAGACAGGGATGCCCTCTCTCACCACTTCTATTCAATATAGTTCTCGAAACACTGGCCAGAGCAATTAGACAGACGAAAGAAATTAAAGGCATAAAAATAGGAAAAGAAGAACTTAAATTATCACTGTTTGCGGATGATATGATCCTATACCTAGAAGACACAAAAGGGTCTACAAAGAAACTACTAGAGCTAATAAATGAATTCAGCAAAGTGGCTGGATATAAAATCAACACGCATAAATCAAAGGCATTCCTGTATATCAGCGACAAATCTTCTGAACTTTAAATGAGGACATCTACCCCATTCACAATAGCCTCAAAAAAAATAAAATACTTGGGAATCAACCTAACAAAAGAGGTGAAAGATTTATACAATGAAAACTACAGAACCCTAAAGAGAGAAATAGAAGAAGATCTCAGAAGATGGAAAAACATACCCTGTTCATGGATAGGCAGAACTAACATCATCAAAATGGCAATATTACCAAAAGTTCTCTATAGGTTCAATGCAATGCCAATCAAAATCCCAACGGCATTTCTTGTAGAAATAGATAAAGCAATCATGAAATTCATATGGAAAAATAAAAGACCCAGAATAGCAAAAGCAATTCTAAGCAGGAAGTGTGAATCAGGAGGTGTAGCGATACCAGATTTCAAACTGTACTACAAAGCAATAGTAACAAAAACAGCATGGTACTGGTACCAAAACAGGCGGGTGGACCAATGGTATAGAATAGAGGACACAGAAACCAATCCACAAAATTACAACTGTCTTATATTCGATAAAGGGGCTAAAAGCATGCAATGGAGGAAGGATAGCATCTTCAACAAATGGTGCTGGGAAAACTGGAAATCCATATGCAATAAAATGAAACTGAATCCCCTCCTCTCGCCATGCACAAAAGTTAACTCAAAATGGATCAAGGACCTTGATATCAAATCAGAGACTATGCGTCTGATAGATGAAAAGGTTGGCTCCGATCTACATATTGTGGGGTCGGGCTCCAAATTCCTTAATAGGACACCCATAGCACAAGAGTTAAAAACAAGAATCAACAAATGGGACTTACTTAAACTAAAAAGTTTTTTCTCAGCAAGAGAAACAATAAGAGAGGTAAATAGGGAGCCTACATCATGGGAACAAATTTTTATTCCTCACACTTCAGATAGAGCCCTAATATCCAGAGTATACAAAGAACTCAAAAAATTAAACAATAAGAAAACAAATAACCCAATCAACAAATGGGCCAAAGACCTGAACAGACACTTCTCAGAGGAGGACATACAATCAATCAACAAGTACATGAAAAAATGCTCACCATCTCTAGCAGTCAGAGAAATGCAAATCAAAACCACCCTAAGATACCATCTCACTCCAGTAAGATTGGCAGCCATTATGAAGTCGAACAATAACAAGTGCTGGCGAGGATGTGGGGAAAAGGGTACTCTTGTACATTGCTGGTGGGACTGCAAAATGGTGAGGCCAATATGGAAAGCAGTATGGAGATTCCTGGGAAAGCTGGGAATGGAACCACCATTTGACCCAGCTATTGCCCTTCTCGGACTATTCCCTGAAGACCTCAAAAGAGCGTACTACAGGAATACTGCCACATCAATGTTCATAGCAGCGCAATTCACAATAGCTAGACTGTGGAACCAACCCCGATGCCCCTCAATAGATGAATGGATAAAAAAAATGTGGCATTTATACACAATGGAGTACTACGCAGCACTAAGAAATGACAAAATCATGGAATTTGCAGGGAAATGGATGGCACTAGAGCAGATTATGCTAAGTGAAGCTAGCCAATCCCTAAAAAACAAATGCCAAATGTCTTCTTTGATATAATGAGAGCAACCAAGAACAGAGCAGGGAGGAAGAGCAGGAGGAAAAGATTAACATTAAGCAGAGTCATGAAGTGGGAGGGAAAGGGAGAGAAAAGGGAAATTGCTTGGAAATGAAAGGAGACCCTCATTGTTATGCAAAATTACATATAAGAGTTTGTGAGGGGAATGGGAAAAAAATAAGAAGAGAAATGAATTACAGTAGATGGGGTAGAGAGAGAAGATGGGAGGGGAGGGGAGGGGGGATAGTAGAGGATAGGAAAGGTAGCAGAATACAACAGTTACTATTATGGTATTATGTAAAAATGTGGATGTGTAACCGACGTGATTCTGAAATCTTTGTAATGTTTTGAATAAAAAAAATAAATAAAATAAAATAAACTTTAAACCCCCCCCCCCAAAAAAAAAAAAAAAAGACTACCAACTAAGAAAAGCCCAGGACCAAATGGGTATACAGCAGAGTTTTACAAAACCTTTAAAGAGGAACTAACACCAATACTTTTCCAGCTATTTCAGGAAATAGAAAAAGAGGGAGAACTTCCAAATTCATTCTACGAGGCCAACATCACCCTGATTCCTAAACCAGACAAAGACACTTCAAGGAAAGAAAACTACAGACCAATATCTCTAATGAACCTAGATGCAAAAATCCTCAATAAAATTCTGGCGAATCGGATACAAAAACATATCAAAAAAATTGTGCACCATGATCAGGTAGGATTTATCCCTGGGATGCAAGGCTGGTTCAATATACGGAAATCAATAAATGTTATTCACCACATCAATAGGCTTAAAAATAAGAACCATATGATCATCTCGATAGATGCGGAAAAAGCATTTGACAAAGTACAGCATCCCTTTATGTTCAAAACTCTAGAAAAACTAGGGATAACAGGAACATACCTCAATATTGTAAAAGCAATCTATGATAAGCCTCAGGCTAGCATCATTCTGAATGGAGAAAAACTGAAGGCATTCCCTCTAAAATCTGGAACAAGACAGGGATGCCCTCTCTCACCACTTCTGTTCAACATAGTTCTCGAATCACTGGCCAGAGCAATTAGACAGATGAAAGAAATTAAAGGCATAAAAATAGGAAAAGAAGAACTCAAATTATCACTATTTGCAGATGACATGATTCTATACCTAGCAGACCCAAAATGGTCTACAAAGAAACTATTAGAGCTAATAAATGAATTCAGCAAAGTGGCAGGATATAAAATCAACACGCATAAATCAAAGGCATTCCTGTATATCAGCGACAAATCCTCTGAAATGGAAATGAGGACAACCACTCCATTCACAATATCCTCAAAAAAAAATAAAATAAAATACTTGGGAATCAACCTAACAAAAGAGGTGAAAGACTTATACAATGAAAACTACAGAACTCTAAAGAGAGAAATAGAAGAAGATCTTAGAAGATGGAAAAATATACCCTGTTCATGGATAGCTAGAACTAACATCATCAAAATGGTGATATTACCAAAAGTTCTCTATAGGTTTAATGCAATGCCAATCAAAATCCTAATGGCATTTCTTATAGAAATAGAGAAAGCAATCATGAAATTCATATGGAAAAATAAAAGACCCAGAATAGCAAAAACAATGCTAGCAGGAAGTGTGAATCAGGCAGTATAGCTATACCAGACTTCAAACTATACTACAGAGCAATAGTAACAAAAACAGCATGGTACTGGTACCAAAACAGGCGGGTGGACCAATGGTACAGAATAGAGGACACAGAAACCAATCCACAAAATTACAACTATCTTATATTTGATAAAGGGGCTAAAAGCATGCAATGGAGGAAGGATAGCATCTTCAACAAATGGTGCTGGGAAAACTGGAAATCCATATGCAACAAAATGAAACTGAATCCCTTTCTCTTGCCATGCACAAAAGTTAACTCAAAGTGGATCAAGGAACTTGATATCAAATCAGAGACATGGCATGTGAGAGAAGAAAAAGTTGGCTATGATCTACATACTGTGGAGTCGGGCTCCAAATTCCTCAATAGGACACCCATAGCACAAGAGTTAACAACTAGAATCAACAAATGGGACTTACTGAAACTAAAAAGTTTTTTCTCAGCAAAAGAAACAATAAGAGAGGTAAATAGGGAGCCTGCATCCTGGGAACAAATCTTTACTCCTCACACTTCAGACAGAGCCCTAATATCCAGAATATACAAAGAACTCAAAAAATTAGACAATAAGATAACAAATAACCCAATCAACAAATGGGCCAAGGACCTGAACAGACATTTCTCAGAGGAGGACATACAATCAATGAACAAGTACATGAAAAAACGCTCACCATCTCTAGTAGTCAGAGAAATGCAAATCAAAACCACCCTAAGATACCATCTCACTCCAGTAAGATTGGCAGCCATTAGGAAGTCAAACAACAACAAGTGCTGGCGAGGATGTAGGGAAAAGGGTTCACTTGTACATTGCTGGTGGGACTGCAAATTGGTGCAGCCAATTTGGAAAGCAGTATGGAGATTTCTTGGAAAGCTAGGAATGGAACCACCATTTGACCCAGCTATTCCCCTACTCGGTCTATTCCCTAAAGACCTAAAAAGAGCATACTATAGGGACACTGCTACATCCATGTTCATAGCAGCACAATTCACAATAACAAGACTGTGGAACCAACCTAGATGCCCTTCAATAGACGAATGGATAAAAAAAATGTGGCATTTATACACATTGGAGTATTACTCTGCATTAAAAAATGACAAAATCATAGAATTTGCAGGGAAATGGATGGCATTAGAGCAGATTATGCTAAGTGAAGCTAGCCAATCCTTTAAAAACAAATGCCAAATGTTTTCTTTGATATAAGGAGAGTAACTAAGAACAGAGTAGGGACAAAGAGCATGAGAAGACGATTAACATTAAACAGAGATGAGAGGTGGGAGGGAAAGGGAGAGAGAAGGGAAATTGCATGGAAATGGAAGGAGACCCTCAGGGGTATACAAAATTATGTACAAGAGGAAGTGAGGGGAAAGGGGAAAAAATATAAGGGGGAGAAATGAATTACAGTAGAGGGGGTAGAGAGAGAAGAGGGGAGGGGATGGGGGGATGGGGGATAGTAGAGGATAAGAAAGGCAGCAGAATATAACAGACAATAGTATGCAATATGTAAATCAATGGATGTGCAACTGATGTGATTCTGCAATATGTATACGGGGTAAAAATGGGAGTTCATATCCCACCTGAATCAAAGTGTGAAATATGATATATCAAGTACTATGTAATGTTTTGAACAACCAACAATAAAAATTAATTAAAAAAAAGAAAAATTAAAGATGGGGGGGCTGGGGTTATGGCTCAGTGGTAGAGCAATTGCCTCACACATGCATAGCCCCGTGTTCAATCCTCAGCACCATATAAAAATGAATAAATAAATAAAGTTATAAAAAAATAGATAGGCATTCTGGGGCTGGGGTTATAGCTCAGTGGTAGAGCACTTGCCTAGCATGTGCAGGACCCTGGGTTCGATTCTCAGCACCACATAAAAATAAATAAAAAAATAAAGGCATTGTGTCTAACTACACCTAATTTTTTTTTTTTTTTTAAAGGCATTCTGTCGGGGCTGGGGATGTGGCTCAAGCGGTAGCGCGCCATGCCTGGCATGCGTGTGGCCCAGGTTCGATCCTCAGCACCACATACAGACAAAGATGTTGTGTGCGCCGAATGCTAAAAAATAAATATTAAAAAAAAATTCTCTCTTCCCTCTCTCTCCTCTCTCTCATTCTTTCTTAAAAAAAGGCATTCTGTCCATCTATTACTACAAAAAAATCAAAAATAATGTTCCATTGTATGTCTATACTATGTTCTGCTCATTCTCGTGTCTATTGCAGATTGCTTTTTATTTTCAGTGATTAACTGAACAGTGCGACTGTGAACATGAATATACACATGTCTCTTTGAGAACCTGCTTTCCATTATTTTGGTATCTTTTGACTTTCGATTCCAGAAGTAGAATTGCTGGATGCTCTGGGAGTTCTATAGTTAATTTGTGAGGAGTCACCATACTGTTTTGTTCAGTGTCTGCAACATTTTACATTCCCATCAGTAGTGAAGGAGCCTTCCAACGTCTCCATATCTTTGCAGCCACAAGTGACTTTTTATTTGTTTATAGTAGCCTTCTTACCCAACCCTGATATCTAGCCCTGAACTACATTTCCCAATCCTTCCCACTCTAAATTTTTTTTTTTTTGAGTCAGGGTCTAAGTTGCCCAGATTATCCTTGAACTTGCCATGCTCCTTCCTCAATCTTCCAGGGGGCCTGGATCAGAGGCTTTCAAGTGCATGCACAGCAGAAGCCATCTTCCTGAGTATGATATGGTGTTGCATCTGAAACATTTGACCCAAATAACATCTTAGCCCACACTTCTACAGACAATGGAAAGCTAAACATGACTCAATTATGGAACCTGTTTGGGGCACATTTAGATTGAAGACTGGAAGGTTGGACAGGCCTATGGCTCACCTGATGATATGAACTGGGACAATATATTACAAAGTTGTCTTCCATGTTTATGAAGGCAGGACTTTGTTTCTCTAAGGAGATATGCCTTGTGAAGAAAACCTGGGACAATGATTCTACTTTGATTATATCACACTGTAATATATATATATATATATATATATATATATATATATATATATATATATATTCAATCCTCAGCACCATATAAAAATAAATAAATAAAGCAAAGGTGTTGTGTCCATCTACAACTAAAAAATAAAAATTAACATATATATGTTAATTTTTATTTTGCTTTATTTATTTATTTTTATGTGGTGCTGAGGATTGAACCCGGGCCTCTCACGCACTAGGCGAATGCTCTACTGCTGAGCAACCACCCCAGCCCTGTATTTTTTATTTTTTATTTGCCAGTGTGGGGGATCTCACACAGGGCCTGGAGCTAGGCAGCTGTTCTGCCACTGAGTTACATTCCCAGCTCCCTCCCCCATTTTTTCTGAGAAGGTCTCACTAAGTTGCTCAGGATGGCCTCAAATTTTCAATCCTCCTACCTCAACTTCCTGAGTAGCAGGGATTTCAGGTGTATGCCACACCTAACACAATCTACAACTCTAGTTTGTTCAACTTGTTCCCGCTTTGGCCATTAGAAGCTGTTGCTCTTGCCTCCTGTGTCCCTTTGACATAGAGACCCTCACCTGTGTAGGTTTTTGCTTTGTTCTTAATTATTAGCACTGCCTGCTTTCAGCCACCAGGGGATGCTCCAGGTTCATCTGCATCTTTCCTGTCCTGTGTAAGATCAACCCCTTCTACCAGAGGAAGCTTTCCCTCAACTGTACAGGTAAACATGTAGGCATCTGGGAAGAAACAGAAGACTTACCTCAGGGATTCTCACTAAGATCAAGTCATAAATATGTTGCTTTTTTAACCTGAGTTAAATAATAGAAATTCAACATAAATAACTTGTATTTATAGAATTTAGTTATCAATGTAGGCTCCTTGGTTCTAAGAGGGATTTGAGGTGGTTTCTGATGTTACCATTGTTCATAGGAGAATTTGTCATTTCCTGAATGTGGGGTGGCCATGGCCTCCCTTGGTTCCTCTGCTTCCCCTCGCCTCCCCCACCTGATCTTGCACATCAGAGTTGTGGGGACAACAAGAGTGTCTCAGTCCCCCAGGAGAATGTGAGGTTTCTGAGGGGCCTGTTCTTCCTCCAGCAGACATGACTCGCAAGTCTTTGTTGATTTTTCTAGTTGAAGAATGTGTCAGAAGTCCTTGAAAGTAGAGTTCTAGATACTGTCCTCCCAATAAGTCATGTTCTCCAGAGGACCACGCCTCTTATAGAGTTTAATTTCACAGCCAAAAGCTCAGTGAAACCTGTTGTTGTTTTTTGTTGTTGTTGTTGTTGTTTTGTTTGTTTGTTTGTTTTTGGTGCTGGGAATTAACGTCAGGGCTTTATGCACCCTGGAAAGCACTCTGCACTGAGCAACACTCCCAACCCCTTAAACTTGCTCTGAGGGCTCTCTCCTCACCTGGATGACAGGCATCTTAAGTGGAGGGACAGCATCTTTCTTACTTACCTTTGTAATTCCAGCATTCAGTCTATATCCTGGTGTGACAGGTGCTCAAAAATGTTGACTAGACTTGAAGGTATTAATCAATATGACATCAACTTTAAATTGGGTAAGTCCTTCGTGAAGTTTGTTTATTTATCTATTTATTTTTTCTTTCTTTTCCTGTTTTTTTTTTTTTTTTAAATGAGAATTAAACTGAGGGGACCTACCACTGAGATGCATCACCAGTCCTTTTTAGTTTTTATTTGGAGACAGGGTCTCACTGAATTGCCCAGGCTCAGGTCAAACTTGCAATCCTTCCACCTGGGCCTCTGGATCTCTGGGATGACAGATGTGTGCCATCACACCCTGCTCATGGAATTCACCTCTGATCATGGGATTTCATGTGTCTAAGTGGCCAGGTGCAGTTAGATCAAACCACTAACCTGATGACTGGAACTAACTCACATTACCTTTTGGTGCCTCAGTCAACTCTGTATGCTGCAGTGATCAGGCCATGAGAAGTGGCAATGCCTGTAATCCTAGTGACTTGGAAGTCTGAGGCAGGAAAGTGGCGAAGTTGAGGCCAGCAGGGAAAATAAGTTTGATATTTCAGTAGGGATGGTGTTATAGCTCCTAGTATGCTTGAGAACCTCTGTTTCATCCCCAGTCAGTCAAGAAAAAACAACAAAAAACCCCCAAGACATCTAGAGCTTAGTGATGGAAAATGTGCACAGGGTCTCATGCATGAGCCCTAACAGAGAGCCTCATCTGAACTAGTGACATAATCCCATTCATATTTCTTCACTGATCTGGAAAGGAATCTCTTTCAGAGTAAAGGTTTTGTTCTTTAATTCAGAGAAAGAGGAACTGAATTCACATTTTTAATTTTTATTTTCTTCTCCCAGCAATTCTCACTTTATACCAGGTGATGGCAGTAAGGGAACACTTGTTTATCTGGACCCAGTGGGGTAAGTGCTGAAGCAAAAAGATGCAGGATGCTGAGTCCCCCAGAGGACAGTGTCTTTAGTTTAAATGCTGAGGCATATAAGCTGTTTTCTGAGAACTCTCAGAAACCTCAGCGGACTAGTTCAGGGTCAGGTTTCCACCCTGGGCATGATCAGATCAGCAGTATGAAATTGAACATTTTAGAGGAACCAGTAGGTGTCAGATAGTAGTTAGTTATGAGCAGTGAAATTTGAGCCAATAACACAGCAGGGTCATGGGGTTTCTTTCTTTCTTTTTTTTTTTTTTTAATAACAATCAGGTAACTTGTAGAAGAACAGGTGCACTAACTCTGAGAATAAACAGATGAAAACAAAGTTTATTGAAAATACTATCAAGAAAGAAAGATCGACTGGGCTAACTCCTGGCAGTGTCTACTGAGGTCATTGTAAAGTTAGTATTTATGGCCATAGGTTTCTCAACGTATTTCTAAGGGAAATTTCATGAATAGCACAGATGCACTAAGATGAAGTCTGCCCTCACTGACCCCAGCACCTGCATTAAGATAGGATTGACTTGTGGATGCAGTCCCCTGAATAGGATGGTCACCATGACAATTCCAGAGAGGACCCACTAGGGTCAAAAATTCCTCCAGCAGGTGGGAAGGGGCAGTCAAGCATCTGATTGGTAAAGACTGCAAGGGGGGAACCCACTTCTCCTGGTAAACAGCAAAGAGCATTCAAGTTGGGAGCAGCACTGGTTCCTTTGTTCTTCTCTGCTGGAGTTCAGCCACTCTCTCTCTCTCAGCTCTCTGCAGAGCCCTACTGTGCTCTCACTCCTACAAGAAAAATTCTCTTGCTTGGCTTTTCCTGTCTGACTTTAGAATGTCCTCCATGGAAACACCAGACCTGAAGTTTGGAGCTTGGGCTCCCCTGTCTCCTGTGACACTGGGTCCTTCTGTAAGCAAGACTTTGAACCTTGGGGAACAACAAATGAAGAATGCCATAGGAAAGGCATAAAGAACCCAAAGGTGAAGGCCAAAAGGAAGAGCATGATCTAATGGGTGATTGATGTTCTCTCTGTGAAAATGGGAAAGGGCTTTTGAACTGCTGGCCTTTTGACACTGTCACCAAATTGTATAAAGATACCATTTAATAAACAATAACAAGTTGACAACGAGCAACATTCTTCAAGTAACTCCATGATAAAGAAACAATGAAAAACTGGGGGGAAAAAAGAGAACAGGTGCAATGTCAATCGTCTGTAGATCTTACAACAGGATGTTACAAGGAGATCTTACAAAAAGAATTTTAAGTTCTGTAAGAACATTTAAATTATGCTAGACATATCAGACTTTTCTGGGAGTCATTTATTTCATACACTAAAAAAAAAAAAAAAAAAAAAAAAAAACAGCCAAACTCTCAAATTTGGGTTGAACTTGCACTAAATTGAATCTCTTTTAAACCCCACAAACGATTTTTTTTTTTTTTTTAATGTGGAAACACATGAATTTTACTGATTTAGTAGTGGATAGAACAGTCTCCAGAATGGCTGCTGATGGATTGAAGCTCTGAAATTTAAGTGTGTTGCTGGGGTCATGCAGGGAAAGTCCTTGTAGATTAGAAACAGGCCTCATGAGAAGAAGGCTCAGGTGACAGTGGCCCCTGCACTGACCAGGTGGCCCAGGGAGTGTCCTGCATCCTCCATAGGCTGATCCCCAGAGGGGGAGATCCTGGATCCGCGGGGAAGAAGGGCCGCCACGTGTTTCCTAGGACCAGGTAGCCCCTCCCTCGCCAGGAGGCGGGGCGGCACCAGAATAAAGAGGGGCGAAGGCCAGCCCTGGGGGTTGGTGTCCTCACCTCCACCTTGTAGCAGCAGCGCGCAGCCGCTCATCCGCCTGAGGATGGTTCTGGAGCACTTTGGCCGCTCCTTGCCCAGGGGCGTGGTATCCTTTGTGCTGAGCTGGGCTCGGAACAGATGGGGCATCACAGCCTTGGTCTTGGAGGTGGTCCCAGGCCCGAGTGATCGCTTCCAGGGCGCTCCCTGCCACTCCCGCCACCAAGGCACATCACTCTCAGGCGCCAGGGGGCGGGGTGGAGGCTGCCTTCCCAGGCGCTGGCGGCCCCCACGACCTCAGAGGACTCGTTTTGGCCATCAGTTGTGACTGTCCTGGTTTCTGTGGCTCCACCTTTCTGGTCCTTCTTAGAGCCGGCAATTTCTTGCTTCATGAAGAGTGAGGGGAGGATTGGGGTCCCAAAGGAGGCCTTGCCATAGTCAGCTGCCTTGTCATCTTCTGCAGGAGGTGTGCACGACCTATGCGAATATCTGGAGACCAAGAAATGCCCCAGGACAGTCCCACTGTAAACATGAGCCAAAGCTTCCTGGAAGGAACCTAGGGGGCAAGTCACTAGAACCTTCCCAGGAGGGGATGCCAATCCTCTGAAGGGATGTGAGCTGGACACACTGGCTCTGCCCAGGGCAGTCCCCTGAAGATAGAACGCTCTCTCAACCTGCGCTTCGGGCTGCTCCCCTTCCCAGGTAGGCTCTGCTCTGTGGCAGCAACCTCTGATGGCCTGGGAACCCTGGCAGAGTCTGCACTGGTGTCTGGAAAAGGATTTAGAATCCAGCGTCGGGGTTGTCCTTGAGTCTTCAGAAGTGAATGCCAACAGGATGTGTGTGCCAGGCTTGTAGGGGAGAAGCAGATCCAGAAATGTGTGAGTGTGAATAGGACCCACAATACAAATCAATTTCTTGAACTGCTTTTGCCTGCTCAGTTTAAGCCTTCTCATTCAGAGAGTGTTTTGGGAAGCTCTGTAGGAACTGCCTGGAGTTTTTCCTTAGACCAATAGCCTCTCTTCTGCTTTATGTAAACCTCCCAACATCTCTCCTAACTAATTGGTTCTAATAGCTGTTTCTTGGACTTTCAATGTTGCTCTTCCCAGTGGGTTTTCAAGCAGCAATGTGGGAGAACACTGAAAATTTAAGCTTTGCTCATAAGATAATAAAGAGACCCCAGGTGAGGATGTCAGCTCATTTTACAGGTGAGAAACAGAGACTAGGAGAGATTAAAAACCTGGACCACAGTCATTTAACTAAACCAGTGTTTGTCACAGTATTTTCTATGGACCAGTGTCATCTGCATCTCCTGGGAACTTGTCAGAAGAAGTTGTTAAAAGAGGACTTCAGCTGTGCAGGTGTAGCTCAGTGGGTTTAGCTCAGTGGTAGAGAGCTTGCAGGCCCTGGATTCGATCACAAGAGTGGTGGGGAATAAGAATTCTATGATTCAACTCAACTCAGACTGAAGAATCAGAATTTAAGGGTGGAAATCTCAGGTCTCTTTTAGCTTGGTGCTTTTTACCAGGCTAAATTTTGAGAGCTACACTGGGAGTGGAATTGAGGTTTCTTGGTCCAGTCTCTCAATTCTTTGCTTTTCTTTCCTGCCATTCTGGGGAGTAACCTAAGGTGTGGTGCATGATAGGCAAGTCTCTCACACTGAGCTAAATCCCTGGCTCTCTCAATATTTTTTTAAATTGGATTTTCTTTCCCTGCTTATTTTTTTAAAGTAGTGCTGAGTTTAGAGATTAGTCTTTTCATGGATATGTTCTATAGCACCACTGTTGAAGATGGCTTTCTGCAATGCTGGGATATTCCATACCTGGACTGTCCAATGCAGTAGCCCCAGCCACATATGGTTGTTGAGCTGTTGAAATAGGACCAGGTGCAGTTGAAGGACTGAATGTTGACATTGAATGAGTTTCAGCTAAAATAGCCAGAGATGGCTGCTGGCTATGACATTGGACTTTATTATCCACAATTTGTAGTGAATGTTTCCCTAGTGTTAGATTTTGGAAGTTTTGTGATAGTTTTTCTCCAGTTTTAATTGCTTCTTAGAAGGGAGATTTTGAAAAAGGGGTAATCATTTTTGAAGTATAAAATGTCAAGTTTTTTTTTTTTAACGTGAAGATAAGTAGAGAGGGGAAATTAAATACATGTAAGTCATTATTCTACCATTGACAAATCATAAACCTTTTGGTGTTTTCCTTTCCTATGCATAGTATTAAAACCCAGGAATATACTGTATGAGTTTTATGCACGCATGTTTTCACCTAACCTTAGATCATAAATATTTCCATGTCATTAAAATTTCCCCCAAAACAATAATGACAAAGAAACCTTTCTACAGGAATAGAGGAGAGGCAACAAGAACTTTTGTTAGAGTCTGAGATCTGAGTGTCTTGGCAAAGACAATTTGCTGAGAGTCATTGACCCAGGCAGGGTGTTAACCCCTCTGCCTCTGAGAGAGCAGACAGGAGCTCATAATTCTGACTCTTGGTTTGCATTCTTCCTGGATTATGACACTGTCATCACATTTGATAGAAATGTCACTTAAGAAATGATAACCTGTTCATGAAAAGTGACACTCTGAAAGGAACTCTTTTAACTAAAGAAACAATGAGAAAATAATAGAAACAATGAGATGCTGTGTCAATAATCTCTAGTTACAGTTTGGAAAAGAGATTTTAGAAAAAGAATTTTTAGTTCTTACACATATTTAAAATTAGACTAGACTGTGGGACTCATACTATTCTTGTAGTCATGACTTTATTTTATGGACTCTACCCTTCCTCCATCTCATGACCAACCAAACTTTCTAGTATTTTGGAATGAAGTCTAACTTAATTAATTATATATTTTTGGTGAATAGCCCCTGATCTTTCCTTACTTCTAGAGTTGAATTTTGGATTTGTTCTCATTCAGTGGTTTCCTAGGAATAAGTCTCATGGATTAAGACAGACTGAAGCCTTGAAGCTGAGTGTGAGTTCTGTCCTGACTCAGCCATTCCCCTCTGGGTGACCTTGGATAGTTACTGAGCTCTCCAAGCCCAGATTTCCTAGTGCAACAGCAGGAATAAATCCCTTTATCTTCCTGCTACCTCCCCAGATTATTGTGAACATGAAACAAAGTGATATAAAGGAAAGGACTTAAAGCACCAGTGTGTACTTGTCGGGATGACATAGTCAAACCTGAGCATCTGGTGTCTGTTTAGGGAACTCCTTTCCTGAGAGAACCACCCCAGAGCAGACAGTTGTTTTTAGACAAGGTTGACTCCCAAATATTACTTTGTTTGCCTTAATTCACATGCTAGGTAGCTACTCATACTTCAGGGCCTATTGCCCCTCCCAGTTTCCATCCTCAGCAATTCCAGTAAGTAAATGTCACTTTAAGTGGTAACTCTACTATGCTTTTCTAGTGTAATTCGGATATGATATAAAATATATGTTATCTGTTTAGAAATCATTATACAAATGCTTTGTTTGTAGGATTTGTTCTAATTAATTAGTAGAATTGTGGATGCTTTTGAAGATCTTGACTTTAATTTTTCTATATTTTTTTCTAAACTTCAGAAAGAAGGAAAAATACCAGAAAATATATAATCTGAGTTTTGAAACTATAAGCATGGAGCTGGGGATATAGCTCAGTTGGTAGAGTGCTTGCCTCAGATGCACAAGGCACCGGGATCAATCCCCAGCCCCACCACACACACACAAAAGAAAAAAAAAAAAGAAAAAGTAAAGAAAAGAAAATATTCCCAGCACCACCACAAAAAAAGGAAAGAAAATATTACAAGTAAATTAGCTTGTAGTTTGGTTATATTGATATATTAGCTAGAATTTTTTGTGTTCATTATATTTTTTTCTCTTTGCCTTTGTTTTGGTGGTGGCGGGGTTCACTAAATTGCCCAAATTGGTATTGAACTCCTGGGCTTAAGCAATGTTTCTGTTTCAGCTTCTTGAGTTGCTGAAATTATAAACGTAAGTTTATTACTTTTTTTTTCTTTTTCTTTTTTTTTTTTTTTTTTTTTTTTTACTGATGGGGATTGAACCCAAAGGATAGTTCAACATTGTATTCCTAGTACTTTTTAATTTTTATCTTGAGACAGGATCTTGCTAAGTTCCTTAGGGCCTCACTAAGTTGCTGAGGCTAACCTGGAACATGCAACTCTGCCTCAGCCTCGTGCCTTATAAGCGTTTACAAGTTTTATTCTGATGTCACCCTAGGGGAAAACCTTGACCTACATAAATATTGTTACAGCCACAATTTCAGTCTTATGAGAGGTGTTGGGTGATTTCATTTGCTGATATCTTTTTTAATATTGTGATTTCTCTTTGTTGTTGTTGTTCTAATTAGTTATGCATGACAGTAAAATGCATTTTGACACATTATACATAAATGGAGTATAACTTCTCATTCATGTGGTTGTACATGTTGTAGAGTTACACAGGTCATGTAATCATATTACACATAGGGTAATAATGTCTGATTCATTCTTCCATCATTCCTACCCTCATGCCTCTGCCCCTCCCTGCATCCCCCTCTGTCTAGTCTAAAATACCTCTATTCTTCCTCCTCTCCCTTATTGTGAATTAGCATCCACATATCAGAGAAAACATTTATTCTTTGGTTCTTTGGGATTGGCTTAATTTGCTTAGCATAATAATCCCCAGTTCCATCCTTTTACTGGAAAATGCCATAATTTCATTCTTCTTTTAGGTTGAGTAATATTCTGTTGTGTATATATACCACAGTTTCTTTATCTAGTAATCTGTTGAAGGGAAGATTAGTTTCTTAGTTTAGCTATTCAGCTGCTGTAAACATTGATGTGGCTGCATCATTGTAGTATGCTGATTTTAAGTCCTTTGGGTATAAACCTAGGAATGGGTTGACTGGGTCAAATGGTAGTTCCAATCCAAGTTTTCTGAGGAATCTCAGTACTGATTTCCATAGTGGTTGTACCTATTTGCAGTTTCGCCTCATTCGCTGATATGTTGTATATTTATTTGGATTTTGATATTTTGATTATTTCTGAATTGAAAACAAAAAATTTATTGAATTAATTTCCCAACTGAAAACCATATACATGCACCCAGAAAAAATTTAAAAATCAGAGAAAAGGAGGGAATTCAAAAAATCACCCATAATTGCATTATTTAAAGGCAATCAGTGTTAAATATATTTTTGGTGGATTTCTCAGCAGTCTCCTTTGCACAAATAGTGTCATATTTATATCACTGTAATCATATTTTATTATGATAGGCATTCTCCACATGCTCATTTCCTTCAGTTTTAATGCCTGAATCATGTTCCACTGAGTGGATATAATGTGATGAGTTAATTTTTCTTCTATTACTGTATATTTTTAAAATGATGGAACTGGGGAATATTATGCTAACCAAAATAAGCCAATCCCAAAGAACCAAAGGATAGAGAAACTACTCCTGTACCTGCCAATGTTTTGGACCTGAAGTTTTTCAAACATTTTAACATCATTGTCTTAAAGACCTACAATTAGAAGTATTGGATTAAAGAATATGAATATTTCTTGGATTCTTGGTACATAGTGGTAGGTTGTAATTAAGTTTGGACTTATTTGGTGCCTAAATATACTTTGGATAATAATGTGCTAAGCCTGGAACAGAGAAAATTTTATGAAGAAAGTGGATTTCTTGTTATTAAAAATCTAGTATCTGATGCTGATATTCAACGCTTTAGGTAAAGTAAAACTCTTGGTTATTTTACAAAATGTGTATTATGGCATTTATGTCATTTGCAGGAAAGTGGGTGAAACTGGACAACATCAACAGGCTGACTCAGAGTCAAGGGTCATTGTGTTCTCTCACTTGGAAACTAGAGAGAAGAAAGGGGTAAAAAGAGGTCTCATGAAAATAGAAGGGAGATCGATAAAGTACAGCAACAGGTTCTGTGGGAGGGAGAAGAGGTGAGAGAAAGGGGAGATGACCCAAGAATTCTATGTGCAGATATGAATATACCACAATGATATAATTATTAGGTTTAATTATAAGGCATGAATAAATATTGATTTACTATGTATTACATGTATGTAATGGGAATACAAGTTAGATTAGCCTTTTCAAGTTCATGTAATTTTGAGTGATGTGGTTTGTTGGGATGTGTTATGAGCATAGGCTCTGGAGCCAGACTTTCTGGCCTTAATCTCAGTTCTACCTCTTAACATGGTATGTCCCACACAGGTGGCGTTTCCCACACAGGTGGAATGTCCCACATAGTCACTTTAGTTTTCCATACCTGTGTGTACTCCTCTGTAAAATGTCCATAATAATAGTACTGATCTCCTAGCATTGTTGATAGGACAAAAAATGTAAAATATGTGGAGAGTACCATGAAGAGGGCCTGGCATCAGGTAGTTGTTACAGGAGTATTTGCTACTACAGGCCAAGCATCCTTAATCTAAAAATTCAATATCCAAATCATTGAGCACCAAGATGATGTCACAAGAGGAAAATTCTGCACTTGACTCCATGTGATGGTCATGGCCACAACACACATACACTAAAACTATTGTATAAAATTACCTTCAAGCTATGTATATATGGCATATAGAAAACATAAATTCTGTGATGAGCCGTGGGTCCATCTTTAGGGTATCTCATTATTATTTTATCATCATCATCATCATCATCATCATTTTCATTATTTTTGGTACTGGGGATTGAACCCAGGGGAGCTTTACCACAGAACTCCATCCCCAGACCTTTCTATATATATTTTTTTTTAAACAGAGACTTGCTAAATTGATTAGGTTGCTTCCACACTTATATCCTGCAGCGTGCTGTCCTGAGTCTCTATGATTAGAGGCCTGAGCCAAAACAATAAGCTCATTATGTATAAGCCAATATAACAAAATCCAAAAAAAACCTAAAATCTGAAATACTTCGAAGTATTTCAGATAAGGAATACTCAGCCTGTATTATTACAATGTAATTATGAAACTATTTCTCCACTGGTGTGTTAAGCCAAGCAATATTTTCATCCTGGTCATAGACTCCAGCTAGGAGGCCACGATTACTGAGTTGGCCATTTTCTCTTCCCTGCCATCAAAATTATTTTACTAGGCCTGAGGGCTGACAAAGTAGAAAGAAAATACTCCTGTACCTGCCAGTCTTTGCTCAAGTTCAGGCCAACCAGGGGGTTGGAGCAGAGGTCATGACATTGTTTGTAATTTAATTATCTAGGGTTGAATTTGAAAAAATCTGCAAAAAGGAGTCGAAAGCAGCAGGACTACTGGTCATGAGAGATGTGTCCCTTGTAAAATCAGAATACATTCTAAGTGAGAAAACAATCTTGAAGGTACAGAATTTCCATGAAGATAAGGAGCTCTTCAGATACTGCACTCTCCCAGAGATTAGAGACTGCTCTTGTTTTGGTTTCTCCTTCATAGCCAGCCTGCAGGTCTTCCCCAAGACCTGGTGATTGTCCTGAATGTAACCCCTTTCTACACATGGTGCTAGAGTGGTGGGTCTCAGCTGGAGGTGATTGTTCCCCTCAGTGGATACTGGCAATGTCTCAAGATTTTCGTGGTGGTGGCAACAGCAAGGTTGGTGTGCTGGAGGCTTCTAGTAAGTAGGGGCCAAGTATGTGGTAATGGGGTCTGAATCCTATAATGCCCTCTCTCCAAAGAATGATCTCACCCAAGATACCAATAGCACCAAGACTAAGAAACACTGCTGTGGAGTGTGCTAATTAACTTTTTATAAGGAAGACAGGAATTCTGTGTTAAAGAGAAAGAGCCCTTCTTAGACTGAATACCATCAGAGGAGAAATTGTGAGGCTGTTATTTGTAAATCCATTGACTTTTTTTTCCTTTGTTTCTCATCAGTGGAGGTATGAATTTTTTTTTTACATTTAAATTAGTTTTGATTCAATCTATTTGTCATACTAAGGGTTGAACTTTGGAGCCCTTTATCACTGAACTACACTCTCAACCTTTTTTGTTCTTTGTTTTGAGAAAATTGAGGCTGGCCTTGAACTTATGATTTTCCTGCCTCAGCCATTATTTTATCAGATAAAGATTTTCTTACCCAGAAACACTTTCTTTTTCTTTGACTAAATATAGTTTTTATACCTATAACCTTCCAATTTCCCTTTCCCATCTGTTAAACTCTTTTTATGTTCACATTCTGAAACAACCCTTGTAAATTTCTGAGTTTAGACAAATTACTCCATTTTAATGAGGAGAAATACTTTATGTTATTTATAGTACTCTAAGCAAAAATTAAACTATTATATAAAATTACCTTCAACTATATGTATAAGTCATGGTCACAACACAGTCACTAATCAAAACACAGTTGAAACTTTTGGGTCCCTTTTTATACAGAATCACATTTGTTTATCATTTTATGAAAACATAAACAGTGTTTAAGTATATAGAATTATACCTGTTGGGACTTTGAAATCTTAGTAACCTATTTTCGTGGATGACAAAGCAATTTTAAAATCATTTTTTTTTTAATTTACCGATTTATGAAAACACCAACAATGTTACCCAAAGGAAATCAAGGAGTTGAGGGTACTTGATACTGTATTTAACAGTTAGAATTTTAACTTGGTAAGTTAACCATATGTCTAACAGGCCCATTTATGAGTAATCCCATGTCAAATCTACTTTATTTAATTTTATTGTGAAAACTAAGGTATCAGACAGTGTATTGAACAACATTAGTCATCTCTCCCTTGTTGAAGAAAAGTCTAGAAATTATGAATATTAGACTTTTTGTAGACATCAATATTTTATTAGTGTTTTTTGACCACCTAGAGAGACTTGTGAGTTAAGTAATTTTAAAAACATCTTTACTTTAAATTGAGCCTTCTTAAATCATGTGAATTAAAGGTATTTGGATCTATTTTTTTAAAATTTATGAGCACTCATTATATGCCAAATTTGCTATCATGTACATGATATATGGATGCATACACACATAGACAACACAATACACAGCGTGCACATACAAAAGTAAAGGCTTTGTAGCTTTTCACAGATGAATCTGCATTGCAATGTTTCAGATATTTAAAAACTCCATAGTTGAATAAAAAACAGGATTGAGCAGAAAAACACTAACCTAGGTGTATAGGATCAAAATAATGAACTGAAAAAATACGGAATTAAGGGAAAAAAAAAAAACCAAGAATCCTAGAAAAAAATGACTGGCCAGTAACTAATAAAGTACCATACAATTTATTTTTTTGGTTCAGGCTAGTGTGAGTTCTGGTAAAAGACATTTTTTCCTAGGATCTTAGTCTGGTCTCCTACTGAGTCTGCCCTGGCTGAGATCTGGAAGGAACTGGGGAAAACTGCCCTTCTGAGCAGAAATCTCATGCAAAGGGTTTTAACCATTTTTTTTCCTAGTTGGTAATTGGACAGCTTTGAATGTCGAAAATTATGAAACCTTATTTTCTGTTACTTTTTTGAGAACAAAGCTACTATGTTAAGCTTCTTACTGAGATAAGCTGCTGACTGTTGAGCAAGTCTGTTCTTTTGTGTGACCATTCCTAGGGCTATTCCTCCTCTCTCTGTGACAAACAGGTTAAATCTTTCTCCTTAGGTAAGCTGAGGAGAGGGGCTCAAAATAAGGCCATATTTTAGTGTCTTTTTAAAAATATTTATTTATTTTTTTAGTTTACAGTGGACACAACATCTTTATTTTACTTTATTTTTAAAGAGAGAGAGAGAAAGAGAATTTTAATATTTATTTTTCAGCTTTCAACAGACACAACTTCTTTGTTTGTATGTGGTGCTTAGGATCGAACCCGGACCGCACGCATGCCAAGACTTGACCCACATCCCCAGCCCTGGTTTGATGTCTTAAAGGCTTTGAAAGCCTGCTCATAACTCAGAGGGGAGAAAGTTTTGGGTTACATGCTGTTCAGATATCCCAAAGAGGTCTAGGGTAAGAGGTGAGAACAGAAAAGCTGGCACTAGTATCCAAGAGGAAATTGACTTCTTGGCTCCCCACATAGAAGCAGGAAAAGCATACCTGGGACTCACAGGTGGTGATTGGGGTTACAGAAGTCATCAGAATTGGCTTAGGGCTCTGTCAGGACTGTGTGGAGGAATTTGGCCTTTTCTTTTCCCATCTGGGAAGTTTTCTCCTCACAGTGAGGGGCAGGATGCATGGGATAGTGAAGTTCCAGGGCTTGGGAGTAGATTGTTCTCTGAGATGCTGCTGAGATTCACAGCAGTGGCAGTGGAAGAACTGTTTAGCTTAGCTGGGGTCACATAGGCACCTGGTCCAGGAAGGAAGGGCACTGGGTCAATGTCAGAATGTTGTGCAGTAGGACAGTGATCATTCCCCCAAAAGATACTCTTAGGATGAGGAATGGGACACTTCTGCCCAGATACATAAAGGCTCATCAACTGTAGTCACTTCTCACTTGAGTTTCTTTAATAAGACATAACCCATTTTTTAGAGTTATGACTACCTTTGGAAATAGTTATCAACAAACAAATGTTGAACTTACTATTCTCTTATATTCTGAATATGACATAGTCCTTTGAACTCAGAAAAAATGAGCATGTTCTCCACTCTATTTTGGGAGAGTAATAAACCTCTCTAAGACACGCTGAGTAATATAAGAATGATATGAACAAAATTCTAGGTGAAGACAATGTCAGGCTGGGGCAAGGATGTTATAGATTCAGGCTGGAAATGACTAAGAGAAAGGAGTTTGCATACTTTTAGCACAAGAGGCAAAGCTTATCTAGATTGTTTATAATTCAATGATGAAGTTTAGGCAAAATTCAAAATTTTTCATTTGGTCAAAAATATCAATGATTTTAATATGAACATGAGATTTTATATTTTTGTGTTGCTGGGTTCAAAACCTAGGGCCCTATACTTGCAAGCCAAGCTCTCTACCACTAAGCTACATCCTTAGTGCATTGTAAAAATCTTCCTTTGAGACAGGGTCTTGCTGTATTTGCTTAGGTTTTCCAGAACTCATGAAGTCCCAGCCTCAGCCTCCCTTGCAGCGGGGATCAGAGGTGTGCACTACTATAGCCATTGCGCAGGATATTTAAAAGAACAGATATATGACAGACTTTTTTTTTTTTTTTTTAATTTAGGTGAGTCTCTTTCTTAGAAGAAGCCAGAGAACCCTTGCTTTCTCTGCCGAGTCTTAAAGTGTTCATTTTGGTGCTTCCTCCAGTGTAGACTGTGCCTGTCTTATGTTTTCTAGGGTGGAGTTAATGACATGTACCATGGGATCTAGGATATGATCAAGACCATGCCCAAGTGCACCTTGTGATGGAGAAGGGAGACACTGTTTTCTTTCACCTTTTGTTCATCTATGGATCAGGTCAGAACCAAAGTCAAGGATTCCGGAAAGTATGCATCTAGTTTATAAAAATGAGTGGGTTCAAAACAGAAAATCATAGGTATAGTAACATGTAAAGATTTATGACTTTTCACTAAACTGGATTGTTTTTTCCAGTTTACTAGTCAGAAAGTATATTTGCCTTCCTTGTACTTTTTTTGCTCTACTCAGTGAGAAGCCAGGTGCCCTCAGAATCCTAAACCTGTTAATCATGAATCTTGGTCATGTGGAATTGCTTCAGAGCAGTAGGTCCCCTTGCAGTGCATAGCTTCTGCTTCCTGAGGCAAAACAGTTGCTGAAATATTAAAATAGCATGTTAACTTTGCTATTTTTCCACATTTTCAATGACTATAATGTTATGGAAGATAATTTACAATTATTTCATTACAACATAGATCATAACTGCACTTTTTTTTTATTTGAACCTTGATATGGCTCTGCCTGGCACTGGAGCCTGTGCAGGAAATGGAGTTTAAATTTGGGGCAAATAGAAAGTCCTTCTGACAGGTGTGATCACCTTAAGATAACTTATAACAAGAAGGTGGGTTTCAGCTATTGTTTTTCAGCTTACATTTGTTTAGACCTTTTTCTGGAACAGAGAATACTAAGTCTTATCCTCAGCCTTATCCTCAGCAGGAAACAAGGTGGGCAATAATGTCAATGTATTGACCTCTAAATGTCCCTCTTTATTGACAGGTGTTCTATTTTTCTTTTGAAGGTAATTTCAGTTTTCATATCTATTGCCATTGTAATAATATCTATTGCCATTGAAATAATAACCTTTCCCAAATTTATCAGGGTAACCAACCTTTATGACTACGAAGATGATGAACCACAGGATTGTACATTTCTTTTAGACTTGAAAATATACACTCATTGGAAAAACTTAAATGCTTAAAACTGTGAAGGTCTGTTACTTAAGTGATTATGTTCCCTGTCCAATACATACCTTAAAAAAGTAAATATCACAGGTAGTTAAATTTTTTTTGTAATTTCTTAATTAACATTTATCTGGGGGCTGGAGGGAGAGGATGACTTACAAATGGACAGATTTGGGATGCCATGGAGGGACCTTGCAGTTTATAAATCAAATCATGGTTGGGCACAAGATTGCATGCCTGTAAAACCAGTGGCTCAGGAGGCTGAGGCAGGAGGATCATAAGTTCAAAGCCAGCCTCAGCAATGGTGAGGCACAAAATAACTCAGTAAGACCTTGTCTCTAAATAAAATTCAAAATAGAGCTGAAGATATGGCTCCGTGTTCCAGTGTCCCTGAGTTCAATCCCTGGTATCCCTCCCAAAAGAAGTCAAATCTTGCTTGTAAAACTTGACACTCTGAAAGGAGAACACTTTGCTTGGTTGTTGGCATTAATGGACGCTTTTCCCCATTATCAATTGTTCACTCTGCACATGCAATTTCCTGCCATTTTGCCAGTGCTGATTGCCACTACATCCATGTGAAGGGCACTAGTCAAGAAAACATTAAGGAAGAAATTATAGAAAAAATTTATCAATTCTACATCGTGGAAATTAGCATATACTAGTAGGTACACTTGCATGAAGTAACCAAGTAAAGATGACTGAAGTTTCTTGTCTTCACATGTTTAATTAATTTTTACTTTAATTTGAAATGAAAGACTGGGGGAATTCTGAATACATAGGAGCAAACAAAGATTTGGGACTTCGATGAAGGATCACTAATACTTATGGATGAGGGGCATTATACTGTGTTTCATGTGCTTTCCTAATTGATACACATCACTTGGAAAGTTTGTTTTTTGGTAGTGGATCAATGATGCTGATGAGTAATAGACAAATTATCAATCGGGGCAATTTAATAAACATCTTTACTTTTAATAAAACACACATTTTAGGCCTGAATCAAGAAGCTCTTCCTGGGCTGGGGATGTGGCTCAAGTGGTAGCGCGCTTGCCTGGCATTCGTGTGGCCCGGGTTCAATCCTCAGCACCACATACAAACAAGGATGTTGTATCCGCCAATAACTAAAAAATAAATATTAAAAAAAATTCTCAAAAAGAAGCTCTTCCTATTTATTTTATTGGTATGAGATAATGATAAGCAGATGTGCCCCTTCCCCCAAGAGACTGAGAGTGATGACTCTGGGTCATCTAGGATGTTGTAAGGCTCTGCACACCAGAGGGATGCCACATTGCCACTGGGAACCTTCAGAATAGCTTTCCAGGGTGGAGAATCTTGCTTCTCCAGTAGAACCGAAAAATGCGTCCCATGTCTGAAAATGCTCCATGTTGGTGGATTTAACCAACTGAAATATTGGAAAATATTTAAATATTAAACAATATTTCAAAAAAAAATCATATCTTTACAGAACATGTGCAGGCATTATTTTCCTTATCATTATTTCCTAAATAATACAGCCTAACAATTACATAGCATTTATATTGAACCAGATACTATACATAATTTAGAGTTGATTTTGAAGTATTTGGGAAGAGGTACAGGAGTTATTTTATTAAAGAGACTTGAGCATTCATAGATTTTGGTATCCAATGGGGGATCTTCCACTGTATATTAGTTTGTGAGATTGTGCTGAATAAACACATCCCATATTTATTTAATTACTCTATAAGTTAGAGTTTATGGGCCCATTTAGAATAACAATAGAATAATCAATAAACAATAGAATAATGCCAAACTATATAATTCTAAGGTATAAAACAATTCCATTTCCCCTTTCTCATTTTTTTTTTTCATCAGACCGCAGTAGAATAGTCTGTATAGCACCTGCTATAAAGGAGTAATTAGAGTCCCAGAGATTGGTCTAAGTTACAGAGCTAGATTTCAGAGTTAAGGCTATTCAGAAATCATTCTTTCCACCATACCCTGCTGTTTGATCAAAAAGAAACAACACATAAGGTAATCTAAATTGTTTTATTGATAATGGTGCAGGGTGTGTTGTGGCATATCTGTAATCATAGCTTGGCTGAGGCAGGGGGATTGCAAGTCAGGCCAGCCTCAGCAACTTAGCAAGAAACCAAAAATACAAAATAAAAAGGGCTAGGATGTAGACTAGTGGAGAGTGCCACTGGGTTTCATCTCTACCAGGAGGAAAAAAAAAAAAAAAGATAAAACCCAAGTAAAGCAGTAGCAAAGGGCACCACTTTCACTACTATGATCTTATCAGAGTTGCACCCTCAAAGTGGTTCAAACAAGTAAAGATAAACAGAGATAAGGATAGTGAACTGTTGTGACTTAGCATCACCCACCCTCCCAAGTGTGATCATAGAGGCTGACAGTTGGGAATCCATTGGCTCTGTGCAATTAGCTCTGTTTTTCAAATGTTGGCAAGAGAATTATTTGGATTCCAAAACTTGTTTTATTTACTAATCAATATAATTATCATAGCATTTTCCCCCTTTTTAACCATTTGTAGAGGCTAGAATTCTCTTGTCTTTGTCAGGAAAAGGCCAATATGTGTTCCATACACTCATTCTGTTTGGTATTGATTCTAGGATATTTGTATTTTTCAAGCTCAACTTGTGAAAGGAGAAAGAATTAATCTTTGAAACAGCCCTTAATTATAACTATTTTAAAGGAAATCAAAGGAAACAAGGAATCCTAGGAAAATAAAGTTTTCTGACTGGAATGACATAATTTTTCCTATTGTTTTCAAAACCGAGAAACATTGGGCAATTCATTGTATGAAGTTAATTTTGTAGAATTTTATTTTACAGTATTTTTACTGTAAAAACAGTAAAAATGAAATATTACTCTTTTTTGGAAAACTGATTTGGGTTTTCCAAAAAAGAGTATGATTGAAGTATGTTTTAAGCATATGCTTTAATTATGTTCAGTCAGTTCCTTTTATTGAATTGGCTCCTTATCTTGGCAAAAACGAATTCTTTGAAATTCGGTGTGCAATGAGATGAGCATGCCTCTCCTAGTCTATCCTCTAGATATGCTTCCTGATATGCTGTCATGAGAGATTTCCAATCTAGGACCATTCATAGTGCATTCTCATTTGGTGAAGGGCTTACAAAGGACATCACATGATCAAAATAAGAATGAGTCCTCATTCCAGCTACCCTCATTCAAAAACAAAATATCTTCTCCAATCTTTTCCTTTGTTTCTATGGAATGTAGACAAGGACATCTTCCCTTATGTTTCTTTCTAAGCAGGGCAACTGAAAACCTTCAGCATTTATGAATGAAACCTAAGCTGTTTTGATCAACAGGGTCATTTTAAGATACTTTAGCCTAAAAGGGGAGTGAGCCTGAACTGGGATTTATTTCAACATAGCACTGCATTTCTATTCCAGTTGAGGGCCAAGAAGCCCTGGTTCTTATTTTGTGGCTTCATTAAGAAAGAATCAGCCAGGGGTTTGGGATGTGGCTCAAGTGGTAGCATGCTCACCTTGCATGCATGCTGCCCAGGTTCGATCCTCAACACCACATACAAACAAAGATGTTGTGTCCGCTGAAAACTAAAAAAATAAATATTAAATTCTCTCTCTCTCTCCCTCTCTGTCTCTCTCTTTCAAGAAAAAAAAAAAAAAAAGAATCAGCCAGTTCCTTTCATGTCATTCTGCTCAACACACCCATGTGTTTCCATGGGTGTTAGTTTATTGAGGGGGACACCCATTTATTCTTAGCCCCAGCAGGAAATGAGCAAAGGCAAAAGAATCATTAAGAGGGCCTAGGGAAACTGGTCCTAGAATGCTATGAACTAAATGTAAATAAGGAAAGCGAGGGCAGACAGCATGCAGAGAGCACTGCTTTGATCTGGAACCTGTTTCAAAATACTTCCAACCTGGATTTGCTTCCCCTGCTTGGGCCTCCCAAGTTTCTGTGATTAAAGATGTACACCCCTGTGACCTGCTCTTCCTGATTGGAAAAACCAAATTTCAGGCTGGGGTTGTGACTCAGTGGCAGAGCGCTTACCTAGCATGTGTGAAGCACTCAGTTGGAGTCTCAGCACCACAGATAAATAAATAAAATAAAGGTCCATAGACAATTTAAAAAAAGAAAGAAAGAAAATCCAAACTTCACCAAGGAAAATGGCACAATTGTGAGTATCAATGTGCATCTGTGAGTGAAAGCCAACTCTTCTGTCAGGAACATGCATTTCTCATCTAATCTGTGTCCCTTCTCTCCATTAGTTCACATAGCAATTTGCAGGCACCCAGTCTGTAGTGGGAAGGGGAATGACTAGGGCAGGAAAACTAGGGCTGCTTTTCACCCGTGTGCACCTCCTTGTGAAGGGTGGGAGCAAACCTCTGCTGGAACATGAAGAGATGGGAAAGGAGGAGAAGGCTGGCTACTCAGTGGAAAGGGATCTGGTTGAATGGAGGTTAAATTCACCACACAGTAATCAAAAAGTTTATGCTCAAAGCACAAAATAAAACAATAATTCCTTCTAAGAATTTTGGGACTCAGAGTTGAGGAAAGCCAGAGACCTTTGCTCACATAAATGTTCTTGAAGCTCCCCCACTTTACTCCTGTGTTCTCTTAAATGTATAAAATTGAGATAAAAATATCTATACAATAAAATTACCCATATTACGGTTTTGTTTGTTTGTGTTTTTTTCATCAAGGGAGGTTGAACCAATACTTACAAACATCACCCACCTTTTGCATTCTTTATTTTAAAATATGGTCTCACTAAATTGCACAGGCTGACCTGAAACTTGCAATCCTCCTGCCTCTGCCTCTGTCTCTCCAGTCACTGGGTTTTAAAGCATGTGCTCCCATGCCTGGCCATCTTGGCCATTTTTAAGTAGAGTAGAGCAGTGACATTAAGTACATTCACACTGCTCTGCAGCCATTGTCATCTATTGACAGAACTCTTTTCAACTTATTAAACTGACACTCAGCCCCAGTCGATGCCAATTCTTCTTTCCCATTCCCCTAACCAGGGCCACCACATTCTACCTCCTGGTTCTATGAATTTGGTTACTTTAGGGACACTCAGATACAAATTATTTGTCTTTTCCTGAGAGGTTATTTCACTTAGCACAGTGTCCCAGGATCTTCCATACTGTGGCATGTGTCAGAATGTCCATCCTTTTAAAAACTGAATAATATTCCATGGTATGTCTATATGGCCCTCTGCTCATTGACTTCTCCATTGTGGGTTGCTTTCCTCCTTTCAGTGATGGTGAACAGTGGGGCTGTGAACATGGATGTACACATATCTCTTAGAGAAGCTGCTTTCCATTCTTGTAGTATCTTTTGCCTTTTAATTCCAGAAGCTGAATTACTGGATCATATGGAAGTTCTCTCCCCCCCCCCCAAGGGGTGGTAGGGTGGCACAATTGAATTCATGGGCACTTAATCACTGGGCCATATCCCCAGTCCTTTCTCTGTATTTCATTTAGAGACAGGGTCTTACTGAGTTGCTGAGAGCCTCACTAAGTTACTGAGGCTGGCTTATAGCTCATGAGCTACTGGGATTACATTCATGGGTCACTGCCTCCTTTTCCTATGGGATTTCTATTTTTAATTTGTGAGGAATCGCCACACTGTTTTATCTAGTGTCTGCAACATTTCAAATTCCCACCTAATGGTGAAGCAGGCTTCCAGAGTCTCCATATCTTTCCAGCCACTGTTGACTTTCTATTTGTTTATAGTAACCATTTTACCCATCCCCCACCACATTGGGGCCTCAACCAAGGATGTTTTCTTGTAAACAAAGTCTGGGACAATCATCTCACCTCCCCAAAGGGCAGATGATCCTGCATGTGGTTGCCTTGGCTGGGAGTGTTTCCATGGAAAGGTGAAAGGCTATTGCATTGTGGCTCTGCCACTTCCTAGCAAATTAACTTCTCTGAGCCTGTTTCTTCCTCTAGGAAACAGCAATAATTGGGCTACATATTAGGATGATTGTAGGAAATCAACAGCACAATATGCTAAATAGATGAATAAATAAATGGAGGAGAGGAGAAAACCTCCTTTACAGAAGAATATTTGCATGGTCCAATTCCTTTCAGGAAAAAAGAACATATTCTCAGTGGCTGGCGATGCTGTTGGTAGATAGCCTTCAGGTGTGGCCTTGGCTTCCAAGCTGCCCTCCTGGCTATGAGTGTCATAATTTCTCCAAATTTCACAAGAAAGCAGGAGCTGAATCTCCAAACCTCAGTCCTTGTGTTCCACCTCCACCACCAGCAACAACAACAACAACAACAAAAAAAAAAAAATCCCTTAAAATTCAGGCAGCAAAAGTGAAACAAGGGAACTTTACTATGTGAAAGTGAGGTGAGAGTAAAGTAGAAGAAAGAGAGGCTTATGAACAAGAACAGAGAATGTCAAAGAAGGCAATGCTGTCTCCACATTTACTCCTATTTGATGTTTACCAGGAGAACTGGGGACCTTCTGTACTCTTTGTCAATCAGGTGTTCAACTCTTGCTTCACAGGTGGCAGTAGAAGTTTTGACCTTAGTTAGTCCTCTCCAGAACTATCATGGTGGCCATCCTATTTAGGTGGGCTTCATCTACAAGTTAATACCATCTTTCTTTCTTTGGTGCTGGGGACTGAACTCAGGGGCCCTCGGCCACTAAGCCACATCTCCAGCCCTATTTTGTATTTTATTTAGAGACAGGGTGTCACTGAGTTGCTTAGTGCATCGCCATTTCTGAGGCTGGCTGTGAACTCACGTTTCTCCCGTCTCAACCTTCTGAGCCTCTGGGATTACAGATGAGCGCCACTGCACTCGGCTTGCTTTTCCTTTTCTTAAGCATGAAATATCTACAGGAAATATTTAGAATTTTTCTGCAAAGGAGGTTTTCTCCTTTCCTCCATGTATTTATTCATCTATTTACATAATTCATTGACTTCATCCATTCATTTAATCCTGTTTTTGTATTTGTAAGGACTCAAGGATATATATTTTACACTTGGGATCACGACACACTTTTAAATGTTTTTATATTTTCCAGTGCAAGGGATTCCACTCAGGGCCAGGAGCATGCTAGGCAGGTGCCTACCCATTGAGCTACATTCCCAGCTACCTCCCTTCTTTTGTGTGAACTTTTTTTTTTTTTTTTTTTTTTGTCTGACTTTAGATTCTCTTTTATGTGTATTCCAGACCTGAAGTTTGGAGCTTCAGCTCACCACTCTCCTGTAACACTGGTTTCTTCTGTGAGCAGGACTTTAGACTCTGGGACACAGTTGAAGAATGTCATGGGAAAGGCATAAAGAACCCAAAGGTGAAGGACAAAGGATAGGCCATTTTCCAGTGGCTGATGTTCCCTCTGAACAAACAGATAATATCTTACGGGCTAATGCTCACCATGTACTATGGCAATGTCACCAAATTACATAAAGACTCCATTAAAGACATGAGAGCAAGTTTACAAGGAGCAAAATTCTGGAAGTAACTCCATGCTAAAGAACCAATGAGAAAATGAGGGGAAGGAGAGAGCAGATGCAATGCCAATCATCTGCAGGTCTTACAACAAGATGTTACAAAGAGATCTTAAAAAAGAACTTTTTTAAAAAAAAAGTTCTATAAAAAAAAAGAAAAAAAATCAAATTTTGCTAGACCATATCACAATTTCCTGGGAGTCATTTATTTAATACATTTAAAAAAGGTGGTGGGGGAGTGGTAACCAGCCAAACTAATATTTTGGGCTGGATTCACACTAAATTAACTCTCTTTGGAACAGCACGATCGATTTTTAGGGGTAAACCTTTGGATTTTACTGGTTTAGCAGTGGAGAGAAGAGTCGCAAGTATGGTTGGTGGTTGATGGACTGAAGCTATGAAGTTAAGAGCGTTGCTCTGGTCATCCAGGGAGGGTCCCTGTGGATTAGAAACAGCGCACAGGAGAAGAAGGAGCCCAGGTGCCAGGTGACCCAGCTGATCTGGGGGCCCTGGGAGTCTCTCCGCCTGGCGCGGGAGGCGGAGCCCCGGAGTCGCGCAGGGCTGCTGCGCCTTCCCTCTCTCGCCAGGAGGCGGGGCGGCCCGGAAATGAAGTGGAGCCCGGCCCCGCAGGTGGGTGTCCTCGTCGCCGCCATGGAGCAGCAGTGCGCCTCAGCTCGCCTGCGGATTGTTCTGGGGCACCTCGTCGGCCCTTCGGCTGGGACCTTAGTATCCTTTGGGCTGGGCTGGGCTCGGTCCAGATGGAGCACAGCAGCCTAGTCTTTGGGGGTGGCCCGGGTCTAGGTGGTGGCCTCCAGGGCGCAGGAGGGACACTTCACTTGGCCTTTTTGATCCTCTGAGCTGCTATCCCTGCAAAGGTTACGTCTCAAACAGGCGCCCAGGATCGAGGTGGAGGCTGGATCTCCATGTTCTGGTGGCCCCCACCCCCTCAAAGGCTTCTTTCTTGGCGATTGGGTACAGGATCATCCTGGTTTCCCTGGCAGCTATAGGTTCGCTCCACCTTTCTTGTCCTTCCTAGGGCTGGAGGTGGGTCCCAAAAGAGGCCTTGCCATAGTCAGCTGCCTTGTCAATTTCTGCACTGAGTGTGCACCACGTCTGCCAGGGAATGGAGACCAAGAAATGTCCCAGGACAATCACACTGTAAATAGAAGCATAGAGCTGACTGGAAGGGGCTTAGAGGACAGGTCACTAGAACCCCCTCTAGAGAGGACACAAGTTCACTGAGGGGGTGGGAGCTGGACACACTGGTGCTGCTCTGAACCACCATCTGGAGGTGAAGCCCTCTCTCAGCCTATGCTTCTGGTTGCTCCCCTTGCTAGTGGAGCTCTGTGCTCTGTGGCAGCCTCTGGTGACCTGGGGACCCTGGCAGAGTATGCACTGGTGTCTGGAAAAGGACTTAGAATCCAGCACCTGGGTTGTCCTTGAATCTTCAGAAGTGAATGCCAGCCAAGGTGTGTGTGCCAGGCTTGTAGAGGAGGAACAACCCAGAAATGTAGTAGTGTGAATAGGATCCACAATTCAAATTGGTTTCTTGAACTGCTTTTGCCGCCTCAGCTTAAGCCTTCTCATTCAGAGAGTGCTTTGGGAAGCTCTGTAGGAACTGCTTGAAGTTTTTCTTTAGGCCAGTAGCCTCTCTTCTGCATTTTGTTAACATCCTGACATCTCTCCTAAAGTTGAGTCTAATACCTGTGTCTTGGACTTTCAGTGTTGCTCTTCCCAGTGGGTTTCCAAGCAGCAACATGGAAGAACATTGCCAGTTTAAACTTTGTCCATAGGACTGTAAAGTGGTAAAGAGACTCCAGGAGAGGATGTCAGCTCATTTTACAGTGAGAAACAGAGAATAGAAGAGATTAAAAATTTGAACTATTTAACTATACCAATGTTTGTCATAGTGTGGTCCATAGACCAGTGGCATCTGGGTCCCCTGGAAATTTGTTAGAAGAACTTGTTAGAAGAGGACTTTGCTGTGCAGGTGTAGCTGAGTGGGTTTAATTCAGTGGTAGAGGGCTTGCCTAATACTGCAGGGCCCTGATTTTCATCCCTGAAGTGGTGGGGAATGCAAATTCTAAGGCTCAATTCAACTCAGACTGCAGAATCAGAATATACAGGTGTGGCCCTGAACTAAATTGTGGGAGACCAACCTCACATGTGACTGAGTCATGAGAACAGAAACCTGGCACTAAATGCTGAGAGCTGTGATACACTGGGAATGGATATATTTAGGTGTGTAATTTGGATTTCTTGGTTCAGCCTCTCATTGCTTTGTTTTTCATCTCTGTCATTCTGGGGATGGAACCCAAGGTGTGGTGCATGTTAGGCAAGTGTTCTACCAATAAGCTAAATCCCAGCCCTCTTAATATTTTTTTAATTGGATTTTCTGACCCCGCTATTTCTGAGCTTAGAGATTAGTTTTTTGATAGGTGTTTTTTCCATATCAGCACAGTTGAGTTTGGCTTTCTGTGATGAAATATTTCATGCCTGGATTGTGCAATATAGTAGCCCCAGTCACATGTGGCTATTGAGCTGATGAAATAGGTCAAATTAGGATGAGCTGCAGGTGAGGAACTGCATTTTGGCATTCAATTAATTTCAGCTTATATAGCCAGAAGTGCCTGGTGGCTTTGATCTTGGACAACACTGGACAAGATTTATAGTGAATATTTCCTTTAGTCTTAGACTTCTTAAAGATTCGTGACAGTTTTTCTCCAGCTTTCATTGTTTCTTAGAATGATAGATTTTGGAATAAGGAATAATAACTTTTGAAGTGTAAGATTTCAAGTTTTTTTTTTAACATGAAGACAAGTAGAGATGAGAAATTAAATACATGTAAGTCATTATTCCACCATTGACAAATCTTAAACTTGCTGGTGTTTTCCTTTCCTATGCATAGTATTAAAACCCAGGAATATTTGTGCATGCATTGTTTTCACCTAACCTTAGCTTATAAACATTTCCATATCATATAAATTTCCCCAAGAACAACAATGACAAAGAAAACATGCTACAGGAATTCAGTAGAGGCAACAAGACCATTGATCTAGAGTCTGAGATCTGAGTGTCTTGGCAATGACAATTTGCTGAGAGTCATTGACCCAGGCAGGGTGTTAACCCCTCTGCCTCTGAGAGAGCAGACAGGAGCTCATAATTCTGACTCTTGTCTTGCATTCTTCCTGGATTATGACATTGTCATCACATTTGATAGAGATGTCACTTAAGAAATGATAACCTGTTCGTGAGAAGTGATACTCTGAAAGGAACTCTTTTAACTAAAGAAACAATGAGAAAATAATAGAAATAATGAGATACTGTGTCAATAATCTCTAGTTACAGTTTGGAAAAGAGATTTTAGAAATAGAATTTTTAGTTCTTGCACATACTTAAAATTAGACAAACTGTGGGATATAAATGAAAGGACTTAAAGCACCAGTGTGTACTTGTCAGGGTGATGTGGGAAACCTGAGCATCTGGTGTCTGTTTAGGAAACTCTTTTCCTGAGAGAACCACTCCAGAGCAGGCAGTTGTTTCTAGACAAGGTTGACTCCCAAATTTACTTTGTTTGCCTTAATTCACATGCTAGGTAGCTACTCACACTTCAGGGCCTATTGCCCCTGCCAGTTTCCATCCTCAGCAATTCCAGTAAGTAGATGTCATTTTAAGTGGTAACTCTACTATGTATATAAATGCTTTTCTAGTGGTAATTTGGATCTGATATAAAATATATATTGCCTGTTTGAATTCATTATACAACTGCTTTGTTTGTAGGATTTATTCTAATTAGAATTGTGGATGCTTTTGAAGATCTTGACTTTAATTTTTCTATATTTTTTCTAAACTTCAGAAAAAAGGAAAAATACTAGAAAATATATAATCTGAGTTTTGAAAATGCTAGCATGGGGGCTGGGGATATAGCCCAGTTGGTAGAGTGCTTGCCTTACATGCACAAGGCCCCGGGTTCAATCCCCAGCACAACACACACACACACACACAAAAAAAAAAAAAAAAAAAAAAAAAAAAAAAAGTAAGTATGTTTTATTACAACTAAATTAGCTTGTCCTTTGGTAAAATTAATATATTAGCTAGAATTTTTTGTTTTCGTTATATTTTTTTCTCTTTGTCTTTTTTTTTTTTTTTTTTTTTTTTGGATTTCACTAAGTTGCCCAAATTGGTATTGAACTCCTGGGCTTAAGCAATGTTTCTGTTTCAGCTTCTTGAGTTGCTGAAATTATAAACATAAGTTTATTACTTTTTTTTTTTTTTTTTTTTTTTTTTTTTTTACTGATGGGGATTGAACCCAAAGGATAGTTCAACATTGCATTCCCAGTACTTTAAAATTTTTATCTTGAGACAGGATCTGGCTAAGTTCCTTAGGGCCTCACTAAGTTCCTGAGGTTAACCTAGAACATGCAACTCTGCCTCAGCCTCCTGCATTCCTGAGATTATAAGTGTTTACTACTGTGCCAGACAAGTTTTATTCTGATGTCACCTTAGGGGAAAACTTTGACCTATATAAATATTGTTACAGCCACAATTTCAGTCTTATGAGAGGTGTTGGGTGATTTTATTTGCTGATATCTTTTTTAATATTGTGATTTCTCTTTGTTGTTGTTGTTCTAATTAGTTATGCATGACAGTAAAATGCATTTTGACACATCATACGTAAATGGAGTATAACTTCTCATTCATGTGGTTGTACATGTTGTAGAGTTACACAGGTCATGTAATCATATTTACACATAGGGTGATAATGTCTGATTCATTCTTCCATCATTCCTACCCTCATGCCTCTGCCCCTCCCTGCATCCCCCTCTGACTAGTCTAAAATACCTCTATTCTTCCCCCTCTCCCTTATTGTGAATTAGCTTTCACATATCAGAGAAAACATTTGTTATTTGGTTCTTTGGGATTGGCTTATTTTGCTTAGCATAATATTAGCCAGTTCCATCCTTTTACTGGAAAATGCCCTAATTTCATTCTTCTTTTAGGTTGAGTAATATTCCGTTGTGTGTATATACCACAGTTTCTTTATCTATTCATCTGTTGAAGGGAAGGTTGGTTCCATAGTTTAGCTATTGTGAATCCGGCTGCTGTAAACATTGATGTGGCTGCATCACTGTAGTATGCTGATTTTAAGTCCTTTGGGTATAAACCTAGGATTGGGTTGACTAGGTCAAATGGTGGTTTCATTCCAAGTTTTCTGAGGAATCTCCATACTGTTTTCCATAGTAGTTGCACATATTTGCAGTTCCACCTCATTTGCTGATATGTTGTATATCTATTTGGATTTTGTTATTTTAATTATTTCTGAGAATGTATTGATTGAATTGAAAACATGAAATTACTTGAATTAATTTCCCAACTGAAAACCATGTACATGCACCCAGAAAAAATTTAAAAATCAGAGAAAAGGAGGGAATTCAAAAAATCACCCATAATTGCATTATTGAAAGGCAATCACTGTTAAAAATATTTTTGGTGTATTTCTCAGCAGTCTCCTTTGCACAAGTACTGTCATATTTATATCATTGTAGTCATATTTTATTATAATGGCCATTTTCCACACGTTCATTTCCTTCAGTATTAATTCCTGAGTCATGTTCCACTGAGTGGATGTAATATGATGAGTTAATATTTTTCCCATTAATGTACATTTTGTGACCACTATTAATGTTTTGGACATGAAGTTTTTCAAACATTTTAAGATCATTTTCTTAAAGACCTACAATTAGAAGTATTGGATATAGGATATCTCATTTCTTGGATTCTTGGTACATAATGGTAGGTTGTAATTAAGTTTGGACTTATTTAGTGCCTTTTTGTCCTGTAGGTATACTTTGGATAATAATGTGCTAAGCCTGGAACAGAGAAAATTTTATGAAGAAAATGGATTTCTTGTTATTAAAAATCTAGTATCTGATGCTGATATTGAACGCTTTAGGTAAAGTAAAACTCTTGGTTATTTTACAAAATGTGTATTATGGCAATTATGTCATTTGCAGGAAAATGGATGAAACTGGACAACATCATGTTAAGATCAATAGGCCGACTCAGAGTCAAGGGTTATTGTGTTCTCTCACATGGAAAGTAGAGAGAAGAAAGGGGTAAAAAGGGGTCTCATGAAAATAGAAGGGAGATCAATAGAGTACATCAACTGGTTCTGTGGGAGTGAGAAGAGGAGAGAGAAAGGGGAGATGACCCAAGAATACTATGTGCAGATCCGAATATACCACAATGATATAATTATTAGGTGTAATTATAATGCATGAATAAAAATTGATATACTATGTATTATATGTATGTAATGGGAATACAAGTTAGATTAGCCTCTGCAAGTTCATGTATTTTTGAGTGATGTGTTTTGTTGAGATGTGTTTAGGAGCATGCCAGACTTTTTGTCCTTAATCTCACTTCTGCCTCTTAATATGGTGTGTCCCACACAGGTGGCATGTCCCACATAGTCACCTTAATTTTCCATACTGTGTGTACTCCTCTGTAAAATGTCCATAATAATAGTACTGATCTCCTAGCATTATTGATAGGACAAAAAAGGTAAAATATGTGGAGAGTACCATGAAAAGGGCCTTGCATCAGGTATTTGTTACAGGAGTATTTGCTATTACAGGCCAAGCATCCTTAACATGAAAATTCAATATCCAAATCATTGAGCACCAAGATGATGTCACAAGAGGAAAATTCTGCACTTGACCCCATGTGATGGTCATGGTCACAACACACACACACTAAAACTATTGCATAAAATTACCTTCAAGCTATGTATATATGGCATATAGAAAACATAAATTCTGTGATGAGCCATGGGTCCCATCTTTAGGGTATCTCATTATTATTTTATCATCATCATCATCATCTTCATTGTCATTATTTTCAGTCCTGGGGATTGAACCCAGGGGAGCTTTACCACAGAAGTCCATCCCAGACCTTTTCATATATATATTTTTTTGAAACAGAGACTTCCTTAATTGATTAGGCTGGCTTCACACTTATATCCTGCAGCGTGCTGTCCTGAGTCTCTATGATTAGAGACCTGAGCCACCACAATCAGCTCATTATGTATAAGCCAATATAACAAAATCAAAAAAAAAAAAATCTGAAATACTTCAAAGTATTTCAGATAAGGGATACTTAGCCTATATTATTACAATGTAATTATGAAACAATTTCCCTACTGGTGTGTTAATCCAAGCAATATTTTCATCCTGGTAGTGGATTCCAGCTAGGAGGCCACGATTTCTGAGTTGACCATTTTCTTTTCCCTCCCATCAAAATTATTCTACTAGGCCTGAGGGCTGATGAAGTAGAGAGAAACTACTCCTGTACCTGCCAATCTTTGCACAGGTCCAGGCCAACCAGGGGGTTGGAGCAGAGGTCATGACATTGTTTGTAATTTAATTTTCTAGGGTTGAATTTGAAAAAATCTGCAAAAAGGAGTCGAAACCAGCAGGACTAATGGTCATGAGAGATGTGTCCCTTGCAAAATCAGAATACATTCCAAGTGAGAAAACAATTGTGAAGGTTCAGAATTTACATGATGATAAGGAGCTCTTCAGATACTGCACTCTCCCAGAGGTTAAAGACTGCTCTTGTTTTGGTTTCTCCTTCATAGCCAGCCTGCAGGTCTTCCCCAAGACCTGGTGATTGTACTGAATTTAACCCTTTTCCACACATGGTACTAGAGTGGTGTTCTCAGCTTCAGTGAATTTTGTCTTCCAGTGGATACTGTCAATATCTTATGACTTTCCTTATTTCTAGAATTTTCTGGTAGTTACAACAGTGGGGAAGTATGCAATAGTGGCTTCTAGTGGGTAGTGGCCACAGATGCTGGCAATAGGACCCAAGATCCTATGATGCACAAAAGAACTCTCTCCCCAAGAATGATCCCAACCAAGATACCAATAGCAGCAAGACTGAGAAACACCAGTATGAATTGTGTTAATTATCTTTTGTTAAGAAAAACAGGAATTGAACAGCAAGGGCTCTATTAAAAGTAAATATCAATAGGTATGAAACTAGTGTAAATCTATTCATTCATTCATTCTTCTATTTGTTTTATGAAGCTTGTCAGTTGAGTTATGAATTTGCTTTTATTTATTTATTTTATTTAATCTTTTTAGTTATATATGACAGTAGAATGTACTTTGACATATCGTACATATATGGAGTTTAATTTTCCATTCTCAAGGTTATATATGATGTAGAGTTACACTGGTTGTGTATACATATATGAACATAGGAAAGTTCTGTCCAGTTCATTCTATTGTTTTCCCATTCCTATCTCCTTCTTTTCCCCACATTCCTCTTAGTCCCAATCCAGGGAACCTCCACTCTTCCTTCCCCCACCTATTGTGAGTCAGCATCAGCATATCATAAAGAACATGAATTTGCTTTTAAATTTAAATTGTGTTTTATGTTATCTTGTTTATATATAGTGCTAAGTATTAAACTCTGCAGCACTTTATTACTGAACTATACCCTCAGTCTTTTTATTGTTTTATTGGAGATATCAGTCATGCTGTGGTTGAGGTTGACTTTGAACTTATGATTTTCTTGCCTCAGCCTCCTGAGCAACTGGGATAACAGGCATACATCACTATGGCTGGCTTAAATTAATTTTTAAAAATTATTTTTCTTTGAGAGTAATTCATATTTCATGGATGGAGTTGGAGAACATCATGCTAAGCAAAGTAAGCCAATCCCCAAAAACCAAGGGCCGTATGTTCTCTCTGATAAGTGGGTGCTGATCCATAATGGATGGGGGAAGGCATGGGAAGAACATAGGAACTTTGGGCAAATGGGAGGGAGTATGGGGGCAGGAAAGTTGGTGGAATAAGAGGGACATCATTACCCTAGGTACATGTATAAGTGCACCTATGGTACAACTCTACATCAGGTACAACAAGATAAATGAAAAGTTGTTCTCTATTTGTGTATGATGAATCAAAATGCATTCTGCTGTCATATGTACCTAATTAGAATAAATACATAATCAAAAAAGAGTAATTCATATTTCAAGAGAATTTAATTCGTATTTCAAGTAGATCAGGAGAGTACAACATGAGAAGAAGTCTCTCTCTACCCAGCCTCACTTGCTGTGAGCTCTTTGTGCATTCTTCAGGAATTAGCTTCTGCATCCTCAAGTTTGTTTACACATACCCTCCCACCTTTGAGCATCATGTTTTCTTAACCATTTGTTTAAAATGATTTGAAAGAGACATCCTATATAGCACTTATGAAAAACCATCACCAAATGCTGTCAGAGTGTTTGACTCCTGAAGACAGACTGTGTTGGGAGTCACAGGCTCTCCAAAGACTAACTTCCCTATCCCCCAAGATCCTGGTGTCCAATGGTGAGCCCTGCTGGCTCACATGATCCTGCCATCCAATGGAGAGCCCTGTTGGCTTACATGATCCTGCAGTCCATTGGTGAGCCCTGCTGGCTCACATGATTTTTACCCACCAATCAAAAAGCACTCCATGACTACTGTCAAACCCTTTAACCATTAAACTGTCATAACTGTCAAACTATCCCCGGCTCTATAAATATGTAGAGCTGTTCCTCAATAAATGGGCATTTTCTCTGAAGACAAGCCTTGATCGTTCTTTCAGACTGCACAGGTAAATCACCTGTGATGTCCTGTTCAGCCCATGGAGAGAAAGCCCAGGTGAAATGATCCCCAACCATCAGTGCTTCAACCTCCAGTGCTGTGTTGGGAATGAAGTCTGCAAGTGCTCACAGAACTTGAAGCCATAGGCAACTCTTGGTGGATGAAGTACTACCATCCTTGACTTTCAGATTTTCTATTTTTCTTTCTCCTGAGACTCAAACTCCATGGGGACAGAGACCTCCTTTTTTTGTTCACTTTTGAGCCCCCTACTGGCCAATACTCTGCCTGGTTCATGGACCTTAGGGAAGAATTATTGAAGGAGTGGCCACATATATTGAAAGTGGTCCTCTGACAGCCCCAAGTCATGATGGAACCTTCTTATGCAGAGTCTCCCAGGAGGAGGGAGACACTGCCTTCTGCCTGGGCCACCCTCTATAGCTTTGGTTAGCAGAAGAGCTGATCCTGGGCTTCCTAGTTGATACCTCCTAGATACCCTTATCTTTTTTGTAGGGCAAAAGAGAAAGGTTACACTTCAAGCTTACTCAAAAAGTTCCCATTGAATGCTGAGTATTGGAGATCTGGAATGGTTTCTAACTCCAAGATTTCCATGTTTTGTCTGCAGTGTTGTGAAATACCAATTAATGTTTAAATTGTTGCCATTTTGTTTCTTGTGTGGACATTTTATGCCTCTTGTCTGCATTTCTGATTTCCAATGAGTTTGTTTTTCCTTCTCCTTTTTTCAGATTCTGAAGTATGTGGAGTGCTTCACTGGACCCAATATTATGGCTGTGCACACAATGCTGATAAACAAACCTCCAGATACGGGTAAAGGGCTCTTATTTGTTAAAGAGAGGAAAGACAAAAAGATAGTTTAATTAACACAGGTAAATGTGATATTCTAGAAGCATTCATGTGTGTAACTGTCAAACTTTGGATTGAGTAAATGTGAATGCTACTAAGTCTTATTATAGCTCATGTTATATCAACGTTAAAGTAAAAGTGATTTCAGGTGTTGCTTTTAGGGTTATTGTAACTCTTCCAATGAATGGTTCTCTGAAATGACAGTTTAAGAAATGTGACTGTTCTTATATCATAGACTCCTTCTATTCAACATCTCTAATCTTCACCAGTCATTCTTAGCCTGTTGGATTCTGCATTCCTGATCTGAAGACATCATTATTAGTAACAGGACGAAAGCTGTGACTATAAGTCACACTCAAGTCCTGGTGGTGCCTTATTTGGGGAGTCTCCCTGAGAACTCCCTGGGCCTTTCAAATATGGTGGTGGGCAAATTGCCAGTAGGCAGCTAGAACTCCCTGGGCCTTTCAGATAAGGAGTACCTAATGCAACATGGTGGCAGGCAAGTTGCCAGTGGGTGGATAACAAGTTGTTTTGAAAATTTTCTAATTGGTCCTCCCGTCTTCCATGATCGTGGACAGCTCGTGCCCCCTATGAATCTTATGAAGGGTGGACATTCATGCACAGTAGGTGATGACCTGACCTTTACTATGATTGGCCCCAGGAGCTTCCTGGTTTAAGATAACTGACTCTTACTTTCTGTATAAGCTAGCACCAGCTTGCAGTAAAGTGCTTCATCTTTGTCACTGCTATCTGTGTGTGTGCATTTTAATCTCGAACCTTGGCCTTTCATTGGTGCCAAAACCCGGGAGGGGGTTAAAACCCAATTTTGGGTCCCTCTTCCTTCTGAAGTGCCACTCAGGATGACCTGATCTCTTGGTCACTCCGAGTGTTGTGGTCATTTTCCTTTCACCTTATTTTGCTCACCAAATCCTAGATTCTAAATTCTCACAGTGACACTGATTCTGGAAGTATATCCCAGGTGTCTGCCCATTAATTCCCACCTCCAGAGACTCTTCTGCAAGTGGCTCTTGGAACACACCAAGAGATCCTTTTACAACACAGCTGAAATCAACCATGAGAAGGTTTTATCCCTGTGTACTTTTTCTTCCTTCTGACAGCGGGGAGAGGTTTAAGTGATAGTATGTCTTCCTCCATGATGTCCTTCCTTTTGAGGGGAGGTGGTCTGGAAACGAAGTGCCTAGAACAAAGCTGGGAAAATGTCCATGTGGTTAGTGTTTCTGACTGGACCTTGACTGGACACAGGATGACTATTGCTCTGTGAAGTAGGACCTCTAAGGGAACTGTTTTTGGTATCAGCCCCATAGAAGGGGACCTCAACTGTGCTCTGTATTGCACTTTGTAATCCTAGCACTTGGGAGGCTGAAGCAGGAGAAGCTCAGATCCAAAGCCAGCTTCAGCAACTTAGCAGGCCTCTAACTAACTTAGCAAGATCCTGTTTCTAAATAAAAAATAAAAATGACTGGGGATGTGGCCCACTAGTTAAGCATTCCTAGGTTCAATCCCACATACTCATTGAGACTATTCTTATGAGACTGAAACTCAGACCCATGCCACAAAAAAACAAAACAACAAAAAACTGAAGGAAAAAAAAATAAAGAAACTTCAAACATAATTGTAACAGTGTGTTTAATTTAATTTAACTAGTCCAGCGTTTTTAACAAAATAATTACTGCATGCTACCTCTGTGCCAAATATAGACTGATAAAGGAATAAAGCAAAACAGAGATGATGGTGTATACGCAGTTCTCTAGAAAAGAGGGTAAGCACCCAGCAACCAGAAATTCAGAAGATAAGTGTAGATTCCTAGCACCATCTTGACTGCTATTTCAGTGTGGAACTTGTCCTTTCAGACATATTTTTCACAGTGTTTGATGTGGTTATTTTTTTCAGGAGAAGGTCAATGTGCTGTTTATTCAGGCAAAGAATAATAAGTATAAGGCTTGAACCCCTTTTGACAGCAGGCTCATTTCAGGCAAGAAGACTTCCCGGCACCCCATGCACCAGGATCTGCACTATTTCCCCTTCAGGCCCAGCAATCTCATTGTTTGTGCTTGGACCGCCATGGAACACACTGACCGGAACAATGGCTGTCTGGCTGTCCTCCCAGGCACCCACAAACTTCCCTTGAAGCCACATGACTACCCCCAGTGGGAGGTAGGTCTGTCTTACCACTGAGTCTGGATCAGAATCACTTTCCCTGTTGTAATTTCATGTCAAAAACTTGGAAAAGAGACTGTTTTCCTTTCTCAGCAAATCATTGTCCTGAAATTTGCAATTGGGATCAGGAGGAGTTCAAGGACATCAGATCAAATATTCATTATACTTGTTCTTTCATCATATGTGTGAAGGCCAGCCAGTATGGACACTTGGGTAGGAGCTGCCTAGGATCTGAGATGGCGAGGCCTGATGGCAGAGGTCAGGCATCAACCTTTCAACTCTGGTGTTTGTGATGTGCCCAGTGACTGAAGACTCTTAGAGTAGAGGAAGGGAGGGAGGGATTGTCTCCTTGCCCCTGTGAGGACCAGCAGAGGCTCAGGAGTGGAGGTGGAGATTGAGCTGAGCCTTGAAGGACAAGGTAGAATTTCCTACCCCAGAAATTCTCTATGGAGGCATCAAGTCAAGGACAAGTGTGAACCTGGCTAAGGAGGAGGAAAGATGGAAGATGCTCACATTCCAGATAGGCTGGGTGCTAGTGGCACATTTTGGGACTTAGAAGGGGAGAAGAGCCTAAAAATGTACATTAGGGTCTGATTAAGAAGGATTTTAGCAGTGAGTCTCGAGGTTATAATGGAGAATGGGGTGCTTCCTTTTTAGGAAGCTGGAAGAACTTTCATTTTGTAACTAAAGTGTTTTTCAGCAATAAGTCTCATGTAAGAAATATACATATTTTGAGTATATAATTTGATGATATTGCCATACACACCTGGTCCCACAATCAAAAGAATCCATTGAAACCCTTCACAAGCAACCACTGAGTTACTTTCCATTCCTGTCGTTTAGTTTGAATTTTATAAAATGTTATATAAGTATAATCCTTTGGCATACACCTTTTGGGGGTGTGTGGCTTCTGTTGCTCAGCATAGTTATTTTGAAGTTCACCAAAGCTGACATGTCTCTCAATAGCTTGTTCTTTGTTCCTTTCCATTGCTGAGTAGTATTCTGTTGCATGACTGAACAATAGTTTGTATATGCATTCAAATGTTGATGCTGGGGAGCTATTAAGGTGCCTCTGCACCCATGAATGATGAGGTCCAATTCATTCTTCACAAATGTGTTCTTACTGTTTGAGGTCTAGAAGCCTAGACGTAGAGAGGAGATTCTCGGGATTTTCTGTGCAAGACCAGAAGAACCTGAAATCCTTGATGAATCACTGGCAGTATCTGCTTTGAAGTGAAAGGGCAGGCTGATGGCCTCAGAGAATCGCATTTGGTGCTGTTTGTTTGTTCTTCCAACTTTATTGTATTACAATTTTTTTAGTTGTAAATGGACACAATATCTTTATTTTATTTGCTTATTTTTTATATGTTGCTGAGTATCAAACCCAGTGCCTCGCACATGTGAGAAAAGGGCTCTACCACTGAGCTACAACCCCAGCCCTGTTCTTCCAACTTTAATCCCATCCAAGCCACCATCCTATTAGACAGTAATGCTTAGGAAGCATTACTTGGCAAATGAGAGTCTCCACCTCTCTCGCCATCCCACATATCAATCATCCCTACAGACACCATCATCGACCAGAAGCCCCTTTATTTTTGGCATGTCTTAATCCAATCAAACCAACAATGTATCCATTATACTGGGTCAAAGTTACAATGTTCTGCAGTAGGATAATGGTCATTTTCCAAAAGAATACTTTTAGCATGAGAAATGGGACACTTCTGCCCAGATGCTTAAAGGCTCATCATCTATAGTCACTTCTCACTTTAATTTCTTTAATAAGGATATAATACATTTTCTTGAGTTATGACTACCTTTGGAAATAGTTATAAATAAACAATATTTAAACTTACTATTCTCTTTGTACACTGAATAATGACATAAGTCCTTTGAGCTCAGAAAAATTGAGCCTTTTCACCATTCTATTTTGGGGGAATAATTAGGCTAAGATACCTTAAGTAATACAAGAATGATGTGAACAAAATTCTAGGCGAGGTGAATGTCAGGCTGTGGCAAGGATGTTAAGATTGAGGCTGGAAATGCCTAAGAGAAAGGTGTTCACCTGCGTTCATCACAAGAGGCAAAGCTGATCTCAATTACTTATAATTCGATGAGGAAGTGTAGGTAAAATTCAAAATTTTCATTTGGTCAAAAAATGAGTGAATTTATTATTAACGTGTGACCTTAATTTTTTTGCATTGCTGGGGTTCAAACTCAAAGCCTTGCACATGCTAGGCAAGCCCTCCACCACTGAGCTACATTCTCCTCTCTTTGTAAAAAATATTTTTGAGACAGGATCTTGGTGAATTTACTTAAGCTGTCCTGACCTTGGAATGCCTGACTTCAGACTCCCTAGTAGCTGGGGTCACAGGTGTGCACCACTGTACCCTAGGATCTGTGACTTTCAAAAATCAAATGTATGACAGACTCATGCATGTTTTATAATTTTAGAATTTAATTTAGATAAGTTTTCCTCTTGGTAGAAGTCATAGAACCCTTGCTGTCCCTGTGGAGTCATGCACAAAGTATTCATTTTGTGCTTCCTCCAGTGTAGACTGTGCCTGTCTCATGTGTTCCAGGGTGGAGTTAACACCATGTACCATGGGATCCAGAACTATGACCAAGACCATGCCCGAGTGCACCTTGTGATGGAGAAGGGAGACACTGTCTTTTTTCATCCTTTGCTCATCCATGGATCTGGCCAGAACCGAACTCAAGGATTCAGGAAAGTATGCATTCACATTAGTCCAGTTTTGAAAGGTGAATGGGTTCAAAATAGAAATTATACATATAGTAACGTGCAAAAGATTTATGACTTTTAACTAAACTGGATTGTATTTTCCAGTTTACATACCAGAAAGGATATTTCCTTTTTTTTTTTTTTTTTTTGTTTCCTCTACTTAGTTAGAAGCCAGGTGTCCTCAGGATCCTAAACCTATTCCTCTTGAATCTTGGGGTCATATATGGAATTGTTTCAGAGGAGTAGCTCACCTTGTAATGCACAGCTTCTGCTTTCTGAGGCAAAAACAAGGGCTGAAATACTCACATAATCACATTTGGGGTTAGGATTCTAGCTCAGTTGGTGGAGTACTTGCCTAGCATGTGTGAGGCAGAGTGTTGGATCCTCAGCAGCACATAAAGTAAAATGAAGACATTATGCCTACCTATAACTAAAAAATAAATTTAAAAAATATAAAGATTGGTTATTTAGGCAATTATGCCATTGTCTCATATATACCTTTTAAAAATATAATCATAGCTAGGTAAAAGTTTTTTATAGTTCCTTAATTAGCATTTAGCCTAGGGGGCAGGAGGGAGAGGCTCACCTACAAGGTAGACATATTTAGGATGCCAGGGAGGGGGACTTGCAGTTTAGAAGTCAAATCTGTGTGTAATAATTACTTTCTGCAAGGAAAACTCCTTGCGTGGTTGTTGACATTTATGAGATGCTTTTCTCCATTAACAATGTTCACTCTGCACAGGCAATTTCCTGCCATTTTGTCAGTGCTGATTGCCACTACATTGACATGAAAGGCACCAGTCAAGAAAATATTCAGAAAGAAGTTGTAGAAACAGTAAGAAAATTCTATGGAAATGCAAATACCACAGATTTGAAGGTATACTTGCATGAAATGATCAAGTAAAAATGTTTCAGATTTTTTTCCTCAGATACTTAATTAATCCCTGATTAAATTTGAGTGTAGGATATGAATCCTTCTAGGATACTTAAACAAACATAAAGGTTTGGGATTTAATCAGATCTCCTTTCTTGATAAATAATATTTCCATTAGAAAATCTGGTAAGACTCCAGAGTGCAATTCTGGGATCAATATTCCTTTCAGTAAATTTGCATATGGTGTTAATGAGAGGCATAATGTGCATGGAGCAGAGATGAAACACCTCTAAGGGGGCAGTAAACAGTGTTTCAAGTGCTTTCCTAATTGATGCACATCACTTGGAAAGTATTTGTTAAGTAGTGAATATTCAATAAAGCTGATAAGGAATAGACAAATTAGCAATCACGGCAATTAAATAAACCTCTTCACTTTATAGAAAACACACATTTTAGTCTCTGAACCAAGAAGCTATTCCTATTGTATTTCATTTGCATGAGATAATGAACAGCACAGGCATGTCCCTTCCCCCAAGAGACTGAGTGTGATGATAACTCTGGGTTATCCTGGATGCTGTAGGTCAATACATAGTGACTTTGTGAACCATCAGAACACCTTCTTAGGATGGAGAATCTTGCTTCTCCCTTTAGAACCTACAAATGTGTCTCTTTTTTGAAAATGCCCCATGATTGGGGATTCAATCAACTGAAATGTTGGAAAATATTCAGGATATCTAAAAATATTTGAAGGAAATTGCATCTGTACTGAACATATACTGACATTTTTTTTTCTCATCCTTATTCCCTAAACAATAGTGTATGTAATCTGGATATTGTTTTTATTATACCAGGTGCTATAACTAATCTAGAAGTAATTTGAAAAATATGGGAGGATGTACAGAGATTATTTTATTCAAGGGATAGAGCATCCATGGATTTTAGTATCTGTTGGGGGTCATGAACTGTACATCACATTTCAAGCTTGTGAAGGTTGTCTTGAATCAACACTTCCCTGATTTATTTTAGGTACTTTATAAGTTAGAGTTTGTCAGGCACATTTAGAATAACAATAGAATAATAGAATAGCAATGCCAAATTATATAATTCTAAGTTATAAAAACACTTTCATGTCCCTTTTCTAATTTCTTCACTAGAACCAGGTGGTGCTAGACAGTCTATGTAAAGAGGAAATAGAGTCCCAGAGATTGGTCTAAGTAACAGGGCTAGATTTCAGAGTAAAGCTGATTCTGACATTATTTTTTCCGCCATACCCTGCTGTTTGCTCAAGAATAAAAAATAAATAATGTCATCTTTGTTGCTTTATTAATAATGGTGCAGGATGCATTGTGGCACATGCCTATAATCCCAGCTACTTCATAGCTTGGCTGAGGCAGGAGGATTGCAAGTGAGGACAGCTTCAGCAACTTGACAAGAAACTGAAAAAATAAAAAGGGCTCAGATGTAGATTAGTGGGGTTCCATCTCTCATCTCTAGTAAAGCACAAGAAAAAAGAAAAAAGGAGAAAACCTAAGGAAACTGTTAACAATGGCATCACTTTCACTACTATGATTTCATCAGATATGTGCCCTCAAAGTAGTTCAGACAAGTAAAGTAAAGATAAGCAGAGAGAAGGGCAGTGAACTGCTGTGACTTAGCATCACATCTCCCCGATGCATCACTTGCGATCAACAAGGCTGACAGGTTGGGGATCCATCCATGCAATTAGCACTGTTTTAAATGTTGGCAAGAGAATTATTTGGAGTTCCAGAATCTGCTTTATTTACTAATCAATATAATGGTCATAGCTTTTTTTTTCTCTCTCTTTTTTTTTTTTTTAACCATTTAACCATTTCTAGAGGCTTGGTATCTCATTTCTTATGGGGAATAGACCAATGGAAGTCTTCCATACACTCACTATGTTTGGTATTATTTCCAGGATTTTATGATGTCTCAAGCACAACTTGTGAAAGGAGAAAGAACCAACCTTTGAAACAGTCCTTAATTATAACTCTTTTAAAGAAAATTGAAGAAAACAAAGATTCTGAGGAGAATATTTTCGTATTGGAATAGTGTAATCTATCCTAATACTTGTTACCAAAATCAAGAAAGGTATTGGGGGTTTCATTCAATAGAGTTGATTTTGCAGTGGAATGATGCTATGTGAAATGCTAGTGTTTTTTAGAAAAACTGATTTGGGATGAAACCTAATAAAGATGATGTATGATTTAAGTATATTCAATCAGTTCCTTGCACTGAATTTGCTCTTTGAAATTATACACACAGGTGCTATAACTAATTAGAAGTGAATTAAAGTTAATGGGAGAACGTACAGAGATTATATTATTCTTTGATTATTTACTTATTCTTTGAAATGCAGTGTGCACTGAGATGAAAATCTCTGTCCTAGTAAACACTCCACCTCCTAATTTCACTTCATGAAAGATCTCCAATCTAGGACCATGCATAGTACATTTACATTTGGTGAAGGGCATACAAAGGATATCACATGATCCAAATAAGAATGGGTCCTCATTCCAGCTACCCTCCTTCAAAAACAAAATATCTCCTCCAATCTTTTCCTTTGTTTCTAAGGAATGTAGACAAGGACATCTTCCCTTAAGCTTCTCCCTAAGCAGGGCAACTGAAAGCCTTCAGCATTTATGAATGAAACCTAAGCTGTTTTGAGGAAAAGGGACATTTTAAGATACTTTAGCCTAAATGAGGAGTGAGCCTGAACTGGGATTTATTTCAACACAACACTCCATTTCTATTCCTGTTGAGGGCAGCAAGGAGCCCTGGTCCTTATTTTGTGGCTTCATTAAGAAAGAATCAACCAGTTCCTTTCTTGTCATTCTGCTCAGCACACCCATGTGTTTCCATGGGTGTTAGTTTATTGAGGGGGCATCCATTTATTCATAGCCCCAGTAGGAAGGAGCAAAGGCAAGAGAATCATTAAGAGGGCCTAGGGAAACTTATCCTAAAATGATATGAACTAAATGTAAATAAGGAAAGCCAGAGCAGACAGCATGCAGAGAGCACTGCTTTGATCTAGAACCTGTTTCAAACTACTTCCAACCTGGATTTGCTTTTCCTGCTTGTGCCTCACAAGTTGCTGTGATTAAAGGTGTATACACCCCTGTGACCCGCTCTTCCTGATTGGAAAAACCAAACTTCAGGATGGGGTTGTGACTCAGTGGCAGAGCGCTTACCTAGCATATGTGAAGCACTCAGTCTGAGTGTCAGCACCACATATAAATAAATAAAATAAAGGTCCATAGACAACTTTAAAAAAGAAAGAAAAACCAAACTTCACCAAGGAAAATGGCACAATTTTGAGTCTCCATGTGCATCTGTGAGTGAAAGCCAACTCTTCTGTCAGGAACATGCATTTCTCATCTGTGTTCCTTCACTCCATTATTCATATAGCAATTTTCAGGCACCCTGTAGTGGGAAGGGGAATGATAGCAGGATGACTAGGGCTGCTTTTCATCCATGTGCATCCTCCTTGTGAAGGGTGGGAGCAAACTTCTGCTGGAACATGAAGAGATGGGATAGGAGGAGAAGGCTGGCTACTCAGTGGAAAGGGATCTGTTTGAATGGGGGTTAATTTCACCACACAGTAATCTAAAAGTTTATGCTCAAAGCACAAAATGAAACAATAATTCCTTCTAAGAATCTTGGGACTCAGAGTTGAGGAAAGCCAGAGACCTTTGTTTACATAATTGTTCTTGGAGCTCCCCCACTTTACTCCTGTGTTCTCTTGAATATATAAAATTGAGATAAAAATATCTATACAATAAAAATACACATCTTACGATTTTGTTTGTGTGTTTTTGTCATGGGAGATTGAACCAATACTTACCACTTACAAACATCCTCTACCTTTTGCATTCTTTGTTTTGAGACATGGTCTCACTAAATTGCCCAGGCTGACCTGGAACTTGCAATCCTCCTGCCTCTGCCTCTGCCTCTCCAGTCACTGGGTTTAAAAGCATGTGCTCCCATGCCTGGCCATCTTGGCCATTTTTAAGTGAGTAGAGCAGTGACATTAAGTACATTCACACTGCTGTGCAGCCATTGTAACCATCCATTGACAGAACTCGTTTTAACTTACTAAACTGACACATCATCCCCAGTCAATGCTAATTCTCCTTTCCCATTTCGCCTAGCCAGGGCCACCACATTCTACCTCCTGACTGTATGAATTTGGTTACTTTAGGGACACTCAGATACAAAGCATTTGTCTTTTCCTGACAGGTTATTTCACTTAGCACAGTGTCCTAGGATCTTCCATGCTGTGGCATGTGTCAGAATGTCCATCCTTTTAAAAACTGAATAATATTCCATGGTATGTCTATATGGCCCTCTGCTCACTGACTTCTCCATTGTGGGTTGCTTTCCTCCTTTCAGTGATGGTGAACAGTGCTGCTGTGAACATGGATGTGCACATATCTCTTCGAGAACCTGCTTTCCATTCACGTAGTATATTTTGGCTTTCAATTATAGAAGCGGAATTACTGGATCATATGGAAATTCTTCTTTTTTTTTTTTCCTTGGCGATTGGTGAGGTGGTGGAATTAAATTAAGGGGCACTTAATCACTGAGCCATATCTCCAGTTCTTTTTATTTCATTTAGAGAGAGGGTCTCACTGAGTTGCTGAGAGCCTCACTAAGTTGCTGAGGCTGGCTTATATCTCCTGAGCCACTGGGATTAAAGGCTTGGGTCACTGCATCTGTTCATATGGGATTTCTATTTTTAATTTGTGAGGAATCGCTATACTGTTTTATCTAGTGTCTGCAACATTTTAAATTCCCACCTATTGGTGAAGCAGGCTTCCAGAGTCTCCATATCTTTCCAGCCACTGGTGACTTTCTATTTGTTTATAGTAGCCATTTTATCCACCCACCACCACATTGAGGCCTCTACTAAGGATGCAGCAGTTGCTAGACAAGATCTCTTAACTATGAGGGACTTTTGCAGATCCTCCCTACCATTAATGCTTCTAAACTTTGAGACAGGGCTTGCTAAATTGCCCAAGCTAGCTTTGAACTTGGGATGCGCCTGCCTCAGCTCCCAGGGAGCCTGGATTACAGGGGTGTGCCATGCCCAGCATTAGCCTTCTTGCTGAGTGTGAGATCCTGTGGGTTTGATACATTTGACCAAAATAAAATCCTAAGCCCTGACTCCCACAGACAATGGAAAGGTGACCTTGACTTCACAATGACTTGGTGATGGAATCTGTTTGGGGCACAGTTAGATTTACGCCTTGAGGTTTGGATAGGCCTAGGACTGACCTGGTGGTATGAATGGGAGACAATCCATTATATATCTGCCTTCCATAGTTGGGACAAAGCAGGCAGGGTTTTGTTTCTCTAAGGGGAATGCCTTGTATACAAAGTCTGGGACATCATTCCTCATCATCATACCTCCCCAAAGGGCAGATGATCCTTCATGTGGTTGCTTTGGATGGGAGTGTTTCCTTGGAAGGGTGAAAGGCTGCTGCATTCTGGCTCTGCCTTTTCCTAGCCAATTAACTTCTCTGAGCCTGTTTCCTCCTCTATGAAACAGCAACAATTGGGCTATGTGCTAGGATGATTGTAGGGAATCAACAGCACAATATGCTGTGTTGGGCATATTTGCATAGCCCAGGTTCCTTTCAGGAAAAAAGAATATATTCTCAGTGGCTGGAAGTGCTATTGGTAGATAGCCTTTAGGTGTGGCTACAGCTTCAGAGGTACCCTCCTAGGTACCTCTGAAGTTTTTATTTCGTGAGAAATGGCCATAATGTTAGCCATGCCAGTGGTTTTTCCAAATTTTTATGTTTTTGATGACATGGACAGTTTTGAGGCCTGCTCAGGTGTTCTCTGTGAATTCTTCTGATTCCAGTGTTCCTGTCTGTGAATTCTTCTGATGTTTTCTGCATGATTAAATCAGGGTAGAAAAAGAAAAGAGAAAGACATTTTAAAATAAAACCAGGGTAGTAAGTTTTGGGAAGGAGACCCAGGGAAAAGTGGTAATATCACAAATATTATTTGTTTAACTTGGCTTATCACTATTGATTTTGACATTGATCACTTGACTTAGGTAGAGTTTCAGTCTCTTCCTGTAAATGTACTGCCCAATCTCCATACTATATCCCTTAGCAGGAATCACTAAGCAATGAGGGTTTATGTCCCCCTTCCTTAAGGATGAAATATCTACAGGAAATATTTGGAATTCTTCTGTAAAGGAGGTTTGTCTCCTCTCCTCCATTTTTTATTCATCTATTTTATTGACTTAATTCATTCATTTAATTATTTATAAGGATCCAGGAATATATATATAAATTGGGATTATTACACACTTTTGAGTTTTTAAATATTTTCTGGTACAGGGGACTCTACTTAAGGCTAGGAGCATGCTAGGCAGATGCTTGGCCATTGAGTTACGTTCCCAGCTCCCTCCCCACCTTTTTGTGACATGGTCTGTCTGACTTTAGATTTTCTAATATGTGTACCCCAAACCTTCAGCTCCCCTTCCTCTCCAGTGACCCTGGGTCCTTCGATGAGCAGGACTCTGGACTCTGGGACATAGATGAAGAATGTCATAGGAAAGGCATAAAAAACCCAAAGTTGAAAAAGGCTAAAGGATGGGCCATGAGCTAATGGTTTTGTTCTCTCTGGAAAAATAGGATTGTATCCAGCTCTTAGTAGATCTAATTTAAATGGTCACTACTATGTACACAATTGCTTTTCCACTTGTGTCTTGGATATTATATACAATATAATATGTTGCCTGGTTAGAATTCATTATATAAATCCTATATTTCATGGGATTGTTCTAATTAGTAGAACTGTGGAAACTTTTGAAGACCTTAATTTTATTTTTCTATATTTATTGTCTTTTTCTTCTCTGTTTTTTTTTTATTACTTGCTCATGACATTACAATGATTTTGACATGTACATTTGAATCAAATGGGGTATAATTTCTCATTATAACCAATGTGATTCTGCAACCTGTACACTTGGAAAAATGATAAATTATATTTATTCTTATCTTAAGTAATAAGGGGACTGGTGCCATGGTGCATGCCTTTAATCCCATCAGCTTGGGAGGCTGAGGTAGGAGGATCACAAGTATAAGGCCAACCTTAGCAAAATCAAAGCATTAAGCAACTCATGGAGACCCTGTCTTTAAATAAAATACAAAATAGGAATAGAGCTCAGAGGCTGAGTTCCCTGAGTTCAATCCTCGGTACCCCACCACCCACCAAAAAAATAAAAGAAAGAAAGAAGAAAAAATACCAGAATATTATTAATCTGAGTTTTGAAAAGCCAATCATGATTAATTACATTTAAATTAGCTTGTTGTTTGTCTAAATCAACATATTAGCTAGTCCTTTGGGTTTAGCTTCATATATATATATATATAACATTTTTCTCTTTTTTTTTTTTTTTTTTGAGATTGGATCGCACTATGTTGCCCAAGTGGGTATTAAACTCCTGGGTTGAAGTAATTTTCCTGCTTCAGCCTCTTGAGTAGGTGGAATTATAGGTAAGTACTGTCACATCTGGAATGTTTATTCTCTCTCTCTCTTTCTTTTTTTATTTTAAAAATACTTTTATTAGTATTGATGGGTCTTTATTTATTTATATGTGGTGGTCAGAATAGAACCCAGTGCCTCACACATGCTAGGCAAGCACTCTACCACTGAGCCACAACCCAGCCCTCTCTCTTTTTTTTTAATGCCACAGAGCATTGAGTCCAGGTGTGGTTCACTGCTGACCTTCACCTCCAGTTCTTTTTCTTTTTTGATATTCATACAGAGATTCACTAATTTACTGAAACTGGCCTGGAACTCGTCACCCTCCTGCCTTGGTCTCCTGAGTCTCTAAGATTATCATCCTGCACCACTGTGCCTGGCCAGGTTTATTATCTTAAATCACCTTAAAGGGGAAGACTTTGACCTTCATAAGTATTTGTATAGCCACAGTCAATCATAAGAAATGGATTGGGTGATTTGCATTGGCTGATACGGTGTACTTTTATTTGTTTTTTGTTACATTGATCACTTCTGAGAATGTATTGATTAAATTGAAAATGTAAAATTTATTGAATTAGTTTTCCATCTGAAAAATCATATACACTCTAAAAAATATTTTAAAAATATAGAAATTAATTCACTAATTCCATTATTAAAAGGCAATCACTATTTTAAAAATATATATTTTTATTTGTCCTAATTAGTTACACATGATAGTAGAAAGCACTTTGACACATCATACATAAATGAATTTTTTGCTATATTTCTCCAGAGTCTCCTTTTCACAAATAGTGTCTTGTTTTTTATCCTTGTAATTGTATTTTATTAAAAAAAAGCATTATCTGTGTTCTGTATACTTTAGTTTTAATGACTGAGTCATATTCCATAGAATGGATATAAGTCATTAGTTTTTTTTTTCTTCCATTAATGTATGTTTTCTGACTATTGTTAATGTTTTGGACCTAATACTTTTAAAATATTTTAAGATCATTTTCTTAAAGTCTTGGATATAGAGGTATTGAATCAAAGAATATAAACATTTTTGGGGTTTTTGGTACATAATGTTAGGTTGTAATATAAAATTTGGGCTAATTTGGTGACTTTTTCCCCCTGTTATGATACTTTGGATAATAATGTGCTAAAACTGTAACAGAGACATTGTTATGAAGAATATAGATTTCTTAAATAAATAAAGAATATAGATTTATTAAAAATCTCATATATTCAATGCTATAGGTGCAGCAATACTTTTGGTTATTTTATATAAAAAATATGTGTTATGGCATTATGTCACTTGGAGGAAAATGGGTGGAACTGGAGGACATCATGTTAAGTGCAATAAGCCAACTCAGAGTCAATATTGTGTATTTTCTCTCCTATGTGGAACTAGAGAGAAACAAGGGGTGGGGGGTGGGAGGAGAGATCAACAGAATACAGGAGTAGGTTCTGTGGAAGGGAGAAGAGGAGATAAGGGGAGGTGACCAAATGATGCTCTGTGAAGGTATGAATATATCACAATGAATCCTACTATTATGTATAATTGTAATGCATAGATAAAAATTTATAAACTATGCATTATATGTATGTAATGGTAATACAAGCTAGATTAGCTTCTGCATGTGCAGGTATTTTTGAGTGATGTGTTTTGTTGGGATATGTTTAGGAGCATGGGCTCTGGAGCCAAACATTCTGGCCTTATCTCAGCTATACCATTTAATGTGGTGTGTCCCACACAGTCACCTTCCATACATGTGTGTGCTCTGTAAAATGTCCATAGTACTAGTACAGAACTCCTAGCATTGTTGTTGGAACAAAATAAGGTAAAATATATGGACAGTGTCTGGTATAAGGTACAGGAGTATTTTCAGATTACTGGCCAAGTGTCCCTAACCTGAAAATTCAATATCCAAACAATTGAGCACTCAGATGATGTCACAAGAGGAAAATTCCACACCTGGTCTCATGTGATGATCATGGTCACATCACAAACACACTTAAACTATCGTATAAAACTATATATATAAGGTATGCAGGAAAATAAATAAATGAATTCTATAATGAACTTAGGTTCCCATCTCCAAGATATCTCATTATTATTTTTGTTATTATTCTTTTTTTCAGTACTGGGGATTGAACCTAGGTGAGATTTACCATGAAGCTCCATTCTCAGACCTTTCTATATTTATTTATATGAGACAGGGTCTTCTAAATTGCATAACCTGGCCTCAAACTTACATCCTGCAGCCTTTCCTTCTGAGTCTCTGGGATTACAGGCATGCACCACCATAAACAGCTTATTATATCAAAATTCCAAAATCAATATTCCAAGATACCTGAAATCTGAAACATTTATAGTTCTAAGTATTTCAGTTAAAAGATACTCAGTCTGTATTATTACAATATAATCATGAAAATATTTCCTCACTGGTGTGTTAAGCCAAGCAGCATTTTCATTTTGATGGTAGATTGCAGATAGGAGGCCAGGACTTCTGAGTTGGCCATTGTTTCCTCCCTCCTTTCAGAATTATTCTACTAAGCCTGAGGGCTGACTTATGATAAACTGTTCCTGAATCTGCAGGTCAAGGTCATCCAGGGGCTTGGAGCAAATGTAATAATATTGTTTGTAAATTTAATGTTCTAGGGTTGAATTTGAAAAACAAAAATCTACAGAGAGGAATTGAAACCAGCAGGACTAATGGTCATGAGAGATGAGTCCATTGGAAAATCAGAATACATTCCAAGTGAGAAAAGTATCTTGAAGGTCACAATTTCCAAGTAATAAGGTGCTCTTCAGATACTGCACTCTCCCAGAGGTTAGAGACTGCTCTTGTTTTGGTTTCACCTTCATAGCCAGCCTGAAGGTCTTCCCCAAGATCTGCTTCTTGTCCTGTATTTAACCCCTTTCTACACATGGTGCTAGAGTGGTTGGTCTCAGCTGGAGGTGATTTTTCCCTCAGTGGGTATTGACAATGTCTCAAAACTTTCTTGGTGGTGACAACAGCAGGGTTGGTGAGCTAGTGGCTTCTAGTAATTAGGGGCCAAGGATGTGGTAATGGGTTCCAAATCCTATAATGCCCTCTCTCTTAAGAATTATCTCACCCAAGATACCAATAGAACCAAGACTAAGAAACACTGCTTTGGAGCGAGCTAATTATCTTTTTATAAGGAAGATAGGATCCACCATGCGACCAGTGCACTGGTTTCATTAATGAGGTTCTTGGCATAAAAGTTAGCTAGCAAGATGGAAATAAAACCCACAGACTCAGTTACCTTTTTCTAAGACCAGGTCCGAGACGGCTCCCCTCTCTGGTTCACACCTCGAACCACCCGGTAGGGCAGCAAGGATTACTCAGGGCTAGCAGGAGAGAGAGAGAGGGAGCAGGCCAGGGAGTAGCCTTTTATTGGGGAACAAGAAATTCAGGGGAGAATTCCATCCAATGAAGGTTGAGGGGGGCCGCACTCCAATGTCAGGGTCAGTGATTGTCCCCCGGGGTCAGTGGTCAGTCACACCCCCACACAGACAGGCTCTCTCATCAGGAGAGGGCCGGGAAAGCTCTGACACAGTTAGCCAGAGCACCTCAGACCCAAACCAGGAGTTGCCCAGTCACATGTGAGAATGGCTTCCCACAACAGGAATTCTATGTTAAAGAGAAAGAGCCCTTCTAAGACTGAATATCATCAAAGAAGAAATTGTGAGGCTATTATTTGTAAATTCATTGACTTTTTCCCCCTTTGTTTCTCATCAGTGGAGGTATGAATTTTCTTTTACATTTAAATTAGTTTTGATTTACTCTATTTGTCATACTAAGGATTGAACTTTGGAGCCCTTTATCACTGAACTACACTCTCAACCCTTTTTATTCTTTGTTTTAAGAAAATTGAGGCTGGCCTTGAACTTATGATTTTCCTGCCTCAGCCTTTATTTTGTCACACAAAGATTTTCTAACCCAGAAACACTTTCTTTTTCTTCTAATGAATATAGTTTTTATACCTATAACCTCCTAATTTCCCTTTCCCATATGTTAACACCTTTTTCTGTTCACATAATGAAACAATCCTTATAAATTTCTGAATTTAGGCAAATTACGCCATTTTAATGAGAAGAAATATTTTATGTTATTTATAGTATTCTAATCAAAAATTAAAGTATTGTATAAAAATACCTTCAACTATATGTATAAGTCATGGTCACAACACAGTCACTAATTAAAACACAGTTGAAACTTTTGGGCCCCTTTGTATACGGAATCACATCTGTTTACCATTTTATGAAAACATAAACATTGTTTAAGTATATAGAATTATACCTGTTGGGACTTTAAAAACTTAGTAACCTTATTTTCACAGAAGACAAAGCAATTTAATTTTTTTTTAATTTACCAATTTATGAAAATATGAACAATGTTACCCAATGGAATTTAAGGAGTTGAGAGTACTTGATATTGTATTTAACAGTTAGAATTTTATCTTGGTAAGTTAACCATATGTCTAACAAGCCCATTTATGAGTAATCCCATGTCACATCTAATTTATTTATTTTTACTGTGAAAACCAAGGTATCAGACAGTGTATTGAACAATATTAGCCATCTTTCCCTTGTTGAAGAAAAGTCTAGAAATTATGAATATTAGACTTTTTGTAGACATCAATATTTTATTAGTATTTTTTGACAACCTAGAGAGACTTGTGAGTTAAGTAATTTTAAAGATATCTTTACTTTAAATTGAGCCTTCTTAAATCATGTGAATTAAAGATATTTGGATCATTTTTTTTAATTTATGAGCACTCATTATATGCCAATTTTGCTATCATGTACATGATATATGGATGCATGAGCACATAGAAAGACAACACAATACACAGCTTGCACACACAAAAGTAAAGGCTTTGTAGCTTTCACAGGTGAATCTCCATTGCAATGTTACAGATATTTTAAAAGTCCGTAGTTGAATAAAAAATAGGACTGAGCAGAAAAACACTAACCTAGGTGTATAGGATCAAAATCATGAACTGAAAAAAAAACAGAATTTAAGGGGGAAAAAAAAGAATCCTAGAAAAAAAATGACTGAACAATAACTAGTAAAGTACCATACAATTTATTTTTTGGTTCAGGGTAGTGTGAGTTCTGGTAAAAGACACTTTTTCCTAGGATCTTAGTCTGGTCTCCTACTGAGTCTGCCCTGGCTGAGATCTGGAAGGAACGGGGGAAAACTGCCCTTCTGAGCAGAAATCTCATGCCAAAGGGTTTTGACCATTTTTTTTTCCTAGTTGGTAATTGGACAGGTTTGGATGTCAAAAATTATGACTCCTTATTTTCTATTACTTTTTTGAGAACAAAGCTACTATGTTAAGCTCCTCACTGAGATAAGCTGCTGACTGTTGAGCAAGTCTGTTCTTTTGTATGACCTAGGAATAACCTAGGCTATTCCTCCTCTCTCTGTGACAAACAGGTTAAATCTTTCTCCATAGGTAAGCTGAGGAGAGGGGCTAAAACTAAGGCCATATTTTAATGTCTTAAAGGCTTTGAAAGGCTGCTCATAACTCAGAGGGGAGTAAACTTTTTGGTAACATGCTGATCAGATATCCCAAAGAGGTCTAGGGTTAGAGGTGAGAACAGAAAAGCTGGCACTAGTATCCAAGAGGAAATTGACTTCTTGGCTCCCCACATAGAAGCAGGAAAAGCATACCTGGGACTCACAGTTGGTGATTGGAGTTACAGAAGTCATCAGAATTGGCTTAGGGCTCTGTCAGGACTGTGTGGAGGAATTTGGCCTTTTCTTTTCCCATCTGGGAAGTTTTCTCCTCACAGTGAGGGGCAGGATGCATGGGATAGTGAAGTTCCAGGGCTTGGGAGTAGATTGCTCTCTGAGATGCTGCTAAGATTCACAGCAGTGGTAGTAGAAGATCTGCTTAGCTTAGCTGGGGTCACATAGGCACCTGGTCCAGGAAGGAAGGGCACTGGGTCAATGTGAGAATGTTGTGCAGTAGGACAATGATCATTCCTCCAAAAGATACTCTTAGGATGAGGAATGGGACACTTCTGCCCAGATACATAAAGGCTCATTGACTGAAGTCACTTCTCACTTGAGTTTCTTTAATAAGACATAACCCATTTTTTAGAGTTATGACTACCTTTGGAAATAGTTATCAACCAAAAATGTTGAACATACTATTCTCTTTTATTCTGAATATGACATAGTCCTTTGAACTCAGAAAAAAATGAGCATGTTCTTCACTCTATTTTGGGAGAGTAATAAACCTCTCTAAGACACGCTGAGTAATATAAGAATGATAGGAACAAAATTCTAGGTGAGGAGAATGTCAGGCTGGGTCAAGGATGTTATAGATTCAGGCTGGAAATGACAAAGAGAAAGGTGTTTACATACATTTAGCACAAGAGGCAAAGCTGATCTAGATTGTTTATATTTCAATGATGAAGTTTAGGCAAAATTCAACATTTTTTATTTGGTCAAAAATATCAATGATTTTAATATGAACATGAGATTTTATTTTTTTGTGTTGCTGGGTTCAAACCCAGGGCCCTATACTTGTGAGGCAGGCCCTCCACCACTAAGCTACATCCTTAGCACTTTGTAAAAATCTTCATTTGAGACAGGGTCTGGCTGTATTTGCTTAGGTTTTCCAGAACTTGTGAAGTCCCAGCCTCAGCCTTCCAAGCAGCTGGGATCACAGGTGTGCACTACTGTAGCCATTGCACAGGATATTTTAAAAAACAGATATATGATAGACTTAAGTATTTTTTTTTAATTTAAGTGAGTCTCTTTCTTAGAAGAAAACAGAGAAAACTTGCTTTCTCTGCCGAGTCTTAAAGTGTTCATTTTGGTACTTCCTCCAGTGTAGACTGTGCCTATCTTATGTGTTCCAGGGTGGAGTTAATGCCATGTACCATGGGAACTAGGACTATGACCAAGACCATGCCTGAGTGCACCTTGTGATGGAGAAAAGAGACACTGTTTTCTTTCACCTTTTGCTCATCCATGGATCTGGTCGGAACCAAACTCAAGGATTCCAGAAAGTAAGCATCTAGTTTTTAAAGATGAGTTGGTTTAAAACAGAAAATCATAGGTATAGTAACATGTAAAGATTGACTTTTCACTAAACTGAACTCTTTTTTCCAGTTTACTTGCCAGAAAGTATATTTGCCTTTCTTGTTCTTTTTTTGCTCTACTCAGTGAGAAGCCAGGTGCTCTCAGGATCCTAAACCTGTTAATCATGAATCTTGGTCATTTGTGGAATTGCTTCAGAGCAGTAGGTTGCCTTGCAGTGCACAGCTTCTGTTTGCTGAGACAAAAACAGTTGCTGAATTATTAAAATAGAATGTTAACTTTGCTATTTTTCCACATTTTCAATGACTATAATATTATGGAAGATTATTTATAATTATTCATAACAACATGGATCCTAAGTGCACATTTTTTTTTTAAATTAGAACCTTGATATGCCTCTGCCTGGCACTGGGGTCTGTGCAAGAAATGGAGTTTAAATTGGGTGCAAATAGAAAGTCCTTCTGACAGGTGTGATCACCTTAAGATAACTAACTTGTGAAAAAGAAGGTGGGTTTTAGCTATTGTTTTTCAGCTTACATTTGTTTAGACCTTTTTCTGGAACAGGAAGAACTAAGTCACCTCTGCCTTATCCTCAGCATGAAACAAGCTGGGTAAAAATGTCAATGTATTCACCTCTAAATGTCCCTCTTTATTGACAGGTGTGCTATTTTTCTTTTGAAGGTTATTTCTGCTTTCATATCTATTGCCATTGTAATAATATCTATTGCCATTGCAATAATAACCTTTCCCGAATTTATCAGGGTAACCAACCTTTATGACGAACCACAGGATTGTACATTTCTTTTAGATTTGAAAATATACACTCATTGGAAAAACTTAAATGCTTAAAACTGTGAAAGTCTGTTACTTAAGTGATTATGTTCCCTGTCCAATACATACCTTAGAAAAGTAAATATCACAGCTATTTATTTATTTATTTATTTATTTTAATTTCTTAATTAAAATTTAGCTAGGGGGCTGGAGGGAGAGGATGACGTACAAAGGGACAGATTTGGGATGCCATGGAGAGGCCTGGCAGTTTATAAATCAAATCCTGGTTGGGCACAGTATCGCATTCCTGTAATCCCAGTGGCTCAGGAGGCTAAGGCAGGAGGATCACAAGTTCAAAGCCAGCCTCAGCAATGGTGAGGCACTAAGCAACTCAGGGAGACCATGTCTCTAAATAAAATACAAAATAGAGCTGGGGATGTGGCTCTGTGGTCAAGTGTCCCTGAATTCAATCCCTGGTATTCCCCCCCAAAAGAAGTTAAATCTTGGTTGTAAGACTTGAAGCTCTGAAAAGGGAACATCTTGCTTGGTTGTTGGCATTAATGAGACACTTTTCTCCATTATCAATTGTTAACTCTGCACAAGAAATTTTGTGCCATTTTGCCACTACATCGATGTGAAGGGCACTAATCAAGAAAACATTGATAAAGAAATTATAGAACAAATTGATAAATTCTACAGTGTGGAAAGTAGCATAGACTTGAAGGTACACTTGCATGAAATAACCAAGTAAAGGTGTCTGAGGTTTCTTGTCTTCACATGTTTAATTCATCCCTAATTTAATTTGAAATGAAAGATAGTGGGAATTCTGAATACATAGGAGCAAACATAAAGATTTGGGACTTCGATGAAGGATCACTAATGCTTGTGGATGAGGGACATTACACAGTGTTTCATGTGCTTTCCTAATTGATACATATCACTTGGAAAGTATTTGTTTTTAAGTAATGGATACTCAATGATGCTGATGAGCAATAGACAAATTATCAATCAGTGCAATTTAATAAACATCTTCACTTTTTATAAAACACACATTTTAGGCCCTAGACTAAGGAGCTATTTGTATTTATTTGATTTCTATTAGATAATGATAATGCAGGCATGCATCTTCCCCCAAGAGACTGAGGGTGAAGATGACTCTGGGTCATCTAGGATGTAGTAAGGCTCCATACACTACAGGGATGCCACAGTGCCATTGGCATCTTGGCATCCCAAGATTCTCCACCCATTTCCAGAGTGGAGAATCTTACTTCTCCCTTTAGAACCTACAAATGCGTCCCCTGTCTGAAAATGTTCCACATTCATGGTTTCAGCCAACTGAAATATTTAAATATTAAACATTTAAATATTAAACAATGTTTCAAAAAAATCATATCTGTACAGAACATGTACAGGCATTTTTTTCTTATCATTATTTCCTAAATAATACAGCCTAACAATTACATAGCTATTATGTTGTACCAGGTACTATAAGTAATTGAGTGGTGATTTAAAGTATATGGGAGGAGGAACAGAGGTTATTTTATTAAAGGGACTTGAGCATTCATGGACTTTGGTATCTAATGGGGGAATCTTCAACTGTACATTAGTTTGTGAGGTTGTGCTGAATAAATACATCCCATATTTATTTTAATTACACTATAAGTTAGAGTTTATGGGCACATTTAGAATAACAATAGAATAATCAATAAAAATAGAATAAAAATAGAATAATTGAATGACAATGCCAAATTATATAATTCTAAGGTATAAAACAATTCCATTTCCCCTTTCTCATTTTTTTTTCACCAGAACACAGTAGAATAGTCTGTTTAGCACCTGCTGTAAAGAAGGAATTAGAGTCCCAGAGATTGGTCTAAGTTACAGAGCTAGATTTCAGAGTCAAGCCTATTCAGAAATCATTCTTTCCACCATACCCTGCTGTTTTCTCAAAAAGAAACAACACATAAGGTAATCTACATTGTTTTATTAATAATGGTGCTGGGTGTGTAGTGGCACATCTGTAATCATAGTTTGGCTTTCCAAGTGATGTGTATCAATTAGGAAAACACATGAAACACTGTGTAATGCCCCTCATTCATAAGCATTAGTGATCCTTCATTGAAGTCCCAAATCTTTATGTTTGCTCCTATGTATTCAGAATTCCCACTATCTTTCATTTCAAATTAAATTAAGGATGAATTAAACATGTGAAGACAAGAAACCTCAGACACCTTTACTTGGTTATGTCATGCAAGAGGATTGAAAGTGAGGCCAGCCTCAGCAACTTAGCAAGAAGTCGTAAATACAAAATAAAAAGGGCTAGGATGCAGACTAGTAGAGAGTGCCCCTGGGTTCCAAATCTAGTAAAATACCCGGGGGGGAAAAATAGATAAAACCCAAGTAAACCAGTACCAAATGGCACCACTTTCACTACTATGATCTTATCAGTGTTACACCCTCAAAGTGGTTCAAGCAAGTAAAGGTAAACAGAGAGAAGGTCAGTGAACTGTTGTGACTTAGCATCATCCATGCCCCCAGGTGTGATCAGAGAGGCTGATAGTTGGGAATCCATTGGCTCCCTGAAGTTAGCACTGTTTTTCAAATGTTGGCAGGAGAATTATTTGGATTCCAAAACTTGTTTTATTTACTAATCAATATAATTATCATAGCATTTTTTTTCCCTATTTAACCATTTGTAGAGGCTAGAATTCTCTTGTCTTTGTTGGGAAAAGGCCAATACATGTTCCATACACTCATTCTGTTTGGTATTGTTTCCAGGATATTTGTATTTTTTGAGCTCAATTTGTGAAAAGAGAAAGAATTAATCTTTGAAACAGCTCTTAATTATAATTATTTTAAAGAAAATCAGAAGAAACAAAGAATCTTAGAAAAAAAATTTTCTGACTGGAATGACATAATTTTTCCTATTGTTTTCAAAATCAAGAAACATTGGGCACTTCATTTTATAAAGTTAATTTTGCAGTATTTTAAAGAATGTAAAAAAAGTAAAAATGAAATATTACTCTTTTTTGGAAAATTGATTTGGGTTTACAACTAATAAACATGGCATATGATTTAACTATGTTCAGTCAGTTCCTTTCATTGAATTGGCTCTTTATCCTGGCAGAAACAAATTCTTTGAAATTCATTTTGCACTCAGATAAGTATATGTACTAGTTTATCCTCTACTTCCTGATATCTTGTCATGAGAGATTTCCAATCTAGTACCATGCATGCATAGTACATTCACATTTGGTGAAGGGCTTACAACGGACATCATGTGATCAAAATAAGAATGGGTCCTCATTCTCTGACACAAGCTTCCTTTCAAGACTTCTTCAATCCAGCTACCCTCCTTCTAAAACAAAATATCATTTCCAAAATTTTCCTTTGTTTCTAAGGAATGTAGAGAGGAATACCTTCCCTTGTATTTTCTGTTAAGCAGGGAAACTGAAAGCCTTTAACATTTATGAATGAAACTTAAGCTGTTTTAATGAATAGGGACATTTTTAGATACTTTAGTCTGGATTTGAAGTGAGTCTGGACTGGGATTTATTTCAATATAGCGCCATATTTCTATACCAGTTGAACACAGCAAGGAGACACGTTTTTTATTTTTAAAAATTCTAATTAGAGTTTCATTAAGAAAAAAACAGCTGAGTGCAGCAGCACATGCCTATAATCCTAGAGGCTTGGGAGTCTGAGGCAGGAGGATCATGAGTTCAAAGCCAGCCTCTGCAATGATGAGACACTAAGCAACTCAGTGAGACCCTGTCTGGGGATGCAGCTCAGTGGTAGAGTTCCCTAGGTTCAATCCCTAGTACCAACAAAACAGAACAAGACTTAGCCAGTTCCTTTCTTGTCAATCTGCTCAGCACAAGTTTTTCTTCATCTTGTGTTTCCATGTTTGTTATTTTCTTGAGGCAGGCATTTGTTTAAGTATAGCCCCAGCTGAAAAGGAACAAAGGCAAGAGAATTATAGAAGACCTAAGAAAAGAGTTCCTAGAATGATGGGATCTAAAAATGTAAATAAGGAATGCCATTGCAAACAGCACTTCATTGTTAGTCTCTGTGTGCATCTGTGAGTGAAAGCCAACTCTTCTATCAGGAACATGCACTTCTCATCTCATCTGTGTTCCTTCTATCCATTAGTTCACATAGCAATTTTCAGGCACCCACTCTATAGTGGGAAGGGGAATGACTAGGGCAGGATGACTAGGGCTGCTTTTCACCCATGTGTTCCCTCCTTTTGAAGGATGGCAACAAACCTCTGCTGGAAAATGAAGAGATGGGACAGGAATGCCTTGGCAGAATGAGAGAACCCTGGCTGCTCAGTGGGAGGGGATGTGTCCTGGGCTGTTCATTTCACCAGAGAGCAATACAAAGGTTTCTGCTATAAGTGAAAAATAAAACTCTTAAGGTCTCCTAAGGATTTGGGGCCTTAGAGTTGAGGAAAGCCAGAGGCCTTTGCTCACTTGTATTTACTTGGAGCTCCTCACCTTTTCCCTGTGTTCTTTTTAATACATAAAATTGAGATAAAATACGTATAACTATCTTAGGTGGTTTTTTTTTTTTTTTTTTTTTTTTTTTTGTTGTTGTTTTTGCTGGGGATTGAACCCAGGGGTGCTCCACTACTGAGCTACATCCCTAGTCAGGAAGAAATTAAGAGTGAAGCTGGAATGTGAACACTCAGAAATACAAACAAAACCTTTAGCCCATCTGGCTATTTGGGGGAGCTGGCAGCCTTTTAGTAAGAGCCAAATAGTGATTATCTTCAGCTTTGCATCCTGGACTGTCTCTGTACAGTGACTCAGCTCTGCCTTTAAAGAAAGAAGGCCACCAGAGACAATATGAACCTATGTGGGCTAACAACATTATATTTACAAAAGGGGATGACTCTGAGAGATGACCCCAACTCTACATGAACACCCAACTCTACATGAACGTGGAAACCCAGAAAGCAAACAAGTGTCCTATGCCTTGTACCTGCAGTGTTGCAGGGTGATTCAGGGTCCTTACCTGTGTGCTCTTTGGAGATGCACAGGAAGCTTCTGCCAGCTTCATCTTCTTGACACAGAGAGCAGCTTGCTCACCTGTGTGTGATACATTGCAGCTTATTTTGTTTTCTTGATAAGTCCAGTTTTTAATCTAGATTAAGTTCAGGACAACTGTTAGGATTTATTCTGATACCTCTAAAGTGTACCTTGTAGCTCACAAATTATTGAGCTGAAGTATGCTGGAAAACATTGATATATCATGAATTCAAACTAAATGTGCATGTCAGTAGCAATAAGAAATTTTGGTTGCAACAACAGAAACTGACCTTGACTATAAAAATCAGAAAACTGTGTCAGCAGGCTGTTAGGGACTCAGAGTGTAATGCTGGGGGCCAGGCATGCAGAGAAGCAGGGACAATGGAAGACTAAAGACACGCCCATAGGGGTGGGGATGCATCTGACCCCACACCCCATCCTGCCCTTGGGAGCCACCATTGGGGTAAAAATGAAACCAAACCCTTATTCTGGAGCTGTTGAGCAGTGGCCCAGGCAAGTTAGAGCACAGATTGCCAGCAGAATCTGCCCACTGGTGTGGGCCTGAAGTATAACAAACCTGGACAAAGGCAAGCCAAGGTGCACCAACCAGTTGCTCAGAGGCAGTCCAGCATCTAGCCTGCTGCAGAAGCCCACTACATATATCACCCCACTTGGGACCCACAGAACCTCCACCATGCATGACCTCAAGCTCCTGCTCAGGAAAATGAAAGTTGGACAGACTTGAATGAAAGTTCAAACTCAAGGACTAACCAATAATCAATAGCATGGGTAGTTTTTCCAAAGCCTGATTAACATAAGTTTGGACACACATGTTAGTGCTTTTCTAAACTCTGATTAGCATTAATCTGGATCAATAGTGTTGGTACTTTTCCAAATCCTGATTAGCATACATTTGGACCAATAGCATCAATCCAAGTGCTATAAAAACCCCTTGACAAGAGCAATCAGATGGCAATCCCTATGAGGGTCCTCTCTGGCCCCTGCAAGAGTTCTGTTACTAGTCTTCACGCTTGAATAAATCCTACTTCTTTCATTCTTAACTTCTATTGTCCAGTGAATTTCATTCCTCAAATTTGCAAGAACTTGAAGGTAGTTGGCAATGAGCTGAGCTGCTGGAGTCTATTGCAACACTGGAGGGCATATCCTCCATTGACAGCTGCAACTCACCATTCATTGGTACTGAAGAAAAATGGGACTTTGCTTGCTGCACACTCAGACCCCACAGGAAGGCATTCCCTGCTGTGATAGCTGCTAACACTAAAATGGATTTTCAGGCTTTCTCAGCTGCAGAGGACCACAGCTTACACAAACTTCTGTCCACCAACAGAAGCAGTGAATCAAATTTCATCTCAAATTCCAGTTTCAAAAGTGTTGGGGGTGGACTCTGATGGATACAGTGTAAGTTACAGGCTGCCTACAGGTTGCTGCCGAGGTGAAGAGAGAGCTATTATGAGATTTTCTATTCCTGTAGTCTGCTCCACTTGGTGGAGTAGAGATGTCCCCAAAGCAAGAAAAATGTCACAGTCCACTGCAACACCCATGGAATTTGGACCCAACATCTGAATACTACAGCTCACCTGCATGGAACCCCATTCTGAGCATGACAAGGGGTATAATATAGGTCACTTCTTAATGTCCCTGAGCAAATGCTCACTGACTCAGTTCCTTCTCAGACACTCTGTCTTAGCTCCCCAGTGACAGAGATTTATCACCTGACATTAGGTTAACCTGTGGGACCAAACCAATGGTGAAACATTCTGGGGTCACTGATATTAATTTAGTGGATCACACCCCGAGTTTTTTTAATATTTAGTTTTTAGTTATAGGTGGACAATATATTTATTTTATTTTTATGTGGTGCTGAGGTTCTAACCCAATGCCTCACGTATCATAGGCAAGCACTCTACCTCTGAGCCACAACCCCAGTCCCACAACTTGAGCTTTTGAAAACAAATTTGTTAAAATGAAAGACCAGAGAACCTGGTACATAGTAAGCCCTGCATATTTTAAACAAAAATGTACATACATGTTTTGGAAAGTGAGGCAAAATGAATTTCTTATTGTTGGGTATAGCCAAAAGTGTGACCCCCAGTAGTCTAATTCTGATGCTCATGAAAATAACAGATACTATTCTCAAAATGAGATGTTAAGTAAAAAAATCCATGTTAAATTGATGACAACAAGTCCCTTTATTAGCACACCTACATGGACCTGTGTGGTGACTAGGACCTTTGCTTGCGGGAGCCAGCTTGAGCAAAATGAGACCTTTACAATAAGGATCTGGGTACTTCATGACATCCAAGAGTCACAACTTCTCAACAGAGTTATGAGTACAGCAGGGAATGTGGGGGTCCCTCTTACTATCCCCTACTTCAGCCTCTCCCTGTGTGATTGCTTCCTTCTCTTGCCCATGACCTAATTCTCCTGCAAAGGGCTTTTATCATAAGGTTCTGGGGTTTGCATCTTTCCTTCCAAAAGAACAGTCAGACTGTGTAACTTTATTAGTTTAAATTCCAGATTGCTATGAAGTGACTTATTGATTCACGTCAAGTGCCCTGCCCTGATCTAATTTTTAAAAATATTATCAGCTTCTTTCTTAAGTAATGCTAGTGTGTGTGTGTGTGTGTGTGTGTGTGTGAATATGTGTGTGTGTGAGAGAGAGTTTTGTGTGTTGGGAGGGAGGTTGTTAGGAGAGGACAAAAGGGTGTGTGTATCAAGTGGGAGCAATTTCAGGGAAGAGAACTGATCAGATGGTAATTGTGCCAGAACAGTCTGAATAGACATGAAACTCTTTAAAAATACATTGATCTACTGGAAATAATGATGCATGCCTATCATCCCTGCTAGTCAGGAAGCTGAGGCAGGAGGATGGCAAGTTTAAGGCCAGCCTCAGAACTTAGCAAGACCCTGTTTCAAAATTAAAAATTAAAAAGTGAACTGAGAGAGCAGCTCAGTGGTAGGGCACTCCTGCATTCAATCCCTAGTACCATAAAAAAGAAAAAGAAAAAGAACTGATCTAAGCCAGCAACTTCGCTTCTGGGCAAATGCACAAAAGCATCCCAAAGAGGCATTTGCTCATCCAGTTATAGCAGCAGCATTTGCTCTTGAGGAAAGCAGCTCAAGTACCCATCAGTGGGAGAACAGATAAACAAAATGTGATCTATGCATACAGTAGGTATTATTCAGTTTTAAAAAGAAAGGGAATCCTGGCACATGTATAGCATGGATAACCTTGAGGACATTATGCTCAATGAAAAAGCCAGTCCCAAAGAACAAATATGGATAATTACACTTACGGGAGGTCCTTAGAATAGTTTAATGCATATAGGCAGAAAATAGAATATAGTGGCCAAGGACCTGGGGAGGAGGAAATGGGGTAGTAATGAGGACATTTTGTCAGTTTTGCAAGATGAAAAGAACTTGTGGAAGGACGGTGGTGATGGTTGCACCATGTTGATGAACTCAGTGTCACTAAACTCTGTTTTTCAAGGTCGCATAAATGGTAAATTTTATCACAGTTTTAAAAAGAAAAACAAGCATAGGGCAAAGAGAGGAGGGGTTTCCAAGCACATGCAATGAACCAAGGCCTGCACTTTCCCAAGCAGATAGTCCCCAAGTTCATAGAAGCAGGTCCTTTCTCTTTACTTCATTTGGGGCTTTGTGTGAGTGCCTCATAAACTCTTCAGATTCTCTCTGGTGAATTGACCACAGCCCAGGATGAGTCTCCTGCTCCACTGAGAAGCCAGGTTTCCCATGTCATCCAGGTCCCTTGGTAGTTCTTTCCCTCTTCATTTCTTGTTTTTTTTCCAAACTCAGTCCAGTACTGATCCTAGGGGCCAGTGACCTGGTCCTGGTATGTAGTCACTGGAGCCACGGCTAGCCTGTGAAGAAGTAGCTATCTCCCCACCCTGTAAGAGGCCTAAAGGATCCTCTCCTGGTCTGAAACCTGAATTTCCTGGTCTGCAGTCATTTCCCAAAGCAGTCATAGGGCCAACCTCAGAACACAACCAAACCAAAAACAAAAAGCAGGGACCCTTTAAAGAATCCCCCTCAGATATGCCTGAAGTTAAGCCTCAGCCCCATTATTATACCTTTTGCAATCACCGCACATCTCTAGACCTTAGTTTCTTCAGTTATAAAATGGAGCTACATGGCTGATTTTTCGAAGATTAAATGGGAGTGTTGGTATTTCTCTTTTCCAGTCATGTCATTTGTTGAGCAGCCCACTCACAGGTCATTTGGTAAAGATCTTAAAATGGGAGTCCATATTACCAACGAAAACAAAGAACAGCAACCCTGAACCAGTAACAACTCTACCTAGGATGCTGCTAGAACCTGGCAGGAAAGAGGAATGCTCCAGGGTCCTGGGCCTAGGATCTGCATTGATCCCCTGTAACCCCTTCCTCCAAAACACAAACCCCCAAACATCCAGGAATCTTCCAGCATCCAGAGGTCTACAAGCCCACAGATTGTTCCAAGAGTGAGTGTACAAAACAGAGTTTAAAAATCTCTGGGTAACATATATCATAGGTGATGATCTGCTTATTATCAGGACAGTTTGCATCATTAAATTCAGGTTAGCTGAAAAGGGATGTGGAAATGTTGGGCAAGGTGATTAGAATGAAAATAATTTTTAAAGAGTTGGAAACTGGGGTTTGGTGGACGGCAAAGACAGCTTTGGGAGATGATCTTAGACTGACCAAAGTTGTGAGTGACCAGAAACTTCTCTGTACATTCCTGGATTGCTTCTTCCTCCATCCTCCTGATCTCACTGCCAGCAGCCTCACAGACACTCTCAGGCATATGAACAGACTCCTGTTCTTTCAGCCTCTCTCGGGAGACTCCAGGAAAGCCCAGGTTCACCCACTTGTTACCACATGGACTCCTGGACAGTCACCCTTTCATGCATTCCCTCGACTGAGCAGTCTAAATGCCCACCAGTGTGTGTGTGTGTGTGTGTGTGTGTGTGTGTGTTGCACACCACACTGCACACCAGCTCTCCAGCCCTGTTCTCTCCGATTTCCCTACCTGCTGCTCCTACTTCTCCCAGTTTCCATCCAACTTCTCCACATCAATCTCCTTCAGCATTTATTTATTGAGTGGCTAGAGAGGTAAATTGGACAGGTAATAAAAATCTTTTCACGTCATGCCAAATAATTTGGAATTTATTCAATGTTAAATGGTGCTTTTCGTGGCGAGGAGCAGAAAAAGTCAATTCTGCAGGCTTAACCAATAAAGAAAATGTATTTTCTCATATAACGGGAAGCCCAGAGGACATAATATGCTCAGTGGTCATCAAAGATCCCATTTATTTTTTTTTTCTGTTCCCTCTTCCATCTTCATAGTGATCTTTCTTCTCATGAATACAAAATGACTGCAGTGGTCCCAAGCACTGCATCTCACAAAACACTCGCCAGAAGAGGAAAAAAATTATTTAACCTCTTTGTAAGAATCCTTTCTTTAAAATCTAAGAATCCTTTCCTAGAATATTCCACACTCCAGGTAACAGCAGTGGGACGGTGCAAGGGTGATGACTAGAGTCTCATTGGTGGGTCCCTGCAGAGGAAGGGGTAAGCCACCTGGAAACTTAGTCTAAAATAATTAGTGAAGCACAAAACACAAATAGTCAAAGTTGTATTTTAAAAAGGCAGAGCCCCAGATATATCTAGTCCACCTGGATGCTGACACTAGACAAAGGAAAGATGGCTCTGGTGGTTTATTTTAGTGGGCACATCAAAGGTAGAGATAAGGTTTCAAGGTTGGAGTCTTGCTTCCTGATGTCTTGTAATCAGCAAGTTGATTGACATCTTGGCAGGTCACACCCATCTCAGGTGCAGTGTGAGCCATGGCAGAGTGAGATAGAAAAAAAAAATGAGAGAGAAATGAATTACAGTAGAGGGGGTAGAGAGAGAAGATGGGAGGAGAGGGGAGGGGAAGGGAGGGGGGATAGTAGAGGATAGGAAGGGCAGCTGAATACAGCAGACACTAGTATGGCACTATGTAAAACAGTAGATGTGTAACCGATGTGATTCTGCAATATGTATATGGGGTAAAATGGGAGTTCATAATCTGCTTGAATCAAATGTCTTGGACAGTTGCCCAGAAAAAATGTCCACTGGTTATTCCCAGACCCCAGATGTTTTTATCCACTAGGCTTCAATGCCTGGTGACCCATACATAACCCATGGACAGCTCGTGACATCCAGGAGCCTTCCTTCCCTCCTCAAATTCATATGACTCTACCTGTCAATGATCAGCAAGGGGACTGGCTGGTTTAACTAATCCAGACCCATTCCAGGGACTGGAGCTGGGTCCAGAGGCCACATGACTGACAGAGCACTTGATAAAACCTCAGCTATTTTGGTAAAGAAGTGGGTGATAGCCACTATTACTGTGAACCACTGGAGAGTTTTAGGAGGTGGTGTAATATCATCAAATCTGAATTCTAGGAAGATCAATCTGACAACAGTTTGTAGGATGAAAAGTGAGAAGAATGAGACTTGAGGCAGAAGAACCAGTGGGAGGTTTTGCAATGACACTGCAAAGAGAGCAAATGCAGTCAGGGCCAGGGACATGGGTGGGCTGTAGTTAAGATGGAGAAGTGATAGAAGTTTGATATGATGCCAGGAGGAAGAGGGGAGGCCAAGATGACCTTGGTCGCCAAGGGGTCTCCAACTTCCCTCTGCCAAATTCACCAGCAAAGGCACTCTGGGGGTTTCCCAGAAGCAGAGTTTTTCATATCCTTTGCCGTCCCTCTGAGAATGACTGCCTTTGTCCCCAAATGTGTGCTCTCAACTCTTCAAGATAAGCAGCCACTCTTGACCCAATCCCTGACTCCTTCCTTCCTCCTCTCACCTTCCTCACAGGCTCTATGACATTGCTGTATCCCCAACAGTCTCCAATCCCCCTGACATCTTTTCTTTTCTTTCTTTTTTTTTTTTTTTTTTTTTTTTTTTTTGCAGTGTTGGCCTGGAGTCTTGCCTTGCACATGCTGAACAAGCACTCTACCACTAGGCAACACCCCCCAGCCCCCAGTTCCTTTTTCATCTTCCAGATCTCCATGTCTGCATGCTGGGGCTTCTTGAACATTTTCTGCCTTCTATCTACTCATTTTCTAGGTCAGAACCCTTCATTCAGGGATCACCTAGTCTCTCTTAGTGTGTAGGCCACAGAGAGTTCATAGAGGAACAAGTTCTAGCTCTTTGACTTCTGTATCCTCTTTCCTGAAGCCATTTGTTTGAGATTGCATCCAATTGGAGATGTGGGTTCTCCAAGCCTTTCCATCTTTTAACAAAAGACAATCAGTAAAATGTCAAACTCACAGATACCACGTCGCACTCATTAGGATGAGTTCCATAAAAGAAAAAACAGAATGTTGGCAAGAACAAAGGGAAAATGGAACCCCGTGCACCACTGGTGGGAATGTAAAATGGTACAGCTGCTGTGGAAACCTGTATGGGTGTTTCTCAAAAAGCTAAAATTAAAATTACTTGTGATCCAGAAATTCCACTTTGGGGCATAAAATCTAAAGAACAGAGAGCAGGGGGCCTGGGTTATAACTCAGCGGTGGATTGTTGCCTAGCATGTGCCAGGCACTGGATTCAATCCTCATCTGTGTACACACACACACACACACACTCATGCAGGCACATATGGAAAGCAGGGTCTCAATGATGTTATTTTATAGCCACGTTCCTGGCAACATTATTTACTATAGCTAAAACACGGAGATGAGCAAATGTCCATGGTGGATGAATGGATAAGCAAAGTATGGTCCCCACAAACAGTGGAATATTCTTCAGCCTTAAAAATGAAGGAGATTATGACCTAGCCTATAATTTGGATGAAATTTGAGGACATTATGCTAAGTAAAACAAGCCATTCTGGAAAAAAAAAGACTCATAGAAGCAGAGGATTTCACTTATACAAAGTCCCTAGAGTCAACAAATTTATAGAAAGGAAAGTGGAAATTGGCTTCTAGGGGCCTGGGGAGGAAGGAATGGGATGTTAATATTCAGTAGATACAGTGTATCAATTTTGCAAGATGAAAAGAGTTCTGTGGGTGGATGGTGGCAATGGTGCACAACACTGTGAATCTTCCTAATGCCACTGAACCACACACTTTAAAATGGCAAATCTTATGTGTATTGTATCATTATTTTAAAAATGGGGGCAAAGCAAGCACCACCTCGAAATTTTGGAACCGTTTTAAGGTTCATTCCTCAGGGAAGAGAGACCTCCAAGGCTGTCTGCCGCTAAGGAGGATCTGGTGAAGCTAAGAGAAGAAGGTCGAGGATCATAAACAGGGGGTCTGATGGCACCTCAGAGACAAACTCCTGGAGAGGCATGTCTCAGTCATTTTTCTACAACACAGAGGTCAGAGTTGAGTGGTGGTGGTGAGATGTTGCAGGAAGTGTGTTAGCAGACTGATTTATCCAAAAATAAATTCAATCTCTGGATGACAGAAAGCATGGGCTCCTTCAGTTCATGATGCGGAGGTGAAGTGGGCTCTACTATGTGGCCGGGCAGAAGACTTCCTCCAAAGTGCTCAGCAAAGTGCAGCTCCAGCTTCAATCAAACTAGACTTATGGTCTGGTTGTGGTAGAATATTTGCTAGTGTTTAATAACAATAACTTTAGAAGTCTTGTTAACTTTCTTCTTATTCATTTGTTCAGAAGCTGGGAAAGTAAAACAGCTTCAATGACAGGTGATACATTCTTTGCCTACTGTGTGGGTTTCAATCCTTTGCTTTCCTCAAAATTGAAAGATCTAATAGGCCTGTCAGCTGATAGTTCCCTACAAGAATATTTGGTGATAGATCACTATTGGCATATAACCCAGAAAACTATCAAAGAAGTAGGTGACACTGCTATAATAAATCTTTCTGCCTGATTATTTCCTTATTTATGAGAAAATATTCCCCAGCTCATCTACACATAAAAACAAAGAAATGAACTAAAATTAAAATTAGGTTCAATATTGTTGTTGAATTTTGTTCCAACATAATAATAAGAAACAGGAAACAGTCATACCAAAATACATACATACATATATATATATATATATATATATATATATATATGTGTGTGTGTGTGTGTGTGTGTGTGTGTGTGTGTGTGTGTATGTATTGCAAATAGATATGCACATTTCATGAAGAAGAATATACTGATTATTTAACATTTATAAACAATTATTTGCCATTTAATATATAACTACTGTATTGTTTAATTAGTTATACACCAATATGGATTATAATGACAACTCATCCTAGAAAAAAATAAACATAGGAATTAGATCTCAGAAAAAAAAAATGTATACTAGTAAAGACGTATGACAGGGTAATAAATGGAGGATTTACACACTGAAAGTTATGTTACATTGAAAATATATGTTGTGAAGAAGAGAAACAGAAAGACCATAGAGTCTTGTCAGTTGCTATTTCATCTACTGGAAATGAGAGTTCAAGGAGAAAGAGAAAAATATATTCAATTATAAGTGTTAACCAAACAAGCCTGGTGCAGTGGTGCATGCCTTTAATCCCAGCTACTTAGGAGGCTGAGGCAGGAGGATCCCAGGTTCAAGGCAAGGCCAGCTTCAGTAGCTTAGCAAACCTTGTCTCAAAATAAAATAAAAATTGCTGAGGGATATAGATCAGTGGTAGAGTACTTGCCTAGCATGTGTAAGGTCCTGGGTTCAATCCCCAGTGCTGCAAAGAAAAGAAAAAAAGCCTGTTGATATAGTTCTAATAACTGAATAGTAAGCCAAGTAAAGTGGAACACGTCTGCAATCCTAGAGACTTTGGAGGGCTGAGGCAGGAAGATTGCAAGTTGAAAGCCACCCTCTGTGACTTAATGAAACCCTGTCTCAAAATAAAAAAATAAAAAGGACTGGAGACATGGCTCAGTGATTAAGCATCGCTGGGTTCAATCCCTGATACTGAGAGAAAAACAAACAAACAAACAAACAAATTAAAAAAAAAAAAAAGAAAACCTGGATAAAAGTGGCTTCAAAACCACCATTATATTTGAATTCCAAACAGATACATTTAAAAAAGTGATGTAGTAATTTTACTTAAACTGTTAGTTAATGCCTACTATATGCCTAAAATTCTTTGTAATTAAACTCATGGCCAAACTTGAAACATATGAGGAGAATCAAGTTCTTTTAGAGGCAAATCTGGTCTAATTGACATTTTTAGAGCACTACACTCAACATTGCTTAATACCACCCATCTCCCCCTCCTTTTTTTTTTTTTGGCAAGTGAGCCTCAAATACACCATATGCTGGTCATAAAGCAAGTCTCAAAAATCTTCAAAGGAAGCCATACTGTTTTCTCTGATCACAAAGTTAGGAAAAGATAACTGGAAAATCCCCAACCATTTGGAAATGAAGCAAAACACTTTTAAATATTTAAATGCTTATAGGACAGACTTATTGGATGCTAAATGCTTTGCTTAATGCAGATTTTTCCAATTTAGCCCAAAGTCAGACACATGAGGGAGATAGGCTCCCCCTCTTTTCTCTTTTAATTAATTAATTATTATGGTTCTGGGGATTGAACCCCGGGGTGCTCTGCCACTGCGTTACCTCTCCAGCCCTTTTAATTTTATTTGGAGACAGGATCTAGCTAAGTTGAGCAGGCTGGCCTTCAACTTGAGATCTTCCAACCTTAACCTCCTGAGTAGCTGGGGATTATGGGTACAAGCCACCACACTTGGCCGGTTTTCCTTGTTTTTTAGGTTCTCCATATTTATATCTAGCCTCTTTTTCTTGAATACTTTGCTTTCTAAAAGAAATAAAGACCTGCTGAGAGCCCTGGGGCATGTCTGTAATCCCAGAAACTAGGGAGACTGAGGCAGGAGGATGACATGTTTGAAGCCAAACTCAACAACTTTGTGAGGCCTTAAGCAACTTACCAAGACCTTGTCTCAAAAGAACAAATAAAATGTGCTGGGGATTTGGCTCAGTAGTATAGTGCCTCCGGGTTCAACCATCCCTAAATCCAGGAAAAACAAAAACAAAAAAAAAAGAAGACCCATATCCCAGAGTAGGGTAAACCCCACAGTCTCCCTTCAGAGGCACATTATGCTCATCCTTCAGAGACTCAGATCTAGCCTTTGCACCTGAGCTTCCTCAGAAATTTTTCCACCTGTCTCTTTCCTGGACAGTTTTTTGTACCAATGACCCTGATGTGGCCAGCATATTATATTGTCATTTAAAAAAATTTGTTCCCTTTGAGTATTCTCTCCCCAGTTGGACTGCTTGAGATTAAGGATCCAATTATATAATATTATTAAATTATATATCTTCTGAAAATTGAATTGGATTAAAGATCATCCTGAAGCTAGGATTTCTTGCCATTAAATGAACTATCCAGGTGTTTCCAAAGTAGGCTAGGAGATGTTCATAGGGGATCCATAATAAAGAGCACACTCAATGAAGTTTGAGAAAGAACAAAATGACAACGTTTTCTAAATGCAGAATTTGCCAGACACTGTAAGTGCTACTGTGGGGAAGAGAGCTAGAGATGAGTGCTCCCCAAACATATTTTACCATGGAATTCTTTCATCGGGCAATGTCTTGTGGTACTGGTATCTTGAAACTTTGCAGACACTAATATATCCCCCCCAGTGCTAAGGTGCAACTGGAAAGTCACATAGAAGGTACACTTTGTCCAAGTAAGATGCATTTGGCAGGAGTCATACCTGCCATTTTCCAGTCCTGTTGGTTCCCCAGCCCATCGTTTAGGACTTGGCCTGGCAGAGCCTCTGTACAAGCTTGCCTTCAAAGCCATCACCCTAAGGATGACAAAACTGGGGCTGTGTGCCTGTTTTCCTTCAGCATGGCTCAGCTCTGGCCAGGCTTCCTGAGGTGACTCAGTTCCTGTCCCCCTGGACCTGCCTCAAGCAGCACTAGACACATCCCCAACCTCCCAGAACTATGGGGAACTCAGAATATAAGCCATACATTCACAGCATTCCTGGAAGGCCGGGCCCCCAGCCAGCTGGGCCAATGAATCTCATCCACAGCCCTCATTTATATGTTCTTCTGTGGGTTTTGCCAATGAATCCTTTCCTTTCCATTCCCTGCAAAGTCCAGCATGAGACTAGAAAGGAGCTCTGTTTCATCTCCAGAAACACAGAGAGAAAGAGAGTGCCTTTGTTCAGAGAAATACTCAGCTCTCCAGGCACCACCTCAGGCTCAGGTTATCAATAATAAATCCATACAGAGGCCCTGCTCCTGAAAGGTGGGCCAGACCATGTGCTCCTGGCACTATCCAGCCAGTGGGGGGTGGGTGCTGATACCATCGTGGAGCCAGCCTCCATGAAACTCTAGATTCAGTGGAATGCTCACAAGCTGGGAGAAACTTAGAGACCAGAGACAGTAGGAGTGTTGAAGATTGGCCAGGGAGCTGCTCACAGAGAGAGATGAGCTGGATCTAGAAGGATTGCTACAATTTTATTTTTATTTTATTTATTTGTTTTAAATATATTTTAAATTTTAGTTGACACTGTAGTTTTTTTTTGTTGTTGTTTATTTATTCTAAAAAGCATTTCTGGTCTCCCATCCCCCCTTTTTTGGGGGGGATACTGGAGATTGAACCCAGGGGTACTTAACCACAAAGCCACATCCCAGCCCATTTGTTTCTTTGTTTGTTATTGAGACAAGGTCTAGCTAAGTTGCTGAGGTTGGCTTTGAACTGAAGATCCTCTGGCCTCAGGCTCCAAAACTACTGGAGTTACAAATGTGCACTACCACATCCTGCCTCTTGACTAAAAAATTATTTTATGATCACTATATAAAACTTAATATAAAAATACTGAAAGAAACCGGGCATGGTGGTACATGCCTGTAAATTCAAAGCCTGGCTCAGCAAAAGTAAGGCACTAAGCAACTCAGTGAGACCATGTCTTTAAATAAAATACAAAACAGAGCTGGGGGTGTGGCTCAGCAGAAAAGTGCTCCTGAGTTCAATCTCCAGTAAATTCCCCCACCCCCTAAAAAATATTGAAGGAAGATGTTTTAGTTAGCTTCTTCATCACCAAGACTAAAACAAAGAACAATTTAGAGGAGGAAAATTTGTTTAGGGTTCCTGGTTTCAGAAAGCCCAGCAGAAGAAAGCTGCTCAGCTCATGGTGGGGTCAGGAAGCAGAGATGGAGCTGAGAAGAGACCACAGGGAAGATGTCCCCTTTCAGGGCACATCCCCAGTGACTCACCTCCCAGCCATGCCCCACCTGCCTACAGTCTCCACCCAGTCATTTCCTTCAAACTAGGAGAGACTGATGAGGTTACCACTCTTACAATCCAATTGCTTCACCTCTGAACATTTCTGCACCAACACTGGAGCTTTTGGAGGAAACTTCACATCCAAACCATAGCAGAAGTAAATAAAGACCACCCTTATTGTAAGTGGTTTTCCAATATGCATATATGTGGCAATTATACATACACACACAATATGTGTATATACAATTTTTTATGTGTATGTGTACATATATTTTGGATATATATATATATGTTTTTATTTTAAATAAAACTTTAGATGAGCCTGTGAAAATGTGTGTGCATATACAGTGATACCAGTAGCTACTAACCTTAGCTGTTCATTACATTCCCCTTGCATGTTTGCAGTAAATCCTGGTATCCAAGGTTGGGGCCCAGGTATTGGTGCTTTTAAAGTACTAGGGAGATTTGAATGTGCTGTCAGGGTTGGCAACCATATTCCTGTACTGTCTTGAGTAAAGATAATGTACCCCTGTTTATCCCAAGAGTGAAATGATCTAATGATCACAGCAAAGTGTCCATAAGTTCAGTGGATACCTTCCTTAGAGATTGTACTTAGGAATGGGTTGTAGTGGGAATGGAGTTTGCCCTGGGTCCATCATGGACTGCTTACCTTCAAGTGTTATCCTCAAGAGAGGAGCTTCAGGCCACAGGATGTCCTTTGTCCAAATTGTGGAGATTAAGGTTGCAGTCAACTACTAATCTTGGGCACTAAAGTGCCATTCCAAGGGCCTGGGGCAACTCAGAAAATCAGCACTTCACTAGATTATTTGATCAAAAGGAAAGAGCTTGTTGAGGATCATGGATGCAAATAGGTCTTGCTCACTTAGGCTATAGAGCTGAGATGGGACACAGCCTACCATGTTGGCAAAGCAGACCTCAGAGGTAGAGACTGAACTCTTCTTTTACATGGGTAGATCATAATGCATCTTCTGCTGATTCATTTAGATTGTTTCCAATTTTGCACTTTTGTAAATAAGGATGTTTTTAATATCCTTGATAAGATTTTTTTTGTGATAAATGAGGGATTTTGATGGGACCAAAGGATATGGTAAGTAAACAATATGGGAAATAAGAACAGAAATGACAAAGAGAAGAAATAGAAAAAAATATATAAGGCAAGTCTGGGGATCAATAAATAATAAGAAATCTCTGAAGTCAGAGAGAAATGTAAAAATACTGAACTGGCATAAGACAGACATTTAGTAATCAGAATCAAGGCTGGCCTTGGGCAAGGGCAGAGTTCTGGAAGGTTTCTGCTGGGCCAAGCATCAACCCTCTAGATTATGGATTGTGGAAGCTGGGGGAGGCCGAAAGCAGTAGAGGAGAGCTAAATACTAGTTAGGGGTGAGCTGAGGACAATAGTCCATGTACTTTGTAGAGTGGCCTATGTCTTTATCAAAACTTTTCTAGCTACCACCTTATACATCCTGGTTCTAATAGTGAGGACAAGTGTTTCTTGAATTCCTTCTAAGGCATGAGGGGACATTGAAAGAAGGGAAGGGTTTATGACTTTGCATATAGATTCAAGGAAGGCATTGGTCACTGGGAGTAGGACATGAGGTTAGTGCTGCTCTCTTCTGAATGAACCTCTTTTGGCAGAGTTAGTTCCACCAGGGGCTTCTAGACACCATTTCATTAGAGACCTCTCATTTTTCTGTGGTGCAAGAGGGAAAATGCTATATAGATGCTCCATGACACTCTGGCTCAACACTTAACACTTAGAGAAATGGATGGTTTTCCCAAGAAAAAAAGAAACCAGGAAGGACTTAGAAATATTGTCCTGACTCACAAGCTCTCATTTTCCACACCCACCTGTGTCAACATAGTAGCTTCAGAAGGACCTCAAAGAAGTTGACTTTTTAAAAAATTTCCAACTGTCACTCTCTTAAATAACAAATAATTCAATCTAAGGTAGTGGTTTTTGTTTGTTTGTTTGTTTTTTGTTTTTTTCTCTTGAGACGTGAGGAGGGGAAAGGTGTTCATTTATATTGCCTTGCAGGGGGAGCACCTGGGGGTTGAGTTCTGAGGATACTTGGTTCCAAGAGTCATGAATTCCCCTTTGAGTACAACCTTTGTTTCTCACTCCTTCCCAGTAGGGGGCTCTCAGGAACACAATCGGTCCATTGAGAATGAAGTGAAATGAAAGAACACAGTATATCTCCCCACCCCCCATGGTGCCTGGAATTGAAACTAGAGCCTCATGCATAGTAGGTAAGCACTCTACCATCAGGCTACATCCCCAACCCAGTAGACAATATATTCTTAATATGAAGTACAGACAATAGCTTTTCGTGTGTTTATTTGGGGATAACACTTATAGATAGGCCTTGGCATCTAAGGACCTTATTTGCATGGACACCCTCTTCCCAAAGGTCATTTCCACTCAGTTCCACTAACTGATGCCCATGTCCCTGGAGGATCAGGTAGTGTACTGAGTCAATGTCATTGTCAAAGTTAAAATTGCACCTGACTAATAAAACAGTCAGGGAAGACTTTGTTCAAGATTATTGCAATGGAGAGAGGGCCTGAACCAACTCCATTGACCCAAAGGACTGGAGAGGTTGACAGATCAGGAAGAGGAATTTCAGTCCACCTGTGGGTGCTAATTGGTCTTCATGACTCTAAAAGTAAGCACATACCCTTCCTCAGAGACAGAGAGGCAGGGGTGCTCGCTCCCTCCATGTTCATGTTTCAGAAAAATGATTGTCAGGTCCTTCAGAATTTCCTGAGGGACGGGGTGTAACTCAGTGGCACAGTGTGTACTTAGCATGCAAAAGGTTCAGCATCCCTCTTCCTGAAAGAAAAAAAAAAAAAAAGAAAAAAAGAAAGACATTTCCTGAGTTGTGCAACTGGAAGTAGCTGCATCTATTTCAAGGCACAGAGAAAGAATTTACAATCCCAAGAATTAGAGCAAACCCTCTACGAAAAAGGAGGTAAGGGACTTAGTCAGGAAGAAACTTGTCTAACACTTAACTAAACTGCGGCCATCTTGGCTACTCTCTAAGGCAATTCTTCAAAAATTCACTGCAAAATTCATTCCTGCCATTTGAGAAGGATCTTAAACCCAGTGGTACATAAATTTGGAAATTTCATGTCTTAGTACAGGTACCTTTTCATGACTAGCCCATTGAAATCAGCATATAAGTATTTCCTTTTAATACCCTCATGAAAGGCCATTTTGATTGATCAATAAATATTCAGGAAGCATCTAGTCAATGTCACATACCATATTAATCATGACAAGGAGAAAACGTGCCTCCAAAGAGATCTCACAACACTGAAGGAGCTAAATAAATAAACATTTGAGATATTATTTTCTCAAAATATTAAATATAAGACCCAGGTGTCTGGCCAACAGAAATGAAAGCATGTGCCTCCGCAAACTCTTGTACACAAATGTCTACAGCATCATAATTAATGATAGCCAAAAGATGGAAGCAAACCAATGTCCATTGACTGATGATGGATAAACAAAATCCTGCATATCCATATTATTCATTAATATTCACCAATAAGAAGGAATGAGGGACTGATGCATGGTGCATCAAGGATAAACCCTGAAAACAATCTGCCAGTTGAAAGAAGCCAGACACAAAATGTCACATATTGACCGATTCCATTTAGGTGAAAGGTCTAGAACAGATAAATCCAGAGACAGATCAGAAATGAGAGGCTACATAAGGCCCTGGGGTAGGGAAAATGATGAGTGACTCTTAGTGGGTCTAAGGCTTCTCTTGGGGGCCAACGGAAGTGTACTAAGATGATTTTTGTGGTGGAGTCACAACTTTGTGAATATACTAAAAACCATTGAATTACATACTTTTAATGGGTGAATTGTATGGTGTGTGAATTAATCTTAAAAATGCTGTGTAAAAAAGATGTGTATATAAACATATACATATCTATATGTTACATGATGTGAAAAAAAAGTGAGGATACTCATCTATGGGAGTCAAGGGGAAGGAGTTGGAATCAGGAAGACTTCAAGGAGGAGGTGAAAGCTCAGATGAAACTTGAAGGATAAGGGTTCCCAAAGCCCTATCAGAATGGAAGCCCAGAGCATCAAGGCCCTTCTGAGGACCCACAGACAGTTCAGGGATCCCCAGAACACAGGAGCATGTGGAGGGGCTGGAGGCAGGCAGGGTCTGGGCACTGTGAGGGGTTCATCCTTCTTGCCCGTGAAGCAGTACAGGATGACAGTGATAAGCAAGACCCTGAGGCCAGGCTCCATGGGCTCAATTCCAATTCTGGACTTACAGAAGCTGCAGGGCCTTGGGCAAGTCACTTTACTTCTCTGTGCCTCAACATAGATTGATGCATCTGAAGTCCTTGGAATGGTGCAGAGAGGCTTTGAGCACTGTATTCATGCTTATAATGTGACACAATCACAAAACCAATGCATGATTTAAAGCAGCGACCACAGGAGGGTTTTCCAGGAACAATACCCTCCCAGTGACATGGAAGGCAGGAGAGGTTCAGTGTGAATTAGGTGAAAAGTGACTGGGTCTTAGAGAAGACTGTTGCAATTGTCCAAGAGAGACATGATGTCTGTAGAGTGCAGAAACAGCAGGAATGGGAAGGACAGAGAATATTCAAAAAGAGTTAAGAAAGAGAATCAATAGGATGTGATGACTAATGAGCTCGGAACAGTGAGGGGTTGGGAGGTGTGTATAGTGATGGTCCCTGAGTTTCTAATTGGGTAACTGGGTGGACAGATGGTCAGATCATTCACTGAGACGGATGAAACAGAATGAAGAGAAAGCTCAAAGGATGTGTCATTGGACAAAACTACTATGTGGCACCTGTCTTCTGATGTCAGATTCAGTATCCTTCTTGTCTTCCCCAGCCATCAGAATGGTGCCCTGCTTTCAGGTGATATGGTTTGTTTTACTTGGGGGCATCATGTCATGAGAAGGCTGGCTCTGCAGCACACCTGACAATGGAAAGTCAAGTACTAGAAAGTTCTGAAGGAACTGAGAGATTATTGAGACAAGCTCTGTTCAGATCATTACTTGGAACAGATCAGTGTAGCCTGGAGAATCTCATGTCACCAGCTTAGTTATATAAGAAATGCAAACTTTTTTTTCCAGAACTGAGCTTAATTACCTATAAATTTCCAGTCTCCATTCCTTGAATCTGTGAATTCTGGATCTCCAGCCACCTTCTCCTGGCTGACTTTGAGAACACTGCACAGGGTTTGAGATTATTCTCTGAAGCCTTTGTGCGTGGTGAACAGGGTAAATACAGTTTTCAATGGGGAGCAGAAACACTTTTGGGGAAACTAGACAGGTTTACTTAAAGCTGATTGGCCAGTGACTAGGGGATCTTGGGCAAAGGAGGTGCTCAATAAATGTGGTTAAAGTGCATGTAACTGAAAATAAGGCACAGGTGGATTTAGGATGTCAAGAATGTCACAGGTGTTTCCCACACCCATTTTCTCACCTAGGAATCCCATCAAAAGCATTCTGTCTGTGGCCCTTCCCCCTCCCAGGGACATCTATTCATCTGTTAGATGAGTCCTTGCTGATGTAACCTCTCACAGGTTGCACCCACAGCCTTTCCCCACTGACTAAGTATAGTCCAGTCAGTGTCCAAGGGGAGCCCACATAGAGCCAACACGGCCACTGACCACATTTTTCTCCACTGGAAGTCAACCTGTTTATTTTATTTACTCTGCCTTCATTATTTCTCTGGCACTAACACGTATTTCCTGACCAATGATCAAGTTCATGCAGGAGGGTAACATACAGTGTATGGAAGGGAAGCCTCCGATGGGCATGGGCTGGGTTTTGCGTCTAGTGATGGTCTCCATTGAAAAGTTTCTCCACAATGCCCAGGGAATAATTCTTCAGCAGGTAACAAAGTACTGATGAAGGTCATAATAAATGGCAATGGCAGGAACAAGCCACCATAGGGACTGGGCTCTGATGCCCCACAGAGCTCTGATTTCCTCATTGATCCCATTTCTAGGGACCAGTTCCTTCTCACATGGGCGTGGTGAGTGTGGTTTGTGTGGTTCTGAAGAAGTGTGTCTAAAAGTGGTTCTTTTCAAATGCTGTACCCCTCCTTCTCTGCAGGGGAAGCTTGACCCACTCTCTTCCTCTATGTCTCCAAGGGGCTCTAGGACTCCCAAGGCTAGGGTTCCATGCTTTGCTTGGCAGCAATCACCAGCTGGGGACATAATCCCTGCTCTCGTATGCTCAGCACTTGGAGTCTAGGGTCCAAACCTTCCTGAAGCAGATGCCAGGAGTTCTTTGGAACATGCCGTTGGTCTCTGGAGTCCTGACTCTTAGGCTGAGCCTTCTCAATAGCAACTCTTTGGGATGTTGGACAAGCTACTTCAAAACTGTTCCATCCAGGGACCCTGACTACAAACTTTGCTTCTGTAGAGGTTTGCCAGGCGCCAAAAACATCTCCGGTGCTCCAGTCAAGAACAGCCAATAGAAACTGCAGCCAGGACCCCTCCCACCCTCCCCCAGTGGTCTCCTGTCCTCCTGTCTCTCTCTTCCTTCCCTCTTGCCTGTCCTGCCTGACCCAGTGAGGACCAGGCGGAAGTCAGCATCAGCAGCATTAGGAGCTGCAAAGAGACTGAGCTTCTACAAAGATGTCTTGGCGACAGGTCCTTCTCCTGTCCTGCCTCTCGGCCGTGGTGCTCCTGTCTAGTGAGTATATGGGAGGGTTAAGGGGGGCTGTGTTATCTACATAATGGGTAAGACTTACCTTCCACAGGTAAGTGCTCTCAGCTGGCACAGAGAGGCCATTCTTGGTGTGTGTGTGTGTGTGTGTGTGTGTGTGAGAGAGAGAGAGAGAGAGAGAGAGAGAGAGAGAGAAATATAGCAAAGAAAGAAAAAAAACAGGAAACACTGTAGTTTGCCTCATGGGTTCCTAGGGAGACTGGCCCCATACCTGGCATGTGATGGACAGAGGACCCCACATGAGGCCTGGCAAGCCACTAAGCCTAGAAGGACTATTGAGGCCTTGCTCAGGGCCTAGGCTCCCCTCCAATGCTGGAGGCTTCCCTCTGTGATCTTGTCCTCCAGTGCTGCGGGAGGGGACCAGCGCATCAGTGGGCAGCCCTCAAGAAGCGGGAGAAGAAGCCCAGAAAGGTGAGTCTGGGACAACCCTTGGGTGCAGGGCAGGTGGAGCCCACTCCTCCAACATTCCTGCCCCTAGTGCTGGTTGTGACAGGCCTCTCTTGGGTTTCAGGTGTGAAACCGAAGATTTTCATGCAGGAATCAGATGCCTCAAATTTCCTCAAGAGGCGCAGCAAGCGGTCCCCCAAATCCCGAGATGAGGTCAATGGTAAGGATGCTGAGTGGTCTCTTACCACAACAGGGAATTAAGGGTTGCAGCAAAGCCCTTGAACATCAGGATGACTGTAGTCTGAAGTGGAAATTATACTGTTTCCTTGATGGTGGGTCACATGTTAGGGCAAATGCATTGCTAGGGTGAGGACCAAAAAGGAATGTATCTAACAATTATGAGATGCATCCCTGCTTCAGAAAGTGAAAAATTTAAAGGAGGAAATGTTCTCTGGTCTAGAAAGCACCTAGCACTTTAGTGGGTGTTTTGGAGTATTGGCAAGGTGTACAGTAGAGCAACAGAATCACATGCAGGAAAAGATCCCAGGGGACAGGAGTGCTGAGAAATGTGGGCTTAGAGACAGCTCTGTTGCTAAGTGGCCTCAGCCACTTCCTGTCTGTGGTCCTAATTCCCTTACTTATAAGCCTCTGAACAAACTGTGCTTAGCTAGCTGTGCTTTCTTGAAGCTTTATTTGCAGTGCAGTTGGTGAGCACGTCTCCCTAGCAGCCTGGGGCCTGGGTCCACACTGCAGGGCCCTCATGTTCTTAACCTACGGCCCTTGATCGCATTTGAGTTTCCTACCTCTAAACTTGATTCTTCTTAAACTCTGAGCTCAGGCTGTCCTGGCCAAGTTGACTGCTTGATTCTTTCCTTGTGTGTGTAGATGAATGAACTCTTTGTATCCCTGAGCATACGCAGTGAGGTGACTTTCTCAGTGAAAATAACAGGATTATTTTCAAATGATGGGGAAGATCAGAGGTGGAAATGCTTGGAGATGAGAATTTTTTTTAATTGAATAAGTGTAGTCAGATTAGTGAAATCTCTAGACCTCATACAATTTGGGATTTAAATTTGGCAAAATCAAAAATCACTGAAAGGCTATGATGGATGTTGGGCCATTCTTGTCTGAAATCAGAGAAGCACCTTTCTGCAAATTTCCAGGGGAAAACAGGCAACTTTAAGACAGACAAATATATCTGTCCTCTGAAGCTGACTCAGAATCATAAGATCCGTGACTAGGCTGAGTTCCCTGACCTTAGGCAGGAGCTCAGTGCCTCAGGCAGTTGTGGGAGGCCCAGGACAGCCAGGTGAACCCCAGGACTGCATGTAAATGCATCTGAGGATACCTCATTGATTCCTATAGATGTATGGGCAGAGCTGACAGAGATCCAGAAGCCCAGGCAGTAAGGTCGCAAGTTCTACACCAGCCTGGATGAATTAGCGAGACCCTTTCTCAAAATAAAGACTAAAAGGACTGGTGATGCAGCTCAGTGGTAGAGGATTCCTCAGTACCAAAAAAAAAAAAAAAAAAAGGAAAGAAAAGAAAATGAAAAATAAATAGATAAATAAACAAACTTCTGGAGAATTTTTCCAGTGGTCCTTAAGTTGGGAACAAGGAAGGTGGTATTTTGAAGCAATTTGTATTGGAAGCCAAGGAGATGGATAAGTGATTTCTTTAAGTTTCTGAGATCCAGGCTCAATTTACTTTAGGGTAAAAGAGAATCTGAGGGATGCATGTTCTTGGCAGAAATGCATGTAATGCGGAAGGTGATACCTAGCATAGAAACACCATCTTAACTGGGCCTGGTGACATAGCCTGCAATCCCTGCCACTCTGGAAGCTGAAGTAGGAGGATTACAAGTTCCAGGCCAGCCAGGGCAATTTAGGGAGATCCTGTTTCAAAATAAAATAAAAAGGGTAGGGATGTAGCTCAGTGGTAGAGCCCTTGCCTAGCATTGTGCCAATCCCTAGTACCTAAAAACAAACAAACAATCAAGAGTTAAATTGTTCTTCTTTGTTGCTACATCTAACACCCCAATGGAGGTGCAGGACTATAATCCTAGTGCTCATGAGACTGAGGTGGAAGACTCAGTTGAGTCCAGGAGTTCGGAATCCTCATGGACAATACAGTGAGACTCTGTCTCAGAAAAGGGAGGAGAAGGAGGAGGAGGAGGAGGAGGAGGAGGAGGAGGAGGAGGAGGAGGAGGAGGAGGAGGAGGAGGAGGAGGAAACGTCCAGTTTTTGGCACCTCTGAAAATGCAACTTGAGGAACCAAGGAACTAGGGGGTACTCTGGGCAAGTACTAGGAATCTGGTGTTCTAGCTCTAGCCTCAGCTCCACCCCAACAGGCTGTGTAGCTGTGTAACTTCAATGATGTCAATGCACTTCTCTGAGCCTGGATCCCTTCTTGAGAAATATGTGCTGTATGAAGATGGATTGAATCACAAACCCCTTATGCTAGACTAAGGTTTCCTTCAACTGTATAGGCAAAAAGGCAGGAATTTGGGAGAAACAGAGGACTTACCTCAGGGATTCTAAGACCAATTTACAGATATAGTGATTTTTAATCTGAGTTAAATATTATAATTTCAACATAAATAATTCATATTTATAGAATTTACTGATCAATGTAGGCTCCTTGGATTTGAGGTGGTTTCTGATGTTACCATTGTGCATAGGAGTACTTGTCATTTCCTGAATGTGGGGTGGGGCAGGGGACATGGCCTCCCTTGGTTCCTCTGCTTCCCTTGCCTCCCCCACCTGCTCTTGCACATCAGAGTTGTGGGGACAACAAGAGCGCCTCAGTCCCCCAGGAGAATGTGAGGTTTCTGAGGGGCCTGTTCTTCCTCCAGCAGACATGACTCGCAAGTCTTTGTTGATTTTTCTAGTTGAAGAATGTGCCAGAAGTCCTTGAAAGTAGAGTTCTAGATACTGTCCTCCCAATAAGTCATGTTCTCCAGAGGACCACGGCTCTCATAGAGTTTAATTTCACAGCCAAAAGCTCAGTGAAATTTGTTGGGTTTCTTTTTTTCTTGGTGCTGGTAATTAAAGTCAGGGCTTGATGCACACTGGAAAGCACTCTGCAATGAGCAACACTCCCAGCCCCTGAAACTTGCTTTGAGGGCTCTCTCCTCACCTGGATGACAGGCATCTTAAGTGAAGGACAGCATCTTTCTTACTTACTTTTGTAATTCCAGCATTCAGTCTATATCCTGGTGTGACAGGTGCTCAAAAATGTTGACTAGACTTGAAGGTATTAATCAATATGACATCAACTTTAAATTGGATAAGTCCTTTGTGAAGTTTATTTGTTTATCTATTTATTTTTCATTTTCTTTTCTTCTCTTTCCTTTTTTCTTTCCTTTTTTTTTTTTTTTATACTGAGGAGTCCTCTACCACTAAGCTGTATCACCAGTCCTTTTTAGTTTTTATTTTGAGACTGTTAGGTGCAGGGCAGGCTGAACTAAGCTGTCCGCAGGACAGGCTAAACAAATGTTAGCTGCAGGATAACCCATGCACTCAACCCCACATCTAGCCCCTGCCCCACCCCATCTTCCTGAAGGCAGATGACACTACCGTATGATCCAATCACCCTATGTCAACAAGGCAGCTTGCAGATCCAGAGAACCCATTAGATTTGGGCTATAAAAAATTCCCTCCTGCTGGGCCCCTCTCTCTTGCTCTCTCTGTCTCCTTCACTTGCTCTTGATCTCTCTTCTCTTCCTTTCGCTCTCCCTCTCACTCTCCTCTCTTTGCTCTTCCCCCTCTTTCTTCTTTCTTTCCCTAATCTTTCTTTCTCTTTTTCTCCTCCTTTGCACTGCTGCAATAAAGATCTCTTGGTCGCTTCAAGTGTTGTGGTCACTTTCCTTTCAGAGACAGGGTCTCACTAAGTCATCCAGGCTGATGTAGAACTTGTGATCTTACTGCCTGGGCATCTAGATCTCTGGGATGACAGATGTGGGTCACCGTACACTGCTTGTGGAGTTTATCTCTGATTTCAAATGTCTAAGTCGCCTGGTGTACTTGGATTATACCACTAACTTGATGACTGGGGCTAACTCACTTTTTCCTCTTGGGGCTTCAATCTCTTCACCTGCAAAATGAGGTGATTTGGCCTGGCATGGTGTGAATATCTGTAATCTCAGTGACTTGGGAGGCTGAGGCTGTAAGATGGCAAATTTGAGGACAGCGTGGGCAACTTAGTGAGACCCTGTCTCAAAAACCAAAAACCAGAAAACAAAACAAAACAAAAAAAGGCAGGGTTGGGGATGGAGCTCAGTAGTAGAGTGCTCCTAGGTTCAATCTCTAGTACTGTTCAAAGAGAGGGGATGTGGCAGGGGGTGGGGGGTAACTGGGTAGGATCATCTCTCAGGTCCTTCCAGTTTAAAGCCTCTGCCAGGAATAAACCATTTCAGTGGAGTCTCCCAACCTAAATACCTCCCAAACCAATTTTAGCTTCTCAGGTAAAATGTTGGTGTTCCCCTAAATGTGAGCCCTCAATGCCCCTCTCTTGGGGGCAACTACCTCTTTTCCTTCCACAGTGGAAAACAGGCAGAAGTTGCAGGCTGATGAGCTACGGAGAGAATATTACGAGGAACAAAGGAACGAATTTGAGAACTTTGTGGAGGAACAGAAGGATGGTAAGAGTTCTTGCTCATCTGCCATTTATGCCCTGTTTTCTGAGTCTTGACCTTTCATCTCTTGTCAATAGATAAATAGTAGAAAAGGCAAGAGGGCAAGTGACTCTAACCAAGTAATTAATGTACCATACCCCTGCCCTCAGGGCTCCTTTCTTCCCTCCAGCCTTGGTGGCTGCACCAGGGCTTCAGTAAGGAGTGGGTATGGATGAGATAGAGGAAGACTATGTCTCTAAGCCAATGCCTTCCACCAGTGGGATTTGACCTTGCTGTCTAGTGTCATCCACAGCATACATCTGTAGCAACACTTAATGAGGATCAAACCAGTAGGCCTGATTCTCATTATGTGCTGGTTTCTTTCTTTTTTGGTCTTTTTCAAACTTCAAGATTGAAATGGTCCTGAGAAAGCTCACTTAGTACCTCCTGGTGCATATGAGCTTGGACACAGGACCCCGGTTTGGGGTACTTTTGTTAGAGCCAGCTCTTTTGTTTTATCCTGACTCCTTGACTTTGATGGACAGAGGAAGTATTATCCTTTAAGGGCATCCTCCAGTGGAAAGACTACTGCCACCAGGACCCAAGGGCTACAGGCTGTGCTTATAGCCCTTCAGGTGGCATCTGGTTGAGCCCCACAAGCAGGTGTTGAGCTCAGATCCTAGCAAATCAAACTTTAAATTTTTATTAGTTGTTGATAGACTTTTATTTTTTTTAATTTATTTATATGCAGTGCTGAACCCAGTGCCTCACACATGCCAGGCAAGTGCACTATCACTGAACTCCAGCCCCAGCCCCCAAATCAAACTTTTTTTGGGGAGGATACTGTGAAAAACTCAGGCTGTCCTAGCTTAGAGGCCAATGCTTGTTTCCTTGGTGGACAGCTTGGGGAGAGCTGTCTTAGTTTTAAGAAATGAAAATATGATTTTTAGTCATACTACTCATCATAATTTTTTTTGTGTGTGTATTTGTGTGTGTGATTTTTAAAAAAGTTTCAGGTCCAAATCTCTAGCACATGGGTGGAAATAATTTGCTGTTTTCTTTTTTATGATGAATTTTGAAGGAGGTTAGGTACCTATAGGATGATGTGTCTTTTTGGAGGATGCTAAGATCAGGGTCCTCAGGCGTCATCCACAGAGATTGAGAGGCCATTTTTAGAAGAGGCCACAGGTCTTTGGGAACTGAAGCTATAGAAGCTATTGGTGCACAACACTTGTTTTGCCAGGTACTATGCTGAACCATCTAACCACTACAAGCTTCATCTGAGACAGGACTTGTGAGTTTCATTTTAGAATTTGGAAAACAGGCTTAGAAAGGACACATGAATACCCAAGGTGACATACTAACAGGCTAACTAACGTAACAGGAGCAGGTCTAGCCTGTTTGAGGATAAAGGTCTGAAAAAGGAGGAACTCTTCTCAAAATTTCTTTCTTTTCCAGAACAACTGTTGCTATGGCCTGGTTGCCTGGGGCCATGTTCAAAATCTCCATCTTTTGGGACCTTCTATGAGGCCTGTGACATTCCCCTTTCATAACCCTGGCTTTAGCTAGCTGTCTTATCTGACAAAGCCACATGTTCTGAGAATAATTAATAGCAGTTGAATGTTCAATCTTTTTCAAGGTATTTACTTCATAAAAGGGATAGCCATTCAATTTCTATGGCAAAATCACACTCTCAAAGAGGAGTTGGTCCACTGAGCTTGAGCAATGTCTGAAAGGTCTGAAGGCTAATGAATGAGTTCTAGTCCAGGAGTTCCAGTCTATCTTTGGGGTACCAAGTACCTAAGGATATTTTTCAAGGGGAGCACTTTCTCCAGGGTCCCATGAAAGGACCATGGTGCCTCAATGTGCAGTGGTAACAGTGCCCTTCCTCCTTGGTCCAGGCATATGGCTCTCACAGGTGCTAAGGAGCAGAGGGACATCCATTTTGTCCATACCACCAGTTTGTCCTATTAGCCCAAGGCCATAGAGAATGCCACTTTCATTAGCACCAGAATCAAGTTCATAAAATTTTTGGAGAAGTTCACATTTGAGACAATAGAGTCAAGGAAGACATTTAAAATTTTTAAACCTGGACATCATCTTCTGTCAGTATTTCCATCCTCCCAATATTTTTTACAAATTCTTTTCTTAAAAACAAAAACAAAAACAAAACAAACAACTAGCATGGTGGCACATGTCTATAATCCCAGTGGCTCTAGAGGCTGAGGCAGGAGGATCACATGTTCAAAGCTAGCCTCAGCAATTTAGCAAGGCCCTGTCTCAAAGGAAATGTAAAAAAGGATGGGGATGTGGCTCAGTGGTTAAATGCCCTGGGTTCAATCCCCAGTACCGAAAACAAACAAACAAAAAACCCAAAACAACCTTGTGGTAAAATAGAGGTAAGGGAAAATTTGCCATTTAAACCATTGCTGAGTATACAGGATTGTGACATTTAGTACATTCATACTATTGTGCAACTATTACCACTGGTTCCAAATGGTTTCATTATTCCAAACAGGAACTCTGTACCCATTAAATAATAACTGGCCATTCTTCCTTCCCCCTAATCTTGGTAACCTCCATTATATTTTTTGTATCCATGAATTTTTCTGTTCTAGATATTTCATATAAATGGAGGACACAGTATTTTGTCTCATTATGCATGGTCTATTTCATTTAGCACAATGTTTTCAAAGTTTATCCATGTTGTGACATGTATCCATTCATTTCTTTTTATAGCTGAATAATTTCTCTTATGCATATTTACATACGTATTTGTTTATATATCCCCATAAATAACACATTTTGTTTATCCATTCATCTGTGGGTGGACATTTGGGTTGTTTCCACTTTTGAGTGACTGTAAATGTTGTTGCTGTGAGCATTCCTATATGTTCAAGTATCTGAGTCTCTGTTTTCAATTCTCTTGAGTATAAGTCTAGGAATAGAATTGCTGGATAATGTGGTAATTTTATTAACTTTTGGAGGAGTCTCACTCACCTTTTTCAAATATTGGATGTCTTATGATATCTGCCTGTGCCTTAAATGCAATTAATGGTAGCAGGCATGTTGAATTGGCACCAGGAGCCTAATTCTACAATTACACAAAGATGTTGTTTGGAAACATATCTCACCAAACACAAGTAAAATTACAGCTTTCTTAACTCATTAAAAACTTTCTTCATCCCTTTTCAGCCTTTTACTATGAAATACTTAAAACATATGGAAAGGATCAGGTTAATGAGCCCCATAGAGCCAGTTAAGTTTTCCCACTTTTAGTTCACCCATCCTTTTTCCAGTTAGTTTTAAAAATGGAAATTTATCTTTGAAGCTTAGAAAATACAGAATGGTATAGAGGAGAAAAGCTGTAATAATTCTGTCATTCCAGATCCACAATAATTTGCATCCAGAAGCTTTTCAAGGCACAGTGCTTGGTCTCTGTGTTACCACATTGTTACTTTTAGTGCTTCAGTTGTCATCTCTTTGAGCCAGTGACTGCATAGGCTCTTCCCCATATAGGCAAAGAGTTCAGATGCCAGACACTGGTCTCAGTTCTGCCAGCAGCCAGCTGTGTGGCTCTGATCCACAACTGGAGGCCACTTGACTCACATTCTCAGGTCCCTTCCAGCTCTGATCTCAGAAGTCTCCAGGGCTCATAGGCACACTTGACTCATGTCACCTCAGGGTGGGCCATGTGGGCTGATGGCTGCTTGTTTTCAGGTCAGAGTCCCCTTCATCTTCATGTGACTTCATCTTTCCTCTCCAGAGCAGGAAGAGAGGAGCCGGGAGGCCGTGGAGCAGTGGCGACTGTGGCATTATGATGGGCTGTACCCTTCCTATCTCTACAACCACCACTGCATCTGACCCCATTCTGAAGCAACCCAGGAAGACAGAGCATGAAACACAGCTGCTCACCTGGGTGTACCAGCACCTCTTTCCACACAAATGTCCTAATAGGGACCTCAGCTTAGTGTGTGCTGTGGTCAACAACCCTGGTAAATACACATGCCTTTCATTCTGATGCATTAAATGTCCTGGCTTTTGCTTTTTTGTGGATGATTTTCCAAGGTGAGCAACCACTTGTGGCTCATCCTAATCCCTAATCTTCATTGGTTTCCCCTCACTTAGTCATTGTCCCCAAAGCAGATCTCCTGTCTGGTTGGACAGGAGAATCACAATTAAGAGAGAAATTTTGTGCTTGCTTATAGCTTACAAATAAAAACTCTGACTTAACCATATGTATTATCATCTCAAGTCTCTAGTTGAGCAAGGTATAGACTTGATCCCCACTCCCCCCAGTGACAAGGTTGCTGACTTGGTTGTTAGAAAGCTTGTCCTTGGGAGTATCAATCACTCCTCTATTATGTCTCAGTAGTTAGTCATGTAAGTGAAAAAAATACTAATACATTTGTTTTGGTAAAAGTCTTCAAAGGATTGCTGAGTCCAGGGACTTCCTTCTTCATCCCACCAAAGAGGGTTAAGGTTCATTCCTGATTTCTTAATTGCACCCTTCAGAAGCCAGAGTTACAATAAGGCCAGTTATATAAACAAAATGAGAAACCCTTGGTTGGCATCATCTCACTTTTCTTCATACTGTCCTATATTTGTTTCCCTCAGCTGCCAATAACAGAGTACCACAAACTAGGTGACTTGAATCAATGGAAATTTATTCTCTCACAGTTCTGGAGCTGAAAAGTCTGGAACCTTGGTGTTGGCAGGGCCACGTTCCCTCCAGAGCTCTAGGGGTATCCTTCCTTGCTCTTCCTGCATCTGAGGGCACCAGGCATTCCTTGGCATATGGTGGCATGATGCCACCCCACCTCAGCATCATATGGCTGCCTCCCTGTGTGCTTTCACATCACCATCCCTCTCATGTATGTCTCATGTCTCTTCTTCTAAGGACACCAGTCATATTGAATCAAGGCTTCACTCTACTAACTTTGTCCTAACTTGATTAGGACCTAAAAACCCTATTTCCAAATAAGATCCCATTCACATGGACTGGAGGTTGGGACTTCAATGTATCTTTTGAGGGGCACACAATTCTATCCCTTCCTTTCCTCTCAACCACTTTGCTTTCTGGTCCCAGGCTCGTCACCCCTATTCCCATTGTTGCTCCCCACTGACATCCAGAAATTGCACACTAAGAATGGCAAGGAGTCAAAACAACTTAAGTGGGCTCTGGAAGATAAAGAGGACTCTAGGTGAAGAATAAGCACCCACTCTTCCCCAGATTTCCATCTCACCTGCTTTTGAGGTTGGGCTTCCAGGGCAATATAGGGTGATTTTATATAAGGGTTGCTGTGAGGAAATTTTACCTTCATGGTGGCAAAATATTCCACCAGAGCTAAGGTGATCTATCAGGTTAGGAGACTTTGTAACAAATGCATGTATTTTTAAGTTAGTTTTTAAAAAAGAGTATAAAGTCTTTTAAAAAGCTCCAATTATTAAGTCATTATGTGCCAGATTACCTCATATTTACCAATCAGTGCTATTATTTTCTTCCCACAAACTCCAAGCAAGAGCTAATATGACCTTGGGAAGATGAGATGGGCAGTGGACAAACTCTCATACTAAATATAGTTTTATCTTTTTTCAGTGCCGGGGACTGAATCTTGGGCCTTGGTCATGCTAAACACATGCTCTATCACTGAGCTCTACCCCGAGTCCTATCATTAAATGCTGTTTGTTGTGCAGAAAGATAGAAGGAACTCTAGGGTTCACAATTTGGAAACTAGAGCTTGAGGACAAGTCAAGTCTCAGCATAAGAAAGGGCAAACGGCACTATTTTTAGTGGCATAACTAAGGAGAATATTTTGAGTTAGTCTTCTTTACCTGTGGCCCAGGTGTACCTTCCAGATACTTCTCTGTTGGACAACAGGTGCTCAGGAATTATCTGTGCTCCTGTTTTCCCTCTAAGGTCTATTTGATATTTATACCATTAGTGGCGGTACTGGGGGGTGAATCTTTGCTCCCTCCACATGTCATTGAACAGGCTAGACTTTGTTCACCCATTTCTTCATTGGTAAGATAGATGAAATGTGAGTTGCAACTTTTATGCATTTCAAACTGGCTGCATCAAACTTCCCTGTGAAGAGATTAGGTGCTTACTATCACTGGGACATCTTTGCTAGTCTTTTTATAAAGCAAGCAAATTGAGAATATTTGTAGAAAATTCATGGTTGGGGGCCCTTGAATTATTAACTATTTATGGATCCCCTTGGACCACTGCTGTTAGATTTAATCAAGTCAGACCTAAACAGGTGACTAGCGCTCACTCCTCTGCATGATCTGTGTATTTCTACCCTAACACCTTTGGACCTGGTGCAACAGAAAGTTTGTTTAGGAATTATAGTTGCTATAGTTTGGAGTTGGAAAGTCCACAAAAAGCCCATGTGGTAAAGGACATGTCCTCAGATTGGTGCTATTGGAAGATGGTGAGGCCCAGTGGGAGATCTTCAGTTGTGAACGTGTCCTTGAAGGGGATTATGGGATCCTAGTCCCTTCCTCTTCCTTTCACTTTACAGCTACAATGTAGGCAGTTTTGCTCTATTGCATGTCTGCCATGGTGTGCTCCTTGCCCAAAACAATGGGGCCAATGGACTGAAACATGACTGTGAGCCAACATAACCTTTTTCTCCTTATAAGTTGCTTATCTCAGGTATTTGTTATAGAGATGGGAAACTGACTGACACCTAATTTCTCTCTACCCTCCCGGAGAGTGTCATTCTGGAAGAAACTGATATAAAATAAAAACTTGGAAATGCCTCAGCTTTTCATTGCTATTTTTACTCTGTTACCTGGTGAGACTGATATTACTTGGGAGGGACAAGGATTTCAATGTTTTGAAGCATATATCTCAACAGGAAGGAGCTCTGCTGCTTGCCTTCCATTGCCCCAGTCTCTGATCCAAACTAGAGAGAGCAATCAGTTTGAATACAACCAAGATGAGAGATGTTCCTCCCTGAACTACTGGTCAAGAGCCACACATGAATCTCATTTGCTTCCTATCCCAGCCCCTAAAATGAGACAGAACTGGAGCATTAGCAAGTTAGTGAGATACACTCCCAGCTCAAGGATATTCTAGGTCTGTTCTTTTGGGGTTGGAGCTCCTCAGCACTTAATCCATATCTAGATTAGAAATTCTAAAGCAGCATGTGCCTATTCTAGACTGGCTATCAAGTTAAGTGGGTGAGGGTGAGTCCTCAGCTGGGTTGGCATGTGAGCACTGGTGTGGGTTTAGCTCAGGTGATCTCAGATTATAAGTCTGAACTGCAGATTTTCTGGCCAGTGGTACAAGCAAGGATGAACTCTGGCCACATGCAATTGCCCTTGTGGTTCAGGAGTGTGATGGGCCTTGAGGATCCTACACCTGTAAGGCTGGTATTCTAGGACAACAAGGTGCTTTTTAAATAAATTATAGTCTTTCCTTGAAATCTGAGAGGGATCAGTTCTAGGATCCTCCTGGATACCAAAATCTACAGATGTACTCAAGTCCCTTAGGTATATGGCATGAATTTACATGTAACTTGCACATATCCTCTGGTATACTTTGAATCATCTCTAGGTTTATTAAAATATCAAACACAATGTAAATGCCAAGTCAAAACCTCTACTGTATTGTTTGGGGAATAATTACTATATAGACACAATTTTTTGGTCTGAAGTTGGTTCAATCTGTGAATACAGAATCTGTGCATACAGTAGGCCAACAGAATTTTTATTACTCTACAAAAAAAAAAAAAAAAAAAAAAAAAAAGCAAAGGTCTGTTCTCACTTCAGCTGCAAATCAAAAGGAGCCACAATCTGGTTCATATCAGTCAGGATAAAAGAGCCTATGCCTTCTGGTGAGCCACCTGCCTCTCTCTTGTGCTAGTAAGCAGGTGGATGGCAGCAAATAGATTCTGACTCAGGGTCACACCACACAGCCACCTGCCTGTTGTGTCTGTAGGAAGAAATGTTGGGGCCATACAGATGTCAAAACCAGAATGGTTGGGAGGAGAGACTGTTTAAAAACAGAACAAAGTAAGTTTGTCCTTGCCTCTTCAATGACCAAGCTTGGCAGATTGTCTCTAAATAAAGAATTCTAGCAGAAAGGGGCTAAATAAGAATTTGATTACTCGCTTGCTCCCAACCCTAACAAGGCCTCCATTATACTTCAGGGTTTTCAAATTTGGCCCAGAATTCCTTAGCTAAAATCCAAGCAAAGTCATTTCCTTGGCTGGGAGAAGGATGCCAAAGGTAACATGACCAGGAATTTGAGCAGCCACATTTAATAGGAAATTAATGACAGAAAAATTTGTATTTTTGGACACTGACTTTGTCCAAAGTGTGGCCTTTGGACATTCTTTTGCTTACTCTTCTGTTCTTTTACTACTATCCCGTTGTTCTTAAGGGCTTCCAGGTAAGTGGTTGAAAACAAATTTGTTAAAGATTAAATTTGTTAATTTTTTATCACCAGTTTTACAGAGTGCCCCCCACCCCCCCGACCAACTGAATAATACTCTGTAGCTCAGTAAAGTGCTTGCTTAGCATTCTGGAGGCCTTGGGTTTGATTCCCAGAACTAAAAACAAACAAATTGTGCGTGTTTGCGTGTGTGTGTCTGCATGCATTCCAGGGAAAATTTTGCAACTTCTTATCATCTGCCTTTATTTACTTAAGGTTTTTTGAAAAGAGATGATGAGTTCCAGAATAATTTTTAGTTTTTGAAGTCTTGTTAGGAGAAAGTTTCATTTCTAATTTATTTTCAATGATATTCTAATACTCTCATAGGTTTTCTATAATTTAGAAGTTCTGTTTCTAGCTTGTAAAAGATTTGTCTAAAAGCAAATGGGTTGAGTATTAATGTTCTAGTTCACAGTTGATAACTTTGGCATACTCTGTGATCCTATAACATATCAAGACTTTAAAAAAAATCCAAAAGATGTCTATTGAAATGATTTCCTGCTCACTTCAACTCAGGGTGCTTTGGGTGCTGCTTCCTCTTGAAGGACCACCCTCCAGTAAGCCTGGCTTTTCCTCCTGTGGGTTGGCAAAGGACAGTGAAATGGGAAACACACAAAACTACCCTTTGTGTGGCTGAAGACTGATGATCTTATAGCATCCTGGGCCTGTCGCATCCATGGAGGGGGAAATGGGGCTCAGTGCTAGGTGCTTTCCTCTAGAAAGGGCTGAAGGAGATCCTTTGTGAGAGGCACGATATCTTGGGAGGTTTGTCACTGCTGGAAAGCTTTGCCCCTTTCCATATTACCTTTTTTAAAAAATTAAAGTTTGAATACCTAGCATGTGTGAGGCCCTTGGGTTTGATCCCTAGCACCACACACAGACACACAATGTGAACAGGTAATCTACATACATGCTTTCAAACTTACAAAGGACAGAAAGGAACACAGTAGAAAGTACATCCCTCTTGTCTCCAAAGGAAACCATCATTCACACATCTTGAGGATCCTGAAGGTAATCTGTGTACACCTAAGAATCTACAGAAACTTGTTTTTATTTTTTAAACATTAAAATTCACTTTTGTCCAGTAATGCCTACTTTACCTATTGAACCATTTCTTTTTTATCATATAAAAAAGATGGTTTAGTTAATTTATAGTTAAGCAGTTTTCAAAAAGTTTCCTACAGGAACAGCAATTTTTGAGGTTTGGGATATGGCTGGAAAATAACTGATATGAAAACTAAAGTGAATATATTTTCTAGACAACTCATTGATTTAGACACCATAATACTTTGGGGTCTTAAATATTACACTAGTTATTCTGAAATCTTTCAGTGTGTAGACTCCTGCCCTTAAATCTTTCCCCAAGTAAAAACAATAACAACAATGTCATTATTATAAAGCACTGGCCTTGCAAAAACAATTTCTTTCTTTTTTTTTTTTTGGGGGGGGGTAATACTTGTGATTGAACCCAGGGTCTCACACATGCCAGGCAAGTGTTCTATCACCGAGCTACCTTCCCAATTCCATCTAGTTATTCTCAGGCAGCGGCTTGCTAAATTGCTGATAGGCTTTGAATTTGTAATCCTCCTACATCAGCCTCCCCGGAAGCTGGGATTAGAGGTGTGCACCATGGTGTCCAGCAAGCTTGTGATGTTATCAGCTCATGGTTGATCATTCATGCACTCAGCAGAATTATGGCACCAAGAGGCAAGATATTTAATATTCTGTAAATTGATTTACATGAGAAACAATCTAATTACACCATTAGATTGCTCTCCTGAAGTCATTATTGAAAAAAATAAAATAGTACAACTTTTAGTGAGGACAACCTTTCTTATGCCTTTAACATATGAACAAGTACCTGTCATAGTTTGGATCTTCAGTGTCCCCTAAAGGTCCCTGTGTGATGATTAGCCTGGTGTGATTGGCATAAATTTTCACAGGTGGAACTAGTGGGAGGTCTTGGATCACTGGGGTTGTGCCACTGAAGAGAACTGTAGGACTCTGGTCTCCTCTACCTCTTTTTTTGCTTCTCAGCCATGAGTTGGTTTTGCTCCAACATGCAATCCCAACATGATACACTGCCTTGCCACAGGCCAAAAAAGAATGGGGCCAACTATCCTCCAAAACCTCCAAATAAACCCTTTTTCTTTATAAATTGGATATCTTAGGTATTTGTTATAATGATGGAAAACTAACACAGTACCTGAATAACATACAACTAGACAATACTTCCATTTTGATATATTTGCTAATTATGTAAAAATAAATCAGAATAAAAATCCTAGGAATTTACCAAACCCAGTACTTGAAATGTTCTCTCTCAAGGTCAAACCCACTGTGCTCAGCTTATTACATAACTCTGGGGAATTATGACAAGAAAAAAACCAGACTATTTTCATAGATCTTCTGCCCAACATTACTCAAAATACTTTCATGATACTTAATGGTGAAAGAAAGCACTTGTATCCAGAATATACGTAACTCAATCCAATAATTAAAAAAATATATAAATGAATGAGTAGACATATGTCATAAAGATACATGAGGCTGGGTGTGGTGGCAAAAGCCTATAATCCCAGCAGCTTGGGAAGCCAAGGCAGAGGGACTGCAAGTTCAAAGCCAGCCTCAGCAACTTAGCAAGGCCCTGAGCAACTCGGCAAGACTCTTGTCTCAAAATAAAAAGGTGTAGGGATTTAGCTCTATGGTTAAGTGGCCTGGAGTTAAAAAAACAAAAAACAAAACAAGGACATGAATGGACAGTACATGAAAAGATGCTCAAATAGTATTGGTTACCAGGGAAATGCAAACCAAACCATAATAAGATGCCATTACACACACATCAGAATGGCTAAAAAGACAATATCAGGTATTGGGACAGTGGAGCAAACGGAACCCTTGCACATTACCAGTTGGTGTATAAAATGGTACAACCACTTTGGAAAACAACTTGGCAGTTTCTTATGAAGCTTCCCATATAACCCAGAAATTCCACTCCTAGGTGTTTGCCTGAGACACAAAAATATTTCTATTGCTAAAATAATTTTAGCAGCTTTATTCATGATAGCCCCAAACTAGGGACAATCCAATCCAATATGAATATCAACAGGTGACTAAACAAACCATTTACAGGGAAGCCAGCAATAAAAAAGAAAAAAAAAACATTGATAACACACTATAATATGGATAAATTTAAAAAATTATGCCACATGAAAGAAGCCAGATACCAAAGTATGTTCTGTAAGATTCCATTTATCTGAAACTAGAATATAAATCTGTAGGGGCTGAGGTGCAGATTGATTGGCAAGTGGTTCAAGGCTACCTTTTGGAGGAGAAAGCAACATCTTGCTTTAGGTTTGTGGTGTGGCTACATGGGTATAAACACTTGTTCAAATTTTTCAACTGTACACCTTAGGTATGTGCCTTTTACTGTATGTAATCTATACCTTAATATAATTGATTTTAAAAAATATTGTTAGCTAAGTCTTTGCTTAAGAAACCTTACTATGGCTGGGGTTGTAGCTCAGTGGTAGAGTGCTTGAATCACATGCATGAGGCCCTGAGTTCAATCCTCAGCACCACGTAAAAATAAATAAATAAAAATAAAGATATTGTATCCATCTACAACTAAAAAAAAAAAAAAAAAATTGAAACAAACAACAAAAAAAGAAACCTTACTAAACTTGGTTCAAATAAGTCTCAGCCCTTATTTCTAAATTACTTAACCAATTTCTAATCTGCAAAATAGAGTATACCTGATCTGGTTGTATTTGAGGAAATACTATATAGTCATTGGTTATTTGTGGTTCAATGTTTGCAAATTCACCTAATTTGATTTATAGCTTCTAAATCAGTTCTTCAAGTGCTTTTGTGATGATTTGCATGCAGAGTAACATGTTCCTCATTTTCAAAATTTGGTTAGGCCTTTTTCAAAAATTGTCATCAACCTAATAAGCTAACTGATCTCTTCTACCTTTAATGCCACTTAGTTTGTTGCTGCTAGTGACATACCTAAGCAAACAGATCTATGCTCCAGATTAGAACAAACAAATGCCATTAGACATTAATTGGCCTGCTATAAGCAGCATCAAGCTTTTCTTTTATCATGAACTTTTCCACAGAAATCCAGTCCATGCACTCTCTTCTTGTCCAATGTGAAGCTTTTCATATTTTAGGTTCCCTTTGGGGAAAATTCTACACCAGACATTCAGAAGTTCCTTATTTGCTATTCTGAATGATTTTTACCTAAAATACTTGTTTTATTTTTGTTGTTTAGAAAGGGAAAACATTTTATCATTATAAAACTCAATGAAAGGTGATTTTCTATTAAAAAGCTAAGTTTTTTTTCCTCCAAAAGGAAAAATGACAACAAGAGTACCAAAACCAACCAAACAACCCCCCCCATAAAACCAAAACAAACAAACAAACAAAAACTATTGTAAAAATTATAATCTTCACACCAAGTTCTCCATAAAGGACAAATGGCTACTGCTCAACCCTGCTCCGATGGCCTGTGACACAATACCCTACTAATGACAGGTTAAAAAAAAATTTGACACCTGTTAGGTTTGTGTGAAAGCATTTAATACATGTTGATAAACAGGATTAAAAGACTGATCTCATTAGGAATGTTTTCAAGGCCTACAAGTAAGTTCCCCCACCTGTGCTGTACCCCTGGCCCACCCACTCATTGCTCAATGTTCTAAACACCTCAAAGGAAAGCCCTCCAAGATTTAGTGTAACTAAGGAGTAACTCCAAAAATTTATGTGAATGCAGTAATGCAGTCATCTAAAGTGAGAACAGGAAAGATGAGGATATCTTGATTTTTCCACCTGTAAGTCAAAGTTATATTTGGTGTAAAATTAATACAACAGAGGAAAGTAATTAAGGAAAGTGGATGGGCTTATTAACAAGATTTTGTTTCTAATGGTGTCAATCAGAAATATGGGCAACGCAGAGCCAGTCCCTTGCTTTTCCAGACCCACAAGAAGCAAGACAGGTTGTGAAAAAAATATCTGAAGTTAGGGTCATTTAAGGCTATTCAGAAATTTAGCATGTTCTACTCCTCTTGGCAAAAGGGTTTCTCCTCCAATCTTTGGACCAGTCTTTTCCTAGAAAAATGAGAGTACTTAATAAGAACCGGTTTAACATTATTTCCCTGGATCACTAAAATAAGTCACAAATTAACACTGAAGTAATTCACCTCTATAGTTGGATCTAATATGTACCGCAAAGGCCCACATGTTTAAGACTTGGTTCTCAGCATGGCACTGCTGGAGGGGTGGAACTTTTAAACAGGTGGGGCATAACAGGAGGTCCTAGGTCATTGGGGTTGTGCCTTTGAAGGGACTATGGAACTCAGGCCTCTTCTACTTCATTCCTAGACTTTAGGTAAATGGGCCTCCTCTGCCATGTATTCTCACAACAATGTGCAGTTTTACCACAGGCCCCAAAACAATGGGGCCAACTAGCCATGGATTCAAATCCCTAAAACTCTGAGCTGAAATAAATCTTTCCTCTTTTTCAGTTGATTAGCACAGTGGTTTGTTACAGTAACTGAAAGCTTATGAAAACACCTACCTTTAGCATTCCATCTTGTTCCCATTTGCAAAGGCCACAATTACTGAAAGAGAAAAGATGGATTTACTCAGTGGTGAGGTATATGCCAACACAGTTAAATACAATGGGGTTTACTGTGTAATTAAAGAGGAAAAAACCATAGGAAATTATCTATGTACTTTTAAGGTGGGGATGGGGTAAGAGAAAAAGAAAACTAGAAAAACAATAAAAACCATAAAATTACAAAGCTGTGAGATTAAAAAAAAATTCCCTATTGATTCAACTTATAAATCAATAGTTTGGGAAGAATATATTTGCAATGATTAAAAATTATATGGGAATGCTCTCGACCTCCACTGAGCCAGTTGCCCGAAGGAAGCTGAATTTGTGCTGCAGTTTGGCGAAAAGACTCCCACATAAATGGCTTGAGGAAATTCAGCAGAGGAGAGATAATGAAAAAAAGATCGAAGATAGTGGAGTAGAGAAGAACTTGTTACTGGCATGAATCCATGTGAGTGGTCGGACGCTTTTCAGCATAGGAGCCATTCACAAATTTAAGCTTCATGGAGCTTGTGACAGGATTTTGTTACGAGGGCAGTCGAAAACTCGAAAAAACCCCTGAGTAGTTCTGTGCGCAGAAGCCGGCCAGCAGCAGCGCGGCCTGAGAACCAGCTGCAGATGGGTAGAGGCAAGCTCAGTGGAGTTCTGGCAGCATAGAGACGCAGGCTCACAGATCCTTTAAGATCAGAGCACGCCAGACTGTGACCCAGGTCACTAAAGGGCACCAGACCGAGGACAGAACTCAAGGCATAGTGGAAAAACATCCTAGCCCCCCCACACCTCACTGGACACCCTGGTGCCTGAAAATCTACCGCATCAGCTTTTGGCAGATGTAGCAGAACAGCGAGATTGGAAAATGAACAGGTGTGTGATACCCAGCACCCCCTCTACCCAGCTGTGATAACTCAAAACCTTTTTTGCCAGCTCTCAGTAGGCATGAATTTCAGAGCCGAGTGAAACTGAAAAAGTGCCAGATCTCCCCCTCCCCGCCAGCTGTGATAACCTGAAACCTTTCTCTCCAACTCTTGGTGGGCATGGCTATCAGAGAGAATACAGACAGAACAGGTTGCCGGTTTCCAAATCCCGCTCTCCACAGCTGTGAAGACCTGGTGACTCCCCAACACAGAGGTAGCCCCCAGTTGATCAGGAGCGCAGGGCGGCAAGGGTGCCGTAAGTCCAGAGTAACCCAGGGCTGCAGAAAAGAGTCACAGTATTTGGGGCCTAGTGGGCAAGAGAAGTGAGGGGGATAGAGACCGGGATTGGAGAGGCATCCGGCAGGGGAGGGAGAGCTGCCCCACATGGATTGCTTCCTATATCCTGAGGGCAGAGACTCAACCTGGAATGCACAACACCGCCTACTGGAAGAGAAGAAAATAGAATTCTAAGAGTGCATTATTTCTTTCCTTTCTTTTCTTTTTCCTTCTTTCCTTTTTTCTTTTTATTTTTCTCTTCTCTCTTTTCCTCTCTTTTTTCATTCCTTTTTCTCTATCACTTCCCTCCCCTTTTTTCTTCTTCTTTTCTTTTTACTTTTCTTCCTCCTTCTCTTCCTCTCCCAACCTTCCAAGTGTTACTACTTCTACTACATGTAAACTACTAAATGCAAATAGGTGATTGTTTCTATGCTTCTTATTTTCCTCCCACGTACTTAGCCATGCTAAAATACCTCCTGTCTATTCTCCTGTTAATAACCCCCTTCATTAGAGTTCTCCTCTAAAGTAGCTAAGATATATTAGGCCCCATATCCTCACATCTTTTCCCCCTAAACATAAAGTCCTACGACTGACCCTCAGTTCTCTATATGTCACCAGAATCTGTATGCCTTTGATGAAGCTAATGAATATATTGTAAACTATAATTGAATCCAACATCTCTAGACATTGTCTCGCATCACAAAGGAGAGATCTCGGAACTATTCAAGAGCAATACAAAATTATAGGAGAGAAATAATAACACAACAGTCAAACAGAGCTGGAAAGAAACATGAGCAACATGAAAAAACAAGGAAAAAAAGGGCCACAAACAATGCAGGACAACTCAAAAATAGAGAAGATAATTGCTGCAGCAAAAAAAAATGTCAGATAAAGATTTCAAGATATACATGGTTCAGATCTGGAGTCTTAAGGAGGACTTTAGACAGCAAATGCAGACAATGAAAGATCACTTTGACAATAAAATACATAAACAAATCCAATAAGCAAAAGATCAACTCTACAGGGAGATAGAGGTTATACAAAAACAAAACAAAACAAAACAACGACAACAAAAAAGAACAAATAGAAATCCTGGAAATGAAGGAAATAATAAACAAATTAAAAACTTAAATGAGAGTATCACAAGCAGAGTAGAACACTTAGAAGTCAGAACATCAGACAACGAAGACAAAGTATATCATCTCGAAATGATAGCTCAGAAAGGCTGATAAGAAACCATGAGCAGAACATCCAAGAAATATGGGATAGCATAAAGAGACCAATTTTAAGAGTTACTGGGATAGAGGAAGGTATAGAGGTCAAAACCAAAGGAATGAGCAACCTCTTCAATGAAATGATTTTAGAAAACTTTCCAGACATGAAGAATGAAACGGAAATCCAAATCCTAGAAGCCTACAGGACACCAAATGTACAAAACCACAAGAGACCCACACCAAGACACATAATAATGAAAATGCCCAACATATAGAACAAGGAGAGAATTTTAAAAGCCACAAGAGAAAGGAAGCAGATTACATTTAGGGGTAAACCAATTAGGTCAACGGCGGATTTTTCAACACAGACTCTGAAAGCTAGAAGATCCTGGAACAATGTATTTCAAACTCTGAAAGATAATGGGTTCCAACCAAGAATCTTGTATCCAGCAAAATTAAGCTTCAGGTTTGAAGATGAAATAAAAAACTTCCACGATAAACAAAAGTTAAAAGAATTTGCAGCTAGAAAACCGGCACTTTAAAGCATCATTGGCAAAACATTACATGAAGAGAAAATGAAAAATAACAATGAAAATCAACAGTGTGAGGTAGTACAGTAAAGGAAAAACTAATCAAAGAGGAAAAACAAATCAAGTTAAATAACAAAAATAAACAAACATGGCTGGAAGTACAAACCATAGCTCAATAGGAACCCTAAATGTTAAGGGCTTAAACTCACCAATTAAAAGACATAGACTAGCAGACTGGATTTAAAAAAAAAAAGATCCAACAATATGCTGCCAATAGGAAACTCACCTGATAAGAAAAGACATACACAGACTGAAGGTGAAAGATTGGGAAACATCATACCACCCACATAGAGCTCGGAAGCAAGCAGGGGTGTCCATACTCATATCAAATAAAATAGACTTCAAGCCAAAGTTAATCAAAAGGGATAAAGAAGGACACTACATACTGCTAAAGGGAACCATTCACAAACAAGACATAACAATCATTAATATATATGCCCCAAACAATGGTGTTCATCAATCAAACTCTTCTCAAGTTCAAGAGACAAAGAGACCACAACACAATAATCATGGGTGATTTTAATACACCTGTCTTACCACTGGACAGATCATCCAAACAAAAGTTAAATAAAGAAACTATAAAACTCAATAACACAATTAATAACTTAGACTTAATTGATATTTATAGAATATATCAACCAACATCAAGCAGATACACTTTTTTTCTCAGCAGCACATGGATCCTTCTCAAAAATAGACCATATATTATGTCATAGGGCAACTCTTAGCAAATACAAAGGAGTCGAGATATTACCATGCATTTTTTCCGATTATAATGGAATGTAATTGGAAATCAATGATAAAATAATGAAGAAAAATTCCTACATCACACGGAGAATGAAAAATATGCTACTGAATGAACAGTGGGTTACAGAAGACATCAAGGAAGAAACTGAAAATATAGACACAACATATTGAATCTCTGGGACACTATGATAGCAGTACTAACAGGAAAATTCATTGCATGGAGTTCATTCCTTAAAAGAAGTAAAAGCCAACAAATAAATGACCTCACACTACATCTCAAAGCCCTAGAAAAGGAAGAACAAATCAGCAAATGCAGTAGAAGGCAAGAAATAATTAAAATCAGAGTGAAATCAGTGAAATTGAAACCAAAGAAACAAAAAAAATTGACAAAACTAAAAGTTGGTTCTTTGAAAAATTAAATAAGAACAACAGACCCTTAACCATGCTAACGAAGAGGAGAGAGAACCCAAATTACTAGCATACAGGATGAAAAAGACAATATCACAACAGATACTACAGAAATACAGAAGATAATTAGAAATTATTTTGAAACCTTATACTACAATAAAATAGAAGATAGTGAAGGCATCGATAAATTCCTTAACTCATATAATCTATCCTGATTCAGTCAGGAGGATACACACAACTTAAACAGATCAATATCAAGTGAGGAAATAGAAAAAGCCATCAAAAGATTCCAACCAAGAAAAGCCCAGGACTAGATGTAATACAGCCAAGTTTTATAAGACCTTTAAAGAAGAACTAATACCAATACTCTCCAATCTATTTCAGGAAATAGAAAAAGAGGGAGTACTTCCAAACTTTCAAACTCATTCTACAAGGCCAATATCACCTTGATTCCAAAACCAGACAAAGACACCTCAAAGAAAGAAAACTTCATACCAATATCTCTAATGAATACAGATGCAAAAATCCTCAATAAAATTCTGGCAAATCGGATACAAAAACATATCAAAAAGATCATGCACCAAGATGAAGTGGGATGTAAGGTTGGTTCAACATACGGAAATCAATAAATGTAATTCATCACATCAACAGACTTAAAGAACTATATGTTCATCTCGATAGATGCAGAAAAAGCACTTGACAAAATGCAGCACCCCTTTATGTTCAAAATACTAGAAAAACTAGGGATAACAGGAACTTACCTCAACGTTGTAAAAGCTATCTACGCTAACCCTCAGGCCAGCATCATTCTAAACTGAGAAAAAATGAAGGCATTCCCTATAAAATCTTGAACAAGACAGGGATGCCCTCTCTCACTACTTCTATTCAACATAATTCTTGAAACACTGGCCAGAGCAATTAGACAGACGAAAGAAATCAAAGGAATAACTATAGGAAAAGAAGAACTTAAACTAGCACTATTCACTGATGATATGATTCTGTACCTAGAAGACCCCAAAAAAAAAACTCCACCAGGAAAATTCTAGAACTAGTAAATGAATTCAGCAAAGTGGCAGGATATAAAATCAAGACCCATAAATCAAAGGCATTCCTGTATATCAGTGACAAATCCTCTATAAAGAAATTGAGGAAATCTAAAGCATTCACAATGTGCTCAAAAAAAAAAAATTAAATACTTGGGAATCAATTTAACAAAAGAGGTGAAAGATTTATAACAATGAAAACTATAGAACCCTAAAGAGAGAAATAGAAGAAGAACCTAGAAGATGGAAAGATCTACTTGGCTCATGGATAGGTGATTGTAAGAATTAATATTATTAAAATGACCCTATTACCAAAAGCACTATACAGATTCAATGCAATTCAGATCAAAATCCCAATGGCATTTCTCACAGAAATAGAAAAAGCAATTATGAAATTCATCTGGAAAAATAAGAGACCCAGAATAGCTAAAGCAATTCTAAGCAGTAAGAGTGAAACAGGTGGTATCGCTATACTAGATCTTAAACTATACTACAGAGCAATAGTAACAAAGACAGCATGGTACTGGCACCAAAACAGGCTGGTGGACCAATGGTACAGGATAGAGGACACAGAGACTAACCCACAAAACTACAACTACCTTATATTAGACAAAGGTGCTAAAAGCATGCACTGGAGAAAGGATAGCATCTTCAACAAATGGTGCTAGGAGAACACTGGAAATCCATATGCAACAAAATAAAACTGAATCCCTATCTCTCACCATGCACAAAAGTTAACTCAAAATGGATCAAGGATTTAGGGATTAAACCAGAGACTCTGCGTCTAATAAAAGAAAAAGTAGGCCCTAATCTCCATCAGGTGGGATTAGGCCCCTATTTCCTTAATAAGACACCTATAACACAAGAATTAAAAGCAAGAATCAACAAATGGGATGAATTCAAACTAAAAAGTTTTTTCTCAGCAAGAGAAATAATGTGAGGTGAATAGGGAGCCTACATCCTGGGAACAAATTTTTCCCTCTCACATATCAGATAGAGCTCTAATCTCTAGGTTATATAAAAAACTCAAAAAGCTATACACCAAAAAAACAAATAACCCAATCAACAAATGGGCCAAGGACATGAACAGACACTTCTCAGAAGAGGATATACAATCAATCAAAAATATACTAAAAAAGGATCATCATCTCTAGCAATCAGAGAAATGCAAATTTAAACTACTCTAAGATATCTCACTCCAGTAAGAATGGCAGCCATTATGAAGTCAAACAACAAAAAGTGCTGGCGAGGATGCTGGGAAAAAGGTACACTCATACACTGCTGGTGGGACTGCAAATTGGTGCAGACAATTTGGAAAGCAATATAAAGACTCCTTGGAAAGCTGGGAATGGTACCACTGTTTGACCCAGCTATTCCTCTTCTCAGACTATACTCAAAGGACCTAAAAACAGCATACTATAGAGACACAGCCACATCAATGTTTATAGCAGCACAATTCACAATAGCTAGACTGTGGAGCCAACCTAGATACCCTTCAATGGATGAATGGATAAAAAAATGTGGCATATATACACAATGGAATATTACTCAGCACTAAAAAAATAATAAGATCATGGCATTTGCAGGGAAATTGATGGCATTAGAGCAGATTATGCTAAGTGAAGTTGGCCAGTCTCAAAAAACAAATGCCAAATGTCTTCTCTGATATAAGGGGGATGACTCAAAATGGGGAAGAGAGGAAGAGCATGGGAAGAAGATTACCTCTACATAGTGAAGAGGGGTGGGAGGGAAACGAAGGGAGAAAGGGAATTGCATGGATGATGGAAGGAGACCCTCATTGTTATACAAAATACATGTATAAAGATGTGAGGAAAAAAAAAAAGAATAGTGTTACCCTAGATTAAGTAGAGAGAAGTGATAGGAGGGGAGGGGAGGGGGTTTGGGGAGATAGGGAGGATAGTAGAATAAAACAGACATTATTATTACTGTGTATATATGTGACTGCATGATCAATGTGATTCTGCAACCTGTATATTCAGAAAAACGAGAAATTATATCCCATCTGATTCAAATGTATGATATGTCAAGATCATTGTACTGTCATGTGTAACTAAGTAAAACATATAAAAAATTATATGGGACTAAGATCTTAAATACTAAAGACACATCTATAAATAAAGAAGAAAAAGAAGCTCCAGTAGGGTAATTAATAAGAGATAGTAACAGAAAATACAAAAAAGAAAAACATATGAACTGATATTAAAAATATCAATACCCAAATACATACAATTTTAACAAACTATCAGAATGCCAAAAATGTGTTGAAGACAGAGGGATATGGAGGCCCCTGTGTAGGTCTGATGGAGGGACGACTGGCCTGGTCACTCTGGAGAGCAGCCTAATACTATCTGGTCAGTTCTAATCCTGGGTACAGGCCAAAACATCTCCTATACCAGACTCTATGAGGACCTAAGGGGTGAGTAAGGGGTATGGAAATCCATGGATGAATGTGATGAATGCTAGTCATGGAGCAGTTATTATCAATTGGTGGAACACACTAGAGCAAAGAGAGAGCAAACAGAGGTATCCTAAAAACACTGAGTGAAAAGAGACATTAAGATGAGACATTTAATATAGTGCCATTTCTGCAAAATAAAAGTGCATGAAAACAGAACATTTTACAAAAAACCAAAAGCATAATATTAATAAAGTGAGAATGATTGATTATGTTAGGAGGTGGGAAGAGGGGGTGAGGAAGGAGATAAAAAGAACAAATAAATAAGACGAGGAGGATGGTGAATGGACCAGAGATGGAGGAGGGATTCCTCAGCCTCCCCAAGAGAATGACATCACCGTATATGTGACCCAGCAGCTATGCCTTTGTATCTGAGCCTGCCCACAAGTAAACACAAAAACAAATAAAAGAACATGTATACTTTCTCACGTGTTAAAAGAGATTTTAAGTGAAGAAAAGTTTCCTTGGAAAGAGAAAAACAGTTCTCTATCTTAGTCCTAATAAGTATATATATTCATTCACCAGCCCAACCTATACATATTTCATTTATTCCATGAACATTTCTGAGAACTCTATGGGCCAGACACCACATTAAGTGTTGGGGATATAGCAGTGAAAAGGAAGTGTCCCTGCCTCCAAGGGATTCCAACTGACAACTGTAGTCTTGGGGATATTCAGAAGCTCTAAGAAGGCATGAAATAATGTTCCTATGATCCTTTCAGCATCACACTGTAACACCAAAAGACTTAAGGAGCCCTGCATGCGACAGAAAAACTCAAGCAGAGTTCATACCTGCAGTGCTTCTTTGGGAGCCTGTCAAGGAAGATGCTTCTGTTTCCACAGGGACACTTGAAAAACCTCTTGATGCCATCATGCCAGTGGTAGTCATGTTGCTTGCTGACACAGGTCTCCAAAGGTTTGAAGTGGGTGTAGGCGCACTGCACAAACCAACAGACCACATGTCCATAAAGAGCTTTTAAGGAGAGACTGGGTAGCCACCCTCTGTTCCAAGTACACGGTGTCATCCCCTTACTACCCAGGTCAATGCTGGGGATGTCACCACCTTATCTTCTAGCTCTGTGGATCAAGTGATTTCTTGACACTCCCTCATATTGATTACTACTTTTTCTAATGTCTACTTGAACTTCTAGCTAGGCATGAAGTACCCATTAACTTCTGTGACATTAGGACAATAGTGACGGCCAAAGGAGCCCAGTGTTGTAAACTTCTCAACAGCTTAGGATGGTCTGTCTTAGACTCCTCCTTATAGGCTACTGATGATAGATGAGGCTTGGGACTTATTTAGAAAGGCTGATTGATAGCTCTTTCACTTTCTCCTACAAGGTCTATAAAAAACATATAAGCTTGTTATCACTCCAATTTTACAAGCAACAAAACCATAACATAATTCATCTTTAGTTTTGATTCCTGAAAGGAGTGAAGAGAAGAAATGGTAGAAAGTTGAAATGGGTACACTCACTGTCTTACACATCACTACTCGACACTTCACTTCTCTGATGCTTCTCATCTTTTCTTCCATTTGTTCTTTTTTCATCAGTGGCTCAAAATAGCATTCCTGTAGCTCAGCCTCCAACTGAATGACAAAATAGTCAAGAGTATTTGCACAAATTCCAACATATGCTCAGACAGTTGGATAATAATAACAATTATCAGTTGGGATAATAATCAAAACAGAACTGAAGAGACAGGCTAAATGTTAGGGAACCCTAAGTAGTACTTCAAGAACTTCAAACCAAAGATGAAGGTAAATAGAAATGAGCTCTTAAAATGTGTATCAGGGAGAACCAAAACCATGAAAACATTTGGTGATTTGTAAAACACCAAATGCAAATAAAAACAGCTAACATTATTAACACCATCATTAGGTCCAGTGTGCACCAGCAGACAGTTATTTCTACTGTTCTAATACAGACTCTATGGGGGGAACATGCTCGAGATCTCCAGTGATTACAGCCCCATTTACTAGGTACTGGTCCCAGAATGAGCACTTGGCAGAACTTCCTGGGTGCTGGGAATAAGAGAAAGGATGAGGGGAGGGAGGTGTTTAATATAGAATGTGGACACAGCTTGAATTGGCACAGCTGCACAAGGCAAAAAGAGTTCAATATCTGAGGCCCCATGAGGAAGGAGCTCATCTCTACGGCCTTTAGGAGTCAGCTCTGACATTTCAATTGCCTGAGTTTTAAGTCCAGTGGAAAGATGGTTTATAACCGTCTTGTTACTTGTTAATCAAGAGTGAAGATTATCTGGCATATCAGCATTAAGTGGAAACAACACTAGCCCCAGAGACATTTTGAGAATGTGTGTGGTGCTTTTTTGTTATTGTCATGATTGCTATCTCCACCATTGGCAGAGAAAAGGGATGCTATGCTGTCTGCAATGCACAGAACAGTCCCCTACAAAACAAAAGATTGTTCCTTATCCCATTTGGCTTCTGTGTATTTATGGGACATCCATGTGCATGAGAAACCTAACTATAGGTTTTACATATAAATCCATTTTATATATAACCCTAAGTTATTAGTGCATGGTTTTAACATACATTATATATTCCAAGAGCACATCTAGGTAACTTCTGTGTACACTGAGGGTTTTCCAGGATAATTCACTGTTAAAAAAAAAAAAAATAGGCCCATGGTACTTAACAAGAAAACATAGCTACTACATGAGTTCTCATTTCCAGCTGTGTCATGTACATTTTTAAATTCAAGCCTCTAACTATTTCATTATTTCTTTTAGGGTAAGCCATGCCCAAGCACTTCTAATGAAAAACATTATTTTCCGCTTTTTAAAAATGTTTATATTATTTAGGATACCATAGTAATATTTTTGAAATTTTAAGTATAGGTAATACATATCATTTATGAATTTTATTTTATGATAAAGAGCAATAAAAAAGTACTTCTGATTAAAATGGTCTTTGGGAGTAATGAGGTTAACTATTGATGTAGAGCATTTGAAATGTCAACATTAAAATATTTGAATGGAAATGATACCTTTCCATATTGCAAGGCAGAAAATATTAAGCAGTATGGGGCCATTTACACATAATCTCATAACCATAATTACATGAAAACAATTTTATATACTGAAGTCTGTTTAAATAATAAACAAGTTGCTATTCTTCAGTATAAGGACAAGAGCAAAGCTAAAGTTATTTGAAAATATTCCTGCCTTTCAAAGCAAATCCAAACAAACTGCCCTAGTTATTTATTGACATATGTACAAGAAAGTTCTATGGTGTACAACAAAGTACCTCAGGTTTGAAGGACATTGACATCTCTCTGATTTTGGGGGTTCTTACCTCTTTCTGGATGCCTGTGTGCTTTGATTTTGCTTTTAGAATTTTCTGGAATTCCTCAGATTCCAGGTAAGAGAGCTGCTCTCTCCTTTTTTTCTTGGCAGGCTCCAATTCATCCTCAGCTAGAGCAGAAAGAAAAAATGTTAAATGTAACAGAGAAATCTGAGACAGCAAAGCAGCCCTGTTCCCTGCCAATGGTGCCTCAGATGTTTAGCTTCCTCTGACTCTCTTTCTATTGGGTCTTTCAACCTTGAGACCACGAAGAAAGCTCAGGGAGTGAGCCAAGCAGTAGAATATAGGGGTGATCTGACCGCTGGATCAGAATATCTCTTTCACTTTAACATAAGGATCTGATTATGATAACAGATAACAAGAAAAATCCTATTTAGAAACCAATTAAAGAATGGCATTACTAACTACGGAGTTTTAAAAATGAACCGCAATTTAAAACAAAGGAATTCTATTTATTTCAAAGTAAATTTTCATGCTAATGCATTCTGCAAAGATTCATGAGGAACCTTTTTCCTGATGGTTCAAATTGTGTATTAATTTCATTCCAATTTAATGTGGTTATAAAAACACAATCAGTTTCAATCTTAAATCTTATGTGGGGGAAATGCAAGTGAAAAAATGACTTGGGCTGGGCATAGTGGTGCATGCCTATAATCCCAGTTGCTTAGAAGGCCAAGGTAGAAAGATCATAAGTTCAAGTCAACTCAAAATATAAAGGGTTGGGGACACAGCTCAGTAACAGAGCGCTTGCTTCACACGTGTGAGTTGGTGGGGTTGATTCCCAACACAACCACCAAAAAAAAAAAAAAAAAAGACTTAGCATCAGAGCACTGGTTATGGTTACTACCTTGAGGAGAAAATGTATTGTTCTTTTCTGCACGATTCTTCACTTTCAGGACATTCTGGGAGTCCTTTTCTTTCTTTGTAATGTTGTTTGGATCAGTTTTTGTAAGAATCTGGCCTTTTGCCCTTAATTTGGAGATAGCAGCCAACTAGGAAAAAAAAAAAAAAAAAAGAAGCTAGGAATCTAAAGATGAAATAGGCACCCAAAGCATCTTCCCCTTTCCAGCTATTAACCAGTGGAGTCTGTCTATTTTCTGATGGAAATTGACAGAGTATTTCTTCATCTTACCTAGAATTAGTAATAATTATTAGAATCTAATAACAGAGAGACAGGTCTATAAACTGATGAATGAAATTTCAGTTTACTTAAATGAAACAAATAGCTTAATATCACAGACTACAGGCTTCTAGATCTATAAAGGGGATCACATGATCATTTTGTAAGTTTTAGAATCAGAATTCAGGTAGAATTCCAGCTCAGGCCCTGAGTAGCATGTAATATTACTTCATTTCTCAGATTCAGTTTCTACATTGATAAAAGGGGATGATGATAGCATTGACCCGTCTTATTATAAGGTTCTAGTTGTCTGGATTCAATGAGATAAGGCATATACCTGCACATAGGACGAGCATGGCATGCGCAGAGTAATATTACTCAATATGTGCAACTGCTGCTATTATTGATGTTACTGTTATCATTATTATAGGTAAGGGGTTCAGGCTTAGAGTGAGCTTTTGCCCTTAATTGGGTTATTCCTGGTGATTAGAGAAAAGCAGAAAGAAGTTCAATCAAGGGACTAGGGCAGTTGTCAGATGGTGTTCTGGGTACCCCCCCCCCCACCCTACTACAGCCAAAGCAATTTAGCTTTCATCTATTGACAGACTGGACTTCTGTATAAGGTTCTTTTTAAAGAAGAATTCTTTTTTATTTTTTTGGTTGCTGGGATCAAACCTAGGGCCTTGTGTGAGCTAAATACACACTGTAGCACTGAGCTACACCCTCACCCTAAAGAAGGAATCTTTAAACCACTAGTTTTTAGTCTTGTCTCAAAAATTCCAATTTTTCCCCTAACAGCAATGTCTCTAGCTGTAAAGCAATATTTTCCTGGAGGCTATTTCCTTTAGCCTAATTAAGAATAGTTGAGACAGGGCTCAATTTTCTTAGATTAAATGAATGGTATGTGAATACCATTATCATTTAAAGTTCCTTTTACTTTATGTCACACGATTGGTAAATAACGACTAGGAATCTAGTGAACATGAGTATATAGTTTGACACCCAAGCTGTGTCTTATGGAATGCAAAATCAAGCACTAAAGAAAACAGAAGGCAGTTACCTTTTTAGCTTCTGTAACTGCACTCAATTTTGGTCCTGGTGGTGGTGACTCATCAAAAAAGAGAACATCTTCCTCTTCTGAGATGCCTCAGCCAAGCTTAGTCACTTGTGTGGCCACTGTGCCTTCCAGCCCTGGGAACTCAGCTCCTGTTCTTGGAGACTGAAAAGTGGGAAGCTGAGATGAGCATGGAACAGCTGGTCTCTGGTCTTTGCTGTAGCTTTGAAGAAATCTTTAAAAAAACATGCAGAAATAAAACATACACTCGGTTTTACACAGATGAAAACTCCAGAACTCAAACTGGACTGAGAGACTCTAGGCAGGCCACCAGCTGATAACTAGTTTGTTTTTAAAATAATTTCTTCCTAGGTTAATCATTCAAGTTACACACAAGAACAACTCTAACACTTAGATTAATTGACTTTTCATTGAATAAGCTCTGACTGTTGTATACTTTAGTACTGATGAACTCTTTCACCACCAACTGTCTTTCCAATGGGTGTCTTCTGCAGGGCTCAGTCCTGAAGCTAAGGTGTGGACAGAATCCCAGCCTGTGGTTAACTCTAGGACTTGCAGGACCTCACTGAATCCCTCTGCATTTTAATTTACTCAACTGGGAAGACAAAAAACATAGGATGCGTTTGGAAGTCCTTAATAGAGAGGCATTGTAACCTTCATGGTGATTACACATGGTTTTAAGAGTTATTTAAAAAGAGTGAATCTCCAAACTAAAAAGCTTCTTCTCAGCAAAGGTAACAATAATATAAAGAGAGAGCCTACAGAATGGGATAAAATCTCTACCATACACACCTCAGACAGAGCACTAATCTCCCGGATATATAAATAACTCAATAAACTTAACATTAAAAAAAAAAGACATAACCCAGTCAATAAATGGGCTAAGGAAGTGAACAGATACTTCACAGAAGAAACAGAATTGACCAACAAACATGTGACAAAATGTTCATCATCTCTAGCAATTAGAGAAATGCAAATCAAAACTACTCTAAGATTTCATCTCACTGCAGTCAAAACAACAATTATCAAGAATACAAGTAATAATAAGTGTTGGCGAGGATGTGGGGGAAAAGGCACACTCACACATTGCTGGGGGAACTGCAAATTGGTGCAACTACTATGGAAAGCAGCATGAAGATTCCTCAGAAAACTGGGAATGCAACCACCATTTGACCCAGCTATCTAACTCCTCGGTTTACACCCAGAGGACTTAAAATCAGCATACTACAGTAACACAGCCACATCAGTGTTTTATAGCACCTCAACTCAGAATAACAAAACTATGAAACCAACCTAGACGCCCTTCAAAAGATGAATGGATAAAGAAAATGTGGTACATACACTGTGGAATATTACTCAGGCTTAAGAAGAATGAAATTATGACATGTGCAGGTAAATGAGAAAATCATGCTAAGTGAAAAAAGCCAAACTCAAAAAACCAAAGACCGAATGTTTTCTATGATAAGCAGATGCTGATCCACAGTGTGTACACATGGGCAGGAGGGAATGGCAGGGAAGGGAGTTTGGGAACAATGAAGGAACTTTGGCTTTTGCAGAGGGGAGTGAGGGGAAGGGAGGGAGTGTAGGGACAGGAAGGACAGTAGAATGACAGTCATCATTGCCCTATATACATGTATGATTACACTACTGGTGTGACTTTGCACCATGTACACCCAGAGGAATGAAAAGTTATGTTCCATTTGTGTACAATGTGTCAAAATATATTCTACTGTCATGTAGAATTAGAACAAATAAAAAAAATTTAAAAAAAAAACCTTTGGTAGTCTTCAAATTCTTTTTTTAAAATGCCCTTATATTTAAAAAAAAACAAACCCACAATTTAAGAATACAACAACATCAAAATAGTGAATCTCAAAAATCATTTCATTCAAACTCTTCATTTTTAGATGAAGAAACTGAGGTCCAATATCACATTGCTTACAAATGACAGACTCACAACTGGTAGCAGGTAATCTCAGACCAGTATTCCTCTCTCTATCAATGAGCACTCCTATGAGGTCTAGGCTAGTTTGCAAACCGCCTATCAAATCCTGCCCGAAGGTTATGTTTTGTTTTGCCAGCAAAATCCTGAAAAATGTCATACTATAATGCCTTCTAGCTGACAGGTATTATTTATTTCCCACCAGGCTCACAACCCAATATGTTTTCATGTGCATATATATATATATTTATGTTACCTGGAGGCACATGATAAATAACTTCTGTAGATATCCTATCAGAATCTCAAACTAAGCTGCCTGAGACCAAACTCTTCTTACCCTTCTCTTATTTTTCCAAAGAATTTCCCCTTGACTTTTAATTGAGTTTCCATGTAACCCCCACCTTTTTAGCAGCACAGACTTGGGATAGCAGATTGGTAAAAACAGTGGAGTAGAATGGGTGGAGGCTGAAACCCGGCTGTTATCTTCAGTTACATCATCAGTGAAACCAGGACCATAAAGCCTTGTCAGGTTATTGTGAGGACTGAATGAAATGCTATATTCAGGGAGTGACTGCTTGGTGCATGTTAAGCACCTATAAACAGTGGTTGTTATCACTATCCAGACAACCTGAGTTCAGGAATTTCTGATTTGTCCATCCTCCCTATTTCCACTTGATTTTACTTCAAAAAATGACTCCTTATTTTTAGTGCCTCATTTTTCTCATTTATCTGAATAACTAAGTATAACAATTTACTCATTGGCTCTGCCTATATTTAAAAACCTAATTGTAACAAAATAAAAAAAAAAAAACAAGAGCCAAATAAGTGAACATGTCTTTCCTTTATATAAAAATCCTCTCCATGCTTCACTCCTTTCTCTTTCTCCACAGTGGTACTAACTAATCTATATCTGGTTTCAGGAGTCACTAGCCTAAGTTAGAAATGTAGAGCCTTCAGTGCTCTTCAGGTTATGACAAAAACGTATCCAACCAAATCTAAAATCACATTTTGAAATTGAAATCGATTAAGAAATTCAAAGGATTCCCAAGATAAGTTACCGAAACAGTGAATATTAAATCTGCTCCTCTTACCGTTTCTGAATTTCTTCTGATTTCTTCTTCCTCATCTCCAACATTTTCTGCTTCTGCTGTTTCAGGAGGGCTGATGCTGAGATAGACTGGATGGCAGGTTTTGAGCTTCCCATGAACCCTGAAACACAAGCCCATCTTAGGGGTTCCCTGAGAGCCAAGAACCAGGGCCCACACTGCTGCCTGAGAGCTGACTGTACCTGAAGCCTTGGCTTTCGCTAAGTGTTCTTTTAAGTTTCTGGCTCCAAATGTTGGCAGGTCCATCAGTTCCCTGAACTCCTCAGAGCAAGACAAGGCCTTCTGGGGTATTCCTGAGATGTGCAAACATCGGCTTTAGAAAGGATCCAAAATTCAGATGGTTTGATGTCATAAGATGTGTCATTTTAAAAAACCTGTACTCATCATAATTTAATCCTTTAAAATGAAGCAAATGGAATGTCAAGAGAAAATACAGAGCTCTTGACCCTTAACATCTGTCTAGGACTGCAATGGTATTGTATGTTATTTCTAGTAATAACCAGAATACTAGGCACTAATATCTGTGGGGTTGTTTCAGACACTATTTCTATGCTAGGCCCCAGCCATGTTAAGACCAAAAGTACACAGTAGGCTGGCATTCTCTGATTTAGATTTAACAAACGATAACTGATCGGACTGACCAGGAATTTAAAACCACTGATTCTAATGCTGGATATTAAGAGTCTGACCCAGATACATTAGGAAATCTTAAAGCACACAAAGCCAAGGCACAGCTAAGATCAACATGTACATTTTCATTATGTCTTGCTTCTGGGCTTCATGCTTTTAGCTTAGGTCATATTATGCATGAAGTGCGAGTAACGGCTGGACATTCAGCACTTACGAGTATAAGCCAAATAAAACATATTTCAACTGGAGAAAGAAATTTATGATGAAGAAACTAAGTTACCTAGTTTTTGCTGAGTTTCCTGAATGATCAAGTTTGTGCCCTTCACAACCAGATTACTTAGAGTAGTTTGAACCTTCTTAGGAGCAACAGCCGCAGCACTGAAATGATAAGAGCCACACCATGAAAGAAAAAGCACCAGCGCCAATGCTCTGACCAGTAAAGGTCACAGAAATAAATATTCAATGTATTTACTACTAACTGTTGAAGTCTCTCAAAACACCATGTAAGTAGGCTTTACTAATGCCATGACCTGGCAGTGTAACTGGTTTATGTGGAGAATAAGAGGCAACCTACAAATTTGCCTGAGGCCATTCTGGAAGGGCAAAAGAAATACAAAATATGTCAACATTCTAGAAGTCCAGGAATTTGTCTTAAGATGATTAAGCTTTGTGTAAAAATTGAGGATAGTAACTAAAAATTGAGGATAGCTTAGTTAATGATGTTATAAATTAGAATCACCATTAATGTTCCTCTAAGTGTTTAAAAGAGCCAAGAATAAGAATAGCAGGTAACCACTAAAAATAATGACATTAAATATTTGACTAGGAAAACATTATTTTGTGAGGGGAAAAAAAGGGTTCACAAAGAAATGTATAAGTATAATATGGCTCATTTAATATTACCAAAAATTCAAACTTAAAAAAAATAAAAACCCCAAACACCTGGGTGCATAAATACCAAACAGCTCATCATTTTCTAGGTGGTAGGATTATAGATGACTTTTACTTTCTTCTTTTGGTTGAATCGCATATTCTTATTTTAAAATAATGCACACATATTGCTTTTTAGCAATGTGGAAAAAATACTGAAATTATTTTAAATCATAAAAATGTGTTTGATATTATTAAATAAACAGGAAGTGTGAATCCTCTTGCCTAATTCCTGTTGTACTGGGAACAAAATTTGTTTAATGATAAACCAACTAAAGCTCCTTTGTGCCAAGTCCCACCTGTCATATCTTCTGATGTGCTCCTTACAATATAGTGACAGGGCCATTGATCATCTACTTCAGGGACTCTATAGACAGTCTGAGATCCCCAGAAAGGGGCCATGAGTGTCTGCCCTGCAGCATCCCACCCCATGTGAGACTTCACAGGGTGTGTTCACTAAATTTAAATTGGGTTCTAAGAGGTCTGCAACCTCGGTCAAATAGTCACAACAGAATTGACTCAAGGGCTATTAAGACTATGATGAGCTTACTCTTAATGGTATACCAACAGACCCCACAAAATCACAGCATTTGTGTTAGAAGCTAAAAAAAAAAAGTATGGGCTCTGTGTTAAAGACCGTGACTGCTTAATCACTCCCTTCTGTATGCTTTGCTCTCTAAGAATAGAAGTCCTGTCTACCACATTGCAGGCAGTAAACTATGAAAGATAAAACCTGGACAAGTATCCTAGTTCAGTTACAGAAAAGTCCAATCATTGGGTTTACTCTTAGGAAACAAACAAAACTCTTGCCCCAAAAGAAGCCCTGAGAATGTTTTACATGGAAGCTGCATATGATGCAGAAGACACTCCTCCATAGTAAAAACCATCTTGACACAGGCACTCTTTTAGACTGGCACCTTTGCGAGCAAATTTCTTTGGTATATGTCCTCCGGAGAAGGTGGATTACAAATCAGCTCGCTTTGCAGAGTTTCTTGTACTGAGCCTGGATATGATACTGACAGTACTCACAGTCGTTCTGCAAAGAAGAGCAGCTGATGAGGACTAGGGTTAAAGCCCTGGGAGCTGCAGGCAGAAAGAGCCTCTTTTCAGCCTCACAACACTATCTACGTGCAGAGTCCCCTAAATGTTTAGAGCAACATTATTCATATCTGCCAAATGTAGAAACTCAAATGTCAAGCAACTGAAGAATGGATAAACAAAATGCAGTCTGTTCATGCAAGGGAATATTATTTAACCATAAAAAGAAATGAAAGAATATTACAATATGCGTGAAACTTAAAAATGTGGTAGGCAAAAGAAATCAGTCAAAAAGGTCACATTCTGTTTCACATTCTATGAATTATTTGGAATAGGCAAATGCAGACACAGAAAGTAAACTAGTGCTAACCAGGGGGTAGGAGAAGAGGGACTGGGGAATGACTGCTATTGAGTATGGGTTTTTTTTGAAGTAATGAAAGAATTCTGAATTACATGGTAATGATGGTTGCACAATTCTGAATACACTAAAAAATTACTGATTGTATATTTAAAAGGGTGAATTGTATGGTATATGAAACACATATCAATGAAGCTATTTTTGTTTTCTTAAAAGAGTCATAAGGAAGTTATATTATAGTATAGGTTCCTGGTGTATTTCATCATTGTTGGCAGTGAAACCCTCTCTATCCTTAGCTTTTTAAACTGGCAATTATTAACCACACATTTCACTTTCTCATTTTGAGTATTCCTGTTAAATAGGAAACTCTATTCCAATTTAATCATTACAGTTAAATATCTAAACTCTAATCCTAATCACTTTTCTTTAGCAGAAGCCATCTTAGGTTTGAAACCAACCAAATTAACAGTCTGTGTACAAGGCTCTCCATTCTTCTTCTTGGCTTTACATGTTCCCAAGTCAAGAGCTTCACCCATAATTAAAACCTTCTGAGGATGATCAATAGACAAGTACACCTAAAGGAAAAAAAGGCAGAGTTAAAAGCAGACAAAGACAGGGTCTTTTAGTAGCAAGAATGGATAGAAGAATGGTTGGTACTGATTTAAGACTTTATTGGTCCAAAGGAATTTAAGACGGGGGCTCTATAAAAGAGATTTAGAAGTGAGAAAACATTCAGCTTTCTTCTCAGTAATGATCTCTTCCTTCTTCTTGGCTATCAGAATTGTTCCTTGGTTTGGACTTGCAAAAGCTCAGCCCCAGAAAAGGGATCCCACTTTGCTTTCCCAGCACTCCTTATAGCTAGTAATGGTCTAGCTTTAAGTCTTGAGACTTAGTCAATGAGATTTCAGCAGGAATTGGTAGGAAAGCCCTTGCTTTCCTAGTAGGAGAGAGTGGCCGGCTCATCCTTCCTCTTCATTTGCTGCCTTGAATGGTGATATGATTGCAGGAGGAAAACCAGTTCTCCTCCTTCTTGCTTGCAATTCTCAGGCAGAATGTATTATGAACCCAGGTCCTAATATAAGGAGGAACTGTCCTGAAGAGCCTAGATTTTATCCTCAACCCTCTTATAATACTTGAGGTTGGTGTGTTATACAGTCTAGAGTAGAGTACTTTTGGAAACTGGCTAGTTTTCCTAAGTCTTAGGGGGATCAGTTCACTATGGATCATGGGCTTCTATGGATTATTAGAACCTATCTATAAGTAATTGTGAACGTCTAGAGCGTTTGGGTCCCTGGGTAAGGGTGGCGAAATAACCAGGACACAGGGGATGCAGAGCAAAGGCAGCAATTGCAACTGCATGCTGAGGTTTATTTGCAAGTTCCTTTTATATTCTTCTTCTAACAAAGCAAGCAATTCTTCAATAACACTTTACCCACATTGCCCAAATATCATGCCTCAGCGGATACACAGAGCTAACTTCAGATCGTTCCTGTTTATTTGATAAGTACCCTCTTAAAGTTCTTTGTAGACATTATCTAATCCCCTGAGGATGCATTTGTTTCTTTAGAATGTACTGTTCCCAGGACAAGTATGCAGGAAGCTTCTTCCTCTTGGCCAAACCGTGCAGAACTTGTGACTTGCGATAAGGGGAAGAGAACTTTTCCTCCTCCTAACTGAGGTTTGCCTCAGCTGACCTAAATCACAGCCACAGCTGTTGCAAAGTGTCAGGCCTGAGGGAGCTAAACTCTGCACACTCAAACCCCAACAAGTAATAAAGTTACTTTGCCTGGCTTTTGAGAGCATTCAGCATCAACGGACTCAAACTCTGGCAGTCAGGTTTGTGCATAAGCCTCTTGCCTAGCAGAAACTGGCAAGGTGTTTCGAGTCCTTTTCTGGGAGTAATATCTGATACAGTATTCTGCTCCATAGTGATGACTGGAACTTCAGTCATCTTGTAAGTAAGGGGGAAAGTCAGAGACTCACAGAGTCATTGCCATGACATTACTATACTGCCCATGTTTAGATTTTTATCATGTAAGAAAATCAAGCCCCACCATTTATTGTTAAAAAACAAACTGTAGTGAAATTTTCCTATTATCTGTAGACAAACACAATCCCAAACAGATAAAGATCTGATGCTATTCTTTTTGTTGAAAACAAGGAGTGAAATAACTTTTTTTTCCCCTTTCCTTACTTTTGAATTTAATCTGACAAGAAGGCAAAGCTTGCTGGATGAGGGTAAAGAAATTACTTGGTGCTAATTCAACAAGTAATTTGTAATTTATTAGAGAAGCAGTGGATGGTACCAAAAAGTCTAATATGGCTTGAGAAGAGGCTTTGATTCTAACCTAAAGTTATTACTGTAATAATTAATGGAGCAAAATTCCTTGAGGCTACCATGAAAATTTATAAGGGATCTAAGGAAACCTGAGCATAAGAGTTCAAAAAACTCTAGGAACCTTGGAACTAATTTGAAAAGATATAGTAAAGGTAGTTGTTACAAAATACTTTGGAGAAGGTAGAAATTCAGAACACTGTGGATGATTAACAAACACCAGATTAATGGAGACAATAATATAAAAGCATAACTCATTTTGGGGGGGGTAGACCAATACAAACATTTTTTATAAAATTCAGCTAATTTGTAAAGACAACCAATCAATATAATCACAGACACATTCTTACCTCCTCTGAACCATCCTTGGGCTTCATGGGATTAGCATTTAGCAATCCAATGACAGTACCTTGATCCGTTTTCCAGAGTCCTTTATGAACTTCCCCAAACAAGAATAATGACACATATCGCGTGAGGTCACGAAGATCATTTAGTCTCCAAATGCTAAATGTTTTCCCCTGAAAAGAATTTTTATTCTATTTTTAATTTGAATTTTTGAATTGTTGATTACCCTGTCTCTATTTATGGTTCAAGTGCTAAAGTACTCTTTTTGATACCAGGGATTGAATCCAGGGGTGCTCAACCACTGAGCCAGTTCCTCAGCCCTTTTATATATTTTATTTAGAGACAGGGTCTCACTAAGTTGCTTAGGGGCTTGCTAAATTACTGAAGTTGGCTTTAAACTCATAATCCTCCTGCCTCAGCCTCCAGAGCTGCTGTAGTTACAGGTGTGTGCCACCATGCCCAGCAGTTCAAGTGTTTCATTGTAGGAAAATACAGAAATATAATGAATCCCAAAAATACAATCATCAAATGTCTGCTAATCCTATGCAGTGGGCACAACACTGCCTTTTTAACCCACGCCCCAACACACACCATTAAGAGGACAAGAAGCTATAGTGTTACCATTTAATAACTTACTAACATAAACTTTACTATGTAAACAACTTGGTATCTATTAGTTAACAAACACCAGATTAATGGAGTCAATAATATAAAATTAATAATATTATTAGCAGTAATAAAGAGGTTCTGCTGTATGCTACTAAATCTCTGCTTGTCTTGGAAGCAAAAAGCATTGTTTAATCTATTATGCCCATTTTCCCATTTATGAAACACCTAGAAAACCTAAATTGAAATGATGGTGAAATGTAATGATCATTACTATCCAAAGTACATGTATGAAGGCATAAATTGGTGTGAATATACTATGAATATAACCAGAGATATAAAAAATTGTGTTCTACATGTGTAATAAGAATTCTAATGCATTCTGTCATATATAAATTTAAAAAACCTATATTAAAAAAAAAAACTAAATTGAGCAACAAATATACCACTTATGGTAACTTTAACATAAATATTTATTTTTGGAGATCCATTCTTTTGAGAAAAGAAAGTGAATAATTAGTACTAATATCCATTAATATTATTGACATAATTAACATTATTAATGATAATAAGTTATATAATAAGCTCTAGATTATGATTTCCAACCTATTTTAATGCCGCTGTGTCAATTTCATTGAAATATTCAAGAATTGAAAACCTGGGACTTAACTGGTTAAAGAAAATTGGCTGAGCTTTAAAATTTCACAAGTATTAGAGAAAACAACTCAAAATGTGAATCACTTGTAACATGAATAACCTTCAAAGACACATTTTAAAAAACAGAACTGTTTGAATAACACTAAAACAAACTGTTTCATCAGGGCTGTCCCAGGACGGGTCTGGTTATAGGCTATAGTGAGTTAGTGCCTGTATTATTAAGCATTATAATTATTCTTCCATGGGTTCATGCAATGTCTTTCTTGGAAGAGCTGAGATAAACTTTCATATCTACTGTTTCAATGTCATTCTAGCCAGTGTGAAACAATTAAGAACTTAATTAAATGAAAACCATATTTGTTCACATTTATCCCAATAGTAACAGGGCACACTAATCTAAAGCTCAATCTTGGTATCAGATCTTATGAACAATCCATGGTTAGAAATTCTAAATTGGAAAATAATAACAGATTGGGCCTGATTAAGCACAGTATTTTAAAGCTGGAAGGGATTTTCAATAAAACCATAGCCAGGCTTCATTTAATGGATAAGAAATGGAAGTCTTTCAAGAAAGATTAAGGGTCAACCTGAGGACCTACCTTTGTTCTCACTATTTAAAGAGAGAACAAAGCTTAGAACTTAGGTTTTTTGCCTTGCTAAGTCACAGAGGTTTTCCTCCACACTTTGCCTCAGTCAACTGCAATTTTGAAACTTGGGAGATCTTTTGGAAGAGCCACCAACTTAAAGATACCATATTGTGTTGGCATAGGCCAGAGATTTCAGCACTTTTGTGATTGGTAATTTGCATTTACAGGGATCTCCAAAAGATCTGTGAATTCAGCTTCTCTGATCACTTGCCCTTCTCTCCTCCACAGGAAGGATTACAGTGTCACATGGATGTTCACATGTATAAAATACCATGAGAATGATTTGAACAATGAAAAGCCCAAGAAACCTATATAATTAGCTTTTTAAAAGATAAGGCATTATTTACCTATTCCCCTTTATACCAACACAAAGGACAGTGAACTAGATTTTTCAAAGTGAAATACTGACAGGTAAAAAGTTAAAGATATAAGTTCCATTATCAGTTTTCAATGAAGTAGCTCAGAAATCAATAACATGGCTTACATTGTTAGTATTCTGTGGAGTGACTTTCTTCACTATAACTCCAAATGTCACCCAGTCCATTTCTTCAAGTTTCTCACTTGCCCTCTTTTCCTTTATCTGAGACAGTCTGATTAATTTTCGGCCAGTCATTTTCTTGTTCATTTCTGTGGAGGATACTCTAGGTTGCCTAAGTTAAGAAACCAGCAATAAACAGATTATAATTCTAAAAAGAGATTATCTGGCATCTTAACCAGGTGATAAGAGGAGATGTTATGGGCACACACCTCTACAGTTTCTCAAGGGGTTAAATTATATAATATAAACAATGCACACATTTTTACAGCAAATAAACAAAAATCAGATAATTTTTAAAGTGAGGTTTGCCTTTCTCCAAATATAGATCTGGGATTTACACAGAACAGGGGGAAAAAAAAAGTCACAAATTCTTTAAGTGCTAATAAGTTATAACATGTTATAATATTCTTTTTAAAATTTTTTATAAAACTGAACTGATATTTAAAGCTCATCAGTTCTTCAAGAATTTCACAGTTTCTACAATTTCCAACCAGACTTTTTAAAAAACAAATACTCTAACAACAATAAAGGCTTTTGAATTTAGCTTTGATGAATACATTCTCTTTTTTATGGTATTGAGGAATAAACCCAGGGGTGCTTAACCACTGAACCACATCCAAACCCTTTTATATATTTTATTTAGAGACAGGATCTTGCTAAGTTGCTTAAGGTCTTGCAAAATTGATGAGGTGGGCTTTGAATTCTTATTTCCTCCTGTCTCAGCCTCCCAAGTACTTGGGATTATAAGAATGGATCATCATGCCCAGCTTGATGAATATATTCTTATTCCTAATCATTAGTCAAAATCTGGTGAATTTTCAAATTGTTCTTCTCTAATAGAATATGAACATCTATTCTGTCTCTGACCATACTATATATTCATATAGAACTCTACTATCCTCATTCACCTATATATCCTAATATTTTAAAAAATCTATAACCACTAGTACAACAAAAATAAAATGTAGACTAAATTATACCTAAATAAAGATGAAAAAAAAAAAAACCTCAAAATAGTGAATATCCCTGTTCCACCTGTCAATTTCTGATTAAATATATTTCCTTTTTCTTCTTAACAGATAAATATTCTTTATTCATCATGAAAACAATAAGTCTTCCTTAAACATTTCATATGCAACTGTCCTGACTCAAACCAAATGCTACTGCTGGTCTTGGTGCCAAGTTTTGTTCAGTTCAAGCGCTGTTGGTATTCTGTCAATCTGCTGCACCAACATGCTACTTCTAGAAGTCTCTGTCTTCTGAGCAGAAGAGCCACCTAGTGATGCAAATGAGGGAAATAAGAGGATTGTTATACATACTGACCTGAGTCGCAGGTCAGAGAAGGCTTCCACAGAGACCTGCTGAGCTGGTAGTGCTCCAGAATTCCCTGATGTCCCCAAGCTCTGCTCTCTAGTTATTCCACTGGGTTTGTTCCCAGGAACAGTTTGGAGTGGTTGGGAGGGTGTACTTGTCATCCTTGAAAATGAGCTCTTGGCCTCTAGAAAGTTACCTTAAGAATTCAGTAAAAAGAAAGCCATGTGAATAAATGCAAAATTTGTTTTTAGTTTCTTTTTTAATTAACTAATGCAAAACAAACAAAATGAAGATAGAACAAAATGAAGCCCACAAGACCATTTTTAACCTACCCTCAAAATTTCTGCAAAACAGTCCAACACATATGATGGTAGCCACCAGTTACAGGTAGCCACTGATTACTTAAAATGTGACTGGTGCTTCTAAGGAAATAAGTTTCTAATTTAAATAGATACATGTGGCTAGTGGTTACTGTATTAGAATGTGCAGTTCTAAAATACCTATGTAATGATACTTATTGAGTGTTCACCATATATAAGATTTCAGTAGATTCTATTCAGAAGTGAAAGCCTTCCTTTAGGAATAAATAATTAGAGATCTATGAACAGATCAAATTCTAACTTGGGCATACCTAAAGTTAATTTCCCTTTTGATTTTCTTATTTAATTTCATTCCATTCCATTCCATTTGTAAGACAGGGGAGAAAAGGGGGACGAGGGTATTCTGATTATTATCTGCATTAAATATCCCTGATGTGGTTACTTTTTACATTTTGGAAGTGTTTGTAATGCTCCCAAAGATCAGAAAGCTTGGGTATATTCCATAATAAAATTTCCCTTGTTATATAAGATTATGTGAAAGAGACTTTGGATCATTGCTCCCAAGCTAGGAGTCAGGACAACTCTAGAATTTTAGAATTAGAAACCATGTCCATGTCCTACCTCCTCAAAACAAATCTTTGAAAACTGCCTAATGAAACATGTTAATAATGCCAAAGGTCTCAAGAGAATGGACAATTTTCATGAGTGAATATAGAACTTGCTATCAAATTAATATGACCACTCCAAGACTGCAACTCTTCTCCACTTCCACATCATAGGTCAAAGCTATTCAAAAGGGCTTTTGAACAAACATGGCCAATAAATGCTGCTTCATTTAGGCTTCTTTATCTCCAGACCATTTTGTCTCAAGTTTTTTTTAAGAATAATCACTTTGGACAAACTGAAGCAATAAACCAAGACCAATATAGGGTTTATAAATTCTTTTCATTGTGTGTGTGTGTGTGTGTGTGTGTGTATGTATTTGCTTACCATTCTATACTCCTGGCAAAGAAGTTTTATTTTTTTTAGTTCAATGGACCTTTATTTTATTTATTTATATGTGGTGCTGAGGATTGAACCCAGTGTCTCACACATGCTAGGTGAGTGCTCTACCACTGAGCCAAAACCCCAGCCCCGCAAAGAAGTTTTTTCCCCTAAAGAATAAACACTGGCTTAATACAACCCAGTTTCAAATAAAGCTTTACCATTTTAAGGGCATATATGCCTTACTCCCCCAAGCCTGAAGATTAAATTTCCATATTCCCAGCATGAGAACTTCATCCACATGTTATACTTACTACAGTCCAAAGTACAACTTTAAGATTACATGGTTAAAATAATTCAACCTGTTAACTATTCAGTAAGCATTTACTTCATACCTAAGGGTTTTCTAAATACTTTGAGACGTACAGGAAAGGCACAAAATATATCATATGATTTCCATTCCCAAGAAACTTACTTTTCTCAGTGGGGACATAAGACAGACCAAAAGACTATAGATAAATAGACAGACAGACAGACACACACACACACATGCACACAGGACAATGCGAAAATACATTTTAAACATAGCGAGAGTAGTGGCAACCAGTGAGACCTTGAGTATTACACCTGTAAAAGTCTTTGGTTTCTGAGCTACTCGCTTAGTTCTTGGTAGGGCAGGGACATCAAGCTCTGCAGAAAAGCATGTTGATTCTTGAATTCTCTGAACTTTCTTCTCTTTAAGAGGGGGCCGTGGAGACTTACTTTCCTGATTAAAAATAAATTAGAAAAACCAATTTAGGAAGAGGTTCCAAGGCTGTTTTGTTAGGAGTTGAATTCAAAGAATAATGTTACAATTTCTTAAAGACAGAATGCATACTATTGTCAGAAGTATAGTCTTATTACCAGGGAATTTATGTGGAAGGGCTGGACTTGAAGGCTGTTTAAGTGATGCTGCTTTTAGGACTTCATTTGCTCTTGCAACTTCCTTAATTCATCTAGGAAAGAAAAACAGATTTAAGAACAAGGAAGGAGGGGCTGGGGATGTGGCTCAAGCGGTAGCGCGCTTGCCTGGCATGCGTGCGGCCTGGGTTCGATCCTCAGCACCACATACAAACAAAGATGTTGCGTCTGCCGAAAACTAAAAAATAAATATTAAAAAAACTCTCTCTTCTCTCTCTCTCTTTAAAAAAAAAAAAAGAACAAGGAAGGAAAAAAATGGATACATGAGAAAAATGCTGGCAATACATTATCCCCCACCCCAAAACCTTGAGACTCTCAATATAACCACACACTTAAAGCTCATGCTTAATTTTTACTTCAAAGAGGTCCCTCAGAGAAATACTTTTCATTTCTAAGCAATTAAGACTCTCATATCTAAGCTAGTTAAGAATTTGTACCACAGATATTATTGACACATTTGTATAGTTAATTTTTAGAAGCAAAGAAATAATTATACAGGGCTGGGTTTGTGACTCAGTGGTAGAGTGCTTGCCTAGCATGCGTGAGGCACTGGGTTTGATCCCCGGCACCACATGAAAGTAAAAACAAATAAAATAAAGGTATTGTGTCCACCTACAAATAAAAAAAATATTTTAAAAAAAGAAATAATTGTATTTATTTTGTAAGTTGAAATATCATAGCTAACATAATAAATGCTAGTGCGTGAATTAGAAGAGACAGTAAACCCCAGAACTGTGTTATGACTTAAAAATATGTCAAGAATAAGACAAAGTTATACCTCAAAGTTTCTGTTTGGGAACAGCCCCCTGCTTACATAGAATGTGTGGTACCTTTGTAGTCTTATCCCTGGCTTCAATGCACATAAAGTATGTAATAAACATGAAAAGAGCCATTCTGTGGAGGATCAATTATGGCTGGCTGACAATGATCCAAGGAGGCCTATGGATGTTGAAACAGATCTTGAGTACCTACTGTCTTAACTACCTACTGAAAAAATTTTAATTTTTTACAAAGTCATTTATCTCTACCCTTGAATCAGCAAGTGTTTTGATGAAAACTATCTGTTTTGTGGTTTTGGAGTCTGTTGGCAAATGGTTAGAGCACCTTGTAACTCCTGATTGGTTTTCTCTTGACTAGGTGCAGGAGCCAGGAGGACTTTGTTTTCAGTTGTTTGCAATGTAGGAACTTCTTCCTCATCTGTTAAGTCCTCCATGTCCCCAAAGAGAGTGGCCAAATTTTCTTTCTGGTCTTCTATCTTTCCCACTTCATCAACAGACTCTTCTGTATACGATTCACCATCACCATCAGCATCAAAGAGTTCGTTGAACGTGTCAGGTTTACCATCTTCCTGGGGTAAGGAGTTACTTTCTTCTGAATTACAAGCCAAGGCTGACTCATTTTCCTCCAGCAGAGCCGTCAGCAAAGACAAATCATCTTCCTCCACTGGAGGAAATAAAGGAGGGAAATTAAGCCTACCTGAGAAATTGCTCATGACAAGCACAGTTAAACATTCAACATAACAAAACTATTAAAATCAATTTACAGAATCACCATTTTGCCTGATTCATTGTTGTTCTCCTTGTATCTACATTTCCTGGCCTCAGATACTTCTTAGAAGGCATAAGACCAAGAAAGAAGGGACCAGGATCTGCTTAGTGACTACAGAGGCCCAGGTACTGGGCTACATCTTTCTTACCTGTGCTACTTTAACTGATGAGACAACTTTCTGAATGACAACTTCCATGAGATTCAGCCAACAAAAGAATAATTAAAAAACAGTAAACATAGATTCAGGCCTTAGCTGTGTATGCTTCCTTACTTTTTAACTATTTTGAGTTTTTTTTTTTTTTAAATACAAAAGTATACTAAAAGTATTCATGTCCCATCATCCAGAATTAGTCATCACTAACATTTTTTCTGGCCTTTCAAATAACACTTAGCAGGGATCTATCATGCCAGATCTTTTCCCAACTTCTTACCACTCCCTATAGCAATCACTTTCATAATTTTGGGGTATCATTCTGGCCCATTTCCATACTTTTACATAAATATACAGGTAGTAAGAGTCAATACATGATATTGTTCTCTTAAAAAGAAACATAAATATTTCACACTGTATTTATTACTCGGTATCCACTGGTTATTCTATATTCCTTGTAAAATTGAAGCAAATCAAAATAGTTCTAGTTTATTTCTTTTACTTTTTGTATCATATTCTATAGTAAGGCCGTATCAATAATCCATTTGGTAATAAATAACATTAGGTTATTCCCAATTCTAAAAATGATTCTTGCACATGTGTGTTTCTTGGAAGTGAATTGCTGGATTGTTGGGAATGTACATTTCCTATTTTAGCAGATACTGCTAAGCTATTCTCAAAGTGGAAGGACACCATCTTGATTTTTTTTTTTTTTTTTGCCAAAGATGACTTAAAAATTATCGCAGTCTTTTGATTGGCATTTCCTGGATTACTGGTGAGGCTAAGAATCTTTTATGATTACTGGCAAGTTGTATTTCTTCTTTCTTAATTAGTTTATTTTCTTTGCTCATTCCCTCTTCCCCACATTTGGGCACTATTCCTTTATAAAACCAGAGGTATTTAGAGCAAAATGTCAAGGATATCTGACCAATTGCCCTCATTTGAAAGATAAGGGCTGGAATGGGTAGGAACTTGTTCAGATTCACAGAAGACAGGTCAGTGTGGCAGCCTGGGTTAGTAAGGAGTTCTCTAGACAACAAACCAACCCCTTCTACCACTCTATACTCTCATAGCAGATGGAAAGAGCAAAGGGCTAGTCTTACATCCTAGAATGTTCTGACAAGCCTAATGGTTAAGAGTCAGATGTCATTTAAAAATTAGTTTCAATTGCTGGGTCAACAAAGACTTCAAGACTGCAGCGTGTAGCATGAGAAGAAAGGTGATCCTAGCTCCCTGTGCTTCAGAGAAATTGCAACATCTCTAAATCAAAGCAGAGAGGCCTCTACTATCTCTCATGTCTAGCTGCCAAAGATAGTACATCACAGGAAGAGGGCTTGACTCTTTTTCTTTTCATTTCTTTTTCGTAGTACTGGAGAATGAACCTAGGTGCATGCTAGGCAAATGCTCCCAGGGGGCTCCATCACTAGCCCCCAAAGACTCTTAATTCCCATGCTTCTCTCTACGTGTTCTCAAGTTCCCTGATAAAATCTTAACCATGAGTAAGTCCAACGACTACCACCTCTATACTAGCACGCTACCTGGTCAGTATTACTGGGAAACGACATGCTATCATGTTAATTGGCCTACTTTTAAATTTATGCCAGCAATAATAAATAGGCATTCAACAATGGTCAAAAAATGCTTCCCCAATACATTTCCTTTCCCTTTCCCTACTTCACACAGCCTTTCCTCAAACCACCTATACCTCCACCTCTCTTTACTCTTGGCTGATGACCTTGATTTATATTTATCTTACTCCCTTGATGAAAATGTAAGCAGGAACAATGTTCAACAGTGTATCCTCAGTACCAGTAAACTTTTTATTCTCTCTAGGTTGGCCAAATTGTGAAGCTATGCCAACCACATTAGTTTTTCCTACTGGATACTATGATTTCTTAGCACATATCCAAGCACCTCTTATTTTCATGTCCACCTCATAGAAAAAGTTATGGTTTGTGTTACATAAACTACTCTATAGTTTAATGATTTTAGGAAAACAAGAAACTATCATCATACCATAGTGCAATGAGTTTCATGTATATCACAGGGTAATGAATTTCAACATTTAGTCTTATAATCTTTTTTTCCTTAAAAAGTATAATAATCTTGAAATTTTTTTAAAAAAATCTAGTTTCAAACAATGACCTCAAATATGAAACCAGAAAAATAATGCATTTTATTTGTCAAGGTCCCTTTACAATCAACACAAGTCATTTTTATGCTGCTTCAGGCTAAGCTTTGCAAATAAGAAAATTATCTCTTTACTGACTAGTATTGTGCACACATCCATGAAAAAAATCAAAGTTAGAAAGAACTGTTAAGAGTTGGGGATGTAGCTCAGTAGGACAGTGCTTACCTAGCATATATGAGGACCTGGGTTCAATCCCCAACATTGAAACAACAACAGAAAAAACTGTAAAGGTCGGGAAAAGGAGGAAAAGACCACCAAGAGACTGTCTCATGCAACAGCAAAGGGTTTATTGGGGGTCCAGCATGCTGGGGCTCAGAGCTCACTTCGGAGGAGCAGAGAGCCCCGAGAACAGCTTGAGTAGAGCTTATATACATTATCTGGAAAGGGCAGGGACTTCACATACAGCATAACAAATCATCACACGCCGCGGGAAAAATCAAACAACTCTTAACCATGATTAGTACATTTACTGGAAGGAACAAGTCGGGTAGGGGTGATTGGTTAGTACAAAGAAGGGTATACATTCGAACTGATTGGCTCAAGCCCTGAGGTGTGTACATGCTGGACTGCACGGTTTCTGGGAGGGGGGTTGTTTTTACAGAGCAACCAGATGGTCAGGGGAGATTTCAACATGCATTTCAGTGGCTTTTCCGGGAGTTGTTTTTAACTTCCACATGAATTTCAGGTTCCACATGCAACTTAACAGAACTTAAAAACTTTACAGAACTTGAAACAAATATTATCCTTTACATTTCGTTTCTTTAACCTTTCATTTCCCACACTCCTTTTTCTGACTACTTTTAATCTTAAAAGTAATAATTCATAATCATTGAGGGGTTTCACATTCCATTTCTGTCAGTGTCGCATATTGTTGTCTGATTACCATAAGTTTTACCTGTCCAATCTGAGCCTGGAGAAATGGTTAAGCAAACAGGGTCCTACAGTTAGTAATAGCATGAGGATGATTAAAGGACCAGCTAGGGCTGATAAGAGTGTAGTTAACCAGGGGGACTGGGTGAACCAAGACTCAAACCACCCTTGTTGGGTTTCTCTCTCTCTCTGGCGCTCTTCAAGGCGTTTTCTTAATTTACTCATGGATTCTTTTACAACTCCAGTATGGTCAGCATAAAAACAACATTCTTCCCTCAATGTAGCACAGAGGCCTCCCTCCCTCATGAAGAGGAGGTCCAACCCTCGCTGGTTCTGTAAAACAACTTCAGAGAGAGAGGTTAAGGGTTCTTGCAAAGCTGTGATGGAGGTCTCTAATGTCTTTAAGTCTTGGTCTATTGCTGTCTCCAATTGGGCCATTTGTTGTGACCCACTGATCATGGCAGCGGTTCCTGTACCTACTCCTGCAGCAGCTCCTGTCCCTAATAAGATGGCTAAAGTCAGGGATACAGGTTCCCGGCGGAACCGGGTTGTATGCCCCCCTATTTGATCTTCAAACGAACCTGTGTCGTGATAGAGCACTCTGGGAAACATCTGCACCATTACACAATAATTTACAGAGCTGTTAAATACCTGAGCTGAAATGCAAGGAGTTAACCCTGAGTCACATGCCCACCAGGTTCCATTTTCAGGGATAAGAAAGCCCTGTGTGGTGCTGATTTCTTTTATCTGGGTACATAAGTGTTGTTTGCTTTTAGGTGGGGACCCTAGACATAAGCCTGCCCCAGTTACTTCTGGGAGGGTTAACTTAGGATTTTCACCCCAACTACAGGAGAAACTCTGCGCTTTTACTGCATAAGTCCCGTCGATTGCTATCGCTTCATAGTAAGGGGGAACAGCGGAGAGACAGAGCCAGCAAGATTGAGTGAGGTCTGGTTGTGTGGAGTTCAGTACTGCAAAGGCCCCTTCAATTAGCCCCCAGGGGGAGGGATTGGCTTCGCCCTGGATTGGGGAAGTAGATGAGAGTGGAGTTTGGGTATTGGATGGTGGTGGGACCTTGGTTTTCGATGGGGTGGTAAATTGAGGCATGGGAGATTTGGGAGGCCTGATTCCTGGCTTAAGGGGATTGGGTCCTATGGCTGTGGGGTTTAATTCTCTTTTAAGCCGGATGGTGAACCAAAGACCAAAATCATACCCTGAAGTATAAAATCGCATCCCATAGGTGTTCCCTGAGATCCATGACTAGGTATAACCTTTTCCTTTAGGGGTGAAAGTTATATTTAGAGGGTTACATAGGGTATTGGAGTGACATCGGTTATTTAGAGCCAAAACCCCATCTTCTGGGTCTGGTCTAGGAGAGGGACAGCTCTCAGGGTTTATCCGGGTGCTATTTCTTCCCACCCGGATAAAACTGTCAGGGGAGTCTGGTTCCCACCAGGCTGTCCCTGTTTGTTCACATCCCCATGACTTGCAGTAAAAGTCGCTTTGCCCCCCGCATAACTGGGACTGTTTGTGGTTCCGATAGTCTGCAGGACAAACGTAGTAATCAAGGCTGGCTAACCTGCATCTGGCTTGTGGGGAACTGCAACCAAAGGTTCCTGAGTCTCTTTTGCCTGATGGGATTTTGGTGGGATCTTCTATGTCAGGGATATCCCAATTGGGGAGACCTATAGCAAGCTGACAAATATCTGGGTGAAGAGATGGCCACCAGGTCCATAAGGGGGCTGTATGCGAAATGGACCATACTTCTTGTCCAGTAGGATTTATGATCTGCCACCGTTGCTGAACAGGCTGATGGGGATTAGGACTGCTGGTGGCCAAGGGAAGAGTCCATAGCCCTATCCATACGGCGAATACGCAATTTGAAAGGGTTACCAGTCTCCAGCCGGAATCTGGACAGGGCGCAGGCTTGAGATGGGACGCATGGATCCAGGAAGCGATCCCGTCCACTTTCACCGCTGTAGGTGTTATAAGCAGCACCTGGTATGGTCCTTTGCAGCGGGGTTCCAGGGATGACACCTGATGTCGCCTCACGTCGACGAAGTCTCCCACTTGATATCGGTGAGTTCCTTCGTCTCCAGGTTGGTAAGCAGTGGTCAACTGTTTCCACAGGTATTGCTGGGTTTTTCAAGAGCTTAAAGTCTGTCAAGCAAGGGGGTGTGAAATGAATCATTAAGTCTCAGAGTTGGGGTTAGGTCCCTTACTGGAGGAGGGGCACCATAGAGAATTTCATAGGAAGTGAGGTTACACAAAGAAACGGAAGGAGTATTTCTTGCAGGAAACAGTGCATAAGGTAGGAGCATAGTCCAATCTTTTATGCCAGTCTCTAAGCTTAATTTCGTTAAGGTCTCTTTGATGGTTCTATTCATTCTTAACTTTGAGAGATGCTGTCCTTGGGGGTGGGAGGTGCCCTGGGGATGTGGCTCAGTGGTTAAGCACCTCTGGGTTCAATCCTCCACTATCATCCCCCTCAAAAGAAGAAAGGACAGTCAGAATTTAAGTCAGATCTAGACTAAGACTAAAACGATTTCAACATATTTCCACATCAAATGCAAGCTCTTGAGGACTGACTTCCTGGTTCAAATCCCTGATCTGACAGTTTAACCGGTGACATCCCTGACTTCTTGTCTATAAAATACAGTGGCTATGAAGATTAAGTAAGTTAATATATGTAAGGATCTTAGCAAATGCTTGCCACATTTTAAGTACCTGTCAGCAAGCAGTATTATGAAAGACAATTACAGTTGCCAGAGGGATAAGAAAAATCTCACCTGGAGAAAACAAATAACATTCAGAGACTAAAATGAGATCTCTTTTGAACCACTGTGATAATATTATGCTCAGGGTAAAAAAGCATTTTCACTATTTTGTAAGTAGAATAATAAGTCCATGCAGGAAAGCGTGGTTTTCCATGAAACAAGGAGAAATTAAGAAAATAACCAGGTCTTACCATCCACGCTGTCAAAAGAACAGTTGTGACCAGGAACTGAAGGAGGATTAGATGGTCAAGAGGATGAGTACTGTAGAATCTTGCCTGTGTGAAATCAACACAAGAAGTCACCTTTGATTCTTTTAGGTCTAACAGTGCATATCCAACAAATCCCATGGGTTATAACCTTAGAATTCATCTAGAATCTGACAAATTCTCATCTTTTCTCTGCCCACAGCCAACACTATCTCCTCTTTACACATAAACAATCTTCTTTTTCTTGTCTTCACACTATGATTACAGAAATCATACATTGGTGAAATGTAGTAGAGTAGTTTGTATAATACAAGGTAGTACAAATGAGACAGACTATGAATAAGAATCATTGAGGCTGGTCTAAATATTAGGGCTGGTATCCCATATTATTTATTATAATGCACACGATGTTGACTTTATCCATAGTAGCTTAGTGTGTAATTACTTAGTTCCAGCCTTTGTCAGAATTTTAATTCAATATTAGTTAGCAAAGCACAGAGGAGCTTTTTAAGATAAAAATATATCATTCTGTGTGCTCTTCTTTTTTTTCATTTAAAGTGACTTATTAAATTGCAAGGTTATTTAGACTTAACTTACGTATATGTCACTTTCACAAGTGCAATGTCAAGATATTGATTATGGTGCTTTCTTTTTATTTATTGAACAAACATTTCCATGGACCCCATCGTGTGTAATGTAGGATGTTATTCACCAGGGAATCCAGTGAAGAGTTAGGAGCAAACTTGGTTCAGTGCTATAACCAGCCCCTGCCTTCTCTCAGAACATACTCACTCTCATTCAACAAGTATTATGGGTTTTATTGCCAAACTAGTGCACAAATCTTTCAGTTTTCTCCAACCTCACTGACAAAACCCTAATATGAGCCACTATTAATCTTCTGTCTGGACTATTATGTTAGCTTCCTATATTGATTTCTTTGCTTCCTACAATCTGTTTTCCATACAACAGTCACCATAATCTTTCCCTAGTAAACTTTTAGGACCACATACAAGATCATAGTACTTCCTTAACTGAAATTCTTTAATGGTTTTTCATTGCACTTAAAAACAAAATTTACAAAGCCTGCGAGGCAATGGATACGGTCTCACCTTGTATTTCTACTTCCTCATCTTTTCTGTTTATACCCCATCCAACTCTACCCACTTCCCAAACTATGCTCCAGCCAGACAAGCCTGCTTTCAGGCCTCAGGCACTTTTGTATGGAAAGCTCCGCCAGAGCTTCTCATCCTCACTTAACTCTCCATTTTTCTAAGTTTTTCCAGACCAGCCTATCTGCTAAGCTTCCTTCTACATCCTTCTCATCATAAAGGAAAGGAAGATATCCTTTCATCTATCTTATGGCACATCATCCATCACCGTGAACTTGTTTGTTAATCTATTTTCCTCCTTAGACCGCAAGCCTCCTCCTAAGGGTAGACATCACGTGTCCGGAGGTCGGCAAATGCAGCTTTCAATACTGGTTAGGAAATTAAATTACTGATTAGACAAACAAAGGAACGAATCAATAATGAACAAAAGGCATTCATTTGGCAAGTATTTTTAAAGGTTACTCTTTAAAAAACAAAACAAAACTGATTTCTTAAGCAGGAGACCCGGCGCCCAGGCGGGTCTTCCCCACGGTGCCGCACCCTTATTGCACCCTCCCCAGGCCGGTGCTCAGCAGCTCGCCCCCACTGCAGCCCGATCCCGGATCTCGCCCACCCAAGCGCCCAGGGTTCTGCGCCTCTCATGCTTAGATTCCTCCAAGTCCTCCCACAGACGCGCAAGGGTCACCCGCACGCCCAGAACCCGCGTTTCTTACCCGGCGCCGGATACAAGACCCAGTCTACCGCGGAACCCGCCAAAATTAAAACTCGGGCCAGCCCCTGCTTCTGACGTCAGACGCATGCGGCTGCAGAACCGTACTGATTGGTTACCCTAGAGCTCTCCTAGGCGAATACCAGGGAGCGAGCGAAACACGGCCTCTGCGCAGAGCAATCTGATTTGCTTACGTCACCGGGCGCCCTCTTTGTTGAGGGCACCTGAACTTCCGTGAAGTTCTTGGATGGACCCTGTAAAACAGAGTCTGACGCCCCCCAGCGTCAGGATGCCTTTACAGTATTTTTATACGCGGTCCAAACTCATTTCTTCACCGTTTTAAGGACTGAATGTTCTAGTTCTTCGCAACTGCATTTTCTCCTTTCCAGGAGGTGGAGGCTAAGAATTGCCGCAGAGAAGCCCCGACATTTGCCAAACGCTTACTGCTGCGCTCACAAATTTCATGTGGGGTAAGTAGATATAGGTCGAAATAAGCTGGTTGATTATCTCACTTAGCTTTGCTGGCCTTATGTCCAGTTGATAATTCGAACTCAACCTTCGGGAAATAACTTTTATTTTTAGGTTTCCTTTCACTATTTGTAAAATGAGGGAAAGGCTAGATGACATTCCTTGACTTACAAACCACTATTCCCAGATAGTTCTAGGTCCACAGGTTTTGAGAATTGTAACAGGTGTCAGAGTTCACAATAACTTGGCAGGAAGCCATATTTTTCACAGAAAACTTTGTAGTAAATTCAAACCTCTTGGTGTATTTACATTCTAAAAATATTGTTCAAGGCTGGGGTTGTGTTTGGTCTCAGTGGTAGAGCACTTGCTTAGCATGTGTGAGGCACTGGGTTCGATTCTCAGCACCAAATTGTGGTATATATGTGTATTAAGAATTGTAATGCAAAAAAAAAAGCACATGTATAATGGCATAAAATAAAGTTCATTGACAACTAAAAAAAATTTTAAAAATAGTGTTTGTACATAATATTAAGAATACAGTTTTTAAGTGCAGACTCATCTTCTACATAAGTTCAAAGACTTCCGAGCAGACAAGTTTTTAATGGACCAAAATGATCATGTCTTTTTTTTTTTTTTTTTCTCTTGAGGACACTACTCAGGCATTGTATTCCCCCAATGCATTTCATATAAGATGTTATTTTGTCCAATGCATCTACCTTCATTTTAGAACAATTAAAACCAGCTTTAAGATGACTGAAAAACAAACAATCCCTACATCATCTACATGGATTTTTTTCCTCCGTGTATTAATGCTCCACTTATGAGCTCAACCTGGGAGCAATACCTTTTGAGAACTGTGAGTGCTGAAAATTTCACAGTATTGAAGAGACTACAAAAAATCAAAATGAAGAAAGGTGTTTAAATGTATCACTGCATCTAATTATAAAAGTTCATCATTGATTTAGTTTTAGCCATCATGTAGAAATTCCTTGACAAATTGTGATTGGTAGTCTAGAGTTGGTTTCTTCACCTTGACTTTTAGGTCTTCTTTGCATCCCATGCTATGCAAGGAGTAGGAAACAGTACCAATCTTTAAGCCCTCAAATCTTCCTGGAATGAGGGAGCAAGCCATTCTTATGGGATTTAGAATAGTGGCAATTTTGAGGAAAGAGATGGGATTGATTTTGAGAAAAAATGAGAGCAGATTTAGAACCCATTGAAAGTGGGGATATTAAAGAAAGAGAGGGTGAGGATGACTGATATATTTTGGATTTATGCAACTGGGTGTTTTTTGAGGCAATAATGCAATGAAATTGGGGACACAGGAAAAACAAAACATGTTTAGGGAAGTCAATAGATTCTGTTTTCAATTTCATAATGAGATGTATCTAAGATACTGATTAAGAAAGGCCAAATAGTCAGCTTAATCTCCAGTCTGGGGTTCTTGGGAGAGGTTGATGTCTCCTTAGAATAAAAACAGAGGCCCATGAATAATAGTTTTGAGAATCATAAAAAAAATACCTAAAAATGAGATCTAAACAGAGTCTATATTACAGAGGTTCTTAATCTTTTGGGGGGTATGTGATATCACAAACCCCTTTGAGAAAATACTGAAAGTGATTCTATTTTTCGTCTTGGAAAAATATACACTCAGAATCTGAAGATTTTGCATACTTTTTCAGGGGTTCACATATTTTACTGAAGTTCATCCATAGACATCTCTCAGATTAAGAGCCTCAGGCGTAGAAGGTCAGAATCCTGGGGAGCACAAGAATTTGAGGGGCAAGAAGCAGAGGTAAATAGGAGCAGCCAAAGACAGAAACTGAGCAGGAGCAGCCAGAGGGGTTAGGAAAGTGAATGATCCTGTTTTGGGTGTGATGGTGCACGCTTGTAATCCTAGCAATTTGGGAGCTGAGGCAGGAATATCAAGGCCAGCCTCAGCAACTTAGTGAGGACCTGTCTCAAAATAAAAAGGGTTGGGGATGTAGCTAAGTGGTAGAGTGCCTCTAGGTTCAACCTTCATTACTATAAAAGAGAAAAAACACAAAATTGAACTAATCTTATCCCAAGGCCATAGGGCACCCTGACCATGTCCTTTCCATGCCCCTGTTCTCTCCCATCCTTCTTCCAGCTGTACCCTTTCTCACAGGGAGATGAGCCCCAGGACCAAGGGAATATACCACCAGGATCATGGGCAACCCCCTGTAATCAAAGCTCTATGTCATAGGCTCCTGGAATTTTCTAACCAATTGATCTAAGCCTGTGTCAAGGGCCTTACTTGGGTTTCAGCCTCGGGTTGTCCTTCCAAGGGCCAATCCTTTGTCTAAGATAGTGGCTGGGGTAGGGGTGCAGGAAGCTTGAATACCAGGCTGGGTGTCTTGTTGCTTGTGAAAGAGGCAGAAAACAAGGTTGGGAGGCCTAAGGCCCACTGTTCATGTGCCATAATTCAGTGTGAAACCCTAGGAGATGGTAAGTTTTAACCATAAATTTTAAAATGGTACACATAGAGTATATAGGCCTCAGTTTATATTCTTGCCCCCAGGTTTTCCCAGTATAAGAGATGGGTCTGCAGAAAATGATGGCATAGAATTCCAAGAAAGGAGACTTTTAGGAAGGAAATGGCCATTGTCAGTGCTATAAAGCAGTACTTCTTAAAGTCTGGTCCCTGGACCAGCAGCATCACTATTACCTGGGAACTCATTGGAAATCATATGCTTGCCGTTCCTGCGGTGATGACCTCCCCACGAGAACATGCCTCTTGCAAAAAAAAATCTCCTTCATCCCTCTCCAGAAGAGAAGAGGAAACACAAGAAGTGGTTCCTGGTGCAGAGCCCCAATTCCTATTTCATGGATGTGAAGTGCCCTGGATGCTATAAAATCACCACAGTTTTTAACCATGCACAAAGAACAGTTTTTTTGTGTTGATTGCTCCACTGTTCTCTGCCAGCCTACAGGAAGAAAAGCAAGACTTACAGAAGGATGTTCCTTCAGCAGGAAGCAGCCTGAATCAAGATGAGTGGGAAAACATACCAATAAACACGTTTTGGATATTAAAAAAAAAAAAAGAAAAAAAGAAATCACATGCTTGGGCCTCACATCATATCTGTTGAATAAGAAATGCAAGATAAGACTGGACATTTCTCTGTTCAGCCTCTGTAATATCTTTCCATAGCACTGCTTAGAGTGTATCAGAATCACAGTGAGGGCCTTTTAAAATATATCACAAAACAAGAAAGGGAAACAAAAGAGAAAGGTTAGTCTCCAAAGGACATAAATGCCATGAGTCCGTTACGCTGCTGAAGTTCTCACTCACTGTGTCCAGTTACACAGGCTCTAGCTCATATCTCCTGAATCTTTTCTCTCCCCTACATCCTCACTCTTTAGTCTCTCATCATCTTTCATCTTTAGCTATTGCTGATCCATTTCCAGTCTCACACGTGTTTCCTATCCATTTCTCTTGTTGCCTCCATTTATAAAACAATCTTGGCATCACTTTTCCCTGAAAAAAATCTATCAGTCACCTCTCAGTTCCTATAAATTTCAAACTTATAGACTCAACTTCCACCCACTTTTTCAATAATCTGAACTCTTATCTTTCCCCACTAGTCTTTTTTTTCCAACTACACTGAACTATTCCTTCTTCCTCAAGTATTCCAGGCACTGGCATGCCTCAGAGCCATTGTACATGTAAATTCCTCTGCTTGGAATGATTTCAACCATTGGGTCAACATCAACTTCTACCTGGTCAGCTTCTACTCATCCATCTAAGCTCTGGCCAAGCATCCCTCCTCTGTGAAGCTCCTCTGGATCCCCTGAACTAAACTTTCCTATTTGGTATTTCCTTGAGCTCCATACTGGTCTTGTTCATAGAACTTGCCATGGTGCTCCCTAATTGTTTGTATCTTTTTCTTCCTACTATAATGTGAGCATCTGGAGAGAAGGGAACCATGTCTTGCTCATCTTCCCACATCATCCTCTATTTTATCTCACTGCTACTGTCTCTGGTGCACAGTGTTTATGGAAAGGAAAAACCAAATAGCACATTTTTTTAACAAGTTACTAACCATTTGAGGACAATGTCTGGATTAGAAGATTTTAGGAAGGATCACATGAGAATATCCAGTACATTTTCACACAAAACAGCCATAATAGTACATTACCTTATATAGAAAAGTGTTAGGCAAACACGTGATTCCTATTCCAGGTTTTAACAGTGTAATATGGGAGATATGACAATGCATAAGAGGTAAATAACAACAGGTGACTACCAATTTTGCTAGAGGGGCAGGAACATATAGAGAAAAGGAGGCAGAAACATTAAAGGAAGTATGTAGAAACATTATCTGGAGGATGATAGACACAGGTCAAAACCTTTTATATATATATTTAGTTATACATGGATGCAATATCCTTATTTTATTTTTTTATTTTTTTAATGTGCTGCTGAGGATTGAACCCAGTGCCTCACACATGCTAGGCAAGTGTTCTATCACTGAGCAACAACCCCAGCCCCCAAAACCTTTACTTATACATAATAAAAAGACATGTTTGAGCAGATGGAAGAGGAAGGTGGATATACAGAAAAAAGATATGGCTAAGTACTGAGACTGCATGCAGCCTTGAAGGTTGCATGATTTTAACTGCCACTTACAACTGTGCAACTTTGGATAAGTTACTCCTCAGTGACTCCACTTACTTCTCTGTTCAGTAGGGATGGTAATTGTTATTTCATAGGACATTTGAAGATATTTAAATGGAAAAACTTGAAAATATACACAATGTGCCTGGTACATGGAAGCATTAAACGTGTACTAATTTATATTCTCATTACTCTGTAAGGAGATTAATCAGAAGATTAATCAGAAGGCTTAATCTTCTTAATCAGAAGATTAAGCCTATTAAAGATGGGTGCTCAGGAACTGAAATGCAAGACACTAGGGGCAGAGAACTTTTTAGAAGGTTGTGACAGTCACAACTATGAGAATACAGAGACAAATGGGGAGCAAGTGAAGGTAAACCTATCTGCTTTGGTAACTGACCAGAGGAAAGCACCTGTGGTAGGAAAAGGAGAAGACAATGGCCAGGGTGTTACTACCTGGGAGACTGGCAGAACCATAGAAATACACTAGAAACCTAGAGAGGAGCTTGTTTTGGATAGGCAGAGATGTGGTGTGAATTTCAGCAGGGTCTTTAAATTTGTGACTGAAGCCAGGGGGATATATAGCCAATACCCCAAACTGTATTTGAAACCTTTTAAGTTTAACCTCTTAAACAGTTTGAGGTATTGGCTAGTGAACATAGTTGAGTTCTCTAAGTAGACAGACTAGAAGTGTATTATCTTTGAGTATATTTACCTAATTAATGAGCCAAATAATTAAACCAGTTCTTCTGTCCTGACCCAAGAGGAGGGAATGCTATTCAAAATGAGACCTATTAGAAGTAAGAGCCTGGATGTCCTGCATCCCTCACCTCCTGGTAGGCATCAGTTTATATCTACTTCACATCTCTTATCCTCTGTGGTATAGAATTTTCTACAGTCTTATCTCAAGCCTGAATTTGTCCAATGGACTGGACAAAGATGCTTTACTGAGAGAAATGCTATGCTTGCTCAGCAGAGACCCTCTACTTAAAGATGTGTGGCCTTTCTGAGAAAGAAGAAAACTAATCTCCTTAATTGTCATAACAGAATATTCTATTTGTTGTTCAAATAGATGTTTATTTCCCTTCAACCAATGCAGCAGTTACTTTAAACAACAGGGCAGAACCCTCTATCTTATGACTTCAACTGGTGTTTTGCAAAGGGAAACCAATAAAATGTCTACTTGCCAGGTGTGATGGTGCATTTATAATACCAAGGTTAAGGCCAACCTTAGCAACCCTATCTCAAAATAAAAAAGGGTTGGTGGTAGAGCACCCCTTTCCAGTTTCCAGTACAGTACATCCAGAGAGAGAGAGAGAGAGAGAGAGAGAGAAGAAGGAGGAGGAGGAGGAGGAGGAGGAGGAGGAGGAGGAGGAGGAGGAGGAGGAAGCTCAGTGTTCCAATTAATCCATAAGAATATTAAACATATTTCTTCCTTAATTTTGCTGGATAAATATTTTGTGTGTGTGTGTGTGTGTGTGTGTGTGTGAGAAAGAGAGAGAGAGAGAGAGAGAGAGAGAGAGAGAGAGAGATAGATATGTGAAATAACTTTCACCCTTGATTATAGATCCATATATTTAAAAGACAAAATGGCTACAGAAAGTTCACTAAGAGTTCTGGAATCCATGCTTCTTGTATTATATACTTCACATTTCTAATTACTTAGTTAAAAAAAAATCACTCAACAATGAAAAACATTTTCCTGAGAAGAGTACACAATTTATCTCAATAATTTTTAAGCCATGAACCATGTAAGTCAAAGGATGCTAAAGAAAATGCTAAATTTATATTTCATCTGCCTTTCATAGCAAAGTAATTTGGGTATTTTTTGTTGTTTCATTAAAGCATATGGAGATTGGTCCATATACTTTATTCCTGCTTCACTTAAAAGCTGCACTAGGTGTCATATCAGATTTCCACCACTGATTTAATAATGGCACAGTAAGTTTGATTTTGTATTAAAAATAATCCCAAGTTAGCCCTTTCATTAGGGTCAAATGGAACTCTTAGCCAATCTTCACAACAATCTTAATTTTCTGATGCACACAATGAATTTTAGGATGTTGATACTAAATAATCTTTTAGTTCAAAGTTATTTTTTCATTAAAATTGGTGTCAGTTTTTAGAACAGCTTTAGGATTATAGAAAAATTGAGTGGAATGAACAGAGAGTTCCATATAGCTGCTTCAAACAGTTTCTACTATTATTAATATCTTGTAATAATAATACACATGGGACATTTGTTATAACTGATAAACCAATATTGATACATTAACTATAGTCCATATGTTATGTTAGACTTCATATATTCATCATCACTGTATCATAAGAATACTTTCACTGCACTAAAAATCTCCTGGCTTTACCTATTCAGCCTTTTCTCCTCCCAATCCTGGAAACCACTGATCTTTTTTCTCATTTCCATAATTTTGCTCAGACCAGAGTGTCATATAGTTGGAATTATAAGCTTATAGTTTTTTTTTTTTTTTTTTTAAGACAGCTTCTTTCACTTAGCAGTTTGCACGTTAAGGTACCTTCATATATATATATATATATATATATATATATATATATATATAGTGTGTGTGTGTGGCCTGCTATCTTATTTCTTTTTTTAAAATATTTTTTTTTAGTTGTAGTTGGACACAATAACTTTATTTTATTTATATGTGGTGCTGAGGATCAAACCCAGGGCCTTGCACATGCGAGGCGAGCACTCTTCCACTGAGCCATAACCCCAGCCCCATCGTTTCTTTTTATTATTGAATAATAGTTCATTGTATGGATGTGCCAGTATTTGCTCATCCCTCCATATATTGAAGGTTATCATGGTTGCTTCCAAGTTTTGGCAATTATAAATAAAGTGGCTATAAACATTCATGTACAGAATTTAGTGGCTGTAAAGTTTTCAGTTCATTTGGGTAAATACCAAGGAGAATAAATGTGTAATGTAAGTCAGGTTTGTTTTGTAAGAAATTGCCAAACTGTCTTCTACAGTTGCTATACATTTTTCATTCCCATCAGCACTGAGAGTTCCAGTTGCTCCACATCCTCACTAGCATTTAGAGTTGTTAGTGTTTTGGATTTTAGCTATTCTAGTAACTGTGCAGTGGTATCTCATTACTGATGTTTTTTATTTGTTTTTTGTTTTTGTGGTTCTAGAGATTAAACCTTGTGTCACTCTACGTGGAGCTACATCCCCAATTCTTTTTGTATTTTGAGACAAGGCTTCAAATAAGAAGTTTCTAGGGCTGCCTTCAAACTTCTGTTCCTCCTGCCTTTGCCTTCCAAATATCTGGGATTACAGGCATGTGCCACTGTGCCTGCCTCATTTGCAATTCTTCAATAACATGTGAGGTTGATATGCCTGTTTTCCAGTTCTATATCTTGTTTGGTGAGATATCTGCTCATATCTTTTGCCTGTTTTAAGATTTGACTGTTTTCTAAATTTTAAGGGTTTGCTGTGTATTGTAGATAGCAACTCTTTATGGAAATGTGTTCACTAAAGACTTTCTTTCAGTCTGTGACTTTTTTTAAATAATCTTTTTTAATCCTTTATTTTATTTATTTATTTTTATGTGGTGTTGAGGATTGAACCCAGTGTCATGGTAGACAAGCTCACTATCACTGAGCTACAAACTCCAGCCCCTGCTTTAATTTTTACGAAAAATGTAAGGTCAATGTCTAGATTCTTCCTCTTCTTTGTCTCCTCCTCCTTTTTTTTTGCATGCGTATGAACAGTTGTGCCAGACACATTTATTGAAACAAACTTCTTCATTGAATTTCATTTATTCCTTTTTCAAAAATTAATTGATTATATTTGTGTGAATCCATGTCTGGGCTTTCTGTTCCATTGATCAATTGGTCTGGGTTTTTTTTGGTTGTTGTTGTTGTTTGTTTGTTTTTTGTTCTTTTGTTTTGCAGTGTGAGAGATCAAATTTGGGGTGATACACATACTAAGCAAGTGCTGTATCCTCAGTTCCTCTTCTGTTTTTATGCCAACATCACACCATCTTGGTTACTATAGCTTTCTAGTAAGTCTTGAGGTCAGTAGTATCAGTGTTTTTATTTTATTCCTCTTCAATACTGCATTAGCCATACTCTTCTCTTTCCTTATAAAATTTAGCTTGTTAATATCCATAAAATAACTTGTTGGGACTTTTAATAGAGATTACATTGAATCTACACATCAAATTGGAAGAACTGACATTTTTAGAATATTGAATCTTCCTGTCTATGAACATGATCTCTCTTCATTTATTAGAATTTTTTTCCATCACAGTTTTATGGCTTTCCTCATAGGTCTTGTGTATATTTTACTAGGTTTATACCTACATCTTCCATTTTTTTTTTTTTTTTTTTGTGTGTGTGTGTGTGTGTGCGTGCTAATGTAAGTGGTACTGTGTTTTTAAATTTCAAATGAGCATTCCTCATTGCTGGTATGCTAAAATTGGTAATTTGTCTCTGCTTTCTTAATCTGGCTATAGGTTTACCAATTTTATTGATTATTTCAAAGAACCAGACTGGTTTTATCAATTTTCCTCTATTGATTTCCTAGTTTCAATTTCATTGCTTTCCACTTTTTTTCCCTCCTCAGGGAGAGAAGCTGAGAGCTAAGGGTTTTCACCTACTTGTCCTGCACTGAATTGGGGGAAAGTATTATGGTAACTGAGTGTAATTTCTGCTATAATTTTTTTCTTTTCTTCTGCTTATTTTGCATTTAATTTATTATTCTTTTTTTAGTCTCCTAAGTGGAAACTTACTGATTTTAGATACTTATTCTTTTCTATATGCCCAATCAATGCCTCAAATTTCCCTCTCAGCACTACTTTCTGTGTATATCTTGAATTTTGACAAAGTGTACTTTCATCTAGTTTAAAATATTTTAAAATTTCACAAGGAAAAATGGGGGCATGCCTGTAATCTCAGTAATTTAGAAGGCTGAGGCTGGAGTATCACAAGTTTGAGGCCAGCCTCAGCATCTTAGTAAGACCCTTAGCAACTTAGTGAGAACTGTCTTAAAGTAAAAAATAAAAAGGACTGAGGGTGTAGCTCAGTAGAAAAGTACCCCTGCTTTCAAATCCCCAATAGCAGGAAAAAAAAAAAATTGATTTCAGTTTAGACTTTTTGTGTTGTTTTGGAGATGAGTGATGACTTTCAAGTTCCTCACATGCCAAACTGGATCAAAGTTATTTTTAAATATAATAGTAGATGATTTAATATTATTGAATGATTTAGTTATCTGATTTTCATTAGTTCATTAATATTTCTTAGTTCCCATATTTCTATTGTTCCCATTTAACAAGACTTAAGAATATAGCAAGGTATGCCTTACAAAAGGGACCAAGAGCCTGTAATCCCAGCAGCTTGAAAGGCTAAGGCAGAAGCATGTTCAAAGCCAAGCTCAGCAACTTAGCGAGGCCCTGAGCAACTCAGCAAGACCCTGTCTCTAAATAAAATATTAAAAGGAATGAGGATGAGGCTCAGTGGTCAAACACTCCTGGGTTCAATCCCGGTATTAAAAGAAAAGAAAAGAAAGAAAGAAAGAAAGAAAAAGAAAAGGGGTCATAATGCCTATAAGGGAGATGATGACATCATCAAGATGGCAGCATAGGAAGCCTCAAGCCCTCTCTCCCCGCAGAGAGATGCTGACTTAACAATACATATATCAATTCCTTTTGTGAGAAATCAAGAAGATAGTTAAGATGTTCTTATACCTAAAGTGAGTATAAAACAAACATGTAGGCAAATTTGTGGCACTCTATTGCTAGACAAAGTACCTCCCCCTGACTTAGTATAACATGATCAAGAGAAAACTCCCAGCTTCTGAGTTCTCCCTGGGGTGGCAAAAAGGAGACTGAATATACCCAATATGCAGACTTTCCAAAGGTTTGCCTGAGGGACTGGTTTCTATCTTGTCTCAAGCCCAATACTGAGAGTGGTGGAGGGCAGGACTGGATGGACAAGGATAGGACACACAGGACATATAACACGACAGGTGGCTGAGAACTTCTGAGAACAAAGAAGATCTGGATTAGCATACACTCAGTTAGCATAGTACTTTCCCCCAATTCAGTACAGGACAAGTAGGTGAAAACCCTTAGCTCTCAGCTTCTTTTCCTGAGGAGGGAAAAAAGTGGAGCATGCATTCAGTTTTTAGTTAGAGCTGCCCAAGAGACTAGTTTTTGTCTTGCCTCGTCGGAGTGCTGTACAGAAACTTGTATACTACAGATGGGGGTGGGGGTGGAGTGGGGTTCTAACAATGAGAGTTGAGTGGCTTGCTGCTGCTGTAGAGGATCTGTATCACAGTAGACACAGGCCACTACATGTTGGGAGCCCCTCCCTTGGGAAGAAAAGAAAAGAGTGAAGCACGTGTCCATTGTTCCATCTTTGCTATCATATGATCTAGTTCTCTTGTGTATAGGTAGTTATAAGAGAGAGTTGTACTCCCATATTCATTGTAGCATCACTCATAGTAGCTGAGAGGTAAAACACCTGAATGTCCATCAGTAGATGTATATAAGAAATATTACACAACCGTAAGAAGAAAATCCTGCTATATAAAACAACATGGATGAACTTTGAGGACATTGCTAAGTGAAATAAGCCAATCACAGAGCAACAAATACTGCATGATACTCTTATGTAAAGTATTTACAATAATCAAAATCGTAATCAAAATCATAGACACAGAAGGTAGAATGGTGGTTGCCAGAGGCTGGGATGGGGGAAAATGGGAATTGTTGTTTATAGGTACAGAGTATTAGTCATGCAACATAAAAAGTTCTAGAGATATTCTGACAGTAATGTGCCTATAGTTAACAATACTTAGAAATTTGTTAAGGGTAGACACCATTCTTTGTGTTTTCATCCCCCCCCCACACAAGATTTCTATGAGGAGTAATTAACTGTTAATATGGAACAAAGCGTTTGAAGAGATATCAGAATAAATAAATTAGATAAGACATACACAGAGCTTACATGTTGTTTACTAAACTGGTTGATTCCCTTAAAACAGCCTTAATGTTTTTTTTTAATATACAACACATTATTTATTACAGTCACTATTTGTGTCATATATCACTAAAGCTTATTCCTCAAAATTGGAATTTTGTTCCCTGTGATCAACATCTCCATTTTCCCTACCTAACCCCCTCCCCATCCACTAGTAACCACCATTCTATTCTCTAGTTCCAAGAGTTCAACTTTATAGATTTCACATATAAGTAATACCAAATGGTATTTATTTTTCTGTGTCTGGCTTATTTCAATTAACATAATGTCCTCCAGGTTCATCCATGTTATTGCAAATGACAGGTCTTCCCTCTTTTTAAAGGCTGAATAGTATTTTCATTGTGTATATACACCACATTTTCTTTATTCATTCATCTAATGAGGGACACCTAGGGTGCTTCAATGTCTTAGCTACTATGAATAATGCTGTAATGAACACAGGATACAGATAACTCTTCAACGACCTTAATTTAAAGCAACCATAAGAACTTGCCTTCATTTGTAATACTTTTAGTTATCAAGCAAATGGTTTGGTCACAAGCTTAATAAGCTCATTCATATGGTTATTTTAGAGTTTAGATCTCCTGAATATCTATATTTGAACAAAGTAAAAGAATATCCACAATAACTTAAACATGAAACCATTTTGTTTTCTTTTCTACTTAGGATTCTATTGAAATATATTTTATCCAGTATAAAAGGATAAAAACATTTATATAAAAAACTATAAAGAAAAATTTCATTATAATTTTTGAATTGTCTCTAACAAACATTCTCCCTGGGATGTACGTATGATAATCTTTTAATCTAGATTAATAAGGTGTACAGTGTATTCTTATACTCTTGGCATGAAGATAAATGTAATTTGCTCTTTTGGCATGAATTAACTATTGATTCATATTTAAATACGCATAAATGCATACATGCATATACATATGTGTGTAATCAAGTTTGTCTAGGAGATATCTTATGGTAAATACAAAGGAGATCTTTTAGTTTTCTCTTAAATGTTTTAGGAACTGGATACATAAAGATATTGTTAACTTCTATGGCTTGTTCAGTATTAGTTAGTAAACTACAGGTCGAAAATAAGGCAAATCCCTATCTGTTTACCTTCTTAGTAAGAATAACTCTCTAATTCAATTATGTGTTGGTCTCAACAAAAGGATCTTGCTCATCTTCATTAAATTAATAAAATATATCTTACTAAGTAAGCTTATATTAAGCTAAATGAGCTTAATACAGAAAATGCATACTATGAAATCAATCAATATATGAACAATGTAAAAGATTCATAAACAAAATTTTATTTTTCAATAACTACTTCTTGTGATTATGAAATTTAACACTGTGAATGATAAGAAATCTAGTGAACTTAATCCCAGTGACTCAGGAGGCTGAGGCAAGAGGATGGCAAATTCTAGGCTAGACAGTGAATCTTAGTGACACCATCTCAAAAAAAAAGTGGGGTTAGGGGAAGTGGGGCATGATGTAGCTTAGTGCTAGAGTGACCCTTAATTCCATCCCAAGTTTCCTTTTCTAACACATATGGAGAGAGAAAAAAGAGAAATCCAAGGAACTTAATGTCATGTATGCCATCATTTTTTGACTTGTCCTAATATTAACTGAAAGCTCACAATACTAGATAAAAAGTGGTATGTCACAACTTTGGCTACAATAAAACTACAACATACACAAAAACACATAAACCCAAAAGATCCAGTTTCAAAAGATAAATAATAATAATAATTTGCTTTAAAACTATTTCAAAGACATTTTTCCTGATTAAATCTGTGACCAATTCATTTTTTTCTGCCTCCTTAAAAGATTCTTAAATTTGTCAGTGAAGTTTCTTATAATTCCCTGAGCCCTCTCACATTACATCTCATGCTATTTAACTGTATGAATAGAGTATTTGCCCACATGAACAGAACATAAAAACTACTGAATTTATTATCAGAAGGGCAGTGGTTAAGGATTCCATTTTGTGAGCTCATGGAAATCCACAAAGTGTTCTCTTAGAATTGATACATCTTTTTTTTTCCCTCCTAAAACAAGCATAATGAGGCAAAATATTTGAGTGAAAACAAATAAGACAAAAGTATAAGTCTTGGAGGAAAAAGCTGACATTTACCAACAGTTTGGGGGAAGGTGAAACATCAACACTTAAATGATTCAGTCCATCACATGAATCTGTAATGTATCTATGTCAGGCAGAACTTCTCCACACATGGGACAGGAATGAATTGGAATACTCTTGTGATTGCTCTTGCCACCAGTTCCTATCCTCAGCTCCTGGGAATAAGCAGGAAATGAAAAGTTTCATTAGTTCCACCTTGAAAAGAACTTCTGCTTGATTTTAATAACTTGGTTAATTTGGTCATCTGTTAAACTTGATAATCAATACCAAGTGGGATACCATTCCCAGTCCTCTTTATTTTTTTTAATTCAAGACAGGGTCTTGCTGAGTTACTGAGGGTCTGGCTAAGTTGCTGAGGACTGGCTTTGAACTTAGGATCCTCCTGCCTCAGCCTCCAAAGTAGTTAGGATTACAGGTGTACATCACCACACTCTTTAATGGAAGATATCATTGTATGCACAGAGAACTCTCCACAGATAGTATCTGCTACTTTTCTATTTTTCAGGATTTAAACTGTATTCCAGGTGTGAGTCTTTGTAAAGACATAGTTTCAGTTCTAGGTACAGGACAATATAGGTTCTGGATAGAAGCAAAAGAGGGAGACAATATGAAGGAAGGAATCATGAGAGTATGGGAGGGGTCTCCTGAAACAGTATGCACCTTTTTAGAAGCAAAACACTCACTCCCATTTATTCAGCAGATACTTGTAAGCCCTCACGGATGTGCAGGGTACTGACAAGGTGGGGAAGCCAGGTAAGAGAAGGGGCAGTGGTGGTGTGGAACGGGGAGAGTGTTAGGCACTGTGGGGTTGGGTAGGAGTAAGAAGAGAGCCCCGGGCTGGGGATGTGGCTCAAGCGGTAGTGTGCTTGCCTGGCATGCGTGCGGTCCGGGTTCGATCCTCAGCACCACATACAAACAAAGATGTTGTGTCCGCCAAAAACTAAAAAATAAATATTAAAATATTCTCTCTCTCTCTCTCTCTCTCTCTCTCTCTTAAAAGAAAAAGAAAAGAAAGAAAAGAGCCCCAATATAGAAAGGCCTCCTGGATGAGTAACCTATGAGAAGAGCCTTGGAAAGAATATGAATTGCCCAAGGAAAGTCAGTGAAGAGAAACAACTGAAGAATGAATCCTGTTATTGCCCCCATTTCTGAGTTAGGTTGAGGTTGAAACCTAAATCAGAGAATGTTTGAAACAAGCTCTTACTCTGGGGAGGTCCTAGATCAATACAAACTGTGATCATTGCTGAGATTTACTTCTATCTCCTGGGCATCTCTCAGGCCTGACCTTTCTATACCAGAGCAAAGCATTTTATATTTTTAGAGTCTCAGCCCATATTTTGGTTCATCCCCAAAACTTTGTTTTAGGATCTTTACCATTGTTATTTGCTTCAAAATACATTACTGAATTCAATAACATGTAAGACTTTCAGACAAAAAATAAACTTAAGAAACTTTCTATTTTCTTTACATTTTTTCAGTGCTGAGACCCAGACCCAGGTCTTTGCATACTGGGAAAGTGCTTTACTAGTGAACTACATCCCCGGCCCAAGAAGCATATTTTACTATTGTATTCATCATAAAGTATGATTTTTGAAGCAGGGCTTTCTAATTGTCTCATTGCTTGAGATTAAGGGTCAACAAACTTCTGTAAAGGACCAAAGAGAAAATATTATATAGGCCTTGCAAATCATAAATAAAATCTCTGCCAGTGTAGCATGAAAGCAGCCAAAGACAGGATGCAAACAAAAGGGCATGATTACATCCCAATTAAATTGATTTGTGAAAACGGGGCTGGGGATGTGGCTCAAGCGGTAGCGCGTTTCGCCTGGCATGTGTGGGATGCTGGGTTCGATCCTCAGCACCACATAAAAATTAAAAAAAAAAATAAAAATAAAGATGTTGTGCCCACTGAAAACTAAAAAAATAAATATTAAAAAATTCTCTCTCTCTCTCTCTTTAAAAAGAAAAAAAGATGACAAGCCAGATTTGGCCTGTGGGTTGTAATCTGCCATTGGCATTATTGGTTCTGCATTGTTGCCTCCATGTGTGCTTTTTTTGGTGCTATAGCAGCCTGCTCAAGGTTCCCTCTGCCTCCTGTCTCTCCAATCCATAAAAAGCTTAGTCAGTCCCCCCCCCCTTTTTTTTATGAGAGAGAGAGAGAGAGAGAGAATTTTTTAGTATTTATTTTTTAGTTTTTCGGCGGACACAACATCTTTGTTTGTATGTGGTGCTGAGGATCCAACCCGGGCCGCACGCATGCCAGGCAAGCGCGCCGCTACCGCTTGAGCCACATCCCCAGCCCCTTAGTCAGTTTTTATTATCAACTGATCACACTCATTTTTGCCTTTGCCCTTTTACTCTCACACTTCACTTATACAAATCCTAGCTTCAAGGTCAAGGTTAGAATCATGTTTTTTCAAGGCTTTTCTTAACTCTCTGTGCCTTTATGATCAGCTTTTTCTCTTATCTTCACCACTATTCCTTTTATTTTCCTACATGCTATCTTGTACATGAATTTATGTTTTTATGTGCACATTCTGTCTCCAGCTATACCACAGCCCTTAAGGACTTGACCACACCTTATGCCTTTCTATTCCCTGTCACTTAACCAAGTCCTAGAACAGAGCAGGCACTGAAACGGCTGCTGCTGATGACAATGATGAGATGTATCAAGAAAGACTTGTTTAAATCAGTTTTGTTAAGACACTAAAAAAATCTTATGACAGTCTTCTGGAATATTTTTTATGACAAAACAGCTTATTTAGACAAGAATAAATGTATATAGAGAAAAAGATTTTTAGATTATAAATATAAGTCAGAAACTGACCAGTCTTTTTTATGTAAATAGTTTTATGCCTTATAAAGAACAACAACCATTCCTTAAGACATCCACGTGCAACAGACTGACCTTTTTGTAATGGGTTCACTGATGCTTTGACTAATATCCCTTGTGGCTTTGAATCTTACATGTTTTTTTTTCCCCTCCAACCTTTTTCTCCTTGATCTTCTCCTTCCTGATCATCTTTTCCCTAATCTTCTCCTTCCTGATCTTCTCCTTAATCTCATTTTCTCTGAATCACCTCTTTAAAAATCCCCTGTTCATTCTGATGGGTAGAATCACAGCCTTTGGGACAGGAGTCGGCAACAATTTGACCCCAGACTACCTTGTTGGACATTTCTAGAATCAGACACATATAGACAGGCATGGTAGTGACAGATTCAATCTCCAGTACTGATGGGGGGATGGGGGAAAGGAAAGAAAAAAGAAAGGAAGGAGGGAGGGAGAGAGAGAAATCAGATAAGTGGAAAGAAATCAAAGGAGTGGGCAGCTGTAGGTCTCTGAGAAAAACATAGCTTTACCCACTGATACTAAAAAATGCCTCAGGGTAATATTTTTTAAAAAAACATTTATTCTTTAGTTGTAGTTGGACACAATACCTTTATTTTATTTACTTTTATGTGGTGCTGAGGATTGAACCCAGGGTATTATACATGCTAGGCAAGAGCTCTACCGCTGAGACACAACCCCAGACCTAGGGTAATATTTTTGTTAGATCAAATGGTAGCTTTTCTGCATTTTCCCCATGAATAATCCTATGCATATTTTTAACCTGAATTACTACCTCTAATGTTTAATTTTTTTGTTGTTGTTCCTGTAATAGGACTTTGGCGGGTGGGGGAAGGGGAAAGATAGAAAATAAAAAAAGATACTCAGAGAAATTTCCCTGAGATCAGTTCATTATATGTGTTAATATTGTGTCCTTACTGATGAAAATATTGCAGTTCCATTTCAATAATCGTTGGTATGTGAAGAGACTTAACCTGGTAAAATATTTACAAACAAAAATGTTAAAGCTTTTTTGTGATATTTAAGGGGGATCCTGAACTCAGACTCTACTTGATGGCACTGCCATTAATTTATTTTTTCTAGCTATGTTAGTCTTTGATCTTGGAATTTTATTTTTTATTACCTAGAATTAAGGTTAATATTTTCCTTTCAGTGATTCATTATAAATTACAGAAAATTATTACTATCATTTTATTAATGTATTATACAAGTATAAAATCATGTACTAAATAGAGCACCACTCTTTTAAAATGTATCATGATCAGTTTTACTTAGGAAATTAAAATCTGGATGTATTACAAAATTAAATGATATCTGTTATACGCAGTATACTATGTAGTAGTCAAAGTCAGATAACCTTTGGTTCCTTTTCCAATTCTGCTCCCAACTAGGCTTATAATCCTGGGTTACTTAACCTTGTCAAAATTTTAGTTTTGTCTTTTTTAGAAAATGATAATATAGACCTCACGGAATTTTTTTGAAAATCAAATTAAATAATACAGACGAAGTTAGATCAACAAAGTGCCTGAACATAGTACACTCTCAAAAAAAATGCTAACATTATTATGTGCAAAACACCAGGTATTGGGTGAAAATATATAGTTCACAAGCCAGGTGTAGTGGTGCACACCTGCAATAGTAGTGACCTGGGAGCTGAGACAGAAGAATCACAAGTTCAAGACCAACCTGGGCAACTTAGCAAGTGCCTTTCTCAAAATAAAAAATAAAAAGGGATGGAATGGGAATGTAGCTTAGTGGTAGAGCACTCCTGGGTCCAATCTCCAGTACTAAAACAAGAAAATGTACTGTCCTGGGAGCTCATCACTTAACAGAAGTCTTAAATACATATTTAAACATATAAATACTTAAAAGATAGCAGAAGAATGAAGTATTTTGGAAGTTCAGAAAGGTGACAATTTGGAGACAGGAAAATATGAATTTTTTTTTTTTTTTTGGGCCATACTGAGGATTGAACCCAGGAGTGCTCTACCACTGAGTTGCATCCCATTCCTTTTTATTTTTTTTATTTTGAGAAGGGGTCTTGCTAAATTGCCTAGGTGGCCTTGAATTTGTGATGCTCCTGCCTTAACCTCTCAAATTACTGGGATTATAGGAGTGTGCCTGTCTGAAAAGGGTTTTAAAGATGGGATAAGAATTAATTGGAAGGAGACTATAAGAAGACAGGAATATGCATGGAAAGGACATCTACATGAAGGATACTGCACAAATAAATATATGCAAGTAGAGGCTTAATGAGTTGAAGGGGATGATGCAGATCGCCTAATATCTGTAGTCTACAGCATGGGGTGAAGAGCCAAGCCTGGTATTAGTAATGGATAGAGATCTGAGTACTAGGGGAATAAGACTGAAGGGTGCTGTATATTGGGTAGCTTAATTTGAAATCCCTTTTATAGAATATAGTGAGATTTTTTTTCTTTGGGTGCCTTCTTAGTAGGATATTCCCTGAATATCCTAGACTTGAATGTGACTCACCTCTTTGGATGAGGTAAGCCTGCTGGTCTGGGTCACTTGTTCTTGCCCCATTCCGGCTCTGCATTTCCATCAAGGATTGCCTACTGAGATTAAAAGCAACACTATATGTGATGTTGTGTAACTCTGAACCATGACATAACGAAGCAGTCAACAAAAGTATAGGGGAAAAAAGAGTCAAACTGCAGTGTCAAGGTTCATAAAAATCAGAATGTGAGATTAAATTGATTTTTATATAATAATGGCACCAGCATACTATGAGGTAAAAGTAAGATCTTTAAAAATCAACTAGGAAATAACCAAACTATTAATTGATACTAGAATGAATTAGAAAATAAGTTACACATTTCTACACTAAGACACTACACAGGTATTAAAACAATGAATTAAATCAGCATGAATCAAAATAGACAGCATTTGAAGTCACAATGTTACATAAAATTACAGAATAATCTCTACACTGATTATTTTGTAATTTAAACAAAGAGAAATAATATTGTTTTAAAATATTATATTGAAGTGTGTGTATACATATGTATAATTTAGATGGAAAGGCTACCCACTAAACTTTGTTTCTACAAAGCAAAGGAAGAGAAGAATAAATGAAGGATAAGGAATAAGAGACTTCAACTTTATCTAAAGCTCCCTTTAATAAAAAAAAAGTTGAAGCAAAAAAAAAAGATACACTAGCAATTGTCGATTCAGGATTGTGTGTATTTTGCTGTGTATTATTTTTTTCCTCTGTATTTTTCTAGAATTTAAAACTTTTCCAAGATGAAATTTTAAAAATCAGGAGAAATTTTGGAAGTATTTTCTTTCAAAGCACATTAAAAATTTAAAGTATATAGTATATTTCACTCACAACTAGCAGGGTAACATTGGGACACATAAAACATATTTTCACAGCTTTTCTCAAAGCCAAGAACTTGACTGGATTCCTACAAGTCTTTGTCCAGCTTTGTTAATAAGCCAATCTCAAGTATAGGAACACAAGTGTAGGTAGAGTGATTCTAATAGCTCAAATTAGGAAACATCTTTGACAGGTAACCTCTCCTACAACCCATGCTGTCATATGTTCTACCTTTCTCTTGCTTTACCTTACCTGCCTCCATCTTCAAAAACGTTGTTCTCTTTAGCAAAATTGCCAGCTGCAATGCTAGTTGCTCCTTTTCTTCATGAATCTTCTCTCTTGCTGCTCTTTCAGCATGAAAATCAGAACAATAAACCTCCATCTGTTAGAGGAAAAAAGTAAAGAAGTTTCTACTGAGATGAATGTGGATTCCCTGCAGATCACCTGTTTATAAGGTTGAGAGTGCTGCATCCTCAGGTAGGCCTTGTGAATGATAGGTACATACTCCTGCTAAAAACTAGTATAATAATCACAACTTTCCAACTACTTTCAAATAGTAGATATGAACTGTGTGTTCATGTGTGCTTAAACAGTTAGGACCCTGAAACTGCACTGATATAGGTGGTTTAGGCAATATATGCAACATTAATTCAGTAAAACACTCCCGTTTCTTTTTTTTAAAAAGATATTCAGAACTAATATAATATAGTAAGTGGCTTATTCACTTTGCAAGATAAACTTAAGAATGCTGCTCTTAAGCTAAATTTAAAATAATAGAAAGATGTGATTTATTGAATTCCAGACACATGTGAAGTCTCTGTGTAGGATGTTCATTTCCTATATCAAAAGTCCTGGGATTGGGGCTGGGGTTATGGCTCAGTAGTAGAGCAATTACCTAGCATGTATGAGGCACTGGGTTTGATTCTCAGCACTGCATATAAATAAATAAATAAAATAAAGGTCCATCAACAACTAGTAAAATATTTTTTAAAAAGTCCTGGTATTGTAGAATTGCTATCCTTATTTTATAAACTAGTTTCATAGCTCTTAATCTTGGAGAAAATTGGCCATATCAGTATATGAACCTAGACAAAAGTCCATTTTTGCAAACTACTTCTCTGCCCCTGAGATGGCTCCAATGATCTCCATCTGTTGATATTCATACCCTTCACAAGAAGAAGGAGCAAGCAGAGCACTTAAGATGGCTTTTTACTAAATGGAACCCAGACACCTGGACACATAGAAAAAAATATAAATCCAAATTCTTATCTCACTCTATATATAAAAGCCAATTTCTGATAGTCCATAGATCTTAATGTAAAAGATAAAATGGAAAAGTGTTTAGAAGACAACAAAAAGAATATCTTCTTGGCCTTGGAGTAGTGAAAGTTTTTTAAATAGGACACAAAAAAGATACTAATTATAAATGGAGAGACTGGTATCTTGGACTACTTTAACGTTAAGAACCTTTCTCATCAAAAGACTCCTTTTTGAGGGCTTGGGCTATGGCTCAGTGATAGAGTGCTTGCCAAGCACATGTGAGGCACTGGGTTTGATCCTCAGCACCACCTAAAAATAAATATATAAAATAAAGGTATTGTGTGCCTCTACAACTAAAAATATTTTTTAAAAAAGACTCTTTTATGAGAGTGAAAAGGCAAAACAATGATAAGGGCTTATATCAGACTATATATGGAATTGATAAAATCAAGAAAAAGCCAGACAGACCTAAAGAAAAAATGAGCAAAGTTGTATCAGGCACATCACAAAAAAGAATACCTAGAAGACCAACAAACATTTGAAAAGAGTACTCAAACTCATTAGTCATCAATGAAACACCAAATAAATGTGATACCATTACAAAACCCCAAATCAATAAAAGTAAAATGACTGATAATACAGGCATGGGTAGGACCGTAGAGCAATGGAAACTCTGTGGATGGGAGTGAACATTTCCAAAGTGGTACAACCACTTTTGGAAAACTGTTTACTTACTACACTGAGTAACATGCATAGCCTGTGAACTAGCAATTCCACTCCCAGGTGTGAACCCAACAGAAAATGAGTGCACATGAGAATAGAGATATCTATAGGAATGTCACAGTAACATTAATTATAATGCCACAAATGAAAATAACCCAATTTCCTATCAGTTTTGGAACATAGATAAATAAAATTCATTTGAGCTATGCACTCTGCAGACTGGGGGTGTAACTCAGTGGTAAACATTTGCCTAGCATGCGTGAGACCCTGGGTTCAATCCCTAGCAACACACACACACACACACACACACACACACACACACACGACATTGGCACACTTTTTATCAACTTAAAAGTTTTAAAAATTTCACTGGTGGGGCTGGGATTGTGGCTCAGTGGTAGAGCAGCACCACATAAAAATAAAGGCATTGTGTTGTGTCCATCTACAAAAAAAAAACAAAAAACAACTCTCTCAAAAAAAAAAAAATTTCACTGGCGGAAGGAATATAAAATAATGTGTGTGATGTGTGTGTGTGTGTGTGTGTGTGTGTGTATTAAACACCATCACTTTTGTATTTGCAAATCTAATTGGGGCTTATCCCACTTAGTTGAGGTTCCACAGCATTTCTTACCTGAGTCCTAAGGACACCCATGGTTTCCAGATCCTCCTCCTGCTTGGCAATGGTCTGTTTCATCTCATCCATTTGAAGCTGCTTGGAAGCCAGTGCCCTCTCTGTCATTTCCAGTTTTGCATTTAGTTCCTGCAGCACTGCCCTGTCTACTTTTTCTGACTACAAAAGACAATTTGATTCTAGAAATGTAGCCTATGTTAGTAAAATGTTAGATAAACCTTTAGTTTTTTTAAAGAAAAATTATTAGTTTTGTTGGGCATAGTGGCTTACACTAATAATCCCAGTTACTTGGGAGGCTAAGGCAGAAAGGTAACAAGTTTGAGCCAAGCCTAAGAAATTTAGGGAAGCCCTGTCTCAAAAGGAAAAATAAAAGGATCTGGGGATGTTGCTTAGTAATAAAGTACCCCTCTCTAGTACCAAATAAATACATAAAGAAATAAAAAATAAAATAAATAAAAATCATTAGCTTTAAATTAGTCTGTTCATTAGCAATACCAACTTACTCAGAAAATTGTATTCATTTAACATATGGCTTGCAAATCATAGTTTCCTGATTTATTTATTTAAAATATTTTTTACATGTAAATGGACACAATATCTTTATTAATATATTTATTTTTATGTGGTGCTGAGAATGGAACCCAGTGCCTCACACATGCCAGGCAAGTGCTCTATCACTGAGCTACAGCCCTAGCCCAGTTTACTGATTTAAAACAACAATATTTTTAAAAGATAATACTGAAATAGAGACATAATACCCCCCTCCAAAATTGACGAACTCTAGATAGGGCAAAGGAGTGGGAGGAGAAAGGAGGGAGCAGGGGATTAGCAATGATGGAGGAATGTGATGGACATCATTATCCAAAGTACATATATAAAGACATGAATTGGTATGAACATTCTTTATATCTCCTATATGTGTAATAAAAATTGTGATGCATTCCACTGTCGTGTATTTAGAAAATAAAAGCAATTTAAAAAAATACCGACCCCCTCTAAAAAAGAGTATATTTATAAGAATATAAATTCAAAGAATTTCTAATTCAAAGTTTCCATTGTCTATAAATTATCACACCATGCTGGGCATTATTATCAATTTAAATTGCAAACCAGTGAGTCCAGGGTTCCAAGTTCACTGCAGGCAGGCAAACTGGCCTTGTACAATCACATGTGAATGGCCCGTCCAGCCCTAGCCAGCTGTCTTACTGTACACTATGCACATACGAGCCCATGCTCTTAGCTCTCCTACAGCTCTCTCTACCTACTCTGAGAAATACAAATGCTTAAATATTATGACACAAGAAATCAATTGTAAACTGAAAAGCAACTTTTGAAATGGGACTTAGTCAAGGATTCAGGTAACTTTTTTTAAGGTATAAATGTTCAACAGTTTCCATTAATCAATAATCTATTTTTGTATGAGTACCTCTTTCCTTATTAGTTCCTCAATTGTTTTCAATGCATTATTATATTCTTGAAGAAGCTTGTTGTGTGTTAACTGTAGAATGGCTAACTTGGACCTATTAAAAAAGATATTAATAAACAGAATCTTGCAGGAGGATATCACAAACTCAAAGCCTTGCCTCCGAATCATCTTCTGAACACTCCAGTAGCAAAATCTCCTCTTATCTTTATAATTCCACCACTTACTAGCATTTTCTTACTCTCAAAACAATAGTTTCTGGGGAAAAAACAAGCTAGATTCAAAGAATAATTTTGTTATAATAAACCTTTAAAATTTTATCCCTCCAAAGTATCTCATAGTACTCTTTCAGATAAATAAAAAACAAATTTTGTGAATTTATTCTCTATTCCTAATTCCAATCTGTATTTTTAAAAGGTATTCTTTTGGGAAAGCTTCCATTCTGCACAGTGTACTTACTTTCCATCCTCTGTTTTAGCTTGCTCCATTTTGATTTCCGATCGCATGCTTTCCACTTGCAGCTCTAGCTTCTTGTTATTATAAACAAGCTCTTGCTTTTCATTCAGCTCTGCTGGGGTTGCAGAATTTTTCCTTTCAAGGACCTGGCATCTAAGAAAGATGAAGATAAACAATGCAATTTCACTTCTCAGTGGCTTTTCAACACATCCCAAGAACAGGTTAAATTCAAAGAAGTTTAAGGACTGTAGGATTTATGAATGTAAAGTAAAATATTTTATCCATTCTGCTTCTTTACTAGACATGTCCACATCGCTGAACTTTTATGTCTAAAAATAAATAAATACAGATCTAAGGTGATATGAGGTAGTGTCATCTTTGAATAATTGGTGTATGTAGTCATATAAATATATTTTTCTTAGCTAAATACAGACCAAAGTAGAAGTTGGCTAGCAGTGATTCTCATATAGTGATCCATGGGTACTTTTTATATTTGAAAAAGTTCTGTCAATCACCAAAACTTGGATTTCTAATAAAGACTCAACAAAGGAAAAAGGAAGCCCCCACAGGTTGTTTTAAATGTCAAAAAGAGAATTTTGATCTGGGGTTGTGGCTCAATGGTAGAACACTTGCCTGGCATATGTGAGGCACTGGGTTCAATTCTCAGCACCATGTATAAATAAATGAATAAGATAAAGGTCCATCAACAACTAAAAAAAAAATTAAAAAGAATTTCAATATAATAATAGCAAAAACAAATAAATGACAGCTATGTGCAAAGCATTAAAGCCAAGCACATTAAATATCTTATTTAATTTGGTGTACATTAGAGAAATTATGACACATAATTTACACATGACAAAACTTAGGTACAGAGAGGTTAAATAAATAACTTGCCCAAGATAATAACACAAACAAGTTATATTTGCTACATTTTGGGTAACTTCTTACATCAAAAGAAATAAGCAAATGTAAAATTCTCAATTTATATGCTAGCTTTAATGATTGATTAAACAACAGATTGAGATGGACTTTTCCCTAAACTTCACTCAGTCTCTTTTCAGCTTTCTTTTGTGTGTGTTCACATCAGTGTTGTCACAGTATAGGAAATCTGGCTTGCTACTTTGCACAGGTGGCACGTAGGCTAGTATACTTAGAATCAAAGTTCCCATTCTTTCATATTACAACAAGAAGTTTATGCTTATACATTAACCTGTACATTAGTGTTTTCTGAATTCATATTTTACTTAGGACTGTTTTTCTTTTACTCAGTAACATAGTAACATACATAAAATTAAAGTAAATATACAGTAAATATTTAGAACTATATTTATATATAGTAACATATTTAATAAAAATGTGTATTTTTCCAAAGAGGATAAAAGCAACCTCTTTCTCTCACTTTTCTTGAAGTCTCTTTTTCATCAGCTCGGCTTCACTCAATTTTGTATGAGCCTCTTGAAGCTCCTTAAACAGCGATGTCACCTGAAGGTTCAACATTTCTACTTCGCTTCCAACCTATCATACAGGAAATACCAAACATTCACACTTGATTATCACAAGATTAAATGGACTTCTTTGTGAGAAAAGAGTCTCAACCACTGGTATGGAAATAAGACTGACTGGTAAATGAATAAAGTTTTCACAATTACAACCCCAAATATCTTGCATGAAAAGAAATATTTTGGATACAATTCTACTTCCTAATAGAGCATTAATCAATTTCAGTGCTCTTCTGATAATGATTTTTTATCACTAATAAGTAATCTTACATATGACTCAATGATCGTAGAGATATCAAAGCATATCCCTATTTATTGTCTATCAATTCATCTACATATTTCCTTGCTAATTTATGTTTCTAGTTTGCACAACATTTTCGTTATACAGCCTTTTCCCTAGCAGTCTGTAATTCATAAATGAGTAATAGATAGATAGTTGAATTAGTTTTTGTCAATAGAGTGCTGTTACACACTAGTGGTCTCTACATCTGTTTTCTAAATAGTCTTGATTCTCTTGAACATATGGCCAACAGTAGGCATTTGATAAATAACTTGCCCAAGATAATAACACAATAAGTCCATTAGTTAAAATGGCTATTTTGTATAAGTACCTATCACATGGACTACTGTGGCTATCATAACTTCATGGTTTCATTAACTCTTTCTAAATTTAAGACTCTTCAGACTGAAAGATACATCTCTAAGTTTCACACAATAGTGAATACATGGACCTTTCTCATTCCAACTACTTTGTTCCTACCATTAGAGGCATACAACTAGAGTCTTTGAATCCTACAATTTTCTGAGTTATATCCTCATGTGATCTCATTATAAAGTAGATGAAGTTCCTTTTTAATGTAGTGAGCTTTCTCACATAAGGATTTAGGAGACAAGAAAAGGTATAGGAGTGATTTTGTAGAATATTGATCGGAATATATCTCACTATAATTAACACTGAGTGAAGCTCAAACCAGGACAAGAAATATTAGAGAAATAAAAAAAATTTACTATTAATATTATTTCAACACTTTTTTAAAGCTAATACATATTGCAGCCACTGCACTACTTTTTATCCACTCGTTGTGTCAGCAGTCTTGGAATCTTAGTACCCACAGTCTCTGTGTCTTTCTCCTCTTCATTCTCTTTTTCTTTGCTGTCCTCTGTCTGGGTCTCAACTTCAGAATGATCATTTGCTTTATTTTCAAAATCTGAAATTCTGAAAAATTACAGAATGTTAAAAAGTTACTTTCGGCTCAAAAGGAGTAGTAATTACAGAAGCACTCCAAAGAACACTTCAAAATCTGGGTAAAGAATCAGGTTTTTTCAAAAATCTCTACATTCACTGTATTAGCATTAGTTTTGTTTTTCATCCTAAGACTTCCTAGAACTGATGTGATTTAAGATATGAATATATGTAGAAGTGAAAGCCAAGAATAACTCATTTTGAATACTGCCTGTTTTCATGTGACTGGACTATCCAAAAAGATTTTTAAAATTTCTTGTGTGTGTATACACATGTAGATATGTGTGTGTGTTCCATGAGTGTGTTTCTCTCATTTATAAGAAACTAGCAGAAGGAAAGACTTTTCCTTTAGGATCCATCTGAGTTTATAAGTTCCTTAGCAAACAGACACAGCACCATTTTACACTGAGTCATAATCTCAGGAAAGCCAACCCAGTACAAATGAAAAAAATGGAGACTGGTTAAATATAGGAGGTCGAGTATGTGCATATAATTCTTCTCCTACCCCCAATGCTATGAAAATGACTTTCAAAAACCTATGTAACTATAGGAACAAAGAGAAGGTGAAAGGAAACAACAAAATTTAGAAAGCACAGAACTAAGTGGGGACAGGCTCAGCATTCCAGGAAGGTGACCCTAAGCCAATGGTAGGGAATGCCAATAAATAACATGATTTACACTGTGGAAACTCCAAAAAGGCTGGGGGTAATGGGTACCTCTGGATGTGGTAAAGGTGGAACCTGTTTAAAAAGTGTTGGAAGATAAAACAAAGGATTCTGGACTCAGAAGAGTTATGCAGAGAGATTGGGCCTTCTATTTAAAAGGGAACGATTTACATAGATTCAGCTGAAGGCCTCAGCCTTTTTTACCTACTCATCTCAAGAACACTGGAATCTAGAAAAATGTCCTTTAGGCAGGAGGTTAGAAGCATGTTCTCAAGAGAATCTGACCAGGAAAGGGAAAATATTTTAAGTTTCAGACTTGGGGTTTCCCCAGGAACCTCCCAGCTTATCTCCCTCCAGGTGCTCACAAAACTTCAAGTAACTTCTAACTCTTACTTACTCTTAAATCTCATCAAACAGCCAAGATTTCCAGACAAGATTACCTTAAAATAAAACAAATATTTTCTACTGAAAGTAAAATATGCCAGTGAGAGGTGGGAGGTGGTATCCCCAGAGACATAGGAAATATACTGCAGCCATTGAGAAAGGAACATTAAAAGCAAGCAAGCATGTGCACATGTGCACCCACGCATGAGCACTTCCCCAATACAACAGATATGAAAACTGAAAAAGGAAAATGAAAAAGAGATGCCAAAGATGAGCAAAAGTTAAGAAAATCAGATGATGGGTCCAGGAGATCCAATTCAAAATAAAACAATAGTAGGTTCTAGGAAGGTAAATAAAGGAAAAAGAAAATTGAGGCTAGGAAATAATCTTTAATTTGAGATTATTTTTCAAGAAATGAAGGTCAGCTAGGAGTAGTAGGATACATCTGTAATCTCAGTAGCTCAGGAGACTGAGGCAGGAGGATTACAAGTTCAAGGCCAGCCTCAGAAACTTAGGGAGGCCCTGAGCAATTTAGCAAGACCCTGTCTCAAAATAAAAAATTAAAAGGGCAGGGTATGTTGCTCAGTTAAGGTCATGAGTTTGCAGAATTAAGAGGTGCAATGTTAAAAAATAGGCTCACACCCAGAGCACATGTGAAATTTCAGAATACTTGAGACAAAGCAAAGAACTTCCAGAGAAGAGGAAAAACAAAAAGTTTTCATACAAAAAGATAAGGATCAGAGTAGCAATAGATTTCTCATCAGTAAATCTAGAAGCTAGAATACAATGAGGTGATGCTTTCAAAAACTGGAAAGAAAATAATGTCCAATCTAGAATTCTGTATCTAACCCAACTATCCATTAAGTATAAAGGTAGAGAGATTTTTTTCGATAAGTAGACCTCAGAAAACATACTCCTCATATTCTCAGTATGGAGATGTAGTGTACACTACTTAGTAAAAGAGTAAGAAAGGTACTGGATTAAGGAAATGAGATCCAATACTGGAGAGCTGAAGGAATTCCACAGGATGATGCCAAAGGAAGATGTTGAGATGACTACAATATAGCAGGATCGAGAAGTGACCACATGAGACTCTTGGAGAAGATTCTGCAAGAAAAGCACACTACTATGCTATCAATGTTTTCTAAAGTAATTAAGAGATTTCCTCATTGGAAGAGAGTACATAGGGAAACTCAGTGCTAGGGTTTGAAAGTCGCCCTCTGAAACTGAAACTTAATGTTGATTAATTGCCATTGGCACTATAACAGTATAGTCATGCATGGATTAAAGCTGCTTTAAGCTCAGGAGTGAGAACCTAATAAAACAATGACAGTAGCTCTATTTTTCTATTGTGCATGCTTCCTTGCCCTTCTTCCATGTTATGACATAGTAAGAAGAACTTCAACAGAAGCAGCCGCTACCTTGAACTTCCCAGTCTCCAGAACCAGGAGCCATATAACTTACATTGTTTAAGATGTAAGCATCTATAGTAATCTGACATAGCAGCAGAAAATGGACTAAGATTTAAGCAAAAAATAAAGCAGTGCTAAGAGATTGAACCTGGATCCTTGTGCATGCCAGGCAAGAGCTCTACTACTGAGCTCCATCCTCAACCCTTTTTTAAAATTTTATTTTGAGATAGTCTCATTAAGTTACTAAGGCTGGCCTTGAACTTGTAATTCTCCTACTTCACTCTCCTGAGTAGATGGGATTACAGGCTGTGCTACCACACTCAGCAGCAAATTTTCAAAAGAGAGTAATACACAGAGGTTAAAAAAAGTTTTGTCAAAAGGAAAAGTGGTCATGGCATAGAATATAGCTCACCCGTGAAGTGTGTGTGTGTGTGTGTGTGTGTGTGTGTGTGTGTGTGCTGTGTGTGTGTGCGCTCAATAATTATCTTAACTAAATTTCAATATAATCAATTTCAGAGGCAGAGAAAGGACAAAATGGAGGGATCCAAATGCATATTTGTGTGGTGTTGATGATGTGTAAGAGAGTTAAATCTTCAACATGCATAGTGGGAGATTAATAGATTATGTATAAAATGTTTAAAAAATTTAAATAACAATTTCAGCCTAATATATGAAGGTAAATATCAATAGAACCAAGTAAATATGTTGAAAGTGTTTAAGAAGAAGGAAAAAGTAGCTGGAATGGCTTGTCAAAGAACTGTTGTCTTTCTTTAAGAAGCTTATAGAACAATTTATTATATGAATGTAAAACTGATTTTTAAATAAGGACCTAGTGATGATAAAAAGTAAAATAACACTGTATTCTATTAAATTTTGCCAAATCTAATTGGTGTACAGGCACTGTCTCTGGCTAAGCCCAATAAATGGGTTAAGTACCAGATGTGGGGGGCAAGAGGGTAACCTTTACACCACCACTCACACAGGACACAGGTTTTGACTTATAATTCAGTTACAACTTAATTTTTTTTTTTTTTTTTTTTTTTTTTGTGGTGCTGGGGATTGAACCCATGGCCTGTACATGCAAGGCAAGCACTCTACCGACTGAGCTATATCCTAGCCCCCAGCTTTCTTAATTTAAAAAAATATATATTTATTTTTTAGTTGTAGTGGCTGGACACAATACCTTTATTTATTTATTTTTATGTGGTGTTGAGGATTGAACCCAGCACCTCCCATGTGCTAGGTGACTGCTCTACCACTGAGCCACAACCCCAGCCCCTCTTAATTTTTTTAAGGCATTTTTTAACCTTTATTTTATTTACTTATTTTTATGTGGTGTTGAGTATCGAACCCAGTGCCTCACATGTGCCAGGCAAGCGCTCTACCACTGTGCCATAACCCCAGCCCCAACATTCTTAAATTTTTTACCTTGAGCTGACTTTTCATTGCCACCTCTTAATTTTCCAGGGCTACATTTCCTATAGAATTTCCTGCTTCTTATTGGCTATCAGAGTATATTTAGAAACACACAGATTACATGAAATATTAATCTTGGCAAAACTATAGACAAATCTACTGTTCACTTTCCCCATAAAGCACCTAAAAAATTTTCAGAGTAACTTTTAGGGTATGTACATTTAGAACAACTATTTCCTATGATTAATGAAAATGCTTGAAAATTGACTTATTTCAGAAAAGGACATGTTATATCTTGCAGATGTGTTTTTATCATATCTGTGTATACTGTGTGAAAATCAAACCAGGTTGTTCATGTGTCAGTGATTTTGTTCCTTGGTTTCAGACCTACCTTATCTTGGAAGAAATCATCCTATGCCCACATAGAGAACATTATTCTCAGCAGCTAGTTACTGACTTGTCAGTTGTTAAATATTGAGAGAAAGATGGTTACAAAGCAGAAATTGAGAGTTATTGAGAAAGAGACCTTTACAGGGTGCTCATGTGGGGCATAAGGACTTCATCTCAAAGGCAAGCCTGACTCATTACCTACAATCTGAAGAAATAAATACCTCTAGGCATCTGGGTAGAAAGCCATGACTTTTTCGAAAGCAGGTAATATATATTTCATATGAAAGATCATTATTTATACCTAGCAAGTTCCTAAGTTTTCCTTCCACTAATAAGGCCAATCATATTGGTTTAAAGATGAATTGCTTATTAAACTTGACTTTTTGGAATGGTATATAGAACTTGAAAAATAAAAATATGCCTTTAAAATACAAACACACTGATTACTCATTGCTGTTAAAGGTCTCATTCATAGAACATCTTCTTTTAAAACTCAACTATAATAATAAAAAGAATGCTTTTATTTGTACTACTTACTATGTTTTTGGATTTACTGAAAATAAAGGATGAATATATTTCCTCATTAGAAGACAATGGAGGTAGTAGGTTCCTAGACATTAACTCTGAACTTTTCTGAATAGTAGTGTGTTGGGTAAAAACCTAGATGCCTCCATGCCCTTTCACCTTTGAAAAGAGTTGATCACCAAATAAGACACTGGACAAATATTGACATGCCTTTCAGGTTATTTTTTCTATCTGGGAAAAAAAACTTATATTTAACATTTAAGAAGAGATCTCCTTATTGTTAAAATTCTAAACTGTTTCAATTGCAAAATACTTTCTTTTTTCCTAAAAGAGGATTGAACCTAGGACCTCTCAACATGCTAGGCAACTGCTCTACCACTGATCTACATCCCCAGCTCTGGAAAGTATTTCTTAAAGTGCTGCAGTATAAGATTAAGCCAGGCATGGTGATGTATTCCTATAATCCCAAAGATTTAGGAGGCTGAGAAAGGGGAATCAAAAGTTCAAGGCCAGCCAGGGCAACTTAGCCAGATCCTGTCTCAAAATAAAAAAAAGGCTGGGGATGGAGCCCAGTGGTAAAGTGCTGCTGGGTTCCATCCCCAGTACCACAAAGGCAAAACAAAACAAAAAAAGCAACAACGTATAATGTCTGAGAGAATTAATTATGCCATAGTATATTATGATTAAATGTTCCAGTCACATGAACTCTAAAACTATTTATAACCTCCCCTGCATCTTACACTATATACTTTGTATTATAAAAAGTATATTTATAAACAGAACTTAACTGACTTAAAAATGCTTAAGACACATAAATGTACCCCTGAAACCAGTCTAAATGATTTTGTTTACAACAGCATTGTTGTAGCTATTTCCATATAAAAAGGTTCATTGGATATTTTTAAAAGTGTATGCATCCAGAGGAGGAGGTACCATTTCTCAAATCATTCTATGAAATCAATATTAACTGAGACCAAAACTAGACAAAGATATCTCAAAAAAAACTATGAATTATCATCCCTTACATATAGAAATAAAAGTCCTCAACAATATATTAGCAAACTGAACCCAGCAACATATAAAAAGGATTATATATTATATCCCAAAGTGGGAATACAAAGTTGGTTTAACTGAAAATCAATTAATATGATATACTATATTAATAAAGGTTTTTCTAAAACCATATGATCAACTCCATATACACATAAAAAGCATTTGAAAAAATCCAAACCCCTTTCATGATAAAATTACAACAAACTAGAAACAGAAAGGAACTTCTCAACTGATAAAGGCATCTATGAAATACCCATAGCGAACATGAGATTTAATGGTAAAAGATTGCAAGCTTGGAGTTGAGGTGTAGCTCAGTGGTAGAGTATTTGCTGAGCATGCAACAGGCCCTGGGTTCAATCCCCAGTACCACTCTTCCACCAAAACACACACACACTGAAAGTTTTTCCCTGAAGGTTAGGAACAAAACAAGGATGCTACATTTCTAGTTAATACCACATTACAAGTTCTAGCCAGGGCAGTCAGGCAGAAAAAGAAATAAAAGGCATTCAGATTAGAAACAAAGAAGCAAAACTATCTCTATATGCTAATGATACAGTATGATTCTGTAATAAAAAAATCCTGAGGACTCCACTAAAAAATTAGCACTTAATAAATGACTTTAGTAAGGCTATAGGACATAAAATCTACATGCAAAAATTGTTTGTTGTATTTCTATGTAATGCTAATGAGAAAGCCAAAAAATAAGAAAACTATTCCATTTACAATAACATCAAAAAGACTAAAATATTTGGGAATAAATTTTGCAAAAAAAAAAAAAAAAAAAGGCAGGATGTATTGAAAAGTACAAAACAGGACTTGCCTAGCATGTGCAAGGCCCTAGATTCAATCACCAGCACTGCAAAAACAAACAACTCCCCCAAAACAAACAAAACCCAAAACCAAAAATCCCTGAACTATTAAAAATACAAAACATTATTGGAAGAAATTAAAGAAGATAAAAATAAATGGAAAAGCATCCCATGCTCATGAGTCAGGATATTGTTAAATGATAATACAGCCCAAACTGTATCTACAGATGCAATGTAAACCCTAAAATGAATCCCAATTGACTGTTTTTTCCCCCAGAAATCATCCAGGTGATTTTTTTTTTTTTTGGTACCAGGAATAGGATTCAGGGGCCCTCAACCACTGAACCACTGAGCCACATCCCCAGCTCTGTATTTTTATTTTTTTTAGAGACAGGGTCTCTAATGAGTGAGTTGCTCAGGGACTTGCTATGTTGCTGAGTCTGGCTTTGAACTTGTGATCCTCCCGTCTCAGTCTCTTGAGCCACTGGGATTACAGGCGTGTGCCACCATACCTGGCTTATCCAGGTGATCTTAAAACTCAAATGGAGGGGCTGGGGTTGTGGCTTAGTAGTAGAGTGCTCACCTAGCACATGTGAGGCACTGAGTTCGCTCCTCAGCACCACATAAAAATATATAAAATAAAGGTTATTTAAAAAAACTCAAATAGAACAGCAAGTAACCAAGAACAATAGCCAAAACAATCTTTAAAAAGAGCAAAGTTGGAAAACTCATATTACTGACTCCAAAACTTACTATAAAGCTCTCATAATCAAGACTGTGTGCCTGCATAAGGACATATAGATCAATGAAACAGAACCAAGAGCATAATGAAATTAGCCTTCTATATCACTCCATACACAATAATGAATTCAGAATGGATCACAGACTTGTAAAACTAAAACAATAAAAATCTTCAGAACACAGAGAAAAGCCTTGTGATACTGGGTTAGACAATGATTTCTGAGATACCATACTAAAAGCATATATGACAAGATTAAAAGAGAGGAAACCACATCAATATAAAATTTTTTTCTTGCACTGCAAATAATATCATCAAGAAAGTGAAGGGTTAAGAATGTGATATAGCAGTAGAATATTTGCCTAGCATGAGCTGAGTTCAATCCTCAGTAGCTCAGTAACATGAAGGAAAAAAAAATGGAAAGGGAAAAGGAAGGATAAAAACAACCCACAGAATGAGAGAAAATATTTGCAAATAATACTTTTAATAAATAACTAGTCTATTTGAATAGCTATTTCTCCTAAGAAAATTAAAACATGAAAAGATTCTCACTAGGGAATTAGAAATCAAAACTACAATGAGATGCCAATTCACATCTACTGAGATGGCTAAAATAAAAATGGTAGACAAGTGTTGATATGGATGTGAAGAAAGTGGAATATACATATACTGCTGGTGGTAATATACAATGGCATAGCCTCTTTGGAAAATGATTTGGTAGTTCCTCAAATATTAAACAGACTAGTAATTCCATTTCCTAGGTGTACACCACAGAGAATTAAAAACATATGTCCAAGCAAACACTTATATCCATGTGTTCATAGAAGCATTCATAATCAGTAAATGTTCATCAAGTGATAAATGGAAAAATGTCACATATCAAATGTAGAATATTATTCAGCAGTGTTATGGTTTGGATGTGAGGTGTCCCCCAAAAGCTCATGTGTGAGACAATACATGAAGGTTAAGAGGAGAAATGATTGAGTTATGAGGGCCTTAACCCAATCAGAGAATTAATACCCTGATGGGGGATCAACTGAGTGGTAACTGAAGGTGGGTAGCGTGTAGCTGGAGGGGGTGGGCATTGAGGTGTTGCTTTGGGGTATATATTTTGTATCTGACAAGTACAGACTCTCTCCCTGGTTCCTGATAATCATATGAGCCTCATCTTTACCACACTCGTACACCATGCCTTATCTGGAGCCCTAAGGAATGGAGCTGGTATTCTATAGACTGAGATCTCTGAAACCAAGAACCCTTAAATAAATTTTTCCTCTTCTAAAATTGTTCTTGTCAGGTCTTTTATTCACAATGGTGAAAAAGTTAACTAAAACAAGCAACAATAAGGAATTAAGTACTGATATATGGTACATTGTATATGAACCTCAAAAATACTATGCTAACTGGGCATGATATTGCACACCTCTAATCCCAGCTACTCAGGAGCCAAGGCAGGAGGATCACCCTGTCTGGGCAATTTAGCAAGATTCTTTCTCCAAAAATAAATAAACAAACAAACAAATAAATAAATAATAATTGGGGGCTGGGATATAGTGCACTGGTAGCATATGTGAGACATTGTGAGGCTCTGAGTCAACCCCCAGTATTAGGGAAAAAAAAAATCACTATGATAGGTCAAAGAAGCCAGTCATAAGAGATCACAAAAGATCACATATTTTGTAATTCCATTTATATAAAAAATGCTCAGAATTGGAAAATGTATAGAGACAGAAAGCAGATTACTGGGAGGCATGGGTAGTATAGACATGCTAATGGGATTTGGATTTCTTGTATGGTATGAGGGAAAAAATGTTCTAAAATTATATTGTGGCAATGATTGCACAACCCTAATACTGAATATTGCACAATATTCTGAAAACATTGAAATGTAAATTTTAAATGGAAGAACTGTGTGGTATCTCGGTTATATTTTAATAAAGCTGTTAACAGTGTATGCACATTTCAGGTCAAGCTATCTCATACCTTTCTTTGGCTTCTTTGAGCACAATTTCAAGTCTCTCCACCTTCTGGTTTCCTTCCCTTAGGCAAAGCAGGAGCTGGCTCACAGTTAATTCTTCAAATTCCAAATAATTCTTGGCACCTTTGGCAGATTTGCTCCTATATTGATACCACCACCATATTCAGTATAAAGGTTAAAAGGTTTTTATTTTTATCAAAAAATGAAAACCAACACTTAGAATAACCCAATATAACTGAGATTAGCTTAAACAAATTGTTTTCCAGAACATTCTCCAATTAATTCTCATCTACTGACATATGGATGGTTCCAAGACCCATAGTGCTATGCTCCTCCCTACTTTCTGGGGAAGGTGTAGGGACTGAGAGTGAGACTCCAGAGAAGCTAGCCTTAAAGTATAACTTGCTGTTTCTGAATGGTCACTGTGTAAGCAAGACCCCAAAACTCACTTTCCAGAGATCTAGTCTCAAAGAGGACTCAGCCAAATAAACTACATTGGTCTTTCTCCAAACCTGAGAAAGTCACTTTTACTTAAGAAAACATTTTTTTTTCTTTTTGTTTCAAGTAATCAAAGAGAAATATAGCCAATGTTGTCAAATATTTTTCTTGACTTCAAAATATGATTGAATAGAGACATTCTAATGACAAACAAAACCATGGCTACCACTCTAAAAACATTCAGGGACTATGATGACTATGGCAGGCACTATTTCAGTAAACTACTAGAGCTCACAAATCTAATAAAGAACCAACATTGAATTCCATTACTAGGAATCCAAAGCTCAAACTCTAAATCTAGAAATCAATCTCAAACTCCTTCTGATTCTCATAAATAATATAGGGTTGTTATTGTTTTTTTTTTTTAATAGCACAGTGGCTTAAAAGAAGAACTGATCTCTGCATGTGGTATGAATGAGGAGGAAGTGGCTTGAAATTGTCAAACAATTTTCTTCCTTCCCTATACTTCCAGGAAAGTCTTCCGATACCAAAAACAGAACTTGGGAAAAAAGTTTTAAGAATTTTTAACCTAAAAAAGGGAATAATATTCACTTACACCAACAGCCATTTTTGATGAAAGAATATTGTCTAATATTTTCTCTCTGATATAAGGGCTTAGAAACATGATTGGAAATTTTTTTTCACCTTTTATAAGTCATTATCTATGTACATTCATCAAGTTATAGAAAAAAAGATTTTAAAAGTCTATGAGGCAATCTTGGGATGTAGCTCAGTGGTAGAGTGCTTGCCTAGCATATGTGAGACCTTTGGTTTAATTTACAGTACCACCAAAAACAAACAAACAAACAAACAAACAACAACAACAAAAAACAATCTATGTAGCGCTGGACACAGTAGCTGTAATCCCAACTACCTAGAACGCTAAGGAGAACTGCAAGTTTGAGGCCATCCTCAATTTAGCAAGAACCTGTCTTGCCCTTTCATTATTTAAGATGTCTGTTTCTCAGTATCTACTTGGTTCAGGTAAACTTGAGACTATGCAGATATGATACCTGGGCACTTTCAAGAAACTCTTATAGTGATTGCTAGCATTAACAATAATCCTTAGAGAGGATCACCAGCACTGGTCACTCTGGTTTATAACTAGGGATGAACAGGGAAGATAAAAGTGATACATCTCATTGATGGAAGCTGGGCAGCCTGCTCCAAGTCAGACAGCATTGGTAAACAAATTAGCAAACATGGGTCCACTGGTAAACAAATTAGCAAACATGGGTCTTTGGGAAGCAATATCTTCTTTTGATGGAGGGCAGGACTGTTTTCACTTCTTACCTGATGGAGATGAAACACCTACAACAGAGTAGTCTGCATTAGTCAACCTAAAAAAGGCACCAAACATTGTTTTTATTCTCCACCAGTTTGGACTATAGCATTAAATAGCATTCAAACTGAATATTAATGAAAGGTCCTACTATAAATCAATAAAAAGTTACTTCTCCAGCCCATCATGTTTGACCTCCAGTGACAGATTCAAAGGGACAAGACTGCCCCATCTTTCTGCCTGACAGCTCTAGTCTTTCATCACATACATGTCAATGGAGACTGTTCTTGTAGGCTCAAGACTATTCTTGATTTCTTTTAATGTTCCATCTGCTTCTCCTTCCTGTAAAAGCAGAAATGAAAGGGATTAAAACAATATATCTACAAGACAAATTGTTTGTCAAAAGAAAAGAAAAAGGGAAAAGATCAAGAATTTTGATGATACAACCCAGGAAACTACGCAACATTTGAATGTGAAATGATTAAATTGGATCACTCAAGTGGAATGGAAATTTACTCTTCGCTCAGTCTGCACACCCTGTCAGGATTATAAATATCTAGGCCAAGGCGTAAAGGTCAGACTCTTCTCATTGAACACACTCTCCCTGACTCCATAAACACGAAAGCTTATCTTCTATCTCTCCTTTTTCCCTAGGTTAAGGTCACACAGCTAACAATCCCACATATCTTTCTTATACAGGTCTCTAAAATGTAAAATACTAGAACTCTATGAATCAAAGTTGACAAAGAGGCAATTTTCTTTGGATGAGGCTTACCTACATTTTTTTTTTTTTTTTTTTGCCAAATTAGGTCCTGTTAGAAATTTGCATGCACCTTAGGCCATTTAGGGATGGAGAAGGTTAAGTAAGACTAAAGCAGTATTTGCAAGGCAGTTATATTCAAATAAACTAATAGGGAAATCTTCAAAAATTAGAATAGATACTGTAGATATACTTCCTAAATCTTTTTTTTTTTTTTTTTTTTTTTTTGATACCACACTGAGCCACATCCAAGCCCTTTTAATTTTTCTATTTTGAGACAAGTTCTCATGAAGTTGCTTAAAGCCTAAGTTGCTGAGGCTGGCTTCAAACCTGCAATCCTCCTGCCTCAGCCTCCTGAGCTGCACTTTCTAAATCTTGTGCAGTATTTTCAAGTTCACAGCAGTGAGGCAAGCACAACTGTCCCTTATCTGTGAGGCAGAAGATGATGTTAACTATAAGAGAACAAGCCTAATTTGGAGAAGTCTGATATACTCTTTTGGTTTCCTGAATTTTATCAGTTATTTGCAGAAGGTTAAAATTCTTTGATCAAATTTCTGCTTCAGTAATCTTCCAGGAAGGACACTCTGGTAAAGGAGCCTTTTCAAACCTAAATTTCTCCTGATTTTGGCATGGATAGAAAGGTCACTAAGAACAATTTTCCAACTCTATTAATCTTTAGTGTGGTAAGTGAATAAGGAAGACCCACAGTAATATTCCAGAATACCTAGTAAATCAGCTGTTTTTCAAGTTGCTCCCCACTACCCCTGACTGATCAATAAAGTCCATTTCCTTTTTCAGGGCACAATTTATCTCTTTTCCCGAATCAGATTTGCACTTTGACAAAGCTCAAATGACCTTCTATATTACAGAGGATTTTATCCTTGTGTGTTTTTTCTCCTTCACTGTCCAATCTTTTGTAGTGTCATGGAAAGAGAGGCCCCTACATGATCTACGTACCCACTCTGCTCTTTAACAGGACTATGTGTATATCCAGAAACAGTCGTAATAGACACTTCACAAGAGTTTAGGGATCAATACACACCACCTTGCTTAGCTCACTTCATTTTGGGTTGACAGGAATTTGACTTTGACAGCACTGGGTTCAAACTCAGTTCTCATATACCCCACAACCTGTAACAGTGGTCATGTTATGCTTTGAATATAATTCTTACTGCTCTGCCACTGCAACTTATTTTTTAAATGGACATGTTTCTTTCTCCTCCTCTCTCCTGGGTCCTCCCTAATCTCAGGGGAAACAGGATTACCTTTCTTCCCCATCCTAAGCAGAGTACACACTCACCATAGGGATAAAGTAATCCAGACTTTGGGGATGGTACCAGAAGTTCTCAGAAAGGTCTTATCTCCCAAATGAACAAGTGAATTACAACTCCAGAAAACACACAGAATGTAGCCTTTGAGTCACCTCTTTAAAAGCCCCCTGTTCTTGCTGATGGGCAGAGTCATGGCTGTTGGGACAGGAGTCCCCTGTGTTTCTCCTCTGCTACCAAAGCAATAAATCTTCTTTTTCCTTTTTCTCAAAATCCTGACCTTGTTATTGGATTGGCTTTGCGGACAATGACAGAGATTTTGGCAACAAATCTACCACCAGAACAGCTCTTCCCTCTCTTCTCATTTTTAATTTCCCTAGTTCCTCATAAGACTTTGAAAAGAGAAACCCACAACTAAAAAGTATTTAAAAACCATTGGTTTACTACATTTGATCACAATTCTGCTCATCTAAGTGAACTGGTCTCACGGCTTTGAGACCTTATTTTAAAAATGACCAGAAAGTTCATGCTTTATGTTTTTTTGTTTTTGAGTTGTTTTTAGGTCAGTCACAAAAACAACCAATTTGCCAGGAAAAGTTGGGGAAAATGATTATATCTTTTGTCATAAAAGGTAATTTATATTTTTTCATTTTTGCTAGGAAACCCTTGAAAGCATTGTACTTAAAAAAAAAAATGGGAGCTAATTTATCATTGCTACACTAAAATTTCCTCATTATTTCACTTCCATTGTTGGCAAAAAACAGTAGTAATTGTTTCCTCTGTCTAGATGAGGCTTTGTAGTTTGCTTAAAACAAGACCAAAAACAAAACTCTTACAATCATCTTGATTTCAACAAAGGAGTCTTCTGAGGAGCCGCTGGCAGTCAGCTTGAGCTGTAATTCAGACACGATGACCAGCAGGTCTGCCTTTTCAGCCTGAAGGCTTGCCACCTGGGTCTTCAGCTGTTTTCACTTCCTGCTCTGCTACCACCTTGGGAAGCCTAGAGTCACCAGTGGGGTCCTGGAAATGACAAGGAGTAAAGCACATAAACAAATCAACTAAGGGCCTACGCATCAAAATTGATTTTCCTCACACTCATGTACAAGGCTGTTTTCAATATCTTTGTACGCTGGTTTAAACAGAAAACCCAGCTCTTACTTGACATTTATTTTAACAGAACATTTAAGGTGGAAATTTTTACTGTGTGTGCACTTCTGGGTATTGAACCCAGTGGCTCTCTACCACTGTGTTACATCCCCAGTACTTTTTATTTTTTATTTTGAGACAGGTAAGTTGCATAGGCTGCCCTCAAACTTGAGATCTTCATGCCTCAGTCTCTGGAGTAGCTAGGATTCATATGACACAATGCCAAGCATTTTACATTATTTTTGTTGTACTCAAATAACAGAAATTTAAAATGACTTCATGAAAGAAAGAAAGTCTTCCATAGCACATTGAAATATGGATATTATGAAAAGAACCAACCAGATTTTGGCAATGGTGAATTAGACCAAAACTCTAGAAAACAAAAAGAAAAAGAAAAAACTCCCACCTTTTTTCCTCTCCAGAAATGTCCACTTATCCCCATTCTCCCTATACTCATGATATCTAACTAGAAGCCAAAGCACCAAGGATATTACTTGGTCCCATGACAGCAAAACACAGTGAAATGACCCAAATCCTCCCAATATGTAAGCTGGTGGGTACAATATTCTATGTTGGTGTTTGAAAGTTGGTAAAAATAAATCTGGTGAGAAATAGGAAATTTAAAATTCAGAGATTGGTACCAAAAGCAAATAAATAAATAAATAAAATTTAGCCTATAAAAACAATAATTAGCACTAATATCCCACTAGTGCCTACTATGCATTGTGTTCACCCTGTTGCAATGACTGCATATGTCAACATCACAGGAGAAAGACCCTTTTTAGGTATGGCATTTTCACTTGGGAATAGGGAGAACAGATCTTGTCTATACTCTGTCCATCACTGGGGGTATGACCTTGAACAGAATCCCTGAAATTCCTGGTCTCAGTTCTCTTAGGTTAGAAGGGAAGATGTGACACCACATACTTGGTTCTCTCCCTAAGAAACCTCCAAGGCTCTTATGTGCATGACAACATGCTTCATTTAGTTCCCTTTCCAAATTGGAAGTGTAGATGCTTGAGAGCACCAGAAAATTTCAGCATTCCCTGCATCTTAATAGTTCAGTGAAAAATAACAAATTCTTCAGACCAACCTTTAAAGAAAAATCTTAATTCTCAGAAACTGATAGCATAATTAACTATTATCAACATGATCTCTAAACAAATAATTTAAATGAGTGATCCATAACTTGTAGTCAGCATTGTCTGAGTTTTATCCTTTTCCTCTCCCAACCTCTCTAAAAGATTTCCCAAGAAACAAAGAACAGGCCCAAAGGTTCAGAGTGGAACTTTAGCAGTATAAGAAAGACACGTGGCTGGACCACAAACCAGCTAGTCCAGGAGGTACTGACTTGTTACCCGATGGGCCTCCCGCTGCCCAGGTGATACTCTGCCTTCAGCTGGAGCAGTGCCATGCTGGGAACTACCACACATTCAAAGGAAAGCAGCTCAAAGAACCCCAAGAAGCAAATTCCAAGGAAAGGTTAGAAGCTGTGCAAATTCTCTCAGCAGTGACTCACACAAAAGAAACAAAGGTGAAGAATGAAACAGGAAAAGCATAGGTATACCTCACCTAGAACCAGGAACGAGTCTAAGCGAAACTAGCCTTTTTAGGAAACATTATGTGTGCCCTCTTGACCTCTCTAAGGACATTTTGTAGAAAGCATTTTTATACACCTTAGTATAAGGAGAGAAAATTGAGTTTTAAACAAGTGTTTGAGGATCAAGGATAAAAAACTGACATTAGAATCTCAGATTATTTGTCTAAATTTTCTTTTTCACAATTCCCTTAATTGTCCTCAGGAAATAATAAATCCAATTATTTTTCCATGAAACTCCTTATAAGATAACCCTTCAAATTTCCCTTCATTTACTACTGAAATCCTTTCATTTGCTTCCTAGATTAGCGCTTCTATGGTTTATCTCTGATCTCTACTCCAACTCCATTCTTTGTTACTCTCTTTCATCACTTCTGAGCCCTTACCACTGACCTTCATGTGACACAATTTGTCTTTTCATGTATTTGTACAATCTTTCCTCCCATTGTCCTGAAAATGTGCCTAAGTTAATATGCCATCTTAGAATCCTATAAGGATTCTATCTATTGACCCTGCATAGCCATTTGTATAATTAAGGTAGAAAACACTCCCTGGAGATAATTTTAATGCATAATTCAGTGAAATCAGACAGAACCTCTAGTGCCTGGCCTCATGAGGATCAGAAAGTAGACCTCCAAGGGAGATCTCTGTTCATCCTCATGTGGAGTTTGTGTCCTGTGATCACTTGCCTTGAAAGCAGCTGTTCAAAGCTTCAGCTTCTGATTTAACTTCTTCCAATTCTGGAGCCTTCTAGGAAAGCCCATAGGCAGATAGCTCAAAAAGACAAACTGCTTCTGGAAGCTGCTATCTTGGCTTCAGTGTGATAGGCCCCAGCTGGCTAAAGCCAACAATCAGCTCACATTCCAAAATCCAAGGAAGCAACATAATTTAAGATATTTTCTTCCAGAGATTAGAAAATCATTCATATATCTTAGGTGATCATTTCTTCAGAGAATTTTTCCTCAAAAATATTTAGCTAATGAGAAGTTCCCGCCCCGCCCCCAAAGAAACAACTTCATGCTCTTTGAACAGTAAGACAAATTGATGGTTCAGGCATGATAAATCTTACCAACAATGCAAATATAAATTTATCCAAGCAGAATATTCATCATTCCATGAGCAGGATGATGAGTAAGATCATTGATATGAACTGTAGTATTTTTGTAATCAACTTCTCATGTTTTGAATTATTCACCCCCCTTTTCCATTATTTTTAATTTTCTTTCTATTCCTTACCCATTCAAGAAAATAGAGATCAACAAAATTCAAAGTAAAAAGCCTCAAGAAAAAAATCACTGATAGCTAGAATACATCCTCCCTAATACAACCAAGTACTTCATGTTCCAAAGGATTAAGTGCCAGCTTGGAAGAAAATGAGTAGCAGATGTCCACCCAAGTGAATAATAACCAGTGACCCTTGGAATATTGTCAGGGACTTCAAATGTGTCCTGGTTTGTTTTTCACTAACATCTTTGACATCTACTCTCTAGTATGAATACATTTCCCAGGTTACTTGGGTGATATGTCTCTTTCTCTTTAACCTTGGCAACTCTATAGCCAGCCTCTCATCACAACGTGGCATTTGACAAGTCATTTTTCAAAAAGAAATGTAAAGTGAATTATCTCCATTTTAGATGGAGAGAAAGGACAAAGTCAATAAGTAAAAATACTGAATAGTAGATGTTTTAAATGTAATTTTTATCAGAGACATAATCTAAAAGACAACAATTGGATGGTTCAAAGCAGAGGTCCACCTGCATCGCTGTAATGAATATGAAACGCTGATTTATCGCCTCGGTATTCTTTGGACTACAATCAACATGGTTAAAGCCTTACAAATTTCTTTTCCCCAGCAGAGATTATACAGGCTTAAGCTGCAATCTAGGGCTGGGGTTGTGGCTCAGTGGTAGAGCACTTACCTAGCTAGCATGTGTGAGGCACTGAGTTTGATTCTCAGCACCACATATAAATAAATAAATAAATAAATAAATGTCCATCAACAACTAAAAACATACTTAAAAAAACTTCAATCAATTTTTTTTCACCAAAAACACTTTATACAACACTAGTTCAGCCTGAATCATGAAAGGTTTTCATCTAGGAGTCTAGACAAATAAGATTCTATTGAAAATACTAAGAAACAACATCATAATTTATCAGTCTTCTCACCTCAAATGGTCTTTCTGATTTCCCTTTTAGTTTTCCAAGATCTTCCTTCAATTTTTCATTTTCATGACTCAAGGCCATCAGGCGCTCTTTGGCTTCTTTGCTCTGTATCTCAAAAAACTGGCGTTCTTCCTTCTGTTTCTCTGTCCAGGCTGAGAGCTCCTCAAATCGCCCTTTCATAGCTTGATTATTTAGCTTCATGGCTTCTGTATGGGGGTCAGAATGAGGAAGTCACACACACCAGGAGAATGGACCAAATGGGCCCACAGCCCACTTCACCACTTGGCTCTGGATCTAAACAGGCCAGCCTTGGCCTGGGCCCAAGGGTCAGCAGGAGAAAGATTATATCAAAGTGAGTGGTTTTTGCTTTCAGACAGGACTAGTGAACATTTCTAGTCCTCAAAGTATCAAGAAAAAAAATTGATTTGGATACCTCCACTATAGCCCAAATTCCCATTTCTAACTAGGAGACTAAGGAAGGTCCTATCACTCTGTGATAATAACACCCTTTCTGCCAAAAGCCATAGTTTGACATATCAGAATGCTTCCTACGAATAGGTAATATTTAGAACTAAGTCTGTATTCAAAGAAGCCTTCCTTTCTTTTCCCCCTTTTAATAGACCAAATGCCACTATACTATTTCCCTGAGATAGAATTTTTTTTTTTCTTTTTATTTTTTTGCAGTGCTGAGGATCCATCCCAGGGCCTTGCACATGCTAGGCAAGCATTCTGCTACTGAACAACATCACCAGTCCCTGACAGAATATGTTTTATTCTTACGTTATAAAGAGATAAATAACAGAAAGCATTTTAGCCCTACCAAAAGCCATCTGGGCTCATGTAGGAGACTTGTTACAAAGGAATTATGTTTCATAAAGGCCCCAGGTGAGTGGAGAATATGGGTTGAGTGGCTGCTCACCTTTCAGCTGGTGGTTCTCAACCAAGAGCTCCTTCATCTGCTGCAGCAGCTCCTCTGGGGTGAATGTATCCAGGCTGGGGAGAGCCAGAATGGGGGGTCCATTTCCTGTGGTCTCAATGGGACTGTACCCCTTTTCAGTCAGGCAGCTGAGAGGTTGGTGGGACATGGCAGAAGTTCCTATGGAAAAGCCACAAACTGAAAATCTAGCCATGCCCCCTCTACCAAGGGTGTCCTTGAGTCTCACAGATCCATTAATAATTACTAATATTTATTTCCAAAGTTGCCAACTTTCTCCACTTGCATTTTGAACTTTTTAAATTCCTTTTTTTTTGTTTGTTTGTTTTAAACAAAAAGGCATATCCCAGTTTCAGGGAAACATGCATGTGTGTATACATGTACAAAGGGATACAATAAGAGACTGGAAAATGAGAAGGAAGGGTATGTGTAGACATGGGCAAAGCATTATTAAATTTTCCCATGCAGATCTTTAAATTCAAATCTCCTTACTTTGAGTGAATTATATGGTATGTGAATTATATCTCAGTAAAACTGTTAATATTCATATATTTATTTTTCGTATTTTTGGTTAAAAGGGAAGGGGAGAATGAACAGTTTTTTCAATGCTTAATTTGTGTTAAAATACCATCCAAACATATCATTGCCTCTCTATTCTTCATTAAAAGTCACCCAGGTAGCTATTTTACTGTGAAGAAACTGAGTTCACAGAGGTATACAGCTTGTTCATGGCAAAGAAGTGGCACAAACAAGTATCAAAAGATGATTTCCACACCCACCCTATCATACAATAAAGGTGCTACTAAATACATGGCCTTCAATATCATATTTTGCAAAACATATACACAAAAATTTTAAGACATCTTGCTATTTTGTATTCTGAAAATATTTCTACTCATATATGACTTTATTTTGTAAACGGGTCAGTGTGGACTTAAAAATACAAGATACCAGTACATACCAACTCTATTTCTTTATTATATACCACCCAGACAAACAGGGACATCATTCCATGACTGGATATATGCTATGTGAAAAAACTTTTATCTTCACACTTTTTTTTTTCCATCAAGAACTGATGTGGATGGATTATAAAGCTAAACAAAAGCCACTGACACCAAAGAAGGCCCTAGGATGAAGAAGTAAGCAAGCCCATTTTTAATGGGAGAAAGACATTGCTCTCAGACCCATCACTCCTCATGATTACAGAGGCTGTGTGGCCCCTTTGAATTGTGCATGAAATCAGTCACTGCAAGACAGAGGCAAGAGAACTGTCTTCTAAAATATAACAAGAGGCAAGGGTTTCAACTCTCTGCCTGTGCTTTGGAAATGAGAGGATGGCACACTGATTTTGGTAGGGAAGAACTTGTAGGCAATCAAGACAATGCTACCACCAATAGAGACAGCAGGTCCTGCAGCACCACTAGCCATGTGACTTCTACCTAAAGCAGTCAGCACAAAGAAATGCATACTCATGAACTAGTCCCGAGAATGGCAACTTTATGAATGGAAAACACTGATAAAGCATTTTACTCAATTCTGAACCTCTTGCATTTATGTCTTACACAACTAAATTGATCTAGAAAAAAGATATCATGCTAAAATGTTCCATCATTTAGCATTAAGGAACTAAAACAGACTGCTCTTCTAGAAGGAAGGAAGGGAAGGAAGGGAGGAAGGAAGGAAGAAAGGAAGGAAGGAAGGAAAGAAACTGCCAATGTCCATGACTTTCCATGAATTTATTTCTGTGCAGAATGATCTTGGTGCCAACATTTCATTAAAATGAGGTTTTTCCTTTTTTTTTTTTTAATGGGGTTTTCTGATAACAGTGTTCATACCTATTTTGCAGAGGAATAATAAACTTCCAAGTAATAGGCCTAAATGTGTAATTCATCAGCCAATATAAAATTTCCTTAGGTATTCCTCAATTACATTATAGTTTGCAAGGGTGCATCTCTCCCTCTCTCTCTCTCTCTCTCTCTCTCTCACACACACACACACACACACACACACACACACACATTTTTTTTTCTCTTAGTACTAGGGATCAACTCCAAGGCCTTGTGCATGCTAGGCAAATGCTTTACTACTGAGCTACACCTGCAGCCCAAAATATTTTTTTAAAATATCTAAACACTTATCTAGAGATGTTGTCAGTTTTGTCTTTTCATATGAACAAATTTTCCCTTAATTGTTTTTCCAAGGGAGAAGGAATAGAAAGGGAGAGGAAAAGGGGAAGGAAAGGGAAAGGGATGTTTCCTTGAAAAGTATTCAGATGTTTTCCTCCTAGACCTTCCTTGACACCTTTACCAAGTCTACAGATAAACCATAATAAAGGTAAAACCAGTTCTAGTTGTTATATCAGTGCTTCCAGCTTTTTCAGATTGTCCAGGTTTTATAAGGATATTGGAAAAAGCTGGGTTGTGCTAAAAGAGGCAGTAGAAAAGCACTTATACCACTAGCCAAATGTGTGGCCTTGGGAAGTCACCTGACCTGTTGTGATAACTCACTGACTGGTATAGCAGATGATATGCTTCATTGTTGCTCTCAGCTCAGCAACCCTGTGAAAGGTATTCTTTGGTTTCTAAGATTATAGTCCTACTTTACCCTTCAACATAGACACATCCTCATGAGCATGTCTCTCACCAATTCATATACCTGTCCTAGTTACAGCAAACTATTTTTATCCAATATTGTTAGGAAAAATTAGTTTTTAATTCAAATGTTACAATAGATAAGAAGTTAGCATGGACGATAACCATAGCATATAGATTCTATCAAAATTTTACTAACAGTAATTTAATATAAAATAATTTTGGATGACTCAAAGGGCGCTTTATGATTTTAGAATGTTCTGGAGGAATTATTATGAGTGATCACTGTAGAGTGCACATGTGAAATATCTATTGGTAGAAATGCCAGTTAGGGAAAACTTAAAATTAAGTTTTAACATCACCTTGAGAAACCTTCAAGTGGGCAAACACAGAGGTATATTATAAATCTTTGCACATATATTCAGAGATTACAGAAATTGGAACAATGTCATTTAGTCCAAGAGTCTATCTAATAACAGATTTTCTCATAATAATCTAAATGACCTCAATCTGAAGTGTGTCAGTTATCAGAAAAAGTGATATTTAATAATGGAAGGATTGAGCACAGAATTTGTCAAGATTTCACCAGTAAGGAAGACTGAGAACTACCTGGTAGGTAGAAGGTCAAAAGCAAAAATCTAGATTTTATTCTTAGATCTGCTACCTGAATTCCTAACATCATATTCTTATTTTTAATTCAAGAATATCAAGCAATTATAGAAATGACTTGACCTTGGAGACATGGACATAACTCTCATTCCTGAGTTGGCCTTAGAGATAATTTAGTCCAACTTCTTATTCAAAGCAAGAATGTCTTGTCTAGTTTCCACGATGCATGTTCACAAAACAGGTTTGAATATTTCAATGACAGAAAACATGAGCAATAATTCAAGTTGTGGGCACTGTCTCTTCTATTACAGGATGGCTGATGGCCAGAAAATTGTAATGTGTTAAGTAGAATTTACTTTACACTGGCTTCTACCCACTAGACATTAGACACAAAATAAGATTAGGCCCTTACCCTGATACAGTTGTGCCTTCAAATTTGCTACTGAAGTATTCATGGGTTCAATTCCTACATGGATAAATCACATTTTTTGTTGTTGTTGTGTTTGTTTGTTTTTGGTACCAGTGATTGAACCCTGGGGTGCTTAACCACTGAGCTACAGCTCCAGTCCTTTTTTATATTTTATTTTGAGACAGGGTCTCACTAAGTTGCTTAGGGCTTCGCTAAATTGCTGAGGCTGGCTCTGAATCAATAGCTGCCTAATCCTCCTGCCTCAGTCTCCTGAGCCTGGGATAAATTAGTCTTAAAGTGAAAACTTGTTTCTTGCTCAGAGATAATAGTTGGCTCTTGGCAGTATAGTTGGCTCTACCAGTATGTATTCACAGAGGGGCTAAGATTCCATGGTTGCATCAGCTAAACCCATCACCACACTGGAAAAAGAACTTAAAGAGTATTTATAAAAGAAGGCTTACCATTATATACTAGAAATTCTAGTTTGATGTAGTATCTTCCTATTACACAGAAAACAGAAACAGCTTTAACCTAGTCACCAAGATAGGAACCTGGGAGTGATGCTTGATACTTTGAATTCCCTCTTCTGTCAAGTATAATTGATCCTCAAATAGTAGTCTCTCCCACCCACTAAATGCTTCTCAACCTCCTCTCCATCCCCATAAGCTTAGTTCAGGCCCTTCTTAGTTTGCCTGGACTTTGGAAATTCTGACCACCATTGAGAACAGGATTTTTTATTTGTTTTGTTTACTTTTTGTCTACTGCTGTACCCCCAACCCTGAGGACATTATGTAAAACATATAATGAAAGGTTCAATATATCCTTATTGAATGGATTTTAACAGCTGCCTTTAAATGGTCTGACTTTTCTCTCTTTCCATTTCAGTTCCATTGTCTCTTCTATAACATGAGGTCATTACCTGAGTACAACTATTCTTTTTTTTTTTTTTTTTTTTTAAAGAAAGAGTGAGAGAGAGGAGAGAGAGGGAGAGAGAATTTTAATATTTATTTTTTAGTATTTGGCCGACACAACATCTTTGTCTGTATGTGGTGCTGAGGATCGAACCCAGGCCGCATGCATGCCAGGCATGGCGCCCTACCGCTTGAGCCACATCCCCAGCCCACAACTATTCTTATAAGACAGAGTTCTGGCAAGACAAATATGGCCTTTCAGGTCCAGGCTCAACATACCTATCCACGGTGTCATCTGTCACCAAACTACTCATACTCAAGTACACAGAAAGGCTCACAATTCTCTGTGTTCTTAGCCTCTGCACCCTTGTCTCTTTTGTCATTTGCCTTAGATCTCTGACTCCATCTCAAATATGATGTCCTGTATCAAATGAACTCTTTCTTCTCTTAAGCACCCAAGAGCAATTTGTGTCTCTACTTCCTTGGCCTTCCTTCCCCACACTTACTGTTGTCATCTTATGCCCATCTATTTTCTCTCTGTGTTATTCTTACTAAAGACTGCACACAGCAGGCTTCCAATGTTTGCTGAAATGAAAAGAAAATACAGCATAATGAAGTATTTTTAAGTCTCATATCTGTAAAGTGTTTTCTGCTGTATAAATGACAAACCCCACATGCTGGTATTGTTATGTTTTCCTAGAGTTCTATGGCATTCACTTCCAGATTTTTTTAAAATCAACCTTAAAACCAATTTTAAAAATCAAAATTGCTTTTTATATCACTGCAAAGGCATCAAAATACTATCTCATAACATATTCTCATGCTCCATTGCAATACACATGTTGAAGTGGAAACAATGAAAATTTTTAAAATAGATTTTATTTTTAAGATTTTATTTTTTTCCCTTTGCCTTTTGTTTACCAGTCTATAAATTCTAAAGAATTTATTAAATAGGCCAACTCTATAAAATTCAGATAAGCAGGTTTGAGGATCACTGGGTATTTTTCATGGTGAGAACACCTACGTGCTACTATTTGAGAATCAGAAAGAAAGTAATACACTGATCAATTCCTTTCAAGTTTATTTGGAGGGAAACCTCGATTCTGTATCATAATATGCAGGTTAAAGTTTTGTTGTAAAACAAAGACGGTGTTACTTTTATAGTGTTGTACACACTATATAAAGAACTCTTAAAACAGATTCAGTGAAAAAACAGATCAAATACCCTTCAGACTCAAATCAGTCCTTGTCCACTACAAACCACACTCAAACTGCACTTGTCTTGTCCATTCCAGGGCAGTCCCTGGCCTTGGCTTCTGCTCTGGGTCATCTCTAGTACAATACAAATAGGCCTGTCCTGGGAGGCAGCCTTGGCTCCCCACCTCTTCTTTCCCTAGGTCAAAAGAGCCAGGTGGCTGGCTGCTCTTGTTACAGTGCTGCTCTGCTAGTCAATTCTTAAGCCTCTGGGCATCCTGACAGTGTCTTCTGTGTTTTTCTAAGTCTTTCCCTAAGGCTTTAGTTGTCCATTTCATCCTTAAACACCTCTGTGGCACACATTTCCATAAACAGTACTCTTGGTAGCAAGGCCTGGCCAGAAGCTAGGTTTCATTTCTTCTGAGCCTGTTTATTGCCTCATCTTACACATTTCTGACTGTAAAAGCAATTCCTTTGAGATTCTCAGCTCATCAAATATTCATTCTCTCTCCCTCTGCTGTATATCTATCTGTATAGCTACATAAAGTAAAATCTACATATATATGTAGATTTCAGAGAGAGAGATCACACACCTTCCTAGACACAACGGTTTACATTGACTCCTCTGAGCTGACCACCTTGGAGAGCCCACCACCTTGGAGAGGAGTCATTACTCTTTACTGTTCCTGGAACACCTCGTTGATAGTGTTTTCATGTCTTCCAAGAGTGCACCTTTAACCACTTCCTCCTACAAGAGGACATTACCCTCAAAACACCCCCGTGACCTGCAGAGGAAGTCACCTGCAGCTAACCAAGCCAGTGTTTTTACCATTCAGGGGCTCAGGGACCCTCTGGGGTGGCCGCACCGGTCACCCTTTCACAGCAGGTCATGATCTGGGGCCTGAAAACCCTCGCAAGGCAGTTGTCCCACGGGAGGTATGCCCCATGGCCGCCCCAACCCTCGTCATCCTCAGGCCTCATGAGCCGAGACGGGGGAACCGCTTCCAGGGCGAGAAGCACTCCCCAAGGAAGGAGCCAACCCCCACCCAGTCCCTGTCGCTCCCTACCCCAGCTCACCGGCCGCCGGCGATCGGCTTCTCTCGATGTCCCTGACCCCTAGGCATCGTGCCCCTGGAGGAGAGCTCCCGGCCCGGATGTGGACGCCGGCTGGGAGACCAGCCAAGGGCGGGGACCTGAGCTGCGGGGCCCGGGGGCTTACAATCTGCCTCAAGACCTGCCGGCGCAGCTCAGCTGACCACAGCGCCAGCTCGTCACCTCAGCCGGGGAATTTCCCAGGCTCCGCCCAAGGCACTCCAGTGGCCACGCCCCTCGTGGCCTCGCCCAACGTCCCGCCCTTCCTCTCTCCTGATGGTGCCCAGCGTTCCACCCTCACTGCTTTCGTGCAATGCCAAGCTCCCCGACCCAGGGGGTAGGAAAACGCTGAGGTGACAGATGTCTTTAATTAAGATAAAGTACGAATTAGAAGAAGCGTGTGGAATCGGTCTTCCCTGATTTGCTTCTTGCTCTGCAAGACCAGAGCAGCAGGAGGTCTTGGAAAGAGGAAGAGGGTCCCAGGCAATGTATATATGTATGTATATATCAATATATATCAATATATATATATATATCAATATATATATATATATATATATATATGACACAATACTTTCATTTTTATTTATTTTAATGTGGTGCTAAGGGTCGAACCCTTAGCAAGTGCTAGGCGAGCACTCTATGGCTGAGTCACAACCCCAGCCCACCCCCCACCCCAGGCAATTTCAAAATGAAGCCTTTATCTGCTGCTGTCTGGCTGGGCACAAGATCACGAGCCACTCAAACAGGAACAAACTTTATTTTTGAAACAACCGCCAAATACCACGTTTGTGTCCAGGAAGAATCCTGATCCACCCACGCGGCGTTCCGCCGGTTCCTTCCCGGACCCCCAGCGCCAAAACTTCCCCCGGAATTCCCTCCTACTGCACTTTCCCAACCAATGGGAACTCTCCAGGAGTCCCGCAGCAGGCCCAGGTAAACAGCAGGAGTCCGGTATCCATATGAATGTAATTTTTAACATAATCATATCATCTCAATGGCTAACTGGCGTCACCTTTCAATCAAAAATGCCATGCATCATATTAGTTGGCTGTGGCTCCCAGCATTTATCTGTTTTAAATCAACCTTAAATCTAGGCATAGTTAATAGCATAACAACTTTCCATACCAAAGACACCTCCCCTTTTGCCTTAATTGAAAAGAAAGTGTTCAGGATGCTGATTGGGCTCTTATTCTTCCGGATCTGTTAACACCTGGATGCTTCCGATGCCCCAGGCAGGTGGGATTAATGTATTGATCAGGATCATATTTGTGAAGCAGTCTTTGCTGCTGTGGGAAGTATTGATCTATTATGCCAAAGAAGGGAAAATGCTTCTGCATCAGTAGAATTAAAGGGTTGAAAACAATAGGAGAGAAGATCTGTCCTGGTGCAATCCAGACATCAGAGAAAGCATCAGTGAGTCATTGTCATAGGACCCAGATTTCCTCTGATCACAAGGGCAAGGACTTGGTCAAAGTGTTGAGACCAAAAAGAGGATCCCAGAGCAAGTCATATAAACAAATTAGGGTGGGATCCCAGGTAGTCTGCGAAAGCGTTTGTGAGCAGGTTTGTATTTAAGGTAGAAAAGAATGTCATAACACGGAAGAACTTGATCTAGGAATATAAGTATTGACTGTGTTATAGTTAAAGCTTCATAAACTGACTTCCAGACCACTCACATATAATTGAATCAAGCCTTTATTGAAGCACACTGGTGGCGGCTGACCAGAACATAACGTTGTTCCCCTGATCAGCCCCGAACAATTGCAAGGGCACTCCTTATAAGCCTGAAAACCACAAAAGGGATGTTGGGGGGTGCGGGGTCTAGACAATACAAGCAAGCCAGGTTACAGAAGCGGGACAGTGCAGTCAAGCGGAGGGAAACCTAACCAATCACAGTTAGCCCAGTCACCCCAGTTACAGAAATAGAGCCACATTACCCTAGTTACAGAAACAATACCCCATTAGGTAGTTTTGTGTTCTTAAAGGTTCCTATAGCAAAAGGAAAAGAACATCTTGCCCCAGTCATGACTCTTCTACTTGGCATGGTTGTTTTACAGGATGAAGTCATAAAACAAAATGGAGTCACATTTGCTCCTACTATCACAACTGTTACTCACATCAGTGTGAGTAAGCAGCGCATGTTACTAATATATGGCTGCTCACAAATGGGAAATAAACAAAATCCTAATCATTGCCTGGAGCCATTGTGCATGCCTATAAACACAGATACTGCAGAGGCTGAGGCAGGAGGATCACAAATTCTGCTGGCCTAGGCAGAATTAGTGAGTTCCTGTCTCAACTAAAACAAAAAGGGATGGGAATGTGGCTCAATGGTAGAGCACTTGCCCAGTATGTGGAAGATCCTGGATCCCATTAGCAGCAACACACACTCACAAGCCCTCCTAACCCAAAAAAGGGAAAAGGCAGAAACACCCTCTCCTCATGTACTGCAAAGGTATAGCTTTGCTGTGTAGATCTCCTGCTGTCTGGCTCTCAACAAGCCCCTGGTGTTAATTAACCAAAAGTGGGTTGGGGTCTGAGAATATAGGACAAAAAACCAGTTTCTCCCATCCTTTTACTCCACAATCAACACAGAAGAGTTCTATGACCTCTGATCACCAAGAAGTGTGTGTATGTGTTGAAATGCGCCCCCCCCCCACCAACAACCAGCTCTGTGGGTGACATTGGCTGGGTGTCCATTAATTCAATTATAACTCTATCTACCTAGATGTGGTGGCACATACCACAGGATAAGGATTCAGTCCCATGGGACTGACCCCCACTTCCAATGCCATTTGCAATATCTAGGTTGTTTGACAAGAGTTTCTGACCAACTGTCAAACTAACAATAAATTGGGGTTTCCAGGAACCCTTTGAGTTTAACCCCAGGGCTGCAAATGCCACAAACATACTGTTTACTAATCACAAAGAAAGAAATCAAAGGATTCAATGGAGGGGGTTTGGATATTACAATGGAGGGCTGCATTGCATTTAGAAGAAGGAGAAATGTACAGGATAGGGGGCATATCCACTGCCCAGGTGGACAATCTAACATTTCCTTAGATGTTTTATGAGTACATTTTTCTACTTTACAACCAAAGTCACTGCTTTGATCCTTATCTAAAGATTGGTGACAAGGCGAGTGTCCAGTTTCCCCTCTCTATTTCCATTATCACATTCTTGAGAGTCCTTCATAACTACTTTTTGGAACCGCAAACTTTCTTAGGTACTAACTAGTGTTTACCCAAACACTCCACTCCTTCAGTGCCTCAGAAGCTCTTAAATGTACTGCCCATGTCTTTTGGAAAGTCCTTGGGACAGAGCTCTGGAGCCCTGCATCCATATCTTACTAGGGCAGTACAAAGAGCAAAAACCTTTCAACAAGGATGTTAAAGTAATGAAGATTGCAAGTCCATTTCATACCCGGGGAAGTTCTTCTGCTGTAGGTACACAGAATTCTGAGTAGATCTAACAGTGGATCTGGTTGGCATGATGTGCAACTTCTGTTGCCCAGTCCAGGAAAAGGTTACTTGTTGCTAACTTATGGAGAATATGACAAATGTTTAATGGGCACCAATAATGGCAAATCAGCTCCATGAGGCAGTATACCGGTTACTGTGTGATCTTGATGTTAGTAGAGGACCTTGCACAGTAGCCCTGCCTAAGCAAGTACACCATGCCAAGCTATCTGTTTGCACTCTGGGGGCATAGAAAGAATAAGACACTCTGAAATGTAACTGCCACAAACTGATACAAAGTGTTCCTCAGATGTACAAGGGTGACATCGCTGGTACTTGTGAGGGCCAGGTTCCCCACACAGTGGGCTTTACTTGTAAGTTTAGGCTTGCAAGTAAACTTTAGACCCACAAGGGATCACAGTAAGGCAAATCACCAGGGGCTTCCATGATCAACTAATACTCATTGTCTCTGATATGTTCTCAGATGCCAGCAACAGTAAATTGTTACTTGTGCCCGCAAGCCAATTTAAGAAAATGTCCAGTAGATTTTTTTTTTAGAGTTGTAGATGGACAGCATGACTTTACTTGTTTATTTTTATATGGTGCTATGGATTTAACCCAGTGCTCACACAGGCTAGGCAAGTGCTCTGCCTCTGAGTTCAGCCCCAGCCCATGAGTGGACATGAGTGAGTTAACATAGAAAAGTCTGCATGCTGCTGATGTCTGGGTTTCTCATTTAATGCCCTCAGTGCTTCAGGCAGATGAGCATTTCACCCCTTCACAGAGTTGCCCTCAGTCCTTAAGACTTTTTTCAGCAGGCCATTCATTCCAGTTAACCCAGCTCCTTTTAAATAGTGTGGCAGATGGAAAATCCACAATATGTCTTGGTTTTGAGCCCACTGTTATATGTCATGGCCTGTGAAACAGTCTCCTGGTCACTCAATTACCTGTGGTGTGCCATACATGGAACTCAGCAGGATCAGTCCCTTAATAAAGAGCCTTTGAATTGACTCTTTTACTGGGGAAGGGTTGCATCGAGCTTGTAACTGTGTCCACACAAGTCGATGCATAGCAGGTCCCTTCTGATAATGGGAGAGGGCCAATGTACTCTATCTGCCACTGCTGAAGAGGGACAGCACCTTGTTTGATATGCCCTTTGGTGGCATCCAGTCATTGTGCGTAGTGCTGACAGCAAGCAAGACATTGCTGGAATGCAGTGACCATATCAGATATCTTCATTTGCAGTCCCCAGCATGTTATAGGTGGAAACATAGTCTTGTCCTGTATAATTAATCTATGATGTAACCAAGTGGCAATTTTCTCCTCTGTGTCTTTCTCCAGCCATCTTATGTTTGCTAGTTGTATGACCTTGACTGGTTCTACTCTGATGGTTATGGGCTTTGTGGCAAGAAGGGTAGCAAAAGTAGCATACAATTATTTTTCCAACAAGCAATAATGTTCCCTCACCCCTTTCTATAACTGTGAAAAAATCCACAAGAAGTCTCATGTCCCTTAATCCAATGCCAGAAGCCCCAACCAAAATCATTTAGGCTGACATGGACAGTAAGCTCAGTAGGTATCAATCAAAGTGTCTATTTTCCCAAGGGCATGCACCTGTTTTGTTGTTTATTTGGCTTGATTAAATAAGTCAGTACTCCAATCAGTCCAGTCCTATAATGTACCCCTTCTGCACAAATTACATAGGGATTATTATAACTGACCCAGATGAGGGAATGGAAGCCCTCCAATGGCCCAGTAGCCCCACAAATTCTTTTATTTGCTTACTATGTTGGGAGGTAGACATATTTGAGCTTCATCTATAACAACTTGAGTTATAACCTCTGTTTTACTTGACCAGACAACACCAATAAGCCAGGCCCCTGCACTTTTTCAGGATTTACAGATATTATCTTCTCCTTTGCAAGTCAGTCAAAAGCATGGGGGTAGCCTTGGTGTGCACTGAAAGAAAATCAGATATGATCATTATGTAAACATTTTTACCAGTGGAGGTTGGGACCAGGTTTATTACCATATTATGAAACAAGTTGGGATTATCCTTGAGGTAATATGGTGAAAGTCCGTAGTCTGCTTTCCCACATGAAGGCAAATGGGTCTCAACCCTCAGAAGTTGTATCTGTGCTAAAAGGGGCATTATCAAAGTCTAACACAGAGACTTTGCTGTGCTCTTCTCATGTGGCTATGATGAGAATGACTGCATAGAGGTATCACCCTATTTAATTTCTTTATAGTCTACTGCCATGTGCCGAGTTCCATTCTGCTTTCTTACCAGCCAGCTATGTAAGGGTTAAAAGTACTATGGAGCTGGGTGGGGTGGCATACACTTATAATCCCAGCACCTCTGTTCGGGAGGCTGAGATAGGAGGATGTCGAGTTCAAAGCCAGCCTTAGCAACAGCAAGGTACTAAGCAACTCACTAAGACCCTGTCTCTAAATAAAGTACAAAAAGAGGGCTGAGGATGTGGCTCGGTGGTTGAGTGCCCCTGAGTGCAATCCCTGGTACACCCCTCACACCAAAAAAAAAAAAAAAGAACTATGGATTGTGTGAATTATATTTACTTTAGCTAATGCATTTATGTTCTCTGTTATCTCTTTCTGGCCTCCAGGGAGCTGATCTTGTTTGGTAGTAAAAATTCAGCACAAAGCCAGCAAAACAATAGGGAGATGTTTAGCACTCTCTCTTAATATTTCTTAATATTTACTTTACAGATAACACATTCTTAACAGCTGACACATCTCCTGGCAAACAGGGCTCCCCTATTGTGGTTTGTAAATGTTTACCCCATAAGGTATCAACACCTATACTGTATACAGGATGGAAGCTATGAACTCCAGGTATGGAGTGGGTAGCAGGTGTTCAAGCTGTAACATCAGTGTTACAACTCTGACTCTCACTGTTTCCCCATATCCATCGATAGCAGTTAATCTGTTTGAAAATTTGTCAGGATTACCATTTATCAATGTACCTTCAGTTCTCATGTCCAGTGCTGTTATCTTCTGCATATTTTTTGAAGATTAATGTGTTACTGATTCTACATATGGTCGCTGATCCAGAGACATAGCTCAGATCCCTGAATTTTGACCTCTTCCTAGTTGTCCCACAATCAAAGGGCTCTAATGTGTGTTGGGGATGACGGTGTTGTGGGAGATGCTTGTCTTTGTCTCCTTTTGAAGTAGGAGTCCAGTCTACCTTTCTGACTGTCTCCCTTTTCTTTTCCTTATTGAGAGTTAATGGCTGAAACCATTTGTCCTTTTTAATAATTGCTTCCATAACTACCAGGGTGGCATTAGGCTATTTATCCATTTTCCTTTCATCTAATACTGCTGCTATTAAGTCCACCCACATCCATTTATGGGAGACTTAGAGAGGTCCTTCCAGTTTGGGTTGAGTTTACAGACTCCCATTTTCTCTCTCAATCTGTCTCCCCTAGATCTGCTATCAATTGTGCTGCTTGCTGGAGAAGCTGCCCTACTAATGGGGCACTATAAATGGATGAAGGGCCTATGTGTAACACCGCATACCTCATCCTGACAGTGAAAGTCATACTGTCCAGCCCTGGAAAGAGCTGCACCTGGATAACATGTTTTATCCCCAGGTCCTGCAAACAGACCTGTAATTCTTCCTTAGAAGCCCAGTTGTTTCTGGGCATAGGAGTATATTCTAAATTTTACCAAGAAGCAGCCAAATTAATATTATCCCCACAAATGAAGCAGCCATGCTGGTGTACTTTTTTTTTTTTTTTTAACTTTCTGCCTGAACTTGGACCCCTGTCCCACCAGCTCCACAGGGGCAGTGGGGGGTTTGTGGTCTCTTGGCAGTATGTAAATATGGATTTGGAGCTGGAAATAGATGTGGATCTGCATCCTCAGGCCATTCCTGGTGATTCTTTACCTTTTGGACAACTATCACTCTAGCTTCCATTATATCTACATCCTTCACAATAACTTCTGAGTCACTGGAACTAGTAGAGTCTCTGAGTGGGTCCTATGTCTGAGGGCCTAAGAATTTGCTCATCATCAATGCCCAAATACAGACTCTGGACCCATGCTGTCTACTCATTTTATCATAAGGGCACTCCATGACTTGCAGTTGTTTGTCTGCAAGTTCTAAATGCCATGACAGCCCATCTTTGCTGTCAACCTGTGCTAAATGGACTTCTCGTTCTAGTTTTAATTCTTTCTGTACTCTAATGTGAGTAGCTAACTCCCAGATTGTGACTAACTTTAATGCGCACATTAGAGGCTTTGTCACCAATGCCTGACATTTTTTAATTCTCTTTCCCATGACTGCTTTGGATGCTCTTCCAAAATTTACAGCACCTCTATTTGGATTTTCAGAGTGTCCCTGAATGTATGCAGTGGTCCCCACCCATCCAATAGGGAAGCCACTTCTAACCACATCAAGACTTATGGCCAGCCTGGATTTTCCCCACCGACCCCATGTCCCTTGGAAACTCTGGAGTCAACATGTTCCTCTTTGAGTTCCTGCCAGTTACACCAATTTTCAACTCTAAGGATGTAAATGCCACAAGCATTGTGTTTCCTGATGCCAAAAAAAGAACTTGGAGGATTCAATGGAGAGGTTTTGAACATTTTATAACTCTCATGCTCCTTGGGGAGAGGTCTACCATGCGGCCAGCGCAATGGTTTCATTAATGAGGTTCTTGGCATAAAGGTTAGCTAGTGAGATGTAAATAAACACACAGACTCAGTTACCTTTTTCTATGACCAGGTCTGAGATGGCTCCCCTCTCTGGTTCCCACCTCTAACCGCCCGGCAGGGCAGCAAGGATTACTCAGGGCTAGCAGGAGAGAGAGAGAGTGAGCACACCAGGGAGTAGCCTTTTATTGGGGAACAAGAAATTCAGGAAAGAATTCCATCCAATGAGGGTTGAAAGGGGGGCCGCACTCCAAGGTCAGGGTCAGTGATTGGGCCTCCGGGGTCAGTGGTCAGTTATACCCCCACACGGACAGGTTCTCTCAACAGGAGAGGGCCGGGAAAGCTCTGACACAGCCAGAGTGCCTCATACCCTAACCAGGAGTCACCCAGTCACGTGTGAGAATGGCTCCTGACAGAGAGGAGAGTTAGGGAGAGGGAGAAGGAGAGAGAGAGGGAAAGGGAAAAGAAGAAGAAGGAGGGAGAGAGAGAGAGAGAGAGAGAGAGAGAGAGAGAGAGAGAGAGAATATGATAATATGAAGTTCTTAAGGTTTTTGTTGTTGTCTAACCACTGGGATAATTCAAGCATCAGAGACTTGGTTACAGCTGTCCCCTGGGAACTGTGGAAGAGAATCCCTCTTCGACCTGCTAAGTGTACCTGGTATGAGGCACATTCCACTTGTTAAATAAAAATTACAGAAGAATGCTTCTTTGGACTAATTTTTTTGCATTAGGCTCCAAAAGACCAGACTAAAAGTCAGAATAGAGTCACTGAAGCTAAAGTTCCATTCACCAAGCTTAAACAAGCTGTGGGACACTGGATCCGATAGCATAACTTATTTATCCCACCTGAGATGTCAGTGTTGCAGAGCAAGGCTGTCTACAGAGCCAACATGGCCATAGATGTCTTCAGTCATTGGTTCTTATGCTAGAAAAATTTCAGATGAGTCACTCAATGGCAATCATGAGTTTATTAGAAGGAATAGGAAAAAGGAAACACTTTCAAAGGAGAAAGGGAGAGAGTGGTTCCTCTCAGAGAGGAGAGGGACAGTGTGCTCTTCTTTCACTCCTGTTTCATTAGGGGCTCCAGGGAAGTTTCCATGGAATCCTGGCCAGGTCCACCTCTTCACTTTTGACTAATAGAGGATCCACTGTGTATCATCTTACCCCATGTAGAGGAGATTTTACTATTACAATAACATGCTAAAGAGCCGAGTCAACTCTGTGTCACCTTGGCCTGTGCTGACTTGTTCCAATTCCATCTTTTTCTTATAGATTTTATGTTTGGAGGCTTCACTTCTAATTATCCTGTCTCCCTAAGTCCTGGAATCTGGTCTGTGTAAAGGTCATAAAATCCCCCTTCAAGGAAACCCATGCACTTCTTAATGGCAGGTAGGAGTCCTTGGGCCTGCATTTCTCCTGCAGATAACAGGTTATTTTCTGAGGAATGAAGAATATCCCACTAACTCAAGCCAGGCAAGGCCAGAGTGGTCTCAGGCAAATGCCCTTCAAAAGAAAGCATGTGGGTGTCAACACAGTTCACCCAGTCCACAGAACCATCTTCCCAACCTCACATTGCCACACTTAATGTATGTCTGCCATCTATTTATCAGGATTAGAGAAAGAAGAGACAAATTTCCCAGTCTATATTCAATTGATATGATAATGAAGTGTCCTAATTTTTACACAGGAAAGTAAACTTTTGTTGACTAATTATTTATTTAACGTTTGTCTCCCTATCCCTACTTTATACTGAAAGTAAGTTTGAAATGGCCAATTCACTTTTAGGTTTTGTTAGTTTGTTTCTGGTTTTCAGCCTTTTTTTTTTTTTCTTTTTGTCTAGAAAACTAATCTTTTCTACTTGGCTCATCAGACCACTTACTCTATTTTTTGGTATGAAGTGTTGCTGATTCTTAAGTCAAAAATAAAGCCAAGCTGGGTGCCATGTCACACACCTGTAATCCCAGCAGCTCAGGAGGCTGAGATAGGAGGGTTGCAAGTTCAAAGCCAGCCTCAGCAAAAGCAAGGTACTAAGTAATTCAGTAAGACCTTGTTTCTAAATAAATTGTCCAGCTGTCCTTTAACTTGAAATCCTTCTGCTTAGCCACCCAAGTCACTAGGATTATAGGTTTGCACCACCAAACAGGCTGATTATTTGTTTTATTGAAGGAGCATTAATTAGTTTGTTTGAGAGCTGCTTCAGACCCTCCTGGAGTGTTATGTGATATAAATTAGATTCATTATACCTTTCTAAAACTCTGACAGTTCTGAATTATGAAATGGAGCTTGCTCCAAAGGTTGCAGATAAGGGATTGTATATGGAGCACCTGCTGCCAGAGGACATTGTGCATGTTAAAGGCATAGTGTGCATAAGGCACTAGCAGGAGACCTGGCACCTAGTGTTTGCTGCTATGATCTTTGCTAAGCTCAGAGCCAGCAGTCTCTCAGCCTGAGTAGTTGGTTAGGGGCCTCCATCCTCCTCACACTTCATAAGTAGCTGGAATCCCAGTGCAACTCAGAGGATTAAAAGTCCTACATGATTTACTGCCTCACTGCTGTGGATTTGTGGTAGGTAATACACAGCAGAATATGGGTATTAGTTAGATGTTAATGTGTGTGTCAATGTTTTTTTTTTGTTGTTTGTTTCTCCCCACCCTGGTCTTCTATATCGAGTTAGTAGCTAGTCCCCTTATGTTTCCTACCTCAAGGGCATTTGTAGAATTCCGAGCAACAGCTCTTAGAAGAAAAACCTTTCTTTTTTTCTTTCGAGAAAACCCAATCTCGGTAGGTATGTTATCTACCCCAGGTGTCCTGAGGGGAGAAGGGAGAAAGCCAGGGTGGAGTGGGGGATTTCACAGCAGCTGGAGGGAGAAGGGACTTCTTCAGCTTGGGAATGGGGAGAGGCTGGTGGTCTCATGCACATCCAGGACTCACACTGTTGTCCCTGCTGTACCAGGACAGATGGTGATCTCTTGGAGGTGGCACAGTCATATATTGCATCTATTAGATGTCTGCAGTCTTTGGCAAATTCTGGTGACTAGGCTTGTCATGGGAAACTGCAGGGCAGCCTACTCTTTCCCTAGAAGAATGCCCTGTTGGATATTGAGGGCATTAGCAGTGAGGTTGATGGGCTGACAAATAAATGACACTCCAATCGGTCCCAAAGCCCTATTTTTTTTTTTAAAGAGAGAGTGGAAGAGAGAGAGAGAGAGAGAGAGAGAGAGAGAATTTTTTTTTTAATATTTATTTTTTAGTTCTCGGCAGACATAACATCTTTGTTTGTATGTGGTGCTGAGGATCGAACCCCGGCCACACGCATGCCAGGCGAGCGCGCTACCGCTTGAGCCACATCCCCAGCCCCCCAAAGCCCTATTTTTTTTAATTCTCATATCTTTATAGGCCACAGCTCAAGCTACCCCTGATACAGCATTTTTAACCTTTTCCCATCAAAATAAAAAAAATGAGCATTACAAAAGCAAAGAAGTTTAAGGAAAAAGCAAAACAGTTCAAGTTTTTTGGGACTGAGAGTTTTTCTAGAATGTAAGATTTTCAGCACTAAAACCAAGATGACTCTTGGTCACTGTGTTAGGCCCAAAAAAAGTGTCCTTCCCCCAGTATCTACAGCCTAATCTCTGGAACCTATAAATGTTACCTTATTTGGAAAAAAAGACTGTGTGGATGTGATTTAGTTAAGGATTTAATCTATCTCTCAGGAGATAATCTTAGGATTATCCAGATGGACTCACAGTAACATTAGAAGAGAGAGGCAGGGAAATTCTGCACAGAAGAGAAGGAAAGATGATCATGAAGGCAGAGATGAGGTTTCTGTGGCCAAAAATGAAGTCATACTAGTGAGCATCAGAAAGAAGAGGCAAGAAGATTCTCCCCTGAAATCTCCAAAGGAGTGTGGCCCTGCTGAATATTGAATGTTGGCCCAGTGATGTTGGTTTTGGGTTGCTAGCCTGCAGAACTGTGAGAGAATAAATTTTTGTCCCTTTAAACTACTAAGTTTGGGGTCACTTATCACAGTAGCTATATAAAACTAATAGGGTCATCTTACCAAGATTCCCTCACTCTCTTGTTGGAGTTTTTGGTTGGAAACAGAAAAACTCTGACCACCTTAAGGAATAAGTGAAGTGGAAATCCAAGTGCTGGGGACTAAATTAGACCAAATTATATTTTGTGCTTTTGTGATTATGTCCATATCCCATATCCTAATAGTATATATAACTAAAAAGAATAAATAGAAATACTTAGGGGGAAAAAGTGAATAAAAAATAAAGAAAATTCAGAATAAGAAATCTAGCTAGGCTGCTGCAGCTGAGGGAAGGTGAGACTCTGACTATCAGGTCCTCCATGACTATATTCAGTGGTGGGAAAGGAGTTCATCGGAGCCAAAATCAGAGATGCAACACATTATGCCTGGTTCTTAAGTATGGCTCCCATGATTAGCAACATGAATGCCACTTAGGAACTTGTCATATGTGTGGATTCATGGGCCCCACCTCAAACCTACAGAGTTAGGAACTCTAGGTAGGCACAGAAACTCAAAAAGTCCAGGTGAAGTTAGATAGCCCCTCACCTTTCAGGTGGTTCTGAAGGAAGCCAAACTTTGAGAACTGTTGATTAGATTAATCAAGGCTTGCTTATCTTGACCTAAATACCTTTATCTTCCTCACTGCTTTTCTTCTACATCCTAATTTAAGGTAAGCCTTTAGTGCCTCTTGCCTAGATGATTTCCATAGTGTTCTAATTCATCTCTATGTTCTGCTCTTAAATTTCCCAAACATTGTTCAGAGTAAACTATATAAAATACATGCATGATCGTTTATCCCCTGATGAAAATAATTTAGTATTTCCAGTTTGGGCAGTTCATCAGGATAACTGGGGAACTTTCTATGATACAACTTCTGTGTGTTTTTTTGGAGGAGGGGTATTGGGCATTGAATCTGAGGTACCATCTCCAGCCCTTTTTATTTTTTATTTTGAGATAGAGTTTCCCTAAATTACTTAGGCTAGCCTCAAACTTATGATCCTCATGCCTCAGCTTCCTGAGTCACCAGGATTACAGTGCCAACATGCCCTGCTCTATGAAACAAACTTTTGAACATTATTTGAAACCTAGCTAGGTTACTGCAGATGAGAGAAGGCGGGACTCTGACAACAGGTCCTCCATGGCTGTATTCAATGGTGGAAAAGGAGTTCATTGGAGCCAAAATCAGAGGTGCAACACATTATGCCTGGTTCTGAAGTGTGGTTCCCATGATTAGCAACATGAATGCCACCTAGGAACAGCGAATACTGGCAAAGCCTAGGAATCTAACAATTATAAAACAGGCAATTTGTAATTGGTCCATAGACCAGTATTTGGAAACCAGTTCCTACAGATTAAGTCTAAAACTCTCAAGAGTTGCCCCTTTTCCTACTTCAGTCATTTGTCTCCTACCAATTTCTGCCTTACATCATATGTTTCACATACTGAATGACTTCTATTTCTTTTACCTACTTGGTGTAGAGTAAGTAACTATGACCACTTCTGAAATTTTATGACTAGCATAATACATGACATATTTGTGGAATAAAATGGTGTCATTTTGTGTGTGTGTGTATGATTATAATACATTATATATGGTGTGATTAGCACAGTTTCTGAGACATCATTTAAGCCAGACAGGCATATAAACAAAGAGTAGTATTTAAAAAGCAGTGAAAGAATTATATTCAGAGCAACTAAAATTGGGGATCTAACCAAAACTGTCAGACTCTAAATTCTTTTGCATTTACCACTTGATTTTTTTTTCTTTTCTGTTTATTAGCAGTTGGTTCTTACAGGAGAGGAGATGCCTGGAAGACACAGCATAATGTATTACCTGGCACACAATAATAGTAAATTGAATTGAAACAATAGCAAAATCTAATGATAATGTTTTTGGAAATTTATGAGGCAAAAAAGAAATGAGTAATGCCTCCATTAAATCCATTTTTTATTAAAAAGATTCTGCAAATTCATTTAAATTACCATAGATCAGTCTACAATTATAGTACTGATTTATTGAAATAAATAAATCGAACTCCCTATTTGGGGTATTTAGAAAAAAAAAATAGTTTAAAATAACTATTTTGGGGACTGGGGATGTGGCTCATGCAGAGTGTTTGCCTAGCATGCATTAAGCCTTGGGTTTAATCCCTAGCCCAGCAGAAAAACAAAAAAGACCATTTTATTTTACTTTTACAAAGGATTTAAACAGCTGGTTTCTGATGTAGGGTGCAATGCTAAGAAGTGAAGAATGTCTTTTAAAACATACTGAATGTGGCTTTTGATAGCAACTTCTACTGAGATTGGGAGTGCAGAGGGGACAAAGGCAGAAAACATCAAAACTCCTGTCAGGCACTGCCATCTTCTGGTCAGTTCTCAAAATGCAGCCTTGAACTCATTTCTCATTAAAAATATAACTCAAAGCCAGGTGCCCTGAAGCAGGCCTGTAATCCCTGCAGCTCAGGAGGCTGAGGAAGGAGGATCTTAAGTTTCAAAGCCAGTCTCAACAATTTGGTGAGGCCCTAAGCAACTTAGTGACACAATGTCTGAAAACAAAAACAAAGGGTTGGAGCTGTAGCTCAGTGGCAGAGTGCTTGCCTAGCATGTGTGAAGCATGGTTTCAATCTTTAGCATCACATAAAAATTAAAAAAATAATAAATAATATAATAATTATTAAAAAAAACAACAGAGAATCGGCTGTGGATGTGGCTCAGTGGTTAATAACCCCTGATTCACTCCCTGGTACCAAAATATATAATACATATATATTTTATCCCTCTATCTATCTGAAACCCATACCTTGGCTACTGTGGATTGTGCTGCTATAAACATTGATGTGGCTGTATCATTGTACTATGTTGATTTTAAATCTTTTGGATATGTATTGAGGTGTGGGTATAGCTGAGTCATGTGTTGCCTCCATTCTTAGTTTTTTGAGGAATCTCCATATTGCTTTCTAGAGTGATGGCACTAATTTGCAGTCCCACCATCAAGGTAAGAGTGTTTACCTTTTCTCTCACATCCTTGCCAAAATTTATTATTATTTTCACTCTAGATAATTGCCACCTACTCTGACTGGAATGAGATGAAATCACAATGTATCTTTTTTTTTTGGGGGGGGTGCTGGGGATTGAACTCAGGGATACTCAACCACTGAGCCACATTCCCAACCCTAATTTGTATTTTATTTAGAGACAGAGTCTCACTGAGTTGCTTAGCACCTCGCTGTTGCTGAGGCTGGCTTTGAACTCATGATCCTCCTGCTTCAGTCTCCTGAACCACTGGGATTATAGGTGTGCACCACCTCGCCCAGCTCAGTGTATCTCTGATTTGCATTTCACTGATTCCTAGAGATACTGAGCATTTTTTCCCATATATTTGTTGGTCATCTGTTCTATTCTTTTGAAAAGTTGTTTAGTTCTTTTGCCCATTTATTTATTGGGTTATTTGTTTTTTTTGTTTTTGTTTTTGTTTTTTTGAGTTCTTTGTATATTCTGAATATTAATGCCTATCTGAGGAGCAGGTGGCAAAGATCTTCTCCTATTCTGTTGGCTCTTTACACTCTTAATTGTTTCCTTTGCTATGAAGAAGCTTTTTGATTTGATGCCATCCCACTTATTGATTTTTAATTTTATTTCTGCTGCTTTAGGAGTCTTGTTGAGGAAGTCTGTTCCTGAGTTGACACTTTGAAGTCTTGGGCCTACACTTTCTTCTAGCGGTTGCAGGTTTCTGGTCTAATTCTTAGGTCTTTGATCCACTTTGAGTTGATTTTAGTGCAGGATGAGAGATAGGGGTCAAATTTCATTATTGTACATGTGGATTTCCAGTTTTACCAGAATAATTTGTTAGAAAGGCTATCTTTACCTGCATATGCAGGTAAATGGATGGAGTTAGAGAGGATAACGCTAAGTGAAGTTAGCCAATCTCAAAAAACCAGATGCCGAATGTTTTCTTTGATATAAGGAGGCTGATTCATAGTGGGCTAGGGAGAGGAAGCATAGGAGCAATAGACAAACCCTAGATAGGGCAGAGTTGTTGCAGGGGAAAGGAGAGGGCATGAGGTTATAAATGATGGTGGATTATGATGATCATTATTATCCGAAGTACATATATAAAGACATGAATTGGTGTGAATATGCTTTGTATACAACCAGAGACAAGAAAAATTGCACTCTGAATGTATAATAAGAATTGTAATGCATTCTGCTGTCATATATAAATAATAAATAAATAAAATCAAAGAGAGAATAAATATAGATTATGGAGTTAAAAAAGGCTATCTTTCTCCCAAATGTATATTTTTGTCATCTTTGTCTAGTATGAGGCAATTGTATTAATGTGGGTTTGTCTTCTAACTCTTTCATTTGTTTTTATGCCTGTTTTAGTACAAGTACCATGCTTTTTTTTTTTTTTTTTTAATTTGAGGTCTGATATTGTGATGCTTCCTACATCACTTTCTTGCTAAAGATTGCTTTGGCTACTCTGGGTCTCTTATTTTTCCAAATGACAGCACAATTCATAGTAGCCCAGGCATGGAACCAACCTAGATGCCCTTCAACAGATACATGGATGAAACAAATGTGGTTTATATACACTATGGAGAATTACTCAGTCATAAAAAAGAATGACATTATGGTATTTGCCAATAAATATATGGATGAAACTGGAGAGTGTCATGCTAAATGAAATAAACCAGTCCCAAAACATCAAAGGTCAAATGTTTTCTCTGATGTGGAAGCTAATTCAAAATAAGCAGGAGTGATAAAAAAGAAAGAGAGAGAAAGGGAAATAAAGGGAGAGGGAATTTCATCAAAATAGAGGACATATCAGTAAAGGCAATGAAGGTGAATGAGAGAAAGAAGGGACAGCAAAAGGGAAAAAACTGTGGAATGAATCTGACCAACTTTGACATGAGCATACACAGATGTGGCCCTGTGGGTCTCAGCATCAGGTGTATCCATGGACACCAATGAAAAAAAGAAAACAAAACAAAACAAAATGAAGTATAAATGGATTGAAGACAGATGGCTGGAGTGGAGGGAGGCGAGTGGGTAGCACGGGGCAAGTGCTGGGGACTGATTTGAAGCAGGCTGTGTTTCATGCTTCTGTGATTATTTCAGGGTGTATCATTGTGTTTTATATAACTAAAAAAAATAAAATGAATATATCTGTATATGCGTATGTAGAACTCAGTGTTCCAATTACCTGTTATTCAAATGTATGTAAAAACTGGGAATCATAAAACAACTATGTTTGAATATTAATTAGGTATAATTAAAATTTCAAGCTATTGAAACAATGGAAAGAATATTTTCCTTATAGTGTAAAAGACATGCTAATTCCATATTTTTTTTTAAAAAAATTCCTGTTAAAAATGGTCATTGCTATCATTTAACTACCTGCATGGGGTGAAACCAACAAATTAAAGAGCCCAGAGGCCTACCCTCTCTAAAGTTGACTAGATTAGAGATAAATTCGTTTAATTTTCTCAGTCAAGGGCTCATCACAGTGCTCTCTCTGCACTTCAGATGAACACATCATAAAAACTGACAAGTCTTGCCTTTGCTTGGCACAGTCTGGAGCCCCTTGCTATTCATGTTCTGCATCTGATTCTGACATGGTCATCAGCAGCTCGGGGCTTAGTTCCTGCTCAGCCTGGAAGGAGCCATGGAGGTCAATGGCAGAGGGAGTTGGCTTTGTTGTGCTGGGTGTGCAGACCAAGGAGGCCAAGGCAGGATGGTGCAGGACCATACCGTGGACCATGCAGACTGCATTTCCATGGGACATGCCCCAGCCAATGGGTAGTGTGAGTTTTCTGGGCTGGACTTCTCCTGCCTTCAGATTTTTCCTGTGTTGCAAAGCAAATGTCCTTTCCCCAAGGTTAAAAAAGTTTTGCTGATAGTTGTGATGATTTTCTTTCATGTTCTGCAGTAGTCTTTTCATGAGCTTGCTTTCTAACTCCGTCTTGTTGTTCTAGCTCCATCTAGTTGTTCGTGGGTTTGTTTTGACAGTTACCACTTGAGAGACGCCAGGATGTTTGAAGCAGTCTTGGGGCTAAGCAGATGTGTTTCATCAACCTAGCCCCTTAAGTGACTGATGCTCGTGACTCTCTGAGTCTCTTTCTTACTCACAATTTCTTATCTTCAAGTTCATATATGACTTCACCTATGGACTTACAGGGTTCCTGAAACTATATAGATTGTGTGTGTATCATAGCATTATATATATTTTTGTTCCCAAAGTATCCCTAGGCTTTCACAAAGTTTTCTAAGTGATTTATAGCTTCTCCCCATCCCCCAAACACTTAAGACCATCTGTGATTATGTTATTAGATGAAGATTCTAGTGGTACACAATTCCCAGGGTGGTTATGGTGATAAATTAGAATGGACAAAGTCACAGGAAGAACATCTGGTGCATGTACATGTTAGTTTCAATGAGGGGTCAAAATTATTCTGAAAACAAGAGATACAGTGTATGCAATTAAGATGAACTCTGAATGGATGTACTGCCAATCACATAGTAACTGGCAGCATCCTGCGTCACTTGAAACAACCAAAATTAACAACAAAACCGAGCAAAATTGAACAATGCTGGAGAAAAATGTGACCCTACTAAATTATATTTATGCTATTTGATGCAGCAAAGGAATTTCCAAAACCAATATTCATACATACCATTTTGTATATACATAATATTTTTTTTTACCTTCTACAATGACTTTAGAACCAAACTACCACAAAAAGATGTCTGCTGCACTTTTCTGCACACAGAACTATTCTAGAAACATCTCATAGAATTAACATTCCTCAAAACACACTTTGGAAAACTGATTTTGTTGTATAAAGTCAACACTCAAATTGAATGTTCATTATCAATTTTGAGTGATACCATGCTGAAATTATAATACAATTGAATTTCATATAATTCCATTTTAATTAAAAAAGTTGAAGCTGTAAACTGTAAGGATGTATTTACTAGGATTACAAAATATTATCTCAAATTAGAAGATTCATTACACTCAAAGGAAAGTCATAGCACAGATTCAAGAGAGAAGATAAAATTGTCAAAAGATATGATGTACATTCAAGACATTCCTATAACAAGAAGGTTAATTCTAATACCAGGTATAAAAATGCTTTTTTTAATTCAATCAATGAAATTAAGTAAATAATAGTGTGATAGTAGGAGCAAATGTGACTCCATTTTGTTTTATGACTTCATCCTGTAAAACAACCATGCCAAGTAGAAGAGTCATGACTGAGGCAAGATGTTCTTTTCCTTTTGCTATAGAAACCTTTAAGAACATGGAACTACCTAATGGGGTATTGTTTCTGTAACTAGGGTAATGGGGCTCTGTTTCTGTAACTGGGGTGACTTGGCTAACTGTGATTGGTTAGGCTTCCCTCCTCTTGATTGCACTGTCCCACTTCTGTAACCTGGCTTGCTTGCATTGGCTGGACCCCCTGAACATCCCTTTTGTGGTTTTCAGGCTTATAAGGAGTGCCCTTGCAATTTTTCTGGGCTGATCAGGGGAACAGCTTTATGTTCTGGTCAGCCGCCTCCGGTGTGCTTCAATAAAGGCTTGATTCGATTATATGTGAGTGGTCTGGAAGTCAGTTTATGAAACCCCGGGATGAAGCTTTAACTATAACATTAATACCCATAAGAGTTCACTTTATTTTTTTCCATAGCCATAATCTAAATTTTCAATTCAATTTTCTCTCCTACAATGCCTATTCCTAAATGCTATTATAACGCTCTTTCTAAATCACAGGTCTTCTCATATTGTCCTCATAATCAAACACTTGCAGTGGCTTCCCATTGTACAGTTAAGTCTGACCCCTTCAAAATACCATTTAATATAATCCATAGCCAGACATCAACCAATATCCAAATTGGTATCCCTCAGCTCACTTTGACACACTCTGATTTCCAACAAAAATTTCTGAGATTCTAACATGATTTAGGCACAATGGTAAGTTTTAAAATATTCTTTTTCAAGCCAGGTATAGTGGAGCACGTCCATAATTCCTGGTATTCAGGAGGCTGAGGCAGTAAGTTTTAATATCTTAAAAAATCAAATAATTAGAAAATTATGCCAAAAAATAAAATCATGTCAAAAGTTTTATTCATAATTCAGATCAACAACATTTTCAGTCTATTCTGCTTCAGGATATTCCCAAAGTAATTTTGGACAAAATTGAAAATATCAAATTGCAAGAAAATTCTGGTTACTTTTCATTTTAAAATGAAATTTACCCTTTTACATTTGGAAAGTCCAGATGTAGCAAAAGTTTTCTTTTAAAAGGTCGGGGGAAAGTTGAGAGCAGCCTTTCCATGTTACATGCACAGGCCTTAGGCTAAGGGCCAGTAAATCTTCCCAAAGGGTCCAGGGCTTGGAATTGGCCAGTTAGGGTTTGTCCGCCGCCTTTTCTCTCTGGTTTCAGAGTGTCTGCTCCCACTCCAGGACCTCTCAGGCTTCTGTCCATTGTGGGGAGGTCTCGACGACCAGTAGCCCAAGGCGCTACCCACGGCAGCTGTCAGGGCGTCCTCTGCCCTCTCTGGGCTGGAAGGGGCTGACAGCCTCCGCTGCGCTCCCGCGCTGCCCTTCTCACCACCGTGCCTGTCCTCTGCGGTGGCCTCTCCTGAGAGGGACAGTCTGGGCTAGGAGACCCCGGCAGCGCAGGGTCCAGGCCCTGCAGGGCTCCACCAGACTCAGCCGCGGGGTCCTAGAGAGCTTGAGGCCGCCATGCTTTACAGTCTGGCCCAGCCATGTGCAGCCATAGGGGTGTTCCCGGGAGTGGCTGTGCTTTTCCCATCAGGATCACTGCGGGACCTCAAAACAGACACTTGAAATTCCCGTTACTTAATTTTAAATTTCTTATGTCAGATTCAGATTGTGGCCTCAATGCCTTTCCAGATTAAAAAAAAAAAAAAAAAAAAAAAAAAAAGTACAGTACGTAGTCTTCTGGCGCTGGGTGCAGAGCGCTTTCCCAGTATGCACAAGGCCCCTGGTTCCATTCCCAGCACCAAACAAGCCAAAGTTCTTGGGTGCCTAGTAGGTCATTTTACATTATTTCACAGTGCAACCTGGAATGTTATTTATGTTTTTCATATTGACAGTCAAACCTAGTTTAACCAGTAACTCTAATATTCAACAGATTTTCTTTTTCCTGTGATCTGTTTAATTAGTGGGCTCTGAGTTCAAGTCTCCAACTGAAAGTGTGTTTTATTCAAATTCCATCCGAAACCTTCTGCACATGTTGAAGGATGAGCTGGATTAGCAGGAAACGTTGATCCAACATAGACGGTCTGTTCATGACGCATAAACTGCCCAGAGTTACTTCCATAGAAAATCCTCTTTCACAGCTGGGCTGGCTGTCCTTCGCCACCAGGAAGGATCTAATGAAAATGGTGCGGCCACCCTACTTATACTTGGCGCTCATCGCCATAGCCATCCACAGCGCAACGGAGGACAACCTCACGTTCGCCACATCTTCCAGTTCCTGGCCATTAGCTTCCCTTTGTACCAGTGCAGCAAGGCTGGCTGGCAGAACTCCATTCGCCACAACTTGTAGCTCAACGAATGCTTCCAGAAGGTGCCCCGCGACGAGGACGACCCAGGGAAAGGTAATTACTGGACTCTGGATCCAAACTGCAACATGATGTTTGACAATAGAAACTTCCGTCGGAAGCGAAAGAAGTGTTCTGAGGCCAGCGGCAGCTCTGTGTTAACTGCAGGGACTTCCAAGTCAGAACACCAGTCTTCGGCATTGCGGACCTGAGTGGGTGGCACACCGGAGGGATACACACCTCCTCAGTGCTGTGGCCAGTCGCCCAAGACTGAGGGCGCCAAGAATCCCGTGTCCTCTCAGGGGGCCCGGTGCTGGCCTCTGGCTCCTGCCTCAGCATCTTCTTCAGCAGCCTTGGCACCTTTAGCGTCTGCAGCAGCGGGAACATCAAACGCGTAGCCCCAGCAACTGCTACCTGGGGGGTCCAAGGAGCTCAGCTGCCCTCAAGTAGTGCCTTCCCCCACCACCTCCACCTCTGAGGCCTCCGCAGATACCTTAGCTGAGCACCAGTAATGGCAGCAGTCAGTGATCTTCCTACTACAGCCTCTTCTCTACCAGCACCCATGGGCGCCAGAGCAGCCCCTTCAGTAGACCCCTGTACAACTTCCGCATGGTCAACATCTATCCCTGGGAGGCCTCTGAGGTGTAGGGCCGTGCTTCTCAGGTTTTCATAGCACATCTGAGGTCGCTGCAGTGCGGATTCCCAGTGCTGGGTCTGGTGTGGGGCTGAGATTCTGTGTTTCTCTGTTACTACAGTGGAGGAACCAGGTGGAACAGGGAACTCCTAGAACCCAGCAAGCTTTTACAGGTTTCCTGGAGATAAACCTCTGGGGAGAAATCCATCTGCATTCTGACCCAGGTAGCCTGTGAGCCCTGTGAGGGCAGGGACTGGGTCTGTCCAGCTTGTGGCTGTATGCCAGGTGGTGGGCTCAGAGGTACTTAGGCAGTTGGAACAAGCCCCGAAGTCGCTAGGTGGGAAACGAAGCATCTGGCACTTGGAGCAGGTGGTTGGACCCACCAGCCAAAGGCTTGCAGAGCAGCTGTTTGGCTGTCTCCTGTCTAGCAGCTTTCTGATTGTTCTAGAAAAGACAGGTAGTTAGCTCTTTATTATGAGACCTTCAACTTTATGTCTTTGACCCCCAGTTATGGTTTGTATCAGAGTGCCCACTGGGAGCACTACAAATCCTTGAGGTGTACCCAGCTCACAGGTCAACTCTGGTACTTGTGAAGTACTAATTGCAATAAAACCGTGCAGTCAGGCAGCCTGGGCACCAATCTTTAGCCCACAGAATCCTCACCTTGCAGGAGTGGCAGGGGAGAGCCCTGTCCCATGCTTTCTTTCCATGCAATGGATATGGAATTCTGAGATGAGAAGTGACTTGCCCAAGGTCCCAGAGAGGAAATGGTGGAGCTGGGCCCTGGCTCCAGGGCTGGTGCTAGTAACCCGTATCCTAGCTGCTAAAACAAACTGCATCATCGGCAGACATGAGTAAGTAGGCATAGCAGGAGCTGGATCTCGCTCTACCAAAGACTCTGGTTGAAATAGCAATCCCTGGTGATATTCCCCCGAGCAGGAAAGGGTGACACCCACCAGCTCTGCCTCACTCCTGGTGCCTAAGTTCAAGGCCTGCGGTGACTGCTTAATCAGTTGATGACATCCTGTCCCTCTTAGCTCCTGTCCTGGTTATTTCATTTTTTAACAAAGTATTGTTAGAATTTTATTAAAAATAGTTTTAAAATGGAATTTCATAGTTTTTAATATGGTTTGTATCAGTGTGCTGCCATTTGTGGTCAAAAAATTTAAAAATAATAAATGCTTTTATTATCTTAGCACTCCCTTTCACTTATTGGAGGCATTTTCCCCAAATAACTCTCATGGTCACCCTCCCAGTGTCCAGCAGAGACCTGGTACATTACATGGCAAACACTGGGCCATTATTTGTTGAATTGCAAGTAATTTAAAAAGTGTTAATTAAAAATGAATGGTTAGGGGCTGGGGTTGTGGTTCAGCGGTAGAGCACTTACCTAGCATGTGTGAGGCCCTGGGTTGGATCCTCTGCACCACATAAAAATAAATAAATAAATAGATAAATATTTTTAAAAAAGTGGTTGTTGGATTTATTTATGAGCATTCCACTCAGATGGAGATAGCATCCAATGAGTTACCTTTGTGTCATGTTTTTAGACTTTGATTTGAGCATTTTTAGACTGGGTCTAGAAAAATAGAAAGAGGATCACATGCATATTATAAAAAAATACCCCAACCAAACAAACAAAAAGCCTTTTCCCTGTGTAATAGGGAAAAGCAGAATATTATCTTTAAAATAAAATATTTTAAAAATCTTTATTTTGAAATAGGATGTGGAAAAAAAATCATTATGATTATGTCAACATTACTTTTTAACCATTATACAGAAAGACAACCAAAAAGAGTAGCTACTCTCCTACTGTGTGTACAGAAAACTGTTTCTAAGGATATTTTGAATGTGAGCAAGCATATGAACTTTTATAAATATTGTTTCTAGCACAACTCTATATTTATAAATTTTTAATGTGAACCAGAGAAGCAAAGAAAAAAAAATTCTCAGGAAAGTAAACTGCATGCTGAGAAGGATCACATGAAATAAACTCTAAGTGGGATTAAAAAAAAAAAAAGAAAGAAAACCCTCTGTCATGTTGTGCAATACCAATGATCAGGTCTTCTCAATTTATAAAATACATGAAAATATATTAAGAATGTAATATATATATATATACATATGCATATAAAATGTAATATATGTATACATTCTTATATATAAGAATATAATATATGTGTATTACATTCTTAATATAATTTCATGTATATAGTATATATTGTATATTTTTATGAAAATATATAAAATGTTATTTTATTTTTGCAGTATTGGAGATTCAACCCAGGGCCTTGTGCATGAAAGGCTCCACCACTAAACTACATTCTTAACCCATTTTAAAATTTTAAGAAGGGTCTCCTAAATTATCCAGGCTGGCCTTGAACTTGTGATGCTTCTGCCTTAGCCTCTCCAGTAGCTGGTATTACAGGTGTACACCACTGTAACTAGCTCAATTATATATTTTTTGATAGTTTAATCTATTTTATGGAAAAGAGAAATAGACTTCTTGAGATCAATGTAAATGTAATTGAAATCATGAAAGAAAACTCTCTTGCCCAGCAAAATGAAATATGGCTTGGGATCTTTGAGCCATGGAAGCCTCTCCTTACCTCCTTCCTACCCTAACACACACCCAGAGTCACTACATAGCTGGGTAGGGAAGACTCAAAACTTTTCTCCAGATTTTTTAAAAATTTGGAATTCAAAAAAGTATTTTGAATTTCTTTTCAATTTTTTCATAGTAAAATACAAAACATAAAATTTACCATCTTAACAGTTTAAATGTATAGATCAGTGTCATTAAATACATCCATAATATTGTGCAGCAATCACAACCATCCCATTCATGATTTCCCCACATGATTTACTGAAGAGGTTATTCTTTCCTATGGTGTGTATTATCAGGACCCTGTCAAAGATGACTTGACCATATTTGCATTGCTTTCTTTTGGGGCTTTCTACTCTGTTACATTGTTCTATTTGTATATATTTATGCCAGTGCCATACTTTTGTTATAATTATTGCTCACTTTGTAATATACAGTTGACCCTTTGTATCTTTGAGTTCTGCATCTGCATTTTCAACCTCTCTCAAATTGAAAGTGTTAAAAATTTTGAATCTTTTTGGGACTGGCTTATTTCACTTAGCGTGACATTCTCCAGTTCCATACATTTATCAGCAAATGCCATAATTTTGTTCTTATTTATGGCTGAGTAGTATTATTCCATTATGTGTATGTGTGTATCTCTCTCTCTCTCATATACATATATATATATATCACATTATCTTTATTCATTCATCTGTTGTAGGGTACCTAGGTTGGTTCCACAGCTTGGCTGTTATGAATTGAGCTGCTATAAACATTGAAAACCAAAAGCATAATATTCTCTTTGATATGTGGATTCTAACTTACAACAAGAGAGGGGAAGATTAGAAGTTCATCAGACTAGAGAAAGCGGACTGAAGGGAAGGGAGGAGGGCTGGTAATGGGAAAGATAGTTGAATGAATGGGACACAACTTTCCTATCCTCATATCCTCATATATGAATAATACACAACCAATGTAACTCCACAGCAATTACAACCACAATAACTAGAACAAGTTATAGTTATTTTATGTATGTATAATATTTCAAAATATATTCTACTGTCATGTAAAAAATAATAAAAAATGGTAAAAAAAGCTAACCTCTCCTAAAAAACCCATTTGTCACTAAATGATATAAACAATTTTATTCCTAATTAGCATAAAGTAGGCTAGTATATGCAATACCTTAGAAAAGATGCCTACTTGATATTCATTTTTGACAAATGAAATCAATCCAAAATATTTCAAGTTAAAAAATTTTAAAAATAAAATTAAAAAATTGTTTTTATTTATGCTAAAAATTACATCTTTACAAGATATACACAGACTTTTTTCTTGTCATTATTCTCTAAACAACATAACAATTATTTACATAGCATTTACATTGTATTGAGTATTGTTAGTAATCTGGATATGATTCATATATATAGGAGGATGTGCATAAGCTGCATGCAAATACTATGCCTGTAAGGGGCAGGAGCATCCCATGGATCGTGGTATCCATGAGAGGTCCAGGAGCCAGTCTCCTATGGATACCAAGGGATGATTGTAGTTTGAAATCAGGAAGTTGATGCCTCCACCTCTGTTCTCTCTTCTTAAGATTGCTTTATTTATTTGTGGTCCCATATAGATTTCAAGATTTTCTATTTCTGTTAAAAATCCTGTTGGAATTTTGATTGGGATTGCATTCAATCCCAATATGGCCATTATGATGATATTAATTTTTTGTAAGTTGTCAACATGAGATATCTTTCCATTTATTTATGTCTTCTTCAACTTATTTAGTCAACATCTTGAAGTTTTCAGTATACATACCTTTCATCTCATTGGTCAAATTTTTTTCCAGGTCTACAAATTAGTATGGCCTTCTCTAGGTCCCTGGGAGAGCTCCTGCTGGTTCCCTGAATGGGTCCCTGCCCTGGCAGACTGGCTCCAGACTTCAGCAGAGAGGAGATAGAACTGAGTTACAGTGGTTACAGCATTGCTTCAGCTGTGATGAAGGCCTGTTTCTGAGAGCACAGGTGGGCATACTACTTGCTGGTCTCCTGGGCAGGCAAGGGCTACCTCTGGACTACAGCTGAGCAAGTCTGGAACTGGGACATGGTGGTCTAGTCTGACCACAGTTGGCTGGCCTGCCTCCAGGAGTATGGATATGTATGTGTCCCTGTCAATCCCTGGTGAGCAAAACAACTTGTTCCTGGTCTGTGGCTAGGGTGGGGGTTGGAGCCAACTTGTAGGGATGGAGCTATTTGAGGCCCTGTTAAGGGACAGAGCTGCCTACTGTCTGCCTCTGTGGACACAGACATGACTTCCAGTGGGTCCCTTGTTGGTCAGGGTTGCTCTCAGACTGCAGCTAAGGCAGACAGGGGTTGGGGCTAAGTTACAGGACTGCTTCAGGATACGCAGTTGAAACTGAGGTTGGCAGGCTAGTCACTCAAGAGTGGGCATGACCCCTCCTAGAACCCATGGCAATGGTGCTGGTAGTAGAACTGAGGACAAGAGAGCCTGTTGTTCAATGTGCAGGGATTCAGGCTGTTACTGGGTCCATAGCCAGAACAACATTTGGCAGGCCTGCCACTTGGATGTGAACCTGTCCTTTCTAAATGGTGTCCCTCTGTCTTGGATTCCATAACCTACAACATGCAGTTCCATAGGGCACATTCATTTGTAAATGGCTGCCAAATTCTAGCTGCTATGGGTGGGACATGAATAGGTCACTTGTTGTCCACCATCTTGCTGATATTACTCTTCTTTTATTCCAGAACTGGGGATTTAACTCTGGTGCTCTATGACTGAGCTACAATCTCATCCAATTTTACTTTTTAAAAAATATTTATTTATTTTTTTTAGCTGTAGTTGGACACAATACCTTTGTTTTTCTTTATTTTTATGTGATGCTGAGGATCGACCCTAGGGCCTTGCACACACTAGGCAAGTGCTCTACCACTGAGCCACAACCCCAGCTCTCAATTTTACTTTTTATTTTGAAATTAGGGTATCTTGAAGTTGACCAGGTTGGCCTCAGACTTGCAATCCTGCTGTGACAGTTTCCTGAGTAGCTGGGATTATAGGCTTGTGCCACTGTGTCTGTCTTCATATTACTCTTCTTGAAGTACTACTTATTAGTGGAAAAATTTCATTTAGCTTTTATTAATATATGAATGGCTAAATTAAATGGTTAAATTATATTTTGCATGTATTTCTCTGATGAAGATGGAGATAAAATTTCCTATACATTTTATTTTTTAATTTGTGTATAGTTTTAAAAACATCGTAATTGAACAAACTTAAACTTATTCTTCCAATCAACACTTCTCTCTCTCTCTCTCTCTCTCTCTCTCACACACACACACACACACACACACACACACACACACACACACATCTGCTGTGAGGCTTTGAGTGCACTCACCTGAAAATGATCTGTAGGTTCAATATTTTTGGTTTGTTAGAGATGCTATTTAAAAAATACCACAAACTGGGTGGCTTAAACAGCAGAAAATGATTTTCTTATCATTCTGGAAGCTGAAAGCACAAGATCAGGCATTGATAGCTTTCATTTCTAAGGTCTCTCTCATAGGTTCACAGAAGGCCACCTTTCTTACTCTGCACTCACATAGCTTTTTCTCTCTGTGGGTCTCCCTGGTGTGTCTGTCAAAATTTCCTCTTTTTGTAAGGACATCAGTCAGATGGGTTAGGACTCTCCCTAACATCCTCATTCTAACTTATCCTCCTCTTTAAAAGTGTTCAAATATAGTCCCTGTCTGAAGTACTGGGGGCCAGAACTTTATAACATTTAAGGGCACATAATTTGAATATTGCAAATATATATTTTCTAGTATATATTTGGCATTTATTCTTCTTAGTGTTCTGAGTTTCCTGGACCTGTAGTCTGGTGTCTGACATTAATTTAGGGAAATTTTTAGTCATTTTGCTTTAACTTATCATTATTATTATTTTTATTTCTGGTGTTACTAGTGATTGAACCCAGGGCACTCTACCGCTGAATTACATCCACAGTCCTTTTATTAGTTTATTTTTCATTTTAAGATAGTATCTCCCTCAGTTGTCCAGGCTGTCCTATGATGCTTCTGCCTCATTTTCCTGAGTAGCAGGGATCATGAGTGTGTGCCACCACCCCAAGCAATTTTTATTATCAGGCTTTTTTCCCTTTTTCAGTTTTGAAATTTTCTGCTGATATATTCTCAAGCTTTCTGGTCTTTCCCTTCATCAAGTGTGGTCTACTGTCAATCCAATGAAAGGCAGTTCTTAATTCTGATAGAGTATTTTGACATCTGGTGTATCTTTTTGCTTTTTCTTTGACTACTCATATCACTGTTTATATTATTTGTCTGTTCTTGCATGTTGTCTACTTTTTTTCTTTAGTGTCTTTAGCACATATATCACAGTTATCTGAAATTCCTAGTTTGATATTTCTAACATCCCTGCCTATCTTGGTGTGGCTCTGATACTTGTTCTGTCTCTTCAATCTCTGCTTTTAGTATTCATCATAAAGATGGTTGTGACTTATAGGGTAAGGAAATAAGGCAGAGATACAGTCAGTGATGTGGTTGTAAGAGGTAGGTGAGGGGAGGGGCGGTACACTGCTGGGATGAAGTCTCAGGCTTTTAGTGAACCTCTGTCACTGGGTTTGTTTTTGTAAGAGCTTCCCAGGTTTGTCCTCCTCTCAAGTCGGATTGGAAGGATCAGATGGGCTGGAGTTGGGCATTTCATTTTCTTGGATAGTTGTTTACTTGAATAAAACCAGTTTTTAAATTCATGCATGCTGAGGTAGAACATTTACAAAATCAGACATATTAGTTTGCCTCAAATGAAATGACTCGTTTTGGGCCATTTTGCAAACAGAAGGCTCTGCTCATTGATGCTAAGGCTGGTGCTTCTGCTTTTGATTCTGTTCAGAAGGAGGCTCTAGAGTTCCCAAATTGGCATCCTCTAATGATGTATTTCTGAGAGGATCAAAGGTGGAGAAGACTTTTGTAGAGTTTGGATTCTGAGAAGAATAGAGAGAAGTGGGGAGGCTAGAAAGAGCACTGAGACTATACTTAAAATGCAAGCAGATTCTGCAGTAAAAATAGGCAACTTCCCCCATCTCCCCCATCAAATCCTTGAAATGAACACAGCTATGTTGAGTATTACGAAAAATTAATAAATAATATAATTAATATTTACTGAATATTATCTCTGGGTGGGGGCCATCTCATCTCCAATACCAACCCTACTCTTCAAGAGAGTAATTATTGCTTCATTTATTCAGCTCTGGGAAGTTGAGGCCAAGAAATAGAAAATGAGCTGGCCAAAGATAACAGCTTCCCAGCTCTGAGCTGGGATGTCCACAAGAAAGCCTTTGCAAGGCAGAATGGCCTGTGGTGCTTGTTGAAAACTCAGGTCCCTGGCCCCCATGCTTCTCATGTCTGATTCAGTAGTTCCCAGATGGGACCCAGTAACGCTTATTTTTAACAAGTTTTTGTGTGATTCTAATGGGCAGCCTGAACATAGCACCTCTCAAGGCAACAGAAATTCTTCAAGCAAGCCAATGTTCCGGGTTGGACAGGCCCACTTTATAAGTGTGAGCAGATAGACATGTAGGAGTTTTGCTTGAGAAGCTTAGAGAAATTGAAGGAAGCAGTCCTGCAGCTCATTCCCCTGAGACTGTGATTAGTGGCTGACATTTTTTAAAGGAACTAGAAAGTAGTGTAGGAATGGGAGCAGGGTTTAGGGCATGAGAAATGCAGGTTCATGGGGTACAGGGGGTTGCTCCCAGGGAAAGGGATACTTGGTTACCAATATTGCCCTAGTTGGGACTCAGATGTATAAGAAAAAAAAAATTGGACAGAATGGATCTATTTTTCTGTGGACATTTCCCTGACTCCTCACACTGAGACAAGATAGCCTTTCAAATTAACTCTGCCTTTTTGGCCTAAACCCAACTGAGAATGTACATTTCATTTTGTTTGCAAGGAGATATGAAAACTGCTAAACTTAGAAGTCAAAGATGGGAATATTTGTTGATCTGGGTAAACAGAGCTAGACAAAAGAGGTAGACTCAGGATTCAGAGGTGGCCTTGGGTGGTATATGAGTTAGCTTTCCATCACTGGGACAAAGTACCTGAGAAAAGTTACTTAAAGGGAGAAAAAATTTATTTTGATTCATAATTTTAAGAGGTTAAAGTCTGTGGTTACTTGGCCCTATTGCTTTGGACCTCTGACAAGTTAGAGCAACATGGCAGGGAGCATGTGATGGGTCAAAACTGTTTACTTCATGGTGGCCAGAAATCAGAGTAGGAGGGTTGAGAAAGGGGATCTGGGACAAAAGTCAAAATGTACCCTTCAAGGGCATTCCCCCAATGACATATATCCTCCAAATAGGGCGCACCTCCTGAAGTTTCCACCACCTCCCAATAGCCCACTAAGTTACAAATCCATCATGAATCTTCATAATTCATTTATGACATCATAACCCTTATGATTGAGTCACCTGCCCAAGGCCCTAGATCTGATAATTGTTGCACTGAGGAACAAGTCTTCAACACATGGACTTTGGGGAGACATTTAAGATTGATACCAGAGCATTCAACCTCCAATCTCCAAAATCTGATGTCCACCTTATTTTGTGACAATGCAAATTGTATTCAGTCCATTTCCAAGAGTTCCTATGAATCAATAGTTCCAACATGGTTCAAACATCCAAGTTCAAAGTATTCTTTCAAACTCAAGGCAAACTCTCTGATGTGAACCACAGAGCAAGTTAAATACTCCCAAGATACAATGCACAGGCTAAATATCCCCATATCCACAGGAAGGACTAGGAAAGTGATAAGGAGGAACTAGTCCAAAGTAAGACCATAACCCCAGCAGGGCAAACATCAATTCCTGTAGCTCTATGTTTGGCATCTGGGTCACATGGTTGCATAATGTGAGCTCTAAAGGACTTCAGCAGCCCTAATCCCTATCACCTTGCAAGACAATCTTTTGGGCTGGTTATGCAGTCTACCTACAGCTTTTATTGGTTTTATGTTCCTGGCATTTCTAACATCCTCAGGTCTCTATTGCGGCTCACTCTTCACTCTTACAGCTTCTCTCATCACTCTTTTATTGGCTGTTCTTAAGGATTCTGACCATGGCATGCACTGCTTGGCCTCCAGGGCTTTCCTTTGCTATCTTGGTGAAAGCCTCCAGGACCCTGTCACTTGTGCTTTCTTCATGCCAATAAAATGAGCACCCTGCAGAAGATGCCAGGGCATGCCACTGGCAGGAGTAATAGCCAGGACCAGTTGGAAAGTGGCTGCAGCAGCTACTGAGTTGCCTGGACAGCTGGATCATGAGGAATGAATCCCAGGGAAACAATTCTCTACACATACCTACAAATCCCCAGAGTGCCCTGGGGATTTCTTCCTAAAACAAAATCTTTGAAATGGGTTTATACTTTTATACACTTGACTAGGATGGAGGAACATGGCCAGTTCCTGAGAGATGCTCAAAAGTTCTTTTCTATAGTTGCAATTAAAAATATTTGGTTTCTCTTTAATGGCACTAATCTCTTAAGCAACCACACCTTCCTTGGGCTCAATCTGAAACCTTCTACTTTCTCTTGCCAAACTGCAAGATTTAAAAGTCTTTCTGCTCTGTGAACCTGGCTAAAATCAGCTAGCACTACCCACATTACTACTGTGCCTGATCTTGTTATCTATTTGTTGTTTCAGATTACTAGTCCTGGGCATGAAAATCTAGCTAACATGTCTGATTACTGTACCTGATCTGGTTAGTATCTTTGGTTCCTGCTCATTGTATCTGCATATTGTTTCTATGTCTTGTAGCTGAGCTGTCTGGAAATTTTCTTCTCCAGATTATTCTGTGACATTGCAACTCAGCCTCACAGAGTTTCCCAACACACAGTTCCTTGCTGGAATGTAACATGAGTGAAAATGCTCTATTCCTATTCCTGAGTCCTTGTTTCCATTCAGAACCCCATCGGCACAGTCTTTACTCTTGCATCCCTACCAGCATTCTGTTCTTTGGAGCCACAACCAGTCACCTATTAAACTTCACTCACAGAGTTCTAAGATTTTTCTAGCTTGCTTCTCCAAACTTTTCTAAATTCTTCCTGCAACCCAGTTCCAAAGCTTTCTGACATACATGGTCAGATAAGGTTAGAGTAGTGATTTATTTCTTTGCCAATGGCTTAGGTTACTGAATCTGGTCACAGTATCAGGCAAATGTCTCTGTTTACTCTACCTGTCACTGTATATGGCTAATGTCTGTGGTTTTTCTATCTGATTCCAGTATCTCCTTAATGTCTCTAGTACTGTTCCTAGTCCCAATAGCTTGCTAATATCTCTGTTGACTGTACCTGGTTATGCCATCTGATTATTGTTTCTGTTTACTGTATATGGTCCCTGTAAGTGACTAATGTCTCTGGTATTAGCAAGACTAATGTTTTACAAATGTCTTTGTTTACTGTACCTGACCACAATAACTGACTAATGTCTCTAGTTACTCTAAGTGGCCATGGTACCAGGACAATGTCTCTGGTTACCATATCTGGGTATTGTCTCTGTTTTCTCTACCTAATCTTAGTACTTGGCTAATATCTCTTGTTCCTGGTCCTGGCTGTGCTCTCTGACTAATATCTCTGGTTACTCTACTTGTTCAAGTATCTAACTAATGCATCTGGTTACTCTACCTTGTCCCAGCATCTGTATAGTGTCTCATCTTATTTTCCTAGTATTATTTCCCAGTATCTAGGGATTATCTCTACCATACCTGATCAAGGTATCTAGCTAATGACTCTAGTCAGTGTACCTTGATACACAGAACCTGTGTTTTGTCTCTGATTACTTTAGTATCTGATTATTTCCTCTGGTTACTGTGCCTGATCTCGCAATCACAGTATCTGATTATTTCCTCTGGTTACTGTGTCTGATCTCGCAATCTATTTGTTGTTTCAGAATACTAGTCCTGGGCATGAAAATCTAGCTAACATGTCTGATTACTGTACCTGGTCTGGCTAGTGTCTTTGGTTCCTGCTCATTATATCTGCATATTGTCTCTGTGTCCTGTATCTGATCATAGTATCTAGGTATTGTCTCTGTGATTGTACCTAGGCACAGTATCTGGACAATGCCACAGTATCTGGGTGTTGTTAGTGTTTTCTTTACCTGGTCCCAGTGTCTCTGTAATGTCTCTGGTTACTTTTCATGGTCAGAGTATCTGGGTAGTGTCTCTTGTCACTGTGCTGAATAATGGTACCTTTGTACTGTTTCTGTTTATTGTCCATGGGTACTTTGACCGTATTGGTTTGGGCCTCTGGCACATTAGGACATTATGGCAGGGGGCATGTGCTGGAGCAAAGATGTTTACCTCATGGTAGCCAGGAAGCATAAACTAGGAGGAGTGAGAAAGGGAGCCTGGGATAAAATGGTAAAATGCACCCACTAGGGTATTTCTCCAATGACCTATGTCCTCCAACTATATTCCCAGATTCTGAGGTTTTCACCCTTCCAAATAGCCCATCAAGTTATGAATTCATTGTTAATCTCATAAGCCATCTATGAGGTCAGAGTTCTTATGATTCTGTCACCTGCCCAAGGCCACAAATGTGAGCATTGCTGCATTGGGGACCAAGTCTTCAATACATGGGCTTTGGGGGGGCATTGAAGATTCAAAACATATCTTGGCTATTGTAAGTTGAGCTACTTTAGATTTTGATGTGGCTGTGTCACTGTAGTATTCTGTTTTCAAGTCCTTTGTATATAGACTGAGGAGTGGGATAACTGGGTCATATGGTGGTTCCATTCCAAGTTTTCTAAGGTATCTCCATACTTCTTTCCATAGTGTTCGCACCAATTTGCAGTCTCACCAACAATGTATGAGAGTGCTTTCCTCCCCACATCCTTGCCAACATTTATTGTTACTTATATTCTTGATAATTGTCATTCTAACTAGAGTGAGATGGAATCTCATTGTGGTTTTAATTTGCATTTCTCTAATTACTGGAGATGTAACTCTGAATCATATACAACCACAGGAATGGCATCCTAGATGGAATAAGTTATACTCTATGTATGTATAATTTGCCAAAATACATTCTACTGTCATGTATAACTAAAAAGAACAAATAAAAAGGGATTCAAAACATAACATTCTGCCCATAGCTCCTGAAGTCTTGATGTCCACATGATAATACAAACTGTATTTGGTTATTCTCCAAGATTTCTGTAGTGAATAGTTTCAACATAGCTAAAACATCCAAGTTCAAAGTCTCCTCTGAAATTCAAGGCCAACTCTTTGATGTGAGCCACTGTAAAATTTAAAGCACAAGGTCTGGGGCTGTAGCTCAGTGGAAATGTGTTTGCCTAGCATGCATGAGGCATTCGGTTTGATCCTCAGCACCATATAACAATTAACAAATAAAAAAAGGCATTCTGTCCATCTATAACTACAAGAAAAAAAGAAAGTTAAAGCACAAGTAATATACTCCTCAGACACAAGGCACAGGGCAAAGATCCATTTCCCAAAGGAAAGATTAGGAAAATGGTAAGGAGGAATAGTCCAAAGCATGACCAGAACCAAGTGGGTCAAACATCAATTCCTGTAAGTCCAGTTGAGCATTCGTGTCACACAATGGCATGCTTTGAGCTCCAAAGAGCTTTTACAGTGTCCCATCGCAATTACCTTGCAACACCACTATCCTGGGCTGTCTCTGCTCATTGCCTTGAGCTTTCCTTGGCACACATTCCACATTCCTGGCATCTCTAACTTCCTCAGATCTCCACAGCTGCTCACCCTTCATTTCACAGCTTCTCAGATCGCCCACTTGTAGGTTGTACGCAAGGGTTCTCACTATGTCATGCACTGAGTCTCCTCTTTGGCTTTCCTTTGACATCTTTGGTGGAAATTTGTGGGATTCTATAACTTTTGCTTTGCATATACCTATAAAAAAAAGCACCATTGAGAGGACATCATGGTCTGCCACCATGGAAGCAATACCCACCCACAACTTGAATGTGCCAACAGCTGCCTCAAGTGTCTAGATACCTGGAGAATGGGAAGAAAATTCTGGGGCAACAATTCTCTACAGAGCCCTGTGCCAACAGGGTACCCTGGGGCACTTTCCTGGAACTGTCTTTCAAATGAGCTTATACTTTTATGTTTGAGTGGGATAGAGGGTATGGCTAGTTATTGAGAGGTCCTCAAAGGAGCTTTCCTATTGTCCCAGTGCAAAGTATAAGCTATCAGGGGACCTTTAAGATCCAAACCATAGCAGGAAGAATGCATTCTTTGCTAAGAATGTGGATTCATTGCAGGCATAGGATCAAATGGTTCTCAATTCAGATCCATTTCTTCCACTTACTCTAAAAGTTGTTGTGCAAACTGGATATGACACTAAACTCCACAAGCCTCACAGTTCATTATCTTTCAAGAGTCTTTATTGAGCAATTGCTGTGTTTATTTCTATGTCCTAACCCTCAAGGGCACACCAACCCATGAGATAAAGCGAATTCCTGCCTCATGACAAAATGGAAGCCAAGATTTTAGCCTCACAGCCAATGGACTATGTAAATGAGGCAGATCATGGGACAGCATGTGACATGTGTCAACATTCAATTAGCATTCATTTCCTCCTGCTATTCTTTGTTCTCCACCACCTTAGTTTCAGGAGACTCAGCTCTACAAATGTCGACAGAGGGTCTGAGGTAAACCATGGTATCTAGAACAGGATGTGCTAGTCCAGCTTGGAGAGTGCTCTGATGCATGCTTTCTACTCACTCAGGTTCAGACTGTGTCTGGGGCATTCTGGAGGGCCTTGTTTCTTTCCTGACACAGGAGGTAGAAACAGGAATCAGACTCAAGTCAAATTCAAGATGACCCAAACAACCATCTGACTAGATGCTTTAGAGATGCCCTCTGGTGATTCTTTAGACAATAGGTCAGGGATATTTGCTGGAGTAGGCAGCCTAATGATGTACTTGAGGAGGGGGTACTGCACTGAATTACTAGTTATATTGAATCAGCCTGTCTGAATATCTATGTGTATTGCAATCATCATCTTCAATAAATAACTAGGAGGCAGGTACCTCCGTGTATGTGTCAGTTTGATCTACTACCGTATACTGGGGAGTGAGGCCTCTGAACTCAGGGTGTGAAAGAAGGACTGAACAAGATGGCTCACCTTTTCTGAGCCTCAGTTTCCTCCCCTACAAAAGGGAAATAGAACTACCCAGGTTTCAATTTGACCTCGATCTGACCTGTACTTGGCTTCCCATGTGTTCCTGACCTTTTGTGGGTTCACACACTTAGGCCTTCTTGTACCTCCTCCCTCTAGGCCAATTTATGTCCACAACCTTTGTCCCAGATAAGCACTCTGTCTAGAGCGTGCTCATAGATCCATCCAGGGCTGGAGGTACCTTCACTGCTAGTTCATTTAGAGAGAAATTTGATTCTGTTTTCTTTTACTTATGCTGCTCCCTGTCTTTGGATGGGGGAGTTTCATGTATTTTTTTCACTTAAAACACATCCTAATAAGGGAGGAGTTCTTGTCTTTTCATTGTTTGCTTCCTGTAGTTCTTTTGTCCCTAAATTCCTATATGCTTATCTTCTTTCCTGCATAGCTGATTTTTAAATTCCCATCTGTCTCATTGTCATCATGTACATTAAGTATTTCTTTGTGGTTCCCATGGAGTTCCATTGACATGCGAAAGTGATCTTATCTATGCGGATCAAGAGAAGTGTGAGTTCCATGAGATTTTAAATGCTATAGTAAGCAGCTCCACCCTGTTCCCACTCAGTTATGAATGTCACAATGTTCCATGTGCATGCACCATGTGCTCAGTAACATAGAATAATAATTGGAGTTTTTTGTTCATTAGTCTCTTTAGTCATGTAGAAAACCAAAGTAACATTAGTTTTTATAGTGATCATCAATTTGCCTTTACCAGAGCACTTTCTGTCTTTATTAAGCTGTAAAATCCTATTGAATGTCTTTCAGTTCAACTCAAGGAAATCTCCACATGTCCAGTGGTGACCAAGTCCCTTAGCCCTTGTTTATTCAGTGTTCTAGTTCAATTTTATGTGTGTCCCTCCAAAGTTCCTGTTGAAAGATCAAGCCAAATGTAACAGTATTGGGAGACATGGGCCTGACGAGGTGGTCAGGCCATGAGGCTCAGACATTATGAGCAGATGTGTGCCTTTAGTAAAGAATCCTTGTGTAGCATGTATGAGGCTGTGAATTGGTCCCCAGCAAAACACACACATGCACACACACACACACACACACACACACACACACACACAAGCTTGTACAGATATGAGCACGCTTATTAAGCCAGGAATGGTGATGCACATCTGTAATACTGATACTGGTGATGAGAATCAGGGCCAAGTCTTGTTCCCCTGATATAAATATTGAACACCTGAGAAATGCTGAGACCGTGTAGAAGGCAAGTTTTATTTAAAGGATAAAATAGAGATAGACTTCTACAAAGAGAAGGGGACCCAGAGCTGGGTGTCTGAGGAAGTGGGGGTGTCCTGCCCTTTTTTACATTTTAAATTTTCTCTCTCATTCTCTCTCCTCCCTGCATCCTGCCTGTGTGACCCAAAATATGGAGTGATCCAAGGGTAAAAATTAAGCCACCCAGGGGTACAGACATGAAGGGAGAGGTTGGGGAAGCATTCATTAACACCTGTTTGTAGAAAGGAACAATTCTCTGAAAGCAGGTAACATTGGCAACAGGTTGAGGAGGAGGGGAAGGGATTCAGAGGTATTAGCATTTTATTCCCTTTAGTTTTGAACCAGCCCCCATAGTCCCAAACTGACTCAATTATTTGTTACCTACATGGACTACACTGTGCTCCCCAGACTCAGTCCCAGCTACTCTGGAGGCTAAGGCAATAGAATAAAATCTCAAGGCCAATCTGGTAACTTAGTGAGACCCAGTCTCAAAATGTATTAAAAAGAGCTGGGAGGGAGCTCAGGGGTTTTAGTGGTTAATTTTAATTGTCAATTTTATCAATAAAGAGATGTCAAAAATTAAGAGGCTTCTGGGTGTTTCTAGGATGATTGGCAAGTGGGGTAGTGAATTGAAGTGGATATACTCCTTTAGTGTGCGAAGCACAATCCAATAAATTGGAAGATAGGATGGAATAAAGGTTGGAAGAACAAGAAAGCAACAGCAGATGCAAACTCAATTCTTCTGGAATGGGTTCTTGATTGCTTCTGCAATTGCCTGAGGACCTCAGACCTCTTCTCTTCACTCTTACAAAGCAGACTAATGATTCTTCAGGGAGTTTCCAGAAACCTTCAGTCTTGAACTAGGATAGCATCATTGATCCCTCTTGTTCTGAGGCTTCAGCATTTTGGACTGTGTAGCTACTGGTTCCTCCATCTCTCCAGCCTGCAGACAGCCTTGTGGACTATCCAGCTTCTGGTTGGATAAGCCTATCTAATAAATACTCTTTTTATAATCATACCTCTTGTTGGTTCCGTTTCTTTAGAGCAACCTGACTAATACAATTCTCTATGAACTTGCCAGCATGTCTTAAGCCCTAGTACCATTAATAATTTAAAGGAAAAGGGGAAGGAACAAAGAAAGGGGTAGGCTTGAGGGAGTGGGTTAAGTCCTTCTGTCTCCTTTGCTACCTGAAGGCACAGCAACAAGGCCCCATGTCAGAGAAAGCGAGCCCTCTCCACATACCTCATCTCCTGGCACCTTGACTTTGGACTTGTCAGACTCCTTAGAACCCACCACTTTGAGAAATCAATTTCCATTATTAAAAATAACCCTGACTGGGGCTGGGGTTGTGGCTCAGTGGTAGAGTGCTTGCTAGCATGTATGAGGCACTGGGTTCAATTCTCAGCACCACATATAAATAAATAAAATAAAGGTCCACTGACAAGTATAAAAACATATATAAAGCACTTGTCAACACTTCTGTTTCTCTCTACTATGGGAAGGGCACTTTGCTTGACAATAGGATTATGGGCTGACAGGTTGTCCATCACTTTGAATGTTTCAACACACTACCTTCTGGTTTGTAGGGTTTTTGAGGAGAAATGTGATGAAGACCTTATGGTAAAAAAATGATGAAGGTGACATTCCTCTCACCCCGCTAGATGTGAATTACTTGGCCTATGGTGTCTTAGAGAACAGAGCATTATGTGACAGTGTCAGGATGTGAGATAAGTGCTACTGTCCTCTGGACACTGATCATTTTGATTTGGAAGAAAAAGGAATTGAATACTCTGAGTGTAGATAGGATACAGTCTTTAAAAGGCAATCGTGAATACAGACTTACAGACTTGGAACAAAACTTTCTACAAGTCTGGGTTGAGAGTGTAAATACTCCCAGTAGGAGAATACTCAAAGTCATCCCCAAGAGAGGAGAAATCTTATGACTAGATTCTGGGGGAGGCCATGGGAGTGTCAGGAGAGGAAAGAGGGAGAGAAGGAAGAAAGTGAGGGGAGGTGAAGGGAGAGAGGCAGTAGAGTGAGAAGTGGGAAATGAAGATAGAGAAAGCAGAAACATGAGGGAAAGTGGAAGTGAAGCCCTTCAGGAGAGGGAAAGAGCAGAGTATAAAGGGAGCCAATGGGTGGGTGGGGGTAAAGGAGGGAGATGATCAGGAAGAGGAGGAGGAGGACAAAGAAAGGGAGTAGTAGAGGGAAAAGGGGTTGCATAGAAATAAGGGGTTATATACATGGGAGGATAGAGGCAAGGGTGGGTAACAAATAGGATGGGGTGGCCCAGAGGTAATGGCTCAAAGACAGTCCCTGCAGGACTCACAGAGGGAACTCACAGGGGGAACAGCTGTCACAGGAGATCGTATGGGAAGGCTTGGAGACTCCTAATCCTTATGAATTATTGACTTGAAGAATTGGAGAGACAGCCCTTCTATTGTCTCCCTAAGGAGGGGAGGCTAGAAAGAGGTTGCTGGTGAATCTGGAGGTTTGGGATGAAACTGAATTCATTACTTCTGCTTGCAAGTTGGGTCTGCACAAGCTGCAGGCCTCTTATCTAGTAGGCTGGCTGCATGGTTTCACAGCTTGGGAACCATGTCACTCCCCTCTCAGAAGTACCCCTAACTGGCATTAAGGGAAAAGGGCAATGACTACTCTGGCTACTCAAGGCTGTAAAGTAGCATTGACAGGGGAACAGTAAACAGGGTCTTCCTACTATTCAAAGTTTCCTTTAACTCCTGTGATCCTTTGGGCTGGTTGGATTAGTTGCTCTTACCAATGCATGATCCCAAATTTGTTTGCTTTTTGTGATTTCCATCTCAAAAGAAGAAACTCTATTTTTCTTTTCTATTTACCCTTAATTATGGAAACACTATAGACAGGGTTGCATGTAATGGAGAAACTCAATTATTATGCTAAGAGGGGGGACATTACCCAAGGGTCATGTGCTCCAGAAACGTTCTTAGTCTTTTCTGAAATATTTGCCATGATACTCATTCTTACTTGCCACTCAAACTGCTGTTTTATTTGTTGTAAATATTTGAACTTAAATTGCTCAAGGGTCTTTGTTTCAACTGTATTTGTTTTCTCTTTGATGGGTTTACAATTATCCAAAGGAAAATTGGCAGGAATTGGAATCCTAGGGAATGGGATCTTCCATTCTTGTGGGTCAGCACTCACCAGAGATAACATGATGTTTGGGTCCCAAAAGGTGCTCAAGGACTTAAAAATTCTCTGTAACCTTATATGGGTCCTATAGAAGCAATTGTGGTTCAGAGGGGTAAAAGAAAGCTGTGTCTACATGGTTTTTCAGTATGTATGAGAAGAGAGTGTAGAAAGATACAGAGAATGCTTGGTTCATGCTCAGGAGATTAGTGGGTCACCTCTTTCCCAAAGTCCTTGGGTCAGACTAACACCTTGTCTTAAGATCCAAGATACATTGGGTGAGGATACCCTCCATCATTGGGCCACGTCAATCTGAAAGTGAAAGCAAGAAGCAGACACTTGACTTGGTTTGTGTTCTATAGTGAGAATCTGAAGAAGAGCTTGACCAGGGATGAAGGGGATTGAGCAAACCTTCTCGAATAAGCCTGTCACCTGTGCCTTCAAATGGATGGCTGCTTTCTCTGCTTTTCATGGGTCAACAGGTGCCTGATATTTTTCATAGAGATGCTTCTAAAAACATGTAGAACTCTGGGAAAAAAGAGAAAATTTTCTTTGGTCCATTTCACTCACCCTTTCAAAAATGCCCAACGCTGGGCACCAAAAGATAAAAGTTTTGGAATTTTGAATTGAAACTGAATTCACTGTTTCTGCTGGCAGGTGGGTTTTGCACAAGCTGCAAGAGCTCTGTAGCCAAGAAGGGCTGCAGCTCTTAATGTAGGCCATGTTCTCCAGTATTGCAACAGACCCAAACAGCTCACTATCAATTTCTTTTTTCTGGATTCTTTCTGGTATCTTGTCCTGTGGATTTGAAGAATGAAATCCACAGACCAAGATGAGTGAGTTTAAGAGTAGGATTTATCTAAGAACAGGAACAGAACCCTTGCAGTGCAAGAGGGGACATGATAGCAGATTTTTTTCCTTCTGAGTGTGCTTATATAGCGGTTTAGATAGCACTTGGATCACTACTATTGGTCCACTTATGCTACTTACGATTTGGAAATGTACTAAACTGCTGGATGAAATTTATGCGACTTAGGGCTTGGAAACATACTAATGCTATTAGTCCATTGTTGAGTCACAAATTTCATTCAAGTCTTCTCCACTTTCATTTTTTCATGGCAGGGCAGAAAGTAGGAGGTTTGAGGTTGTGGGGTGGGGCTGCAGTGCGGTGCAGAGTGTGATTCCGCAGTGGACATGCCACTGTGTACAAGCCGTGTTTCTCTGTGGTGATGGGTTGTATTGCTCTGGCTTGGCACTGGCACACTATACTTCAGGCCTGCCACACCTTTATGGTAGGCCCAATGTGGCCATGGGCCATGCTTGCCCCAAACTCCAACCCACCTTCCACTCCACCATTCCACCCCTCTGCTATCGCTTCTTGGCAGAACCAGTAGGCTGGCTGTGCAGATGGGCAGCTGAGGAACCATGTCACTGGGAGTATGAAAACCAGGAGAGTCCTTGGGGTCTACAAAGCCTGCTAGGCTTCAGCAGAAAGCTTCAGTTTTTCAGGCAGCCAAACACCATTCAGCAGATGAAATTTAATGTCATAGGAGATGTCTTGGGTAGTACCTCTGCTTTCTTTGCTGTTCCTTGTTGATTGGGCACTTAAGCTGTTTTCTACTTGGGGCCAGTGTAAGTCATGCTGGAGTGAACATATAAGTCTTTGTCAACATCTCTGGCTATTATCCTGGCAATATGCCAGAGGCAGACTTACTGAGTAAATACTATGTACGTTTTTCAGTTTCTTCATATCTATTGTAAAATAATTCATAGTAGTGGTGTCATATAGAAATATTTATCCAAGAGCAGTGTAGAGGATTGATGGGCTCACAGCAACTGCACCATCTGGACTTTCATACTTGGTGTGAATCCTTGCTGGGTGCATAGGCAACAGGTATTCTTTTCTGCTCAAATCAGGTGCAATGTCCCTGGCATTGTGACTAGTGGGAAGCCAAAATGGAGACTCTTTCTTTGGGTTTCAATGTGGTTTTGCTGAACCATAGATGCATCACCCCCCAAACACACACACACACACACACACACACACACACACACACACACACACACAGTATTACCTTAGGATGAACATATGCTGGAGGTCACTGAGCTTGTACTTTTGTGGCCTTTGCATGCTGCTCTTAGTTCAATATATATAGTACCTTTTATCTAGAGCATCATTTCACAATAGATATGAAGAAACTAAAATGGATGTAGCTTCCTGGGACTCCTCCTGTGTCAACTGGGAACCTTGCTTTGTTCCTCCAAGTCTCTGACATGTCAGCTCCTCCTGCCTAAGAGACTCATTTCTGGGGCTGAATTTCTACTGGAGTTTTGCCAGTGCATCTCATGAACAGCACTCCCTGGGGTGTTATTTTCAGCTGGTCTCACCATGATAAACTTCTCAGTGGAATTCATCCTATGTATTCTCTCATGTAATGTGGCCTCTGGTGAGTGAGAGGGGATGTTAAAGGGGTGAGGTGCAGGTATCTTTTTTTCTCCCAGTAGCATCATCCTTTCCTCCCTGGGAGCACTGTGTTCTTCAGCTTTCCCTCACTGTGCCCATGACCTTAGGGAACCAATTCACAAGGGGTACAGGCTGATTTGGGCTTATGGTCTCATAGTGGCTTAGACCTGTGATTTTGGGCCTGTGATGGCACAGCCATTGTGGCAGAAGCATTTTTTTGGAGTAAACTGCTCACTTCATGGTGAATGTAGGAAAAGTAGAGACTGAAAAGGACCAAAGTCCCATATCCCCTTCAGGGCCATGCCCCCAGTGATATTCCTTCCTTCCACTAGGCCTAAATGTTACCCCTCCCAATAGCACCACAGACTGAGGATGCCTTGAACACCAGGGACTTGAGGTTTATTTCAGACTCAAATTGCAGCAAACACCCAACAACTGACTTGTATCTGGTAGGCGGCCATCCCAGACTACAGACATGAGGAAATAAACCCTGATGTTTCCCAACTAAGGAGAATTCCCTCTAGATTTTTCCAGCAAGGAACAGAATACATTCTCTCTTCTGTTTGCTTCAAAGCCCTCTAGGGACAGCATGTGCCAATTTTACTATCCCACTTAGACTGGAAAGTATGTATGGCAGAGCAGGGCCCACCTGCCTTCTGAATTCAGAAAAGCACCCCTCCTCCACCCATGCATCATCTGAAACAGGTGTAGACATTTTGTATTCCAATATTAAGTGCAGGTTGGTAGGTACACAACCTGTGAGCTCATGCACCTGTGTTCTCTGGTGGCATTACCCTAGGAAAACCAAGTCCAGTGGTGGGGACAGAGACTATGTGTCCCTCAAAGCCTGACATATTCTGACTCTTTACAGCAAAAGTGTTGGATCCCTGATCTAAAATTAGTGATGGTAACAGGAGCAATAAGTTGTCCAGTGTGGGGCTCCCATCTCTAGCCAGGCATCTCCAGGGGTTTCCTGGTGTCACCCCTTTTATTCTAATTCTTTGCCCCCAACCTTCTGAGAGAGGATGTAATACTCCAATTTACAGATTAGAAAATTGAGGCTCATTTTGCTTTTGTTTATTTGCCACATGGTTGAGCCAGGTTTGATCCCCAATGCTCAGATTTCAGTGGTTACTCTGATTGCTGCTCCCTGCATCTCTAGGCCTCTACTTCCACACTTGGGTTCCTTTATGTAGAAAAGGCTCCAGGCAACAACAAATCAGAAGTGCCCTGATGTGTCCTACTGAGGTCCTCACCTTTGGCTGCAGTTGTTATTGCTGCCTGACATTTCAGCAGACTGGGGTTTTGTGGCTGAGGCATTCCTGTCACCTTGCCCATTGGATGTCTCCTCAGAACCTATCTCTTCTATGTATTTTACCCTCAGAACTGTAGTAAAGAGCCCTGATCACCTGCTGGGCAGTATCCAGCAACAGGAAGGGGTGGGCTCATCTAATGAGGTTGACACCTGGAGGAACAGTATTTATGCCCTTGAAGGCATCTTCCTATAATTCTAACAACTGGGTCCCAGAGAGAAAAGAAAGCTCAGAAAATGAGGGCTGGGGAGGGACTCAACTATTAGATGTGTCATTTAATAAAGGAAGGCACCTTTAAGGCCAGAGTTAGCCAAACATGAGCTTGGGCATCCCTGAATTCCAGGAGGCCATTGTTTGGGTCTGGTGGTCACTTACCCAACTACTGGCCAGGCCTGGACTGTAAGGCCCTTGCCCACAGAAGCCCTGATCATGTGTTCACACTATGGCATGTAGTCCTGGTGGACATAGGGTGCTACACTTGATCTATTAGGGGGAAGAGGAGGTTCCAATGTCATGACTAGGGGTGTGTGTGTGGGTTCACATGCTTTCCCCGCTGTCTAGGTAAGCATCACCCTGGGAGGAGACCCTCTCTAATCCTACTCAGGTGGCAGAATCCCCCTCTGTTAGCACACATCCTGCCCATGGAGTGTAGGGGTGGCCCTCTAAAGTCACAAAGGGCAATGATACTTTCACAGCACCCTTCATGGGCTTAAAGTGTGTTGTGCTACATTGCGAGCCCTGCAGAATGGAAACCAGGGCTTGGAGTTTGGTGAACATCCACAGACCTGCCCTGCCATACTGGCTATGTGTCCTTCCTCAAGCCTGGGCCTTCCCTCACTAGGAGCTTGGTTCCTCCTGAGCTGATGGAGTCCACACAACTTCCTGGGCAGAATAAGCTTACCTGGAGAGTCCCCCACCACCTCCTTATCCTTATTATTCCTGGACTAGGGGCAGGTAGATTAGGGAGAGAGTGGCCCTGGGTTCAAACCCTGTGCCACACCCCCAGTTCTCCCTCTCCCCTCCAGCCTCAGTTTCTCCTCCATAAGCTTGATCACAGGTACCTTCAGAGTTCCTCCCTCCAGTGGGGCACACAAAGTGATGGGCTATATCAGACACCCAGGCTGTGAGGTCAGGAGACAGGGCCAAGGCCAGGGGGACCCATGAGGCCCCAGCATTATAAAGATGACACTGGAGCCATCTGGCACACTGGCTGAGACGGGGAGAAATAGAGGTAGAGATAGAAATATATATATATATATATATATATATATATATATATATATATATATATAGAGAGAGAGAGAGAGAGAGAGAGAGTTCTTATATTCAGAGACAGGAGGAGACCACAGCAAATCACCAGGAAGGTCCAGTTAACCCTCTTCTCAGTGGGCTCAGGTGTTCGTGCCAAGTCCTCTGGAGTATACTAGAGACATTTGCTTGTCACAGATCAGGTATGCTCAGCCTCTAAAAAATAGGAGCCCCCCCTCCCCCAGTCTGGCAATGTCCCTTGACTTTGTGTCCTTACATAATTGCTCAACAACTGCATTAGCTCCACTCCAGGACAGAATGCCATGGGAACCCTGCTCTCTACTCCCCACCAGTGCTTTAGCCCCAATTAGGAGTGACCTGTAATCCCTGGGCACCAGGAGCTCACTGAATCTCTGCATGTTCATACACAGCATCCCTCCATTGGTCTCCATTTGAATCTTTTGAACACCAGCAATTTGTCCAGGAATGCCGCAGTCTGGCTAGGCACAATTCAGGAGCCACTTGTCAAAAGAAATGAACTTTATTTTTAGAACACACACACCACACCACACAGCTCCTCAGGAAAAACCCTCAGAGCCCAACTGCCACCACCAGCTTCCCACAAGCCTCTCAACCTCCACGACTCCTCCTGCTCTTGAGGCCGATTGGCTGGGTCGTGTGGGCAGAGCCAAAAAACGTCCCCCAATGAGCAGCTCCGTGGTCTGAAAGGGTGGGGAAAAAGCCCAATGAGCATCACCGCAAAGTAGCCAATCAGTTGGCATCTAGAAGTTTGCTGGGGCCACTGTGAGCCAAACATCAGCTGGCAGCTGGAAGTTTGCTGGCAGCTGGAAGTTTGCTGGGGCCCCTTCGGCTGTGGCTCTCAACATCTCCCCTTCTCTGTTTAAACAACAAACATGTGTTTAGGGACCGTGCCTGCCTTAGGTTGTTCAATAGTACATATGGTCCTTACCTATCATCGGATTAGCTGACCTCAAGGCATCAGCCTCATGTCTTAGTTTGGTACCATTGCAATTGGATCTTACCCGTCATTGACTACCGGTCCAGCATACAGCCACACCTGTGGATAGGTCTTTGTACCAGCGGGGGGGGGGTGAGGTTCTTTGCCTCACCTCTGTTGGCCCCCAAATTTTAGCTGATCGAACATGACAAGCAGAAGGGAGGAAGATACACCAAGCCAACTGACGGCTCCTTTTGGAAAAATTGTACCACCGATGACACCATCAGCTAAAATACCCCAACACTACCACAAGTCGCTGCACCAACAGATAGTTCACAATGCATACAAGTGAGTTCACAATACATACAAGTGACACATAGTCCAGGCTATTGCAGAAGTTGTAGATTGGTTTTATCTTTGTCTTCACCAGCACTGGGATGAAGATAGGAATTCTGGCAATAATGGCTAAAGAAAAAAATTATGTAACATTCCAGAAGGCACTAAAAGAAAACAATTTTCTGAACAATTTACATTATCTTGAACAGAATTATTAAATATAATGAAAATGAAAGGTGAAAGTAAACAAACGGATCTGTTAACCTCTTTTTGTTCACATATTAAAACAATCCTCAACAGCTGTTTACCCAATTTAAATTAAACCATTTAAATCAAGTGAATAAAAAAAATATTTGGATCCATTTTTTTTATGAGCACTCATCATATATGATATATGGATATATGTACATACAAACATACAACATAAAACACAAGTGTGCACACATAATATAATACATACAACACATAACATAATAGTAAAGGCCTTATAACTTTTTACAGGTGAAATCTCCATTGCAATGTTTAAAAACTCTATAGTCAAAAAATAGAACTGATCAGCAAAACATTAACCTAGGTCTGTATGAGCTCAAAAAACAAAATAGAACTTCATGATGTGGGGAAGAGTAATAATAAAATAGATATTGAATAAAGCATTCTGGTTCTGTGGCAGATGTAAGGATAGTCAAACTATCCTTACATCTGCCACAGAACAGATGATAACAACTGATATCCAAAACATCAGTTTTGGATATCAGTTGTTATGGATTTGAGCAAAATCATCTTCTTTTTGGTCTGTAGAAATCACTTTAGTTAATCTCCCTGGAATCCAAATCAGCTGCTGTTCTCCCTGTGGAAACATACAAACAGACCCCTGACTCCAGACAATCACTGGGTCAGGACCTTAGTTAATCTCTCTGAAATCCAAATCGGCTGCTTTTCTCCCTGTGGAAACACACAAACAGACCCCCGACTCCAGACAATTACTGGGTCAGGACCTTTCCTTTGTCCTGTTAGAATATCCTTCCAAAGTCCTTTGGGCTTATGTACATTTTTTGGACACATATGCCTTTCCACAACACTAAGTCCTGATGAATCCAAATTTAAAAAGTTTAGAGTAAAAAGGGTTATTTTAAGTTTATCTTTGGGTAATATATACCCCTTCCCAATTCGCTCTTTTTGCTTTAATAAGTACATTTTACTAGTTTGATGAGGTCTTTCAACTATGCCTTGTCCCTGTGGATTGTATGGGATTCCTGTTATATGTGTAATGCCAAATAATGAGCAAAATTGTTTAAAAGAGGTAGAAATATAACCAGGGCCATTGTCTGTTTTTAACTGTTTTGGAACGCCCACAGTGGCAAAATTTTGTAAGCAATGAGCTATAATATCTTTAGTTTTTCTCTGGCATGAAGGAAGCCCATCAAAAATCCAGAAGAAGTATCAACTGTAACATGCAAATATTTTAATTTTCCAAATTCTGGCAAGTGTATGACGTCCATCTGCCAAATATGGTTAGGTATCAGTCCTCTAGGATTGACTCCAAGATTAACTTGTGGTAAAAAGGTCACACAATTTTGACATTGTTTTATTATTTGTCTAGCTTGTTCCTTAGTTATTTTTAAAAGACTTTTTAAAAGTATTGCATTGACATGGAAGGATTTATGAAAATTTGTAGCTTCTTCTAGCGTAAAAAAAAATATGTATGTCATTTGTAGTTTTATCTGCTAAATCATTGCCCAAACTAAGAGCTCCAGGAAATCCTGTATGTGCCCTGATATGTCCTATAAAGAATGGATCTTTTCTGTCCCAGATTAGACTTTGTATAGTTGAAAGCAAAGAGAAAACAGCAGAGGAAGGGGAAATCCTACCAGCATCTTCAAGGGATACTATAGCATTAACTATATACTGACTATCGGAAAATAAATTAAATACAGAATCTTTAAACATCACAAAAGCATGTAATACTGCATTCAGTTCTACCTTTTGAGCTGATTGTTTGGATGCTAAAAATGTAAAAGTTTGATCAGGGGTAACTATTGCTGCTGTACCATTATTTGACCTATCAGTGAATATATTTGGAGCATTCATGATAGGTGTTTTTCTTGTCATTTTTGGAAAAATTACAGGATGTGATGACCCAAAAGATAATAAAGGATTAGATGGTAAGTTTTTTATCAAATGAAACATTAGATTTGCACGTGATTATTGTCTAAGTATTTAACTCATTAGCTAACTCATCAATTTGATTCATAGTATATGGAGTAATAATTTTACTGGGAAAAATTCCAAACACTCCCTTTGCTGCTTTTCTTCCTTTGAGTATTAATTGTTCTACAGCCTCAGGATACCTAGTAAGAATAGTGTTAGGAGAATAAGGTACACGTATCCATAATAATGAAACTTCTTGCCAAAATACTCCTGTAGGAATATTTTTTGTTGGTAGTACAATAAATAATAAAGGCAAACTTATATCAATTCTATCCAAATGCATATTTTCCATATATGTTTCAATGATTTTTAATGCCTTTCTTGCTCCAGGCGTTAACATTCGGGGTGAATTTGGATCTGCTGGACCTTTTAGGATATCAAATAAAGGTCCCAACTCTCTTGTTAGTATACCTAGATCAGGCCTTATGCAATTTATGTCTCCTAATAACTTTTGAAAGTCATTACATGATTTGAGTTAATCTACTCATATTTGAATTTTTGTTGGACGGACCATGGTTGAGGGTAATAGAACCTTAAATATTTAATTGGAAAATTTAATTGTACTTTATCTCTTTCTATCTCTAGATTATAATTTTTTAATAAGTTTGTAAGTGTGGAATAACATTCTAGCAATGTTTTTTTTATCTTTGTGTGCTAATAATACATCATCCATATAGTGAAATATTTGTAGTTCAGGATTTTGATTTCTAAGTGGCTGGATTACTTTTTTATCATGAATTTGACACATAGTTGGGCTGTTAGCCATCCCTTGAGGGAATACTTTCCATTCATATCTCTGATCAGGACCTTGATTCAGTGCAGGGATAGTAAATGCAAAATGTGGACTATCCTCAGGATGAATTGGAATTGAAAAAAAAACAATCTTTAATATCTATAGCTAAAACGTACCAGGTTTTTGGCAAAGCAGACAATTGAGGAATCCCCGATTGAGCAGGTCCCATAATAACCATCTCATTATTAATGGCTCTTTAAATCTTGCAATAATCTCCATTTACCAGATTTCTTTTTAATGACAAAAATGGGAGTATTATAGGGAGATACGGAAGGTTGTATATGTCCCTCCACTAATTGTTGCTTGACCAGGTCATGGGCTGCTTGTATCTTTTCTTTAGTCAGGGGCCACTGAGGAACCCATACTGGTCTTTCTGATTTCCAAGTAATTTTTATTGCCTCAGTGACCCCTTCTGAAAACCCAGTCCATGTCTATTTATTCCTTGATCTATTTGAATTGGTGCTGCTATACCTTTTTCTCCTAACCTTTTTTCTTTTCTGAAACCTTGTCTAGCCCTAATAGTGGGTGCATTTGGATTGATGTTATTTGTTAATGTCAAACCTAATTGATCTAGGACATCTCGTCCCCATAAATTTATAGGAAGATGATCCAATACATATGGCTGTATAGTTCCTTCGCATCCTTCAGGATCCTTCCAATTTAATACCAATGCACTTCTATGGGGATTAGTTGCCACTCCTAGGCCTCAAAGTGTTTGAGTGGCTTGTTGTAATGGCCAATGTTTTGGCCATTCTTGATGAGATATGATGCTAAGGTCTGCACCTGTATCCAGTAGCCCATTAAATTCATGTCCTTGAATATTTAGTTTTAGCATTGGGCGAGAATCTAAATTCAAAGACAGCATAGCCCAATCTACACCTGTGGAACCTAATCCCCTGGAACCTCTTTCTATACTACTACTGGAAAATTTATCATGTAGGCTGGGTATTATTAATAACTGTGCTATTCTATCTCCTGGTGAAATTACTGATATACCCTTTGGACAACTGGCTATAATTTTTATTTCACCTTCATAATCGGGATCAATTACCCCAGGACTTATCATAAGTCCTTTTAGAGTAGAAGAACTATGTTCCAATAATAAGCCTACTGTTCCTTGGGGAAGAGGTCCTTTTACCCCTGTGGGAATGATTTTAACTCCCATCTCTGGAGTTAGTACTGCTTTGGCGGAGTTGCAGATGTCCAATCCTGCACTCCCTCTGGTTTGTCTGATGAGGGATCTAATGGACAATATGTCCTGGGCACTACTCTGATGGGGTTGCTGGGTTCCTCCAGTGCTCTGTATATTTGTGGTTTGGGGCCCCGGAGCATTGGGCCCCCCTGTCCATTTTTTGGCAATGAAACCGGATGCCTTTCTCCACGATATCATGGATAAACACCTGGTCCTTTTTTGTTTTTTGATAATGGAGTATCCTCTATGGTGGTTTGAGAATAGCATTCATTAGCCCAATGTCTCCCTCTACAGCATCGTGGGCAAATACCCGGTATTCTACTCCTTTGATACCTAGTTTTCTTAAACCCTCCTGCTATGGGGCAATTCCTTTTAAAATGTCCTGTTTGTTCACAATTGTAGCATGTTCTTGGCCTGGCATCTAAAGCCTGTTTTACTGCAGCTTCCACGACTTGCCCTTGTTCATTAATGTCTCTACATAATTTAGTATATGTGTTTAAATCTTCATGTTTCCATGGTCTAATGACTTCTCTGCACCAACGATTCACTTGCTCATAAGCCAGTTGTTTTATTAATGGCATTGCTTGTTCTGTATTCCCCAAAACTCTGGTAGCTGTTTGAATTAGCCTATCTACAAATTCAGCATAAGGTTCTTTAGCTCCTTGTATTACCTTAGATAATTGACCTTGTAAACCTCCATGTCCTTGTAAAGTCTTCCATGCCCTAACAGCATCTACAGCAATTTGTGCGTATATGCCAGGATCATATGCAACTTGTTGCTGCTGATCCTCATAAGGCCCTTTCCTAACAACATATCTAGATTTCTCTGAGGATAACCAGCTGCTGCAATTTGCCTAGCCATCTCCTTGCAAAATTCCTTATTGGCAACCTTCCATAACAGGTATTGTCCTCCATTTAGCACAGCTTTACACATATTAGCCCAATCTGCTGGCATCATGTTCAAGTTGTTAATGGATTCGACCATGCTTACAGTGAAGGGTGCTTGAGGACCATAGGTTGTTACAGCTTCTTTTAGCTACTTCACTGTTTTGAAATTTAAAGCATTGTGAATTCGCTGCCCTCCTGCCTCAAATACAGGGCATGTTAATATTTGAGATCCTGTCTCAGGATCCCAACTATCAACTGTGGGGGTTGGGCGCCTCCCAGCATATGGAGGTGGCCTTGTTGGTTGGACACTTACGTCCTCTGGTGATAGAAAGGTGTTAGTAGGAGTTTCCTGTTGTAACATTTCCCCTGATGGCTTTTTCTGCTCTAAACTTTCTTTCTTTGTCTGACTAGCTTGAGAGGTCTTCTTTTTTACTTGAATTTTTTCCTCTGTCTGACTAGTTCGAGAGGCCTTCTCTTTTACTTGAATTTTTCCCTCTGTCTGACTAGCTCAAGAGACCTTCTTTTTTACTTGAATTTTTTTCTCTGTCTGACTAGCTTGAGAGAACTTCTCTTTTATTTGAATATTTCTACTATAACTATAATACAACCCAACAAGCTAATGCCAAACAAGACTGAAACAGAATGAAACAAAAGTGGAACAACAGAAAATCATTATAGCCTTTCTATCGTCCTGAAATGTCCATCCGTCCTTTCTCCCTATCTGTTCCTCAGATGTGAGCAGTTTTTCTTTCATCTTACACATCTCCAGGGACAGGCAACTTAAAACAAAAGTGAAGTAAAACAAAAGAAGAATCTTAAAATGGCTACCCATCCTCTCGCCCAGCCCTCAGGGGCGAACAATTTACCTTATCACTCAACCTTATTCGTTCCCTGTGCGAGTCACCAAATGCTGCAGTCTAGTTGGGCACATTTCAGGAGCCACTTGTCAAAAGAAACAAACTTTATTTTTAGAACACACACACCACACCACACAGCTCTTCGGGAAAAACCCTCAGAGCCCAACTGCCACCACCGGCTTCTCACAAGCCTCTCAACCTCCACCACTCCTTCTGCTCTTGAGGCCGATTGATTGGGTCATGTGGGCAGAGCCAAAAAAAGTCCCCCAATGAGCAGCTCTGTGGTCTGAAAGGGCGGGGAAACAGCCCAATGAGCATCACCGCAGAGGAGCCAATCAGTTGGCAGCTAGAAGTTTGCTGGGGCCACTGTGAGCCAAACATCAGCTGGCAGCTGGAAGTTTGCTGGCAGCTGGAAGTTTGCTGGGGCCCCTTCGGCTGTGGCTATCAACACAGGACTCCTGAGGACAGGGAGGTTAGGAGCTCACACAGTAGTCTTGACCTCCTGCTCACTTCTTGCTATGGAAGGTCAATGTGGAGGAATCAGGTTTGGCCCACGTGGGTCATGGCCATTTCTTTCCTTTTTGCTAGAGATTGGTTGGGAAAGATGTTTGTGATTCAGTTCTGGACAATCAGAGGCATCTACAGGGACTTGTGTGATAGGCTCTTCTGAAAAGAAAGAAGTGTTAAGCATAAAGGAGCCTCCTGGTGTGATGGTTGGAGTGGAGTCAGCCAAAGTGCAATCATGAAACAGTGCCACTAATGTCCTGTTAGTGAGGCAGAAGTGGGTGGCATCTGGGCTACTAAGAATATTCTTGGGCCACCTGACCATCCACAGAGCTGCCTATCTTGGACCTCCCTTCACACCTCCTCATTAATACCATACTTCAGATGGTTTTGCAGACTAAGCCATTGTTAGGAGGTTTTATGGTACTTCAAGCCAATGTATTCATACCAGATTCAGCCTTCAAAACTCAATTACGGATGACTGCAGTGGTGCATGCTTGTAATCCCAGCAACAAGGAGGCTGAGGCAGGAGGATCACTGCCACAGTCTGACTGGGCACAAAAAACCTGGAGGTCACTAGGCACTTGTAGATTCAAGCAGGAACAAACTTTATTCATGAACCCATGTGAACTCAATGGAAACTCCGCGGAACTCAAAAATAGCCCGCACCCGAGGCAGCAGGAGCCACACCTGCTGCGCCCCTCCCCTGACTCAGGCAATGGCAAGGCCCTACTGAGGTGGATGGCGCAAGCCGTCCATCCTCTGGAGGAGCGCAGTATGTTTCTGGGAATGGGCTGATTTGTTTTTGTATTCCTTTAATAAGTATAGTTGTGATTTCTCATATGACCATTAAGTATGAAGGAAAAAACATGACTTTCCCAATTAATACAACTACTTCTAAAGAATGGATCTGTTTGCTCTAAATGCAATGATTCAGCTGTGAAGTGTAAATTGTTAATGTCTAATGAAAAAGTTTTTGAGAAATTAAATTAAAATCTAGAGAAGAAAAATTAATGTTAAGAAGGCAGATTAGTGCTTAGTACTGGGCAACTTGTTCTTGTTCCTGTGCACAATGGTTTGTGCTCCTACTCTTGTTTGATTAAAATTAATAACAAGTCAACCACTTGCCATAACCATGGCACCAGTTCCAGTCAGTAAGTCAAGAAAGAATAGTCAAGGTATAGGCAAATAGTTTGGGACATTTGTAATTATTATTAAAGGTTAACTAAGCAGAAACAGCTCAAAGCAAAACACGAACTGAAAGTACAAATGTTTGGTTATGCATAAGCCAAGATACATTCTTCTATTCTGATTGTAGTTAGGTAATATTTTGTTTCTTTGAATAATGATTCCTGTTTTGTAACCACAAAGTACTGTGAGCCTGCCAAAATGAAAAGTATATATGATCAACTTCACAAGTAAAGATTGGGATCAACACCTGCACTTTGGTGTCTGTGTTGTTTCTCCACCCCTCTTTCGCCGACTCCTCACCATCTGTTCATCTCCTAAGACCCCCTGTTGGAGCTGGTCTCCAACACATCCCTTCTGGCAAAATGCCAGGCACCAACTTAACCTGGCCGTGGCTCTCAAAACCTGTGCCACCCTTTTTCCTTGGATCTGGAGGCTCCTGCAAATGGATTCACTTCTTGCACTTGGAGAGGTCATTGGGCCACTTCTCCCTGCAGAGAGGAACCCGGTAGGGAATGCCCAATGGCAGCACCATGGACCAGGTGCGCACACCACGCCGGAGGCGTCTTGGGTTCTGCGCGGGGTCACGGCTGGCCAGACAGCCGCCCCTTGAGACTGGTGGTCCCAATCAAAGTCAGTCCGCGGCATCTGGGGAAAGTTCAGGGTGGCCCAGGAGCGCTGCGAGTGGGACGCCCTTCTAACCCTCCTGCTTTCTTCCTCTGAGGGCGCCCTGCATTCTGCGCAGCGTTTGGAACACCTGTGGCCTCTCAACCTCTCTCCCCTTTTGTTTAATTAAACAACAAGTCTGTGGCTTAGGAACCGTGCCTGTCTTAGGTTGTCTAATACTACATATGGTTCTTACCCATCATCAGATGAGCTGACCTCAAGGGGTCAGCCTCCTGTCTTAGGTTGTTACCATTGCAATTGGATCTTACCAGTCATTGATTACCGGCCCAGAATTATTTAGCCATACTTGTGGACAGTGGTTTTTACATAAACACCAAAAACAACCTGCTACAAGCAGAAAGGGGAGGATACAAAATGCCACAATATCAAGCCATTGACGGCTCCTTTTGGAAAAATTGTACCATCAATGACACCATCAGCAAAGATACCCTGGTACTACCACAATTCGCTGCACCAACAGAAAATTCACAATGCATACAAGTGATACATAGTCCAGGCAAGCTTTGCAAGTAGTTCAAAGCAGAGGAATCCATTAATATGTCCATTTTCTCCCAAAGTAAATCGACTCCTTGATAGAGTATCACTTGTTGAGTTACATTATTCATTCATGCATCAGTTTATAGAGTTTGTTGTGATAACTATCACAGAAGCTGTAGTTAGGTTTTATCTTTGTCTTCACCGACACTGGGATGAAGATAGAAATTCTGGCAATGATGGCTAAAAAATATATGTAACATTCCAGCAGGCACTAAAAAAAGCAATTTTCTAAACAATTTAGTATCCTGAATAGAATTAGATATAATGAAAAGGAAAGGTGAAAGTAAACAAACAGATCTGCTAACCACCTTTTTTGTTCACATTTTAAAACAATCTTCAACAGATGTTTACCCAATTTAAATTAAACAATTTAAATCACGTGAATAAAAAAAATATTTGGATCCATTTTTTCATGAGCACTCTTCATATATGACATATGGACATACACACATACAGACATACAACACAAAACACAAGTGTGCACAGATAACACAATACATACAACACATAAAATAATTGTAAAGGCCTTGTAGCTTTTTACAGGTGAAATCTCCATTGCAATGTTTAAAAACTCCACAGTCAAAAAATAGAACTGATAAGAAAAACATTAACCTATGTCTGTATGAGCTCAAAAAACAAAAGAGAACTTCATGATGTGGGAAAGGGCAATAATAAAATAGATATTGAAAATTACATCCTGGTTACCACCTGGGTTTGACTCTTCTTTGATATCCCATCCTTCTTCATGTAACTTGCATATGGGTCTGAAAATATTCCCACAAGCAAGCCCTAAGGTTTTTTACATTTGAAATAGGCCTTAATGGTATTCCTTTTTCATTAGCCTCCAGGTGTGGTAGAAACACTGTCGCAGAGGTAAGGATAGCTAAACTGAAGTTCTGGATATCAGCCGTTATGGATTTGACCCAAGTCATCTTCTTTTTAGTCTGTAGAAATTGCTTTAGTTAGTCTCTCTGGAATCCAAATCAGCTGCTGTTCTCCCTGTGGAAGCACACAAACAGACCCTCAACTCCAGACAATCACTGGGTCAGGACCTTTCCATTGTCCTGTTAGAATATCCTTCCAAAGTACCTTGGGCTTATGTACATCTTTTGGACACACGTGCCTTTATGGTGCACTAAGCCTTGATGAATCCAAATTTTAAAAGTTTAGAGTAAAAAGGGTTATTTTAAGTTTATTTTTGGGGGATATATACCCTTTCCCAATTTCCTCTTTTTGCTTTAATAAGTACAATTTAATAGTTTGATGAGCTCTTTAAACTATGTCTTATCCCTGTGGATTGTATGAGATTCCTGTTATATGAGTAATGCCAAATGATGAGCAAAATTGTTTAAAAGAGGTAGAAGTATAGCCAGGGCCATTATTTGTTTTTAACTGTTTTGGAATGAACAAAGTGGCAAAATTTTGTAAGCAATGAGCTATAATATCTCTAGTTTTTTCTCTGACATGAAGGGAGCCCATCAAAAATCTGGAAGAAGTATCAACTCTAACATGCAAATATTTTAATTTTCCAAATTCTGGCAAGTATGTGACATCCATCTGCCAAATATGGTTAGGTATCGGTCCTCTAGGATTGACTCCAAGATTAACTTGTGGTAAAAAGGTCACACAATTTTGGCATTGTTTTATTATTTGTCTAGCTTGTTCCTTAGTTATTTTAAAATGCTTTTTTAAAGTATTTGCAATGACATGGAAGGATTAATAAAAATTTGTAGCTTCTTCTAGCGTAGAAAAAATATGTATGTCATTTGTAGTTTTATCTGCTAAATCATTGCCCAAACTAAGGGCTCCAGGCAATCCTGTATGTGCCCTGATATGTTCTATAAAGAATGGATCTTTTCTGTCCCAGATTAGACTTTGTATAGTGGAAAGCAAAGAGAAAACAGCAGAGGAAGGGGAAATCCTACCAGCATCTTCAAGGGAGACTATAGAATTAACTATATACTGACTTTCGGAAAATAAATTAAATACAGAATCTTTAAACATCACAAAAGCTTGTAATACTGCATTAAGCTCCACCCTTTGAGCTGATTATTTGGGTACTAAAAATGTAAAAGTTTGATCAGGGGTAACTATTGCTGCTGTACCACTATTTGACCCATCAGTGAATATATTTGGAGCATTCATGATAGGGGTTTTTCTTGTCATTTTTGGAAAAACTGCAGGATGCGAAGACCGAAAAGACAACAAAGGATTAGATGGTAAGTGGTTATCAAATGAAACATTAGATTTGCACATGATTATTGTCCAAGTATTTAACTCATTAGCTAACTCATCAATTTGATCCATAGTATATGGAGTAAAATTTTTATTGGGAGAAATTCCAAACACTCCCTTTGCAGCTTTTCTTCCTTTGAGTGTTAATTGTCCTACAGCCTCAGGATACCTAGTAAGAATAGTGTTAGGAGAATAAAGTACACGTATCCATAATAATGAACCTTCTTGGCAAAATACTCCTGTAGGAATATTTTTTTGTTGGTAGTACAATAAATAATAAAGGCAAACTTATATCAATTCTATCCAAATGCATATTTTCCATATATATTTCAATGATTTTTAATGTCTTTCTTGCTTCAGGTGTTAACATGTGGGGTGAATTTGGATCTGCTGGACCTTTTAGGATATCAAATAAAGGTCCCAACTCTCCTGTTGGTATGCCTAGAAAAGGCCTTATGCAATTTATGTCTCCTAATAGCTTTTGAAAGTCGTTAAGTGATTTGAGTTGATCTACTCATATTTGAATTTTTGGTGGACGAACCATGGTTGAGGTTAATAGAACTCCTAAATAATTAATTGGAAAATTTAATTGTACTTTATCTATTTCTATCTTTAGATTATAATTTTTTAATAAGTTTGTAAGTGTGGCATAACATTCTAGCAATGTGCTTTTATCTTTGTGTGCTAATAATACATCGTCCATATAGTGAAATATTTGTAGTTCAGGATTTTGATTTCTAAGTGGCTGGATTGCTTTGTTAACATAAATTTAACACATAGTTGGGCTATTAGCCATCCCTTGAGGGAGTACTTTCCATTCATATCTCTGATCAGGACCTTCATGATTCAGTGCAGGGATAGTAAATGCAAAACGTGGACTATCCTCAGGATGAATTGGGATTAAAAACAATCTTTAATATCTATAACTAAAACATACCAGGTTTTTGGCAAAGCAGACAATTGAGGAATCCCTGATTGAGCAGGTCCCATAATAACCATCTTGTTATTAATAGCTCTTAAATCTTGCAGTAATCTTCATTTACCAGATTTCTTTTTGATGACAAAAATGGGCATATTATAGCAGATACAGAAGGTTGTATATGTCCCTCTGCTAATTGTTGTTTGACCAGGTCATGGGCTGCTTGTATCTTTTCTTTAGTCAGGGGCCACTGAGGAACCCATACTGGTTTTCTCATTTCCAAGTAATTTTTATTGTCTTTGTGACCCCTCCTGAAAACCCAATCTATGTCTATCTACTTCTTGATCTATTTGTATTGGTGCCACTATACTTTGTCCTTTTTCTCCTAATCCTTTTCCTTTCCTAAAACCTTGTCTAGCCATAATATTGGGTGCATTTGGATTGATGTTATTTGTTAATGTCAAACCTAATTGATCTAGGACATCTCATCCCCATAAGTTTATAGGAATATGATCCAATACATATGGCTGTATTGTTCCTTCACATTCTTCAGGATCCTTCCAATCTAATACCATCGCACTTCTATGGGGATTAGTTGCCACTCCTAGGCCTTGAAGTGTTTGAGTGGCTCTTGATGAGAGATAATGCTAAGGTCTGCACCTGTATACAGTAGCCCACTAAATTCATGTCTTTGAATATTTAGTTTTAGCATGGAGCGAGAATCTAAATTTAAAGAAAGTATAGCCCAATCTACACCTGTGGAGCCTAATCCCCTGGAACCTCTTTCTATAGTACAACTGGAAAATTTATCATGTAGGCTGGGTATTAGTAACTGTGCTATTCTATCTCCTGGTGAAATTACTGATATACCCCTTGGACAACTGGCTATAATTTTTTTTCACCTTCATAATCGGAATCAATTACCCTAGGACTTATCATAAGTCCTTTTAGAGTAGAAGAGCTGTGTCCTAATAATAAACCTACTGTTCCTTGGGGAAGAGGTCCTTTAACCCCTGTGGGAATGATTTGAACTCCCATCTCTGGAGTTAGTACTGCTCTGGCAGAGGCACAGATGTCCAACCCTGCACTCCCTCTGGTTTGTCTAATGAGAGATCTAATGGATAATGTGTCCTGGGCACTACCCTGATGGTGTTGTTGGGTTCCTCCATTGCCCTGTAAGTTTGTGGTCATGGGCCCTGGAGCATTGGGCCCCCCTGTCCATTTTTTGGCAATGGAGTCCAATTTTTTCCTCCACAATATCATGGGTAAATACCTGTTCCTTGTCCATTTTTTGATAATGGAGTACCCTCTACGGTGGTTTGAGAATGGCATTCATTAGCCCAATGTCTTCCTCTATGGCATCGTGGGCAAATACCCAGTATTCTACCCCTTTGATCATATCCAGTTTTCTTAAACCCTCCTCCTATTGAGCAACTCCTTCTAAAATGTCCTGTTTGTCCACAATTGTAGCATGTTTTTGGCCTGCCATCTAAAGCCTGTTGTACTGCAGCTGCCAAGGCTTGCCCCTGTTCATTAATGTCTCTACATAATTTAATATATGTGTTTAAATCTCCATGTTTCCATGGTGTAATGGCCTCCCTGCACTATCTGTTTGCTTGTTAGTAGGCTTGTTGTTTTATTAATGTCATCACTTGTTCTACATCCCCAAAGATTCTAGTAGCTGTTTGTATAAGCCTATCTACAAATTCAATAAGGTTCATTAGGTCCTTGTATTTCCTTAGATAATTGACTTTGTAAATCTCCATTCCCCTGTAAAGTTTTCCATGCCCTAACCACAGCTGAAGTGATTTGTGAGTATATGGCAGGATCATATCTAATTTGTTGCAGCTGACCCTCATAAGGTCCTTCTCCTAACAAATATCTAGATTTTTCTGAGGATAACCGGCTGCTGCATTTTGCCTAGCTGTCTCTGTGCAAAATTCCTGATGGGCAACCTTTCATAACTGATATTGTCTTTCATTTAGCACAGCTTTGCACATACTAGTCCAATCTGCTGGCATCATGTTCAAGTTGGCAATGGATTCAACCATTCTTACAGTGAAGGGTGCTTGAGGACCATAGGTTGTTACAGCCTCTTTCATCTGCTTCACTGTTTTGAAATCTAAAGCATGGTGAATTCACTGCCCTCCTGCCTCCTCAAATACAGCGCATGCTAATCTTTAAGGTCCTGTCACAGGATCCCATCTATCAACTACGGGGGTTGAGGGCCACTCAGCATATGTTGTCTCCATAGGTGGAGCTGTTGGTTGGACACCCATGCCCTTTGGTGATAGAAAGGTGTTAGTAGCAACCTCCTGTTGTAACTTGTCCCCTGATAGCCTTTCCTTCTCTAAACTTTCTTCCCCTGTCTAACTCGAGAGACTTCCTCTTTTACTTGATCTAAAATGTCTTCTCCTTGACTAAGCAAACAAGATTGTAGCAATGTCCATAATGGTAATATGCCAACTGGCAGAGTTCCTGGGCTTTCCTTTTCTATCCTTTTAAAATCTTCACCATGATGATTCCATTGTGATATATTTAACAACCCCTCCTTAATTAACCATGGGCTACACCTTTGTATTGTCTTAATGTATGCCCTAACTGTTCTTGATTTTACTGAGATGCCTCCTTCCTCTAGTAATTTACTTAACACCCTTTCGGTTTGGTTTTTACTAATTTTTAATTCCACATTTCTGCTATAAAGATAATGCAACCCAACAAGATAACACAAAACAAAACCGAAACAAAATGAAACAAAAGCGGAACAAAAATTTGTTGTATCAGTTTTTCTATTTTCTGGACATGTGTATCCATGGTCTATCTTTATCTCTTCCTCAGGGCCAAACAACTTCAAACCTTGAGCCAACCACTTTCCCCAGTTTGCCTAAGAAAGTTCTAGGGGCAGGCAGCTTGAAACAAAAACAAAACAAATCAAAACAAGAACACATGGTTTTTTGAAATGGTCACCCATTCTCTCGCCCTGCCCTCAGGGGCGAGCAGTTTCACTTACCCCCAAGCTTCAGGCATTCCCCGTATGGGCCACCAAATGCCGCAGTCTGGCTGGGCACAAAAAACTTGGAGGTCACGAGCCACTTGTAGAATCAAGCAGGAATGAACTTTATTCCCAAACTCACGCGAACTCAACGGGAATTCCATGAGAACTCAAAAGTAGTGGCCTCCTGAGGCAGCAGGAGCCACCCTTTCTGGCAAAATGCCAGGAACCATCTTTACCTGGCCATGGTTCTCAACACTCGCACCACCCTTTTCCCTCGGATCTGGAGGCTCCTGCGCACGGATTCACTTCCTGCACTTGGAGAGGTCACTGGGTCACTTCTCCCTGCAGAAAGGGACCCAGAAGGGAACGCCCGATGGCAGCGCCATGGCACCGAATGCACATGCTTCGCTGGAGGTGTGGGACATGCGGAGGGGGTTCTGTGTGGGGCCGCGGCTGTTCAGACAGCCGCCCCTTGTGCCTTGTGGTCCTGATCAAAGTCAGTCTGCGGCATCTGGGGAATGTTCAGGGTGGCCCAGGAACGTGGGGAGGGGGATGCCCTTCTAAGCCTCCTGCTTTCTCCCTCCGAGGGCGCCTTGCCTTCTACGCAGCGTTTGGAACCCCTGGGGCTCTCAACATATCACAAGTTCAAACCCAGCCTCAGCAACTTAGTGAGGCCCTGAGCAACTCAGAGAGACCTTGTCTGTAATAAAATATTAAAAAAGGCTGGAGATGTGGCTTGGTGATTAAGCACCCATGGGTTCAATCCCTGGTACCAAAAAACAAATAAACAAACTTAATTACAAATGGTGTAGTAATAAATAGTTCTCTAGTAGCCTGGGGCACTGTCCCTTTCCCTGCCCTCACATATTGAAGCAGCTCATCAGTCCATTCTGCCTGTCTAGCACTGACTGTTGGCCTGTGCCATGGGGTTTGTGTGGATCTTGGGGTGAGAGCTCTGCCTGTTATTTTGTGTGCTCTGGAATCTGCACACACTGTTCCTGCAGTTCATCTCAGAGCCTTGCTGTACTCCCCTGTGGCCAGAAGCCTCCAACTCTCCACAGCCTCTGGATCCCCTGTGGCCCAATGACTGGAGCTAGACTCCAGAGGCTTCTCCAGCCTTGTCAGTCTGAAAACTGTGTCTTTTGTCTTCTTTGGTCACAGGAGCTTCCTTGCAGTCAAATCTCGCCCCTTCATCCCTACAGGGGCCTAGGTGCTGATTTCTCATCAGCTCTTCTGTGTCTCATGAAGCAACTGTGGAAGCTACCCTGCAGGGAAGGGGATGCATGAGCTGAATGTCAAGGGAGATGTGGGAGGATGGGGAGGGTTCACCCACTTCCCAAGGCCTCTGGCATGCCAGTGGGGCACTGAGTCCACAAGACCCAGAGTGAGGGGATGTCCAAACATCTGCTGAAGGATGAAGGCTCAGCCAGCCCTGTGGTGTCATAAGCATGACTGTCATTGTCAAGAAAAGTGAGGCAAAGCGAGGCTGGGTGTGAGGGAATATCATGTGGAGACTCACATCTCTTCCCACCTCCCTTCAGCGTGGATGCATTTGGGCATCTCAACCAAGTTCCATGGTGGCTACAGGCTTAGACATCCACAGTGAGGGGAGTGGGCCAGATGCCTGAATCCCCATCAAACAGACACTCCCACGGCATGTGGATTTGCAGAACACAAGCTGGGTTTATAATCTTGATATACACATGATGGCTCTTGGCCTCTTTTTTTCCTTCTCTGAACCTCAGGGTGTGTTGTTTTTTGTTTTAATGCCAGGAATTGAACTCAGGGTACTCGTCCACTGAGCCACATCTCCAGCCCTATTTTGTACTTTATTTAGAGATGGGGTCTCACTGAACTGGCTTTGAACTTGTGATCCTCCTGACTCAGCAACCCCCTTATCAAGCCCCTGGGATTATGGACATGAACGTCAGTTTTGTTCTCTAAAGTGGCAGATGTGAACTAGTGGCTTAACAGGGTTAACCCTTTGAGGAGTCACATTGACAACACAAATAGGCCAGCCAGTAGTCATCCCATCAAAGATATTGCTTCAATGTGTTGGATTCTCCAATTAGAGCCCAGTGGACATCAGTTTAGGAGCCCTAAAGTGCTATTAAGAAGTTCCTTTTGGAAGATAGCCTAAGTACAAGCTCTTGGAGTTCCAGGATTCTCTGTTTAGTGAACTGGTAGAAACTATAGAACTCTTTGGCTGGAAAGTGACAGAAATGATTTTAAATTATCACAGACAAGCCAGCAAAAAAAAATCAGGGAGAATGATCAGAGAAACTAAAGTGTCCAATGGCAGATGACCTGAAACAAGTCTGTATCTGGGAGCTGGGTGATGTCAGCAAGAATCACCTCTTCTGACCTGCTTGCTGAACTGTGAATGGGTGTCACTCCTCAGAGGGCCCTGCCTTCAAGGTGACAGAATGGCCACTAACACATTCTGCATCCCTCCCCCAATGCTTCTAGCTCTGGGCCCAGCCTATGCAGTGTGATTGAATACAGTTGGTAATAATTGTGGACAGGGAGGATCCTTTCTGCTGTTTGGCCAGATTGCAGCTACCTAACCTCTCTCTCCCAGTTGCCTTGAAAGCAGTTTACCTTGTTTCCAGGTGGCACAGCCTAACATGCCTGTTGGCAGGGTTCACAATGGAGATGCTGTTTTCTCTCTGCCCTGCCCATTTATACTGTTCTTGACATACCCCAGAGTTTCTCTTCACAGAGGAATTCACAGCAGTACTTCTTCCCTTCTCACACCCATTTCACAACCAAAAATTTAAGATTTCCTGTGTGAAGGTTGAATCTGGGATCTGTTCTGGGTTTCTAGGCCTGCTTCTTTTGTTGCATCAGTTATTCAGTCAGCAAACATTCACTGAGCATATGCTGTTTGTGAGGACAGGGATCCTAAGGAATGATGGTATTCCTGCCCTCAAGGAACTGAGTCTCTAGGGAAAACAGAAATAAATTGAGTGGGGTAAATGGATCTAATAGCATTCATGGAAGTACAGGGAGGTGGACAGAGACAGTCCTTATGAGGAGGTGCCAAATGGAAGTAAGGTCATGTCCTGTGGCCATCAGAGGAAGAGTGGCCCATTCTGAGGGCAGCTACTTCAAAATTTCTGATGTTAGAGCACCGTGGGGTTCCTGAAAAGAGGTTGTGAATACTTGTCAAGAGCCAGATGGTAAATATTCCAGCTTTTGAGGGCCATAGTCCTTGGTCTCAACTGTTCAGTTCTGCCATTGTCATTCAAAACCAGCATTGGCAACACCTAAATGACCAGGGGTGGATGTGCTCAAAGAATGCTTGCTAAATGGATGTTAAATGGGGGGATTTCATATATTTTTCACTTGTCATGAGGCAGTGTTCTTCTTTTTATTGTTCTTAGTATATAAACAAACCTGAAAAGCCTGAAAACACCAGAAGGTGTACTCGATCCAGAGTCTCTAGTGTGCACACTCTTGTTGGCAGAGGTTTGCAAAGGCAGCTAGTGAGGGAGCAAGGCAGTAGGGAAGAGCCCCTGAGGATGGGATCAGATAGAGGAACAGTGGCCCATGCATTTGGCCTTGGGGACCAACCTGGAGCTGCATGTATTCCAATGTACCCTGGAAATGCCTCTCTGGATTTTCAGAACCAATGGTGATTCTCTCCAGCTGAGGTCACGCAGGGATTCTTTCAGGAAATGAACTGTGTCTGAGGAAACAGCTAAAGGCTGCTACCAGACCAATTCTAAAGGTCTGTGTGACCTTGATTGAATCACTGTCCTTGTCTATGCTTCTGCTTTCTCATCAACACTGGGGCACTGGGGGAAAGTGATCTACAGTAACCCTCTTGGCTCCCACCAGCTGAAGTTGTTTGGCCTTCAGCACCACAGACAGCAACCCACAGTATTGAATCATATCCTTCCTTTTTGCTGTCTGCAGGGGACAAGCTGGCAGAGAAGTAGGCTATTATTACCAGTGGCCAGTACCTCACCAGGGTGATTCTTCATGTTCAAGACAGGGTGAGCCACCTGAGAAAAATATAGTCTGAAGTAATTAGTGAAGAATAAGAGACAAAGTCAGAATTAGTGTTTAAAGCAGAGCACCTGATAGCTTCTTCCAGTCCTGGTAGGAGCTGGAACAGACCAGTTTAAAAATGGCTTTGATTCTTTATTTAAAGGGAGAGCATAAAAGGCAAGGATAAGATTTCAGGGGTAGATCTTGCTTCATGATGTTCTGCAGTCAACAGGTTAACTGGCATCTTGGCAGGCTATACCCATCCCTGAGAGGCTGTGTGGCTGTGTGGCTCCAGTAGGTCACCCCATCTCCGGTGCTGTGTGGGACCTTTTGGCAGTGCTAAGTGGGAGTTCATGTGTATCAGGCCATCTCGCCATCAGTATTGCTGCTGTAAGTTCCATATCTTCCTCCTCAATGACTTCAGTGCTGAAAAGGTCTACACATGTTTAATGGGTGGCTCTTGACAGGCTGTGTCTGTGAGTAATCTCCCAGGCTCTATGTTCCTGTGGGTTACCCGAATGCTGTTCCTGCTGCTACCACCAAAAACATCCCTTGAGCAGCTTTTGAATCCCCAGCTCTCCCACCTCTGTCAGTGAAGCTTGGGTACAAGGGGGAAGTGTGGGAGGCCACATGGAGGGAGGAGAGAAAGATGTAAAGGCTCTGTGAGCCCATCCACCATCTACTTCTCTCTTGCTCTCCTTCTTTTCTCCTCCCAACACCTTCTTCTGTTGTGGCGAAATGGGCAGTGGTTTCCAGGCAGAAGTGACACTGTGGAGTGCTGCTAGAGCAGTGAGGGATGCCCTTGAAGCAGGTTCAGTGGGAAGGTGTTATGGTTAAACATGAGGTGTCCCCCAAAAGCTCATGTGTGAGATAATGCAAGAAGGTTTAGAGGAGAAATGATTGGGTTATGAGGGCCTTAACCCAATTGGTAGGATTAACTGGGTGGTAATTGAAGGCTTGTAGGGTGTGGCTGCAGGAGGTGGGTCCCTGGGGGTGTGTCTTTGGGGTATATATTTGGTTATCTGGTAAGTGGAGTCTCTCTTTATCTGCTGCCTGATCATCTTGTGAGCTGCTTTCTTCTGCCACTCTCTTCTGTCATGATGTTCAGCCTCACCTCCAGACCTGAGGAATGGAACCAGCTGCCTTTGGACTGAGACCTCTGAAATCATGATTCCCCAAATCAACTTTTCCTCCCTAAATTTGTTCTTGTTGGGTCTTTAAGTCACAACAGTAAAAAAGCTGACTAAAACAGGAGGCCTTCTATCTCTTCTGTGTGAGCCCTGTTCCTCTTCATGTGGGAACATTTGGCTGCATAAGTTCATTCCCATGGTCACTGTCTAAAGGGTTAAGAAAAACATTAAAGAGCTTCCCCATCCTTGATAGAACCTCTAGAGAAGGCTGGCTTCTTAGTGGGTGAGGCTGACTCATGGGGTCTCAGAGCTGCTCCCCTATCTTAAGGGTCTCACTCCTTGCCTTCAGGCACCTGGCCAGTTCTTGGGGGTACGTGTCCCTGCGTGGATCACTACATCATGGAGGTTGTTAGAATGGAGCTCTTCCTCCTTTATCTAATTTGTGATCAGAAGGGAGGGGAGTTTTCATGTACTTCTTTCCTTTGATGGTGCTTCCCAGATCACCTCGAGGCAGGCAGGGTGAAAATGAAGAAATAAATGTGGAGAAAAGATGATCAGTCTCTCCTTACTGGCCCCATCAGTTGGCCAGGCTGTGTTCCCTGGGAACTGGTTAGCTGGCCTCCTTGGGGTGGGACACACTCTGTACTGCAGTGCCCCAGAGTGCTGGGCCTGCCCAGACTCGGGCATCAGCTCCTCACACCCTCCATCCTCGCAGCCTTAGGGTGGGATTCCACACCTGGGGCCTCAGCCCTGGCTCTCCATTCTGACACCTGGCAAGCACTCTGCCTCCAAAATGTTCCTCCTGGGGCAGTGTGTTCAGGACCCTCGGCAGCGGGGCACCAAGACAGCCGAGCTGCATGCATGGCAATGAGAGATTTCTAGAAGTGCAGCAATGTGCCCCCACATTCTGGGGTTCACCCCTCCCCTGAATTTCACACATTAGGCCAAAAAGGCTACATCTGGGCCTTGCATGTGCTGTGCATGTGCGCATGTGTGTGTGCGCGCACACACGTACACACACACATACACACACACATACATATACATCCCTACCTTTGCCTGGAACTAGGGCCCATTCTCACCCTGAGGAATTCCCGCTCCAACTGCACAATTCAGCACAACAAGTACTTGGTGAGGTCGCTCTGCCAGCCAGGTTCTCTTGGGAGGCACACCTGGCAGCCCTGGAGGACCTGAGCCCTGCACAGATGCCTGTACTTGCCTCCCCTTCACTTGGGCAGGTGCTCTCTGGGTGGGCCTTGGGTTTGGGGTCCTGCCATAAGCACTGGGAGCACTCAATGTTACACCCCCTCTCCAGCCCTGCCTTACCCTTTCCCTGGCCTAGATGGCTGGTGTTAGGACCAATGGCCTAGTATATGGTGATGCTGAACAGGCCTCAGAGTGAGCTTTAAGCTCTCTGCAGCAAAGACTCCATGTAGCCCAGGTCCAAGGTAAACAGCCCAGGATCTCTGACACTTTAGCCTTTACCCTGCACCTCTGCTGACTACCCTGAATGCAGAACAGCCCTCCTCTCCACACCCTTGAGGGCTACCTGGGTACCTGTGCCCCTCCCCTGTGGTCACGATGAAAGCTACAGTGCCTTGGATTAACCTCACAGAGCAGCAGATAGAAAAGGCTCTGAGGTGGACAGGGATGTGTAGGTCCTAGAGGCCCTGTGTGAGAACCACTATGGGTGCTGGGAGGGGGCACCCTCTTGCCAGTGAGAGATTCTGTGGTCCCCCACCCTTACTGCCAGAGCCTGTGCAGATGTGAGGAGTGCCTGGAGCCATTGGGCCACCTCTCCAGGCCAAGGCCATCACAGGGCAGGACATTTGTGGCCCTCTCCTCCAGATTCATGTCAAGTCACCCACAGGAAGGCACAGGTGGGAGGTTTCTAGGGTTGCCCTTATTCTTCTGGTTCTTCATAGACTGATAGTTCTTAATCATTCGTGACTCTCAGGCTCCAGTAAATGGTCAGGTTTGTGCAAAGTAAGAGGCTAAATTTTGGAAAGTGGACATGACTTGTCAGCTGAGGCCCAGCCCCTGTCCTTCCAGTGGCTCTTTTGATAAGGTGACACTTTCCAGAGCTACCATTCCACCAATTCTGCTAGCCTGATCAGTAGGTTATGGTGTGTGATCCCAGCAGTGTGCACCCAATGCCAGGCTGCTTGCATGGTTGATGAGAGGATGGATATCTGAGAGGCACTGTTTGGCAGACCCAGGCTTGGTCATCAAGGACTTGGAGGGGCTTAAAGTGTCTGGGAAAAGGGCCCATGGGGTCAGCCCATGGGAGGGTGTCATGAACCACTTCTATCACCAGCTGCCAGGGTTCCTGTAGCCACCTCCAGAACAAAGACAAGAGTGGCAGGTATACCTAATCCCAGTCCTGTGGCTTTAAAAGGATGCTGATTTACTGGAGGGCAGGGAGTGCAGCCAGCTTGAGTGGACAAGTGAGTGGGCTGAGCCACTTCCTGCATGGAGTAGACCTTATCCTACAGGCTGCAGAGGTCTTCCTGCAACACTCCTTTCCTCACCTGTCCAGGAGGATCCATAATGGCAAGTTTGTCTCCTGGACAGGGCTAAAAAATACTGAAAAACCCCATTAGTCCACCTTGACTGGATCCATCTGTTATTTTTTCTAACTTAGGAAACTTGTTAACCAATCAGGGGGTTTTACGCCTTAGGGAGTCAAAGCTGTAAGCACAGCCATGAGAGAAGAGTGAGGGAGGGTCATTACTCAGAACAAGTAAGTAGAGCACTGGAGAAGTACCTAAGCAGTATGTCCTGGAACAAAGGAGCATGGGAATGTTACCGGGGACCTATGCATGTTTGTGCTAGTGAGACCTGTTATGGCCCAGAGTGCTGCGCTCCTCCCCTGACTCAGGCAATGGCAAGGCCCTACTGAGGTGGAAGGCACAAGGCATCCATCCTCTGGAGGAGTGCAGTATGTTTCTGGGAATGGGCTGGTTTGTTTTTGTATTTCTTTAATAAGTATAGTTGGGACTTCTCATATGACCATTAAGTATGAAGGAAAAAACATGACTTTCCCAATTAATGCAACTACTTCTAAAGAATAGATCTGTTTCCTCTAAATGCAATGATTCAACTGTGGAATATTAATTGTTAATGTTAAATGAAAACCCCCCTGTAGGAAAAACAGTCAAGGAAGTTTTTGAGAAATTAAATTAAAATCTATAGAAGAAGAATTAATGTTAAGAAGACAGATTAGTGCTTAGTACTGGGCAACTCGTTCTTGTTCCTGTGCACAATGGTTTGTGCTCTTATTCTTGTTTGATTAAAATTAGTAGCCTCTCTTTTCAAGTTAACCACTTGTCATAACCATGGTGCCAATTCTAGTCAGTAAGTCAAGAAAGAATAGTCAAGGTATAGGCCAATAGTCTGGGACTTCTAACTATTATTAAAAGTTAACTAAGCAGAAACAGCTCAAAGCAAAATGTGAACTGAAAGTAAAAATGCTTGTTATGCAAAGCCAAGATACATTCTTCTTATCTAGTTGTAGCTACCTAATATTTTGTTTCTTTGAATAATGATTCCTGTTTTGTAACCACAAAGTACTGTGAGCCTGCCAAAATGAAAAGTACATATGATTAACTTCACAAGTAAAGATTGGGATTCAGCACCTTCACTTGGTGTCTGTGTTGTTTCTCCACCCCCCTTTCACCGACTCCTCACCATCGGTTCATCTCCTGAGACCCCCTGTTGGAGTTGGACTCCAACACCACAGAGGTGGGCACATACCTTCCCATGTGCAGTTCAAGGTCACACTTTTTCATACATGGCATGTTTCCAAATGGCAGATGGTCACATGATGGTGCACACTTGTAATCCTAGTTCTTCTGGAGGCTAAGGCAGGAGGATCATAAGTTGGAGGCCAGCTTCAGCAAGAGAGCAAGGAGCTCAGTAACTTAGTGATATCCTGCCTCAAAATAAAATGTTGCATGGGATTCTCGCACAGAGATAGAGGACACCAGGATTATCAGCAGGAAGCAGTGTTTATTTGCAGATACAGCCTCAGTGGATTCTTTTGTAAAGGTTGAGCATTTGGTGTAGGGAGTCATAGCCATAGACATTCTTATTAGTTTCCTTTTACATATTAGTTCTTGGTCTCTCAAATGAGGTAATACACATTCCTGTTTGGGCATTCTATTTCTATACTACAAAGTAGAAAAAATGTTACAACTGAGTTGTGGAAGGCTCACAGTGATACTGAGAGCCTTTCTTTTGTTCTGAGAAATCTCTACTACAAAAACAAAAGGTCTGGGGAAGTAGCTCAGTGGTAAAGCACCTCTGGCTTCTATTCTCAGTACCAAACCAAAGCAAATCAAACAAATGGCAGATGCATTTCATTTAGGGCAGAGAACTTAGCATTATAATGAATCAGAGTGAGCAAAGTTTCTCCTAGGTCACTTGGATCAACGAGAAGAGAAGCTTCTATCTTTTGCTGGTTTAAGCTGGTTCTTCCAGATCTTTTCAAAAGAGCTGTTTCTGAAACAAAGAACAACTTCAAGTGATGTTAGCAGTGAACAGCTCTCTGACTGCAAGCACAGGTGTTCCTGCCTGGCAGGTCACCATTGTGAGGAATGTTTCCTGGTGGAGAAAGGCCTGAAGTGGGCCAGAGCTTGACTTCTGGATCTCTTGGTGGATCCCCCTCCTCTTTGGCTATCCTAACCCACTCCCTGGCAGCATCTCTAGTATCTGAGCTGCAGAGATCTTGAATGGCCTCCAAACCCAGAGGCTTTGAGCTGGATTAAATCCAGGACCTCATAGTTCTAGGTGAGTGCTCTATCACTGAGTCACAACCCCAGCCCTCAATTTTTTTAACACAATTCTTTTACTCAGTATCAATGCTCTCAGGTCCATAGCATATTTGAGGAATATTGAGATCCCTGAATATATGAATTTAACTCATTTAAGCAAAATTCTACCATACCCATTTCCTCTATTGTAGAAGAGTAGATGCTGATCAAGTGCTAGGAAATATTTCAGGCCTTTGGTAAAACTACTATAGAATCAAAGAATCCCTGTAATGAATAGAACATTAGAAAATAATTCAGGTCTAATTGTTATTGGTTATCTATTTTTGGCTTGTATTTCTTTGATAATGGAGATATACTCATTTCCTTTTTAGATTAGTGTTCATAGTTATTAATAATCATGGGCTGGGGTTGTGGCTCAGTGGAAGAGCATGTGTGAGGCCCTGGGTTTGATTCTCTGTACTACATATAAATAAATGTCAACAACTAAAAATGTTTATAAATAAAACACTTGATCATATATGTATTAGTTTCATTCACTCATGCTATATTTCTCCACATAAGTCTTGTAAAAAAGATTATTCCTTTAATTATGACAGTTCAAATATCAGGAGGAGGATTCTTCTTAAGTTGTGTGAATTTTGATTGTTACAATAACAGCCAAATTATTTAGGTAAATTACATATAAATATGTACTATATATATGACTTCATTTTTAGACTTAAAACTTCCTTATTTTTCTATAAATTGCCAATTTTTGATGGACACAATATCTTTATTTTATTTATTTTTATGTGGTGCAGAGGATCGAACCCAGTGCCTTACATGTGCAAACCAAGCGTTCTACCACTGAGCTATAACACCAGCCCATACAAATTACCAATTTTAAATATTGTTTTATCTTATTTAACTATCATTTTTAGAGCTGTAAACAAAGTTGGAACCTGATTCAATAAATTGTGTCATATTTAGAAGGGCCTTTCAGGTTTTTCTTCTGAAGCTATAACTTTTTCTAGGACTATATCATGGTATTCAGGCATTTCAGTTCTGTTTTCAACTTGAATTACCTTATTTCCAGTTTCTTGCTGTAAAACAACAATACTAGCAACTATTCTCCCATAGTAGTTAGGGCAGAAGAGTTCTGGATTCACATCAGTGGGGGATCATCACTCTGTTTTATACAGACGGACCATGGATATAGACTGCCATCCACTCATTTAGAGCGAGTAATGTTTTATGCTGGAAAGTGAAAATTATTTGTAGGATTGATTTAACAACCAGTATTACTCTTGAGTGAAAACAGATTAGATTTATTGAACTTGTAAAGTTTTTTTCTCAAGGTTCAACTTTTTTCTCATTTAAATTAATTGTGGGCTCAAGTATCATTAAAAGTCTTCACTGGGACAGAAGAAGGAAGCCCAGCGCCACCCCAGCCCAGACTGGAGGAGGAAACCTGGCGCCATGCCCAGACGGGAGGAGGAAGCCCAGTCCCGCCCCGCCTGCTAGTCTGGAGGAAGCCCATCAACCCTTAAAACCCATCAAAGGGGGTGTGGCTACCAGCACGGTTCTGTGGCTGATCCAGGTACCCGGTTTCCAAGTCCCCCACTCTTAGCTCCGATAACTCAAAATATTTCCCACAAGCTTTTGGGGGTGTAGCTATCAATGAAAAACAACAACTGTACAGGCACCTGGTATCTACCTCAGAGACTAGAGTAGGGAAGATACAGGTGGAAGCTCATGTCCTTTCACATTGGCTATACCCACCACCCTGAAAACAGAGGCTCAAGCTAGGAATAGACATCGTCACCTACTGGAAGCAAGGAAAACTGTGTTCTGAGAGACTTTTCTTTTCTCTTTCTCTCTTTTCTTCTCTCTCTTCCACAACTTCAACATATGTGAAACCAAGAACTGTGCATGCACAACCGATTTACGAAAGTAATATAATATATAGGAATTACATATACCCCACCTTCCCCCCATATTTTTCTTTATTTCTATCTTACTTTCCTTTTTCTTCTCTCTTATTTCTCTTTTCTTCCTTGTTATTTTTTTCTTTTCTTCATTTGTATTCCCTGTATCCCACTTTCAATCTTCTAACTACATAGGGTAACTATCTAAATACAGAAAGGAGGTTGAGTCTATACATTCTTCCATAAATTACCAGCCTATTGGTTAGAGTTCTCCAAAGGTGCTAAGTTAGTTTAACCTCATACCCTCACTCCTTTCCCTCTAAGTATAACATCCTTCGTCTGAAATTAAGTTTTCTATATGCCACCAGATATGGTATGCCTTTTATGAAACTAATGACTATATTCTTAAATAATAATTAAAACCAATATCTATAGACTTAGAATCTAAGTATAAATGTATTAATAATGAAAACTTGTGCTTAGATGATGTACTGTTGATATTGGGTACTGTTAACATTGTCTTTCTCCACAAAAGAGGGATTTTGGAGGTATACAATAACAATGCAAATACATAAGGGGAAAAACATTAACACAACAGTTTCACAAAGCTATAGAGAATCATGAGCAGTATGAAAAGACAAGGAAAGAAAGGACCACAAACAACACAGGTCAATTCAACATTAGATGAGGTAATATATGCAGCTGATGAAATGTCAGATAAAGAGTTCAGGATATACATGCTTCAGATGATGTGGAGTCTCAAGGAAGACATTATATAGCAAATTCAGATAATGAAAGATCACTTTGACAATGAATTACATAAACAAATCCATGAAGCAAAAGATAAACTCTATTGGGAGATAGAGGATATAAAAAACAAACAAACAGAAATCCTGGAAATGCAGAAAACAATAAACCAAATTAAAAACTCAAATGAGAGTATTACCAGCAGAGTACAACACTTAAAAGATAGAACTTCAGACAACAAAGACAAAGTTTTTCAACTTGAAAAGAACATAGACAGCTCAGCAAGAATGTTAAGAAATTATGAGCAGAACATCCAAGAATTATGGGATAACACAAAGAAACCAAACTTAAGAGTTATTGGGATACAAGAGGGTATAGAGGTGCAAACCAAGGGAATGAGCAATCTATTCAATGAAATAATACTAGAAAACTTCCCAGACTAAAAGAATGAAAAAGAAATCCAAATACTAGAAACCTACAGGACACCAAATGTACAAAATCATAAGAGATCCACACCAAGACACATAATAATGAAGATGCCCAATACACAGAATAAGAAGAGAATCTTAAAAGCCACAAGAGAAAGGAAGCAGATTACATTTAGGGGTAAACCAATCAGGATAACTGCTGATATTTCAACACAGACTCTGAAAGCTAGAAGATCCTGGAACAACATATTTCAAACACTGAAAGAAAAAGGGTTCCAACCAAGAATCATGTATCCAGTGAAATTAAGCTTCAGGATTGAAGATGAAATAAAAATCTTCCATGATAAACAAAAGTTAAAAGAATTTGCAGCTAGAAAATCAGCTCTTCAAAACATCCTTGGCAAAACATTACAGGAAGAGGAAATGAAAAATAACAATGAAAGCCAACAGCGGGAGGTAGTACAGTAAAGGAAAAACTAATCATAGAGGAAAAACATATCATGTTAAATAACATACATAATCAAATATGGCTGGAAATACAAACCATATCTCAATAGTAACCCTAAATGTTAATGGCTTAAATGCACCAATCAAAAGACATAGACTAGTAGAATGGATTAAAAAAAAGATCCAACAATATGCTGCCTACAGGAGACTCATCTGATAGGAAAAGACATACACAGACTGAAGGTGAAAGGTTGAGAAAAATCATACCACTCATATGGACCCCGGAAGCAAGCAGGGGTGTCCATACTTGTATCAAATAAAATAGACTTCAAGCCAAAGTTAATCAAAAGGGATAAACAAGGACACTACATACTGCTCAAGGGAATCATACACCAACAAGACTTGACGATCATTAATATATATGCCCCAAACAATGGTGAAGCTATGTTCATCAAACAAACTCTTCTCGAGTTCAAGAGTCAAATAGACCACAACACAATAATCATGGGAAATTTTAACACACCTCTCTCACTACTGGACAGATCTTCCAAACAAAAGTTGAATAAAGAAACCATAGAGCTCAATAATAAAATTAATAACTTAGACTTAATTGATATATAAAGAATATACCACCCAACATCAAGCAGATACACTTTATTCTCAGCAGAACATGGATCCTTCTCAAAAATAGACCATATATTATGTCACAGGGCAAATCTTAGCAATTACAAGTAAAGATACTACCATGCATTTTATCTTATCATAATGGAATTAAATTAGAAATCAATAATAAAATGAGAAAAAAAAATCCTACATCACATGGAGATTAAACAATATGCTACTGAATGAACAAAGGGTTACAGAAGACATCAAAGAGGAAATTTAAAAAATTCTTAGAAATTTAAATAAAAACAGACACAACATATCGAAATCTCTGGGACACTATGAAAGTAGTACTAAGAGGAAAATTCATTTCATGGAGATCATTCCTTAAAAGAAGGAAAAGCCAACAAATGAATGACCTAACACTACACCTTGAAGCCTTAGGAAAAAAAGAACAAATCAGCAGCAAATACAGAAGAAGGCAAGAAATAATTAAAATCAGAGCTGAAATCAATGAAATCAAAACAAAAGAAACAATCGAAAAAATTGACAAAACTAAAAGTTGGTTCTTTGAAAAAATAAATAAGATTGATAGATCACTATCCACGCTAGTAGAGAAGAAGAGAGAAAATCCAAATTACTAGCTTACAGGATGAAAAAGGCAACATCACAACAGACAATTCAGAAATACAGAAGATAATTAGAAATTATTTTGAAACCCTATACTCTAATAAAATAGAAGATAGTGAAGGCATCAATAAATTCCTTAACACATATGAGCTACCCAGATTGAGTCAGGATGATATAAACAACCGAAACACACCAATATCAAGTGAGGAAATAGAAGAAGCTATCAAAAGACTACCAACGAAGAAAAGCCCAGGACCGGATGGATATACAGCAGAGTTTTACAAGAACTTTAAAGAAGAACTAATACCAATACTCTACAAGCTATTTCAGGAGATAGAAAAAGAGGGAGAACTTCCAAATTCATTTTATGAGGCCAATATCACCCTGATTCCCAAACCAGATAAAGACACCTCAAAGAAAGAAAACTACAGACCAATATCCCTAATGAATTTAGATGCAAAAATCCTCAATAAAATTCTGGAAAATCGGATACAAAAACATACCAAAAAGATCGTGCACCATGATCAAGTAGGATTCATCCCTGGGATGCAAGGCTGGTTCAATATACGGAAATCAATAAACGTTATTCACCACATCAATAGACTTAAGGATAAGAACCATATGATCATCTCGATAGATGCAGAAAAAGCATTCAACAAAGTACAGCATCCCTTTATGTTCAAAAAACTAGAAAAACTAGGGATAACAGGAACTTACCTCAAAATTGCAGAAGCTATCTATGCTAAGCCTTAGGCTAGCATCATTCTAAATGGAGAAAAACCGAAGGCATTCCTTCTAAAATCTGGAACAAGACAGGGATTCCCTCTCTCACCACTTCTATTCAATATAGTTCTCGAAATACTGGTCAGAGCAATTAGACAGACAAAAGAAATTAAAGGCATTAAGATAGGAAAAGAAGAACTTAAATTATCACTTTTGCAGATGATATGATCCAATACCTAGAAGACCCAAAAGGGTCTACAAAGAAACTACTAGAGCTAATAAATAAATTCAGCAAAGTGGCAGGATATAAAATCAACACACATAAATTAAAGGCATTCCTGTATATCAGCAACAAATCTTCTGAAATGAAAATGAGGAAAACCACCCCATTCACAATATCCTCAAAAAAATTAAAATACTTGGGAATCAACCTAACAAAAGAGGTGAAAGATTCATACAATGAAACCTACAGAACCCTAAAGAGAGAAATAGAAGATCTTAGAAGATGGAAAAATATACCCTGTTCATGGATAGGCAGAACTAACATCATCAAAATGGCGATATTACCAAAAGTTCTCTATAGGTTCAATGCAATGCCAATAAAAATCCCAATGGCATTTCTTGTAGAAATAGATAAAGCAATCACGAAATTCATATGGAAAAATAAAAGACCCAGAATAGCAAAAGCAATTCTAAGCAGGAAGTGTGAATCAGGAGGTATAGCGATACCAGATTTTAAACTGTACTACAGAGCAATAGTAACAAAAATAGCATGGTACTGGTACCAAAACAGGCTGGTGGACCAATGGTACAGAATAGAGGATACAGAGACCAATCCACAAAATAACAACTATCTTATGTTTGATAAAGGGGCTAAAAGCATGCAATGGAGGAAGGATAGCATCTTTAACAAATGGTACTGGGAAAACTGGAAATCCATATGCAACAAAATGAAACTGAATCCCTTTCTCTCGTTATGCACAAAAATTAACTCAAAATGGATCAAAGAGCTTGATATCAAATCAGAGACGCTGCATCTGATAGAAGAAAAAGTTGGCTCTGATCAACATATTGTGGGATCGGGCTCCAAATTCCTTAATAGGACACCCATAGCACAAGAGTTAAAAACAAGAATCAACAAATGGGACTTACTCAAACTAAAACGTTTTTTCTCAGCAAGAGAAACAATAAGAGAGGTAAATATGGAGCCTACATCCTGGGAACAATTTTTACTCCTCACACTTCAGATAGAGCCCTAATACCCAGAGTATACAATGAACTCAAAAATTAAACAATAATAAAACAAATAACCCAATCAACAAATGCTCCAAGAACCTGAACAGACACCTCTCAGAGGAGGACATACAATCAATCAACAAGTACATGAAAAAATTCTCACCATCTCTAGCAGTCAGAGAAATGCAAATCAAAACCACCCTAAGATACCATCTCACTCCAGGAAGATTGGCAGCCATTATGAAGTCAAACAACAACAAGTGCTGGCGAGGATGTGGGGAAAAGGGTACACTTGTACATTGCTGGTGGGACTGCAAATTGGTGTGGCCAATTTGGAAAGCAGTATAAAGATTCCTGGGAAAGCTGGGAATGGAACCAGTGGACCCAGCTCTTGCCCTTCTTGGGCTATTCCCTGAAGAACTTAAAAGAGCATACTACAGGGATACTGCCACATTGATGTTCATAGCAGCACAATTCACAGTAGCTAGACTGTGGAACCAATCTAGATGTCCTTCAATAGATGAATGGATAAAAATGTGGCATTTATACACCATGGAATATTACTCAGCACTAAAAAATGACAAAATCATGGCATTTGCAGGGAAATGGATGTCATTAGAGCAGGTTGTGCTAAGTTAAGCTAGCCAATCCCTAAAAAACAAATGCCAAATGTCTTCTTTGATATAAGGAGAGCAACTAAGAACAGCGCATGGAGGAAGAGCATGAGAAAAAGATTAACATTAAACAGGGACAAGAGGTGGGAGGGAAAGGGAGAGAGAAGGGAAATTGCATGAAAATGGAAGGAGGCCCTCATTGTTATATAAAATTACATATAAGAGGATGTGAGGGGAAAGGGATAAAATAAAAAAAAACAAGGGAGAGAAATGAATTACAGTAGATGGGGTAGAGAGAGAAGATGGGAGGTGAGGGGAGGGGGGATAGTAGAGGATAGGAATGGTAGCAGGATACAACAGTCACTAGTATGGCAATATGTAAAAATGTGGATGTGTATCCGATGTGATTCTGCAATCTCTATACGGGGTAAAAATGGGAGTTCATAACCCACTTGAATCAAATGCATGAAATATGATATGTCAAGAGCTTTGTAATGTTTTGAACAACCAATAAAAGTAAATAAATAAATAAAAGAAAAAAAAATGTATTCACTGGCCATTATTTGTGATAAAGCTGCTTCTTATATTTAAGAAGAAAGTTATATTACTGCATTTATTTTAGTCTAAAATGTATACTCTTCACAAAAAACTGAGGAGCATATTTAACACTTGAAAAAACCTTAACCACTAATTCTTAATTAGGGTATTTTTAATAAATGTTCTTTTTTGGTCTCTATCAGGGAAACATTGTTTGAAGTGTCATCTCTGGATTAGTGCAGTTTTGCAAATTGCTCCTTATTTGCAGTGATATTGAAATTGAGAGTAATTACTTCAAGCATTTTATAGTAGTTTAGCAGAGTCATTTTATGACTACCTCCTATTTCCATGACATGTTTAATTGTGTTTTTTGGTTTACTCTTAATATGCTCTAGTTATTATTTTTTTTAATGGAAAAACTAGCTGATTTATTGGCATTTTCAATGCCAAAAAAGACTTTAAATCAATTAAGATCTTTCATTTAGCATAGAGTTACTTTCACATTTGCAACAATCACAGTAAATATGTTTTTTTTGTATAAAGGGACACCCTTTGATTGGAGTTTAAAATATCCTCCACTGCAAGATTACATATATAAAACTCTGTTTGTTGCTCATATAATAGTGGATTAATCAAATTAAAAGTTATACTCTCTAGAATAAGATAAAATGGAAACAAATTTACTCATCAGATTCATATATAAGCCATCTTTATTTACAACATTTTATCTTAAGAATTATAATTCTATTAAGCATCAATTGGAACAAAAGTATAATCACTTAAGTAAAAGCAGTTACTTAAACTAAAAATGAGAGATTACTTTTGAAGGCATATGAAAAATATTGTCAGGTTTTTTGTTGTGCTTCTGGAGGTTCAGTAGCAGGCTCATTTGAAGGTGGAATAAACCCTGAAGGGAACTCACTTCTACTTTCAGAATGTGGGGGTGGGAGGCAGGGGAAGAAATCCAGCTCTTGGGGGGAGATAATGAGGAAAACACCAAGGTACCATTGGGAAAGGAGAGGGTGGTGGGCCCGGTGGAAAATATTCTTTACATGCTCCATACATGTTTCCTGGAGGAGGTGGAGGGAAAAAGGTCCTCTTCTCATGAACTGACTCCTTGGATCCACTGGAAACAATGAACCTCTGATTGGAGGGAAAGGTGAGAAAGCAAAGGCAGAGACAGTTGCTTGTTTTTCAGCAGGGAGAAATGAATCTGGCACATTGAAATCACCAAGATTGACTTTGGTATCATTTCTGGATTCCCTATCATTACTGGATTCCATTTCTGAAGACGTAGGCCCATCCATTTTATCCAAAGGGGGAATAGTGGAACTTCTGAGTTCTGCTGATCCAGATGGTTTACCAGAATTAAAGTAAAATTCATCTTACCTTGGTAGAGGAAGCTGTGGATCAGAATATGGTTGGCCTGGTGGAGGGATAATTGTCCTATTGGCCTGTTCCCATGGAGGTGCCAGGTGCACGGTGTCAGAAGATTCTCCCTAGGATCAGTTAACCTATCACAGTTTGATTCTCTTCTTTTATTGCTAGTCAGATGGTCCAGGGGATTCTCTGGACCCCTTTAGCCTCTTCCTCCTCCCACTGGCACCAAAGGTGAGAGTATGAGTAGACCCTCCTTTTATTAATGAGAAGGTCTTGTTTCACATGAAGGTGGACCCAATGATGAGGGACCATTTGGGGAAATTGCTCTGCCAAAGGCTGTATTTGAAACATCAAGTGCAGAATAATCTTTTTCTACAAGTTTAAATTTGAATTCCATTTTAGTTAATTTTTGTCTTTGGTGAGCATTTTGTTTCCTTAAATAATTGTGGTATCTTTCAGCATTCTGAGCTGCCAACTCATTACCATGTGCTTTTTTCTCATAGTACATAACATGCCCCTCATAAAAATGAATGGTTCTCTCCAATTCTTCTTCAAGATCTTTGGCTCACTTTCTATAGGTCTCCAGCAGTTTAGTTGTATGGCTGATCTTTTTTTCCACTTTGGAAAGTTTTTCCTCTTGCTCTACCTGGTAATTTTCCTCTCCTATTAATTTCCTTTGGAGTTCCATTACATTTTCTTGATATAGTTTCATTATGACTTTAAGTTTCTGCTGAAGATTCTTGTTGTCACTTACAAACTGTGTAATTTCTGCTTGCAAAGATGCTTGTTCTGTCTTAAGATTTTTAATGTGTTCTGTAAGTTTTTCTTTGGTTTACCTACTTCAGATAATAAAGTAAAAAAATTGAGTACTTTCTCTTTTTATGGTTTTAAAAGAGGCCTTTAACTTAGCAACATAAACCAGTTTCTTCAAAGCCCCTTTTGGCTGATCTTCTAAGTGAGCACCAATTTCTGATTCACTCTTCATTTCCAACTCCAAGTTACCTTCATCTATTAGGACGTCTCCAAGCACAGGAGCCCATTTTTTTTTTTATCTGCAGCAAGTGTTCAGTCAGAAACTTAATATGATTTTCTTTATCTCTTGGAACTTGTTCTGCATGTACTTTAGAGGGTACCAATGTCATTTTCTGTTTATTGAGGCTGTTCACTTTTTCTTTCCATACTTCAATGTCTTCTAAGGGCTGTTTCTGACTTTCCTGAAGTTGAGAATTTTCATTGAAAGCCTCTTTTATTGCTACTGTAACCCCTTCTTCATTCATTTGAAATATTTTCAAGGTTGTTTTAGCTTTAGGTATTTGTGATCTGAGGGATTTTGATTCATCTTCTAGGGACTTAATCTTTTTTGATATATCTGCCATCAATTCATCCTGTTGAGAATGTTTACTTTTCTCTTCTTTTTCTAGAAAGAGTATTTCATCCTTAAGTTTAGATACAGACCTATTCAGGTTTTCAAATATTGCCTCCAAATTTTCTGCTTCTATCGACTCCTTCTCCAAAATGTCATCCTTTAAAGATGACTCTAAGCCTTCATACTCTTTTTGAACAAGTCTAACTTTTTCAAGTATTTCACATTTTTCTTCAATTAGTCCAGAAACTTTAAGAGCAAGCTCTTTTTCTCTTCTCATATAATGCCTGCTTCTCACAGACTGATAACTTCTCCACAGAAACAAGAGAACAACAAAAAACCCAATAGCTGTACATATCACCAACTCCCATGGACAGCTATAAGGACTACGGTGTGTTTCCATGTCTTCAGACAAGGCAGACTACAACCCTGCTTACTTCTTCCAGGACCACCCCCAAGTAGGGCTGAGGGGTAGCTCTTTCCCCCTCATCATGCTAAGGCTACTTTGGCTACTCCGTCTACAACCACACCATGCCCAGCCATGCCAAAAACAGGACACACAGGCCTTTGGTCAGGAACAAAACTGCACCAGGCAACAGAGCAGACCATTATAAACTAGCAGGTGGGGAGGACTGTGGGCATGGGCATGGGGAGCCCTGGTAATGGGCTCCCAGGGACCTAGCACACTCATGCTGCCTGTCAGGGAAGTCGTGGCCCCTTCACTATGCTGTGCATCCTGAAGCATCACAGGTTCAAGCCTGTCCCAATCAAACCAGAGAGGAGTCTTTTCCAGGTCAACTACCTGTTGATTTGGTTTAGGCCAGGCCAAGGCAGAACTTCTATACAATCATAATATCACCCATCTTGATGTAACTAAAATTCTAAAGCTCTAAAAATTTTAAAGAGCTAATACATCATATATTTATATTTGTACCACTTGCTTTTTTTTGTTTTAATGACTCATTCCTTTTCTGCCCCTCTTGTCCCCTCTTTTTCCTTCCTTCCTTCCTTCCTTCCTTCCTTCCTTCCTTCCTTCCTTCCTTCCTTCCTTCCTTCTCCCTTTCCTTTTCTTGCAGTGTTGGGGGTTAAACTTCAAGGGGTTAAACTCCTTGTACATGCGGCAAGCTCTGTACCTCTGTTCTACCTTCCAGCCATGTTGACACTTTCTGCAGAAGTAATCTGAATTTTTTCCATAGATAAACTCTGTTAGACTATTTTAAAACTAATTTTAGAAGAGTTGCAAGCATGATCACGAATCAGTTTGATAAGTTATTTTTAAGTAGTATAACATATCTAATGTTTTTAAAAAGAAGGATCTTAAAACTTGAGTTGGTTTTCATGTCAGTTTTTGTAGACTACTATTTATTGAAGAGTATTCAAAATCTGTTTTCAGATGTTCTATTCACTTCTCATAGGATGAAAACACTTCTAAGCAAGTGGTCATTATAAATATATGGCAAACAAAAGGATAAAATCAGTGAGATTCTGCCTCAAACAAAACAGAATACAATGTTGCATGGGATTCTTACACAGACACAGGGGACCCCAGGGTATTCAATATGAAGCAGTGTTTATTTGGGTGCTTCCAGCCTCAGTGGATTCTTATCCAAAGGCTGAGCATTTAGTATAGGGAGTGATGCCTTATATATTCTGGTTAGTTTCCTTTTAGATACTAGCCTTTGTCTTCATATGAGGTAATATTCCTATTTGGGCATTGTATTTCTATATTACAAAGTAGCAAGAAGGTTCAAAACTGATTTCCCAAAGGCTCATAATGATACATATGGCATCATATTCTCTTTCCTTTGTTCTGAGAAATCTATACCACAAAATATAGCTCAGTGGTAAAGCACCCCTGGCTTCTATTCCCAGTACCAAACTAAATACATGGCAGATGCACTTAATTTAGGGCACAGAATTTAGCATTATAATGAGTTTTAGTGAGCAAAGTTTACCCTAGGTCACTTAGAAGAGGAGCTATGAATCTTTGGCTGGTTTAAATTGGTTCTTCCAGGTCTATTCTGAAGAACTGTTTCTGATGAAACAACTTCAAGGGCTGTTAGCTGAGCAGCTCTCTGCCTGCGGTCACAGGTGATCCTAAGTTCCTTCTTTGCAGCTCATCACTTTTTTCTGGTAAGGAGAAAAGTCTGAAGGCTGGCAGAGCTTGACTTCTTGGGAGATCTCCTTCCTTTTAGGCCATTCTAAGAAACTTCCTCCAGCACCTCCAGTATCTGAGATGCAGAGAGTTTGAATAGTCCCCAAATCTAGATCTTTGAGACCTGATCCTGGCCCTTACCTCACTCCACATTACTTGGTTGTTTCCTGGGGCACCTCAAGGCCCTGATTTTTGAGGGTTCCACTTCCATCTCGCCTCTATATCCCCCCAGTGCACCCAGGGCTTCAGTTGCAGTACCTAACTGGGAACAAGGTTCTCCAGGCAGGAGTTGCAGCCTTCCTGGCAGCTATCTTGACCTTGACCCTCAAAGAGGGCAGTGCCTCTGGGGATACTTAGTGGACCACCTTTGTTTTACTTATGGGGTTGAGTCTTAGCCTTTGTTGCCAGAGAGTTGTTTCTCCCTTGGATCTCCCTCCCTGAGATATTTAGTCTTTGATTGAGGCTGAAGGCTATCTAGGTGGCAGCCAGTTGCTTTTCTCACTTTCTTTACCCACTGGTACGAGAATCAACTTTCTCTCTTACAGCCCATTGCCCAAGGGACATGTGACCCAGAAGGCTTTGAAGGTTTGTGTTGTGGGAATGGGTGGAGCCACTGTGCATTCAGCAATTTTGGACACTTGTTTTGAGAGGCTGAATAATGAGAATCTTCTGCAGATTTTCTTCTACATCTGACAATGAGGTTGTGATGAATGCAGTCAGGAATTCCTTTATATCATCTGTCATTTATGGCTAGAGACTGACCTAGAAGCCTGTAGTCCTGGGACCAGAGAGGAGAAAGCAGATTTGGGCATATTGTTGAATAAAGAAATTGATGGTTAGGGGTACAAAGGGTGTGGAGAAGGTTGAAAACACCTCTAAAGACCTCCCTGGGATACTTGGTAAGAGATGCCAAGAGGACAGGCAGGGCTCCTGACCCACCAGCTCATGAGCCATCGCTGCTCAATAGCCACAGAGTCAAAGCCACAACCTCATGCAGTGCTGGCCTCTGAAGGGGTGACTGGAGCTGTCCAGGTACTAGTGGGATGGTTTCAGGATCCAGCAGTGATTTCAGGCTTGGTGGCCACTCACTGGTATGTTTCCTGTTTTGCTGTGCTTATGAAGTAAACTGCTATAGACATTTGTGTGCAGTTGTGTTTTTTCTTTCATTTTTATTACAAGATTTTCTCAATTAAAATGTGTTTATATGCTTGAGAAATGTTAAAATTTTATTAAGGTAAAATTATATACTTTAAAACTCTTTAAGCAAGTGTAAAGAAATGGAGACTTTTCTTCATTTGGGACATTTTCCTGAGTAATGAAACCAAGCATTGACAGGATGGTGTGAGAATTAGCACAGGAAGAGAACAAAAAAAAAAAAAAAAAAAAAAAGAAGAGTAAGAACCCAAGAACTTCTTGGCACATAGATCAACCTTATATCTGTTTCTTGGGGCTGCTGTGACTTTGTACTACGCTGGACAACTTAAAGAAATAGGATTTTTTGACTCACAAGTCAGGAGACTGGAAGTTGGAAATTAAGAGGCTGGCAGAGTGGGCTCCTTTTGGAAGCTCTGAAAGAGAAACTGACTCATGCTTCTCTCTTAGCTCCCGATGGCTGCCAGCAAGCCTTCGCTTTCCTTGTCCTGCAACAGTGTGACTCTGATCTTGGTCTCCATTGCAACTTGACTCTATCCCTGTGTGTGTGTGTGTGTGTGTGTGTGTGTGTGTGTGTGTGTGTGTGTGTTTATCCTTTTCTTGTAAGGTCATCAACCATATTGGATTAGAGTCATTATTCATTTCTTCTATAAAGTTCACATGCAAACTTAAAATGAAATTTGGACGTTATCTTTTTGGAGAACACAGTTCAAACCACAAGTTATTTTTCTTTGGGAGAAAGAATTAAATTTTACTCCAGAGTATTACTATAGTTATAGTTGTGTAGTTTGTTGGTTACTGAGTTAATTAAAAACATTTCAGCTTTCCTTTATAGAATATGTCCAACTCTCAATTTTGTTGCCTTTGAAATAACTTAGAGCTCCAATAGCCTCATGGTATGCAAGGACTCCATCCAAAAACTAAAAATATATCATCAAGAGAAAATAAGGTAAAACTAAACAAATCAAGGTGTATACCATACCCATGGGATATAAGGCATAACATTATAAATGTACACTTCTCCCAATAGGAATTTCTGGATTTAATGTATTCTCACTAAAAATACCAAAAACTTTTCTTTAAACATTGACACAATGTTCCTAAAATTCTTATGGAAGTCCAAAAGCTAAGAAGTGTAAAGATGCTCCTAAAGACTATATGTCAAGACCTATTATAAAAGTAATGCCAATGTAAGAATTAAATAAACACAATGATGGATAAACTGAACAATGTAATAGAAAACCCAAAGCCTCAAACATCCATCCCGATGGGATCATTATCATGGCTCTGGAGTAGTCAAAAGTTTCTTAAACAGTACACAAAATTATAAAATTTAAACAAAAAATTAATTATTTAGACTATGTTAAAATTAAAAAGTTCTGTTCATCAAAATTCCTCAAGCTAAAGAGTTAAAAAGACAATTCACAGAATGGAATAAGTTATTTTTACAAATATATCTGATGAGTGACACACCACAAGTATATCAAGAATTCCTTCTAATCAGCAATAAAAGGACAAATAACCCAATACAAATACTGGAAAATGTGAAAACAATTCTCCCAAAGAGGATTTTCAATTGCAGCAATCATATTGAAAGTGATTATCACTGATTGTCAGGGAAATGAAACATTAAAAACTATAATGTGGGACTGGAGTTGTGGCTCAGTAGTGGAGTGATTGCCTAGGACACATGAGGCCCTGGGTTCTATCCTTAGCACCACTTAAAAGTGAAATAGAGATATTGTGTCCACCTACAACTAAAAAAACTAATAAAAAAACTATAACGCAACATGACTACACACCCACTAGAATGCCTAGAGCAAAATGGGTAGACAATTATCAAATGTTGGTGAGAATTTGGAGCAAGCCAAACCATTACATGCTTCTTAAGAGAAGGAGAATTGGTACAAGAACTCTGGAAAACATTTCCATAGTATCTACCACAGCTGGACAAATGCAAATGCTTCTGGGATGTTAGTAATGTTTTGTACCTTGATCTAGGTATTCATCTCCTGACAATTGTTGAGCTGTGTTCTTTTCAGTGAGTATTCTTCTGTATGAATATTACTTTCAAAGCATTTGATTTATTATTTTCAGTAACAGTCCCTTTGGATATTGTTAAGCAAAAATACTTTACCTTGGAGGAGGACCTACTTGAATGGTTATGAGAACTTTGAAGCCTATAGTGTTAGTTTGGGTGTCTCAAGAAACAGGACTTCAAAAAGGGAGATTTAGGAAGTGAAGCAAGAAAATATGAACATGAAACTAGAAATATGAGGTGGTAAAAGTAAAGAAGCCAAAAAAGGATTCATGAACCAGGCAGTTACAATTGAGGACAGCTGATGCTGACAGTCATTAGGAAGACAATTAAGGTCTAAAAAGGTAGTTTTCTCACAAGTCCCCATCTATCATGAGGTCAGATCTACTTGCCAGGGCCATAAAACCTCACAACAATTTTAGCTTGCCCAGAAAACAGATTGTGTTTCTTAAACCAGAGAAAAGTCTTCAGATTAACACTAAAATGTCCCTGGTATGTAGAGGAATGCCAAAAGAGTCAGGTGTGGAACCAACTCAATTCCATTCTCCTACTTGTTGAGTTTACTGTGTCCTTCAAATTAATGACCACTTATTTATGATAAAAACATTTTGAAAACATGATTAAAATGGAAGTGTTAGTGGGAACATTAACTAGAAGATCCTCTAGTAACTAGAAGATTCTCACTTCCAAATAGTAGAGTATTGTTACAATTTCAGTGCTATAGTTGGTTTCAAAGCCAATTGATATTCATTTTCTTCCTCCACCACTCATTCTAGATTTCTTTCATCCATGGTTATTAGCATTTCAGTTGCTCCTGATAGGGAATTCAGATCTTCTTTAAGGGATGTGAGCCTTGGGAATAAGGCCTTTGTCAGGCTGTGGTTTGTATCATTTCATTTTCTGTAATCAGTGGTATGGAATCACCAAGAGGTTTTAGATGAATATCTTCTAGGCTCCAGACATATCTCTCTGCTGTTTGCACAATGGTGTCTCCTGTGAATTCATGTTGAAACTTAATCTTCCTTGTAGTGACATTAAGAAGTGAGGTCTTTTTATTGAGGTCATGAGCGATGATTAATAGATTGGGGCTTTTATAAAAAGGGCTTGTAAAAACTCAGCTCGAAGTGGATCAAAGTCCTAGGTTTTAGACCTGAAACTCTGCACTTGCTAGAAGGAAAGGTACATCCAACACTCCAATATATTGATTCAGGCATTGACTTCCTTAATAAGACTCTTAGAGCACAAGTAGTAAAAATCAAGAATAAACAAATGGGTTAACATCAAACTAAAAAGTTTCCTTACAGCAAAAGGAAAAAAAATTGTGAAGAGAAAGTCTACCAAACGGGATAAAATCTTTGCCACCTGCACCTCAGATAGAGCTTTAATTTCCAGACTATATAAAGAATTCAAAAAATTTAACACCAAAATATAAAACAAAGCAAAAACCAAATAATACCCAGTCAATAAATAGGTAAAGGAACTGAAAAGACACTTCACAGAAGAAATATGAATAGTCAACAAATCTATGAAAATATGCTCAACAACTTTAGCCATTAGAGAAATGAAAATTAAAACCACACTGGTATTCCATTTCACTGAAATCAGAATGGTGATTATTAAGAATACAAGTAACAATAAATGTTGGTGAAGATTTGGGGGAAAAGGTACACTCATCATTGCTGGTGGGAATGCAAATTTGTGCAACTGGAAAGCAGAATGGAGATTCCTATGAAAACTTGGAATGGAACAACCATTTAACTCAGCTCTCCCACTCCTCATTATATACCCACTCCTCAGCCTCCTATAGTGACATAACCACTTCAATGTTTATAGCAACTCATTTTATAATATCTAAGCTATGGAACCAATCTAGGTATCCTTTAATCCATGAGTGAATAAAGAAAATGTGGTATATATACACAATGGAGTATGTATGAATTAAGAATGACTATGAAAATGAAGAATGGCTATGATATTTGCAAGAAAATGCATGGATCTTGAGTCTATCATCCTAAGTAAGACAGTCCCAAAAAACCAATGGTCAAATGTTTTCTCTGATATATGGAAGCTAACACATAACAATGAGAAATGAAGGAAAGATTATAAGCACAGTAGATTAGACAATGAGGAATGGAGGGAGATAAGGAAAGAAAAAGGAAAGAGAGTGGAATGAATCTGACATAGTTTTCCTATCTACTTATATGAAAACAACATAGCGACTCCCATCATCATGTACATCCATAAGAATGGGATTCTAAATAATAAATAAAATAAAAGTATTCAATGTTATATAATAATAGATAAATGGATTCTTCTATCATGTATAACTAAAAATAACAAGTAAAAAAAAAGAAAAGAAACAAAACAAAACAAAACAAAAAACCCTACAAACCTCACACCTGGTTTTATAGCACTGAAATAAAATTTAATTAACGAAATGAAAGCATTTATGGGTTTGTTCTCTTCCACTTTTCTGCCAAATGAGGACACAGCTTCTGGGACAAAAATATTTCCCACTCTGACCTCCAGAACTGTGGGAAACAATTTTCCATTCTTTATTAATCACCCAATCTTAGGTATTTAGTTATGGTACAAAGAAGGGACTAGGACATCTTCCCTACCCCATTATGTCACAATAACTTTAACTTTCTGTGATGATGAGGGCCAATTATCAACACCAGCAGAGTAAAACCTTTGCCTGCTGGAGGAGCCCATAATTACTAGGAGGCAGCCATAGCTTTAAATTGAAGAGTATCCTTTTCAGATGCCTCATGATTGATAGAAGAGCTTCACCCCAAAAAGAATATGAAAGATGTCAAAACAGCAAGGAAAAAATACCAATTCTACATTTATTCCTGTTTGCAAGGCCCATTTAGTTTATTTCTCATGGACAGAGCATCATAAAATAGCCATTGATTCAAAATACATACTGCATCTTGAAGGACAGTAGCCCTAACACCCAGCTGCCATCTCAAAGCAGTACCTTGCTGCCCCTTTAAGGGACCATTCCAACATTCAAGTTGGCAATTTCTAGCAGATTTAGCATCGTGGGAACCATAGGTCCTGGTTTATCTCCCTAGTGAAAAATTTGGTCTATTGATTTGAGGTGATGATTCAGATCCCATGACCATAAGCAGACACTTACTAAGTCCTTGCAAATATGTACTGTCTGAGTGATGTGAAGGAAAAGAGGTCAGACCCATATCCAGAATATATATCTATGGTGATGCAGAAGAGTAGTGACTATTCATAAAAAATCAATGTCATAGGGGCTGAGGTTTTGACTCAGCAATAGAATACTTGCCTAGCATGTGCGAGGCCCTGGGTTCAATCCTCAGAACCACACAAAAATAAATAAATAAATAAAATAAAGGTATTATGTTCAACTACAACTAAAAAATAAATATTAAAAAAGAATCAATGTCATAAAAGACAAAGGATCCAGGTGGAAGGAGACTAAAGAGATGTGACAAATTAATGCAGTATCTGATCCTGGACTGGGTATTGTACTGGAGGGAGAGAATAAGCTATAAAGAGTATGTGAAGATTGGGCCTAGGGTTGTGGCTCAGTGGCAGAGAACTTGCCTTGCATATGTGTGGCATTGGGTTTGATCCTCAGCACCACATAAAAATAAATAAACAAAATAAAGATATTGTATTTATGTATAAATTTTAAAAATGTAAAAAAACCCCAATATTTTGGGATAATTGAGACAGTGGGAACATACGTAGTAGGGTAGATAAAGTTCTGTGTTGGTGTTAAAATAATGGGGGTTAATGACACAGGTTTGTAGAGAATATCTTTAGTCTAAGCAATCACACAGAAGAACTTAAGGATAAACAGCAATGATATATGCAACCTACTCTTAAGTGATTCAGGAAGAAACAATAATACTATGAATAAAGAAAGAGGGGAAAAAACAACAAATTTAGAAATTGATGTTAACAAAACAAATGTGAACTTGGATAAAGTATGTATAAGTGTCCTTTGTACATATCCTTCCATCTATTCTGTAAACTTAAAATTATTTCCAAAAGAAAGGTTTTTTGTTTTTTTTTAAATCCTGCTATAGTTCATTAAACAGATGCTCATATAAAAGTTACTGTGTGCCAATCCTTGAGGACACATAAATGACAATGACTTGGTCTCTCTTTCACAAATCCTGGCCTAAAGTAGAGGACCCAACAGTATCTTAGTTGGAACAATTTGGCTCAATTAATCTTGCATGCATTTTGTGGTTTGACACAATCTCTTTTTAACCCATTGGAGCGGATACTTTGCCTCTCTCATTTTTCAACAACATCTGCTCACTGACCTAACCTGCCTTTGAAAAATCCCTACAGCAACATATTCTTTGTATGCAACATAATCTCACATGGTCAGAATCCCATCAACAACAAATGGAGAGGACCCTGCAGAGAGTGGCCCAGCTTAGAGATCTGGTTTGAGATCCACAGTTGCCATTGCCCATCTTCCTTCCAGGATATCTGAAAACTAGAGTTGCAAGCAAGGTGGGGACTGACTTGCCTGAGAATACCAGAGGACACCGGAGGCTGAACAGTCCACATAAGGGCTGACCACTTCATTTGGATCCCTGGGCTGGTGTGTTGGTGGAGCTTCCTTTACCTTTCCTATCCCAACTGCAAGAGAGAAATGCTCTGTTTGCTCACTCAGCTTGCCTGCATCCACCAAGGGGAGCCACCTTCCAGGCCAGACTAACTGGATTTGTCTTTATTGTACTTGGTATCAATAGGTTTTTAGAAATTGAATAAATCAACATTTCCCAATTTGTTGCTTCAGCCTCCAGCTTAGAGCAAGTGTTTTAAAAACCAGCTTCCTGAAATTATGTGCAATGAATCAAAGAAAACTTTCTTTCTATAATGCAATTTCTGTGGACTAGGGCAGTGAGAGATGGGACTGGATTTAAATTCTGAAGTATGCAGCTTTCCACAAGTGTTCTTTTAAAATGGATGGGGTTCACCACAATCATGGAAATGGCATTGAGTTTCCCTCTTGGATTTATGCTGTCATCTGCTTTTCAGACAGCGTGTTTATTCTGAAGGGACAGTCAGTCCTGTGTGAGGAGAGAAATGGGTGACCTCTCCTGTAGGGTGGGTCCAAAACCACCTAGATCTCACAGGGTCTCATCAGTGCCAGTTGAGCTTGAACTCTGCCAGATGTCAGTGTGACCAGTTCCATTTTCTTGAAGAAGCCCACTTTCTGTCCCACTCCCATTTGGTGCAACACATCATGACTCTTCAGTTCTGCCAAAATATTTCAGATTCAATTTCCCCACCTTCCACTCGCATCTTGCCTCTTGGACGTCAAGGTACATGGGTGAAGGAAATGTAAACACACCTATTGTGTGAGTACATTAAAGAGGTCTCTCTTTCAAATCTGAGACCTAATGAAATTCCAACTGGTCAGGGAAAATCTTGTCATTCTCCTCCCATGATCCACCAAGACACCAGTGAAATAAAAACGCACACAGTTTCTAATAAAAGCCCCGCAGACTCCCCTTCTTCAGTGATGGCTGGGTTCTCTCCTGGTCTTCCTCTGGGTGCCACCCATGTGAGGTCAGGTCACCAGCATTGTGGTATGACAGCAGTCCCCTCCCAGTCACCATCCCATTGCTTCTGCTTCCATCACCACAACTGCCATTTCCAGATCTGTCACTTCTCAGAAAAGGGAGAGCACTCCACAAACACTCCAGTTAACAATTACGGCATAAGACCAATTTATCAAACATTTTCACCTCAGTAGAAAATCTCAGAATTTTTACTAACAAGAACTAAAACTGAGAAATTTAAAAAGAGTTATTTGCTAACTCTCTAACATGAAACTCCATTCACTGCTTCTGCTGGCTGGTGGGGGTCTCCATAAGCTGAAGTTCTCTGCAGGGGAGAAGTGCTGAAACTCTGCAATTTAAGAAAGGACTCTCCTGGACTCTGCTGTAACAGGATTTATGGAGGAACAAGAATAGAACTCTCCTGCTGCAATATGGATGGCCATAGCAGGTTTTCTTTATCAGGGTGTTCAGCTGAAATTTATATACCATTTGGTTCACTGCTATCTGTCCAAACTTAAGTTAATTAGGATTTGGAAATGTATTAATACTGTTGGTCCAAACTTAAAGTTAACTTGGTTTTGAAATTGTACTAACATTATTGATCACTTCCTTTTATTTTTTTCAATATTTATAGATTTATTCATAGCAGCCTCAAACAGAAAATAGCCCTCCTCCAGAAGAAGAAGAAGAAGAAGAAGAAGAAGAAGAAGAAGAAGAAGAAGAAGAAGAAGAAGAAGAAGAAGAAGAAGAAGAGAGCTTCCAACCAAAAGAAACTGATTGATTAGTCCTGGGCTCCCCTCTCTCTCAACCCCACTTGTGTAGCTTTTATGAGAATCTGGTTTCTCCAGGGAATTCCAAATGAAGTTTTCCATAAGGAGTTAGTCATACTCTCTTGGCCTCATGCTAGGAAACCAGTAAAAAAAGAAGATGAGGAGGCTTTGGTTTATGATGCTAAACATGGTAAAAGACAATCTCCATCCAGATGGTTAATTTTAGTCTTTGCCAATGCTAATGATTTTAAGGTAAGGCAATCTAATCTGAATCCATTGTCTATGATATTAATGCACACTAATTGTCTCACCCTTGTCCCTTGGCACAGTAAACCCGCATTGCCTCCCTGTGTATCTGCAGTTGTTAGGCTCTCTGGAGAGCATAGGCCTACAGGCAGGGTCCTCCAGCAGAGCTGTGGGATGGTATGATGTCCTCAGTGACAGCAGGCATCCTTCCTTCAGGAACACTCCTGCTTGGCTTCTTTGACCCAGTATGATTTTCTTGTCCTATGTGCATGTCACCGTCCAGTTTCTAGATGAATAAGGTTTTTCTTGCTACTCAGAATACAACCCATAGGGTTTCATTGGAAATTCTCCATTAAAGAAAATTGTAATGTGAGATAACTCAGACGACTGAAGAGTGTGTACAACATCTATCAACATTGTAAAAGTTAATAAAAGATAATAAAACAAACCATGACTCAGGTTGAGAGAAGATTAGAGTGACTTGAAAGTCTCTTATGTCCCTCTCCCTGATGCACCTTCCTTCCTAACTTCAGAGCAGTGACTGCATCCTGAGACCAGTAGGAACCAATCTTTCCCCTTTGTAAGGGTCGCAGGAAGTGTCTTTAGCAGGCTTCCCTTTTCCAATGTCATGGAAATATGCATTTTTAGATGCTTTTTTTTTTGCTTTCATATTTAGTTCCTTTAATCCACCTGGAAATGATTTCTGTGTATAATACAAGGTAGGATTCTTGTTTTATTTTTCCTATCTGGATAAGAATTATTTTAGCATCATTTGTTAAAATGTTAGTTCTCCCCCCATTAATCAGCAATATTGTGTATCTTCTGTATTAGATGGCAACATTTGTGTATTTGGACCCTGGTCTGTACCATTGTTTTAATTTTTAAATTTCTGGTTCCATGCCACATAATCTTAATTATAATTTTGTTTTTTCCCTTGGAGATTTTTCCTTTTTAGATATACATGACAGTAGAGATCATGTTGATATACATACATAGCTGATTATAATTTTATACCATATCTTGATATCTGGTGAAACTAACCTTCCTGGGCATCTCCTTGGCTGAATTTGGCTATTTATCATTGAATATAAATTTAAACACTGCTTATCAAGTTACACACACACACACACACACACACACACACACACACACACACACACAAACGCCCTATTGGGATTCCTTTGAATAAGTAAGTCAATTTGGAGATGTTTCCTATCCCATGAGCATAGTATATTTCTCCATTTACTTAGGGATTGCTTCATATTTTTCAAAAAAGGTAGAAAAAAACCCAGAACTTTAGAATGCTTGTTTCATGCTCTTTTTGACTTTTCATTATACTTTATTGCCTGAAAATTTTCCAAACAAAATTATTTAAAATATTTTGAAATGCAGTGAGAGCAGAATGCAGAATCTTAGAATTTATATAAACTTTTCCTTATGTCTTAATAAGGCCACTTCATTTAGCATTGTTACCCATTCAATATTTTATTTATTTGAATTGTATATATTCAAGGTGTACAAAATGACATTTTGATATACACAAGCATAGAAAAATAATTACTATAAACTAATTAACAAACCTATCACCTTCTTTAGTTGCACTGTGGTTATAATAAGAACACCTAAATTCTACTCTCTTAGCAAATATTTGGTACATAACACACTATTATTAATTCCAGTCTTCACTGTGTACATTAGGTGTCTGTATTTGATTCTGCCTACCTGTAAATCTGTATACCTTGACCTACTTCACCCATTTCCTCCTCCTCCTCACCACTTCTGGAAGCCATCACCAAACCATTTATTCAACACTGCTAATGCTTTTAAACAAATTTTATGCTATTTTAAATGGAATCTTTTAAAAACTATGAACTTTAGTTTTAGAGCAGTTTTAGTTCACAACAAAAAGGCATCTCAATTTCATTATCTAAATCTTCATAACAGTATATAAAAAATACAAAAAGGTTTTATATGTTGATATTACATATATAATCTTGATAAGCTTTTTATTCAGTCTAATAAGTTTTCTACAGATTCTTTTGGATTTCTCTTATATACATTCATGGCATCTGCAAATAATAGCAATCTTGTTTCTTCCTTTTCCCAACATGGGGGCTGGGGCTGTAACTCAGTGGCCAAGCACTTGCCTAGCATGGCTGAGGCATTGGGTTCTATCCTTAGCACCACATATAAGTGAACAAATACAATAAAGGTATTAAAAAATTCCCAGCATGTAAATATGATAATGTTTGAAGAGATGGAAGTGCTTATTACTCTAATTTGTTTATCTTACATTATATACACATACAAAATTATCATAATGTGCCCCATAAAGAAGTATAAATATTAAATCAAATAAAAATAAAATTAACCTATATATTGGTTAATAATATATAATTTAAATTAATAATATATAATTTTAAAATTTTTATATTTTCACTTATTTTTCCTTCCTTACTGTACTAAGACCTTTAGTTCAATGATGAATAAAAATTGTGATAGCCCTTACATTGTTATTCATTGCAAAAGAAACATTTTCACTTTTTTACCACTGAGAATGTCTGTGGCAGGATTTTTATTTTGTTTACTCTATCATGTTAAAAATGTATAGCTTTAGAAGAATTTTTAAAATCATAAATGGTATTCAATTTCATTATTTTCTATATTTATTAAAATAACCATACATTTTCTCTTAATCTGATAAGTGAGAAAATTACATCAGTTAATGTTTAAAGTTTACATTAATTAATGCTCAAGCCAGGTTTGCATTCCTGGAAGAAATAAACTTTATTCTGATATACTATCCCTCAGCTGTGCTGCTGGATTTGGCCTGTCCATATATTGTAGAATATTTTTGTGTCTATAACTATAGAAGTATTGGCCAAAATTTTTCTGTCTCCTACTGTCTTTGATAGGTTCTGGAATCAAGATGTTGACAACCTCCTAACTTAAGTTTGGAAAACATTCCCTTTTGTGTTATTCTCAGGAATACTTTGTGTGAAATTGGAATTGTTTTCTCTTGACTACCTTGGTAGAATTTGCAATTAAAACTATTTCTGAACACTTAAGTATTTTTGACGACTCTTCCATTTATTTGAAGTATATAACATTATTTTAGAAAATTTTGGTTTTTATAATGTTATTCTTACACTCTCACTACAAATAATTTTATATAATGCATCCTTTTATTAGTAATAAAAAAGAAGCTACAGGAAGGCCTTAAGCTTGCTAATTTCAGAGTCTAGAGCTGGTTCTAGAAGGTCAGAGGGGTGATGACATTGATCTACCCAGAAAAAAGAGCAGGTGAGCATCAATGACATGGAGGCAGCCTTCCTTAGAGAATAAGAAATGCAGTTTCTAATGTTGTAGACTGCATAAGTGTCAGTTTACCACCCCCCAAAAAAGTTGGTTTCAGGTCTCACCTACCTAACTCATTTTCCAAAAAGAGAGCCTGGGAGCCATTCTGTTTAACTGGGCAACACTAGCCTTCTTTATTCTTCTCTGCATTTATTAGATTTTAAATTCCATGAACAATTGACATTAATATTTCCCTGCCATGTCCATAAAAATTTCCCCATAAATCAGACCAGTTCCAATTTATAGGCATGGAAATTAATCTCTAAAAGCAACTCCAAATAAAGAGGCTATAGAGCCAAGTCTGAATGTAAGAATCCTGGGATTGGAAGGGACTTCAGAAATCCTTTTGTGGCCTCTAAATTCTGCTTAGAAAGTCAAAGACACACAGCTGGAAAGGGACAGAGTCCCAGCCCAAACCAGGGACCTGACTCCTAGGCCAGGTTCCATTACCTGGAAAGATTGTCCCTCAACTGGAGTCACTTAATGCTTTTCAAACCCTTTATGGTATGACAAACTTGCCTTTGTGCAATTTGTGTAAAATTGGAATTATTTTCTCTTGACCATCTGGTAGAATTTGCCATTGAAACTATTTCTAGACACTTAAGAGTTCTGATCACTGTTTTATTTATCTGAGGTAATAAAATTATTCAATAAAATTTTGGTTTTTATAATATTATTCTTACAGTCTCACTACAAATTATTTCATATAAAGCAATATTTTATTACTGACCAAAAGAGCAGCCACAGGAAGGTCTTAAGCTTGTTAATTTCTCTCTGGAAGTAATGAAAACTTTTCTCTGTGAAATAATCCCTGGCAGAAATGTACATTTCCTCATGTAGTGAGTTCATGTGGAAAGTGGCCTAAAATCAACAAGAAGAAATTGCTTGGTCACAAATGAGTACTTCATGTTCTAAATCTATTTTCATTTAAAAAGAACATTTTAAAGCATCTGCTGGCTTCTGATTCTCTGATGCCTTGCGGTTTCAGAGCATTTTCTCCAACACTGTTGATTTACTCCCATTCAGCACACCCTTATTTAGTTCTGACTACTGTGGATGTTTACGAGCCCCTCGCTGTGTGTCAACGGGAGCACACATATGAGACCTCTGTGGGCCATGACCGGCATGACACACATGGGAGGGTCTTCTAGGGTGAGGAACAGGAGAGCAGCATATTGGGAGCAGCAGTGTGGAGGATGTTTGAGCTGCCCATGGGCAACTGGCGAGATCCCCATCAGGAGGAAAGCTGTGGATTCCAGGGGTAGAGTAGCATGGCGCTAGGCATTGTGGAGGAGGGGTGGGTGCCATGGACAGTGGACCTCAGTCTGAGGTTCAGGGCCACCATTTACTAGCCATGTGACCTTTGTTGATACGTTCCTTTACTTTTCTCTGCCTTGGTTTCCCCATAAAGTAATAACAGGACACAGTTCATAAGGTAGTTGTGAAAATTAACAGATAAGGCACTTAGTATAATACTGGGTGCATGGCAAAGCTTACCAGCTGTTTCTGCAGAAGGCCCTCAGCAGATGGAGGAAGCTGGCCAGTTTGAGATCACAGCTTCCATGATAGGTAAGTTGGGTTTTATTATAGGGATGTGGGAGGTTTCTGAGCAAGGTGGTGATATGCTCAGATCTGTGATTCAGAAAAGAACTGTCATGTGATGGAATGAGAAAGTCAGGAAAGGAGCCCTCCATTAGTCAATGGTTTGCCCCGAACTCTGTGTGTGTGTGTGTGTGTGTGTATGTGTAAGAGAGAGGGGGGGGGAGAGAGAGAGAGAGACAGAGAGACAGAGAGACAGAGACAGAGAGAGAGACAGAGAGAGAGAAAGAGTCGAAGACCAGCTCCAACAGGGGGTCTCAGGAGATGAACAGATGGTGAGAAGTCAGCGAAAGGGGGGTGGAGAAACAGCACAGACACCAAAGTGAAGGTGTTGATCCCAATCTTTACTTGTGAAGTTGATCATATATACTTTTCATTTTGGCAGGCTCACAGTACTTTGTGATTACAAAACAGGAATCATTATTCAAAGAAACAAAATATTACGTAGCTACAATTAGAATAGAAGAATGTATCTTGGCTTAGGCATAAGCAAGCATTTGTACTTTCAGTTTGTGTTTTGCTTTGATCTGTTTCTGCTTAGTTAACTTTTAATAATAGTTACAAATGTCACAAACTATTGGCCTATACCTTGACTATTCTTTCTTGACTTACTGACTGGAACTGATGCCATAGTTACATCAAGTGGTTGATTTGTTATTAATTTTAATCAAACAAGAGTAAGAGCACAAACCATTGTGCACAGGAACAAGAACAAGTTGCCCAGTACTAAGCACTAATCTGCCTTCTTAACATTAATTTTTCTTCTCTGGATTTTAATTTAATTTCTCAAAAACTTCCTTGACAGGAATACAGGCAGTGTTTCATTAGACATTGACAATTTATGCTCCACAGTTGAATCATTGCATTTAGAGCAAACAGATCCATTCTTTAGAAGTAGTTGCATTAATTGGGAAAGTCATGTTTTTTCCTTCATACTTAATGGTCATATGAGAAGTCTCAACTATATTTATTAAAGGAATACAAAAACAAAGCAGCCCATTCCCAGAAACATACTGCGCTCCTCCAGAGGATGGATGCCTTGTGCCATCCACCTCAGTAGGGTCTTGCCATTGCCTGAGTCAGGGGAGGGGCACAGCAAGAGAGAGATTGATTTTTTCTATAGAATGCCTCTGATGCCAGAAGCCTTGACTTTCTCACTTGCTGGAACTCAGGGCCTTCTCATTTGCTGGATGGATAGATGGATGGATGGATGGATGGATGGATGGATGGATGGAGGCACTGGAATTCTCACAACAGTACCTGGATATGGGCAGGAAGAAATTAGTAGGCTATTTTACAGATGAGGAAAACTGGACATCAGGAAACTCAGTGACTTACCCACTGCCCCACAGTGAGAAGCAACACTGGGACTGGAAAAGGGGACTTTCTACTCTGGGTGCAGAAATCTGTCATGCCAAACTGACAGGTTTAAACATAGTATTTACTACTGATGACTTAAATTAACAACAGAAGACTAAGGCCATGTCTGGAAAGTCTAAGACCAATAGAGCCAATAATTATAACAGCATAAACAATAATAAATTAATAAATGAATGCAATTCTAATTTAAAAATTCAAAAGGTCCATGATTCACACTAGAAGGCAGCATTGGGCATCATTTTAAGGTCTTTGCTGGGAGCACCTGTCACATTTCTTCACTGAGGTTCTGTTTAGGCCACGGCAGGGCTGGACTGCATTACTTAACATAAGCATCAAAATTACTTAACACTTAAATCATTTAGGATTTAAACATCCTAGTAGAAAGATCAAATTCCAAATTGCAGGGTCCCTGTGTCACCAACTTTCCTCCTGTCAGAGCAGGCAGGGAAACAGAAAAGGGAAATGTTCTCCCTTGTCCTCTCAGAGGCTGGCTTTGGTTGCTTCTCTGTGTCACTAAGGAAGTCTCTCTGGGGAAGCTTTGATTTCTAGAAGTCTCTGAGTTAGGGGTTGGTTCTTCCCAGTAAAGGCGTGACAGAGTCACTGGCTTCCTCTGGGCCTCTGGATGGGCCCAATACATCTTCTAGCACATCTTCTAGGCCCTCCTTCCTGGCCCTCTGACTCCTGTCCTAGGGCACACTGGTGACAGTCCACAGATGCTAGTGTCCAGGATCCCTCTTTCTAGGACCTTTCTGAATAGCTAATGCTTATTGAGGACCCAGTAGGTACCAGGTATTCTGCTCCAAACACCAACATCCAGCACCAACATCCAGCACCCACATGCTTCACTTCCAAACTAGCCATCAGCATCCACCACCTCCTGTTTCAAGCTCCTCATGGCTCCATATTGACTTCCCGGTGTGGTCTCCTCCCTTCTCACACCAAAAGGCCTTGTTCTGGCTGTAACCACTGCTTAGGAATGGAATAAGGTGTCTCTGTCATGTGGTGACAGGGACATGTGTTTTCTCTCCCCAGGCAATGGCATGATGGAGCTTTAACATAGAGAAATTGTGGTTGGGATTTAAAAAAAAAATGAATGCTAAAGGCTTTCAGAAGAGTAACTTGGGGAATAGGTAGACATTATGGTTCAGAACACACCAAGTGGCAGTGTCAGTGCCTAGCATCTCCCTCACTCTGTGTGTTTCCCCCCTGAACAGCATAGCTCTGTGGCTGTTCTGCCCACACAAAGTTCCAGTGACTGGAGCCTTGACTGGCTTGAGCATGATAGAAACAACATACAGATGAGTATAAAAACAACGATAACCACTACTATTCACTAAGTGTTTTACGTGGATTAACTCCTTTAACTCTTACCAACACATTGAGGCAGATATAACCATTATGCCCATTTCATAGATAAAGAAGCTGAGGTCAAAGAATTCACTTTTCCATCATCACAAAGGCAGACCCTGGTGGTACCAAGATTGAATCCAAGTTCTCTGATTCTAGAGCCTGAGCTCCTAAACTCACTCCATGGTCCACTCAATTTTCCACTAAAATCCAATGTGAATTCCTCTGAACTTCGTTATAGAAAGTAGACCTTTCCCTTACACACACACACACACACACACACACACACACAGAGTCCTTCATTATTGAAAGAGAGCAGCAACAAATATCTCCCAAGGCAGTGACCAGAGAAAGGAAGCCACAGACAACCTGGAGCTGAGTGTTATATTTGCCTCATTGTGTTTTGCTCTTGAAGAAAATAATCCACTGTGTGTTTCTCTCTGTGTGTGTGTGTGTGTGTGTGTGTGTGTGTGTGTGTGTGTGCATGCACGTGTGCATCCCAAGAGCAGTGTCCATATATGTCCATATGGAGCTGTGACAGACAGCATAATGGTAATTTCTCACAATTAGACTTGATTTTCCCTCACACTCTGTTAGAAAAATATCAGTCACACTTATGTGGACCCAACAACACTTTTTCAAACTCAAAGTCACAAGTGAGGTCATTAAACTGTTGGAGAAAAGATGATATTTTTGAGAACCAAATAGAACAATTCACTCTAATATCTGTACAGCTGTTGTGGTTAGAATTACTGTGTTCACTAATGTCAGGTTTATTCTTTGCTGAGAGATTGACAGTGTTTTACTTTCCTGCCCCTTTGAAGTAGGCATGGCCCTACGACTTACTTTACCCAGTGATGAGGATCACTTTCAATGGTTGACTCCCCAGCCCTCTCTACACCTGTTGCCTCATAATGTTGTCAGAATGTATACAGAGGGCAACCCCCAGGACATTTCCTGGGCCATTGGTAGACTTAGCAGAGAACATAAAAATTTGTTATGTTAATCCACTTGGATTTTGTACTTGTTACTGTAGCACAACCTGGCATGTCCTCACTGGTAGATAAACTTTTGAAATCACATTTGCATTCACTTATTCATCATGTCTTTTCTGCACATCTACTACATTACGAGTGATGTTCCAGGATTGGGGACATGGCTGTGAGCAAAGATAACCCCCCCAACCTCATGAAACTGGCATTGTGTGTTTTTCTCACCTGACTCGACACCACAGTAAATCATCTTTCATATTTTCCTTCTAGTCCTATCTCATACTTGATGATGGATCTCAGGTTCTGGCTGAATGATTGCTGAACAGTTGCACAAATTGCTTTTTGTTCTTTCCATGTCAAATAAAGGAAAACTCAGCCAGCTACTGTATTCCAGTTTTTAATCTTACCTTTTTGTTTTTGCTAAAAATAATTTTCTTGAACCCCTTGATTTTTATCACCAGTGCCTTTTCTAACTCAGTTCTGAAGAAGCACATGTGAGGATAGGTGGACACACAGCTGTTGCAAAATGTTTTATGAATTTAAGGCAGAGGTCCTCTGTACACATTCACTCTGAAGCATGCTTCAGTTCTGATGTCTTAAGATATTAACACAGTGGTGGCATAAATGGCAATAGTAGAATGCAGAGACGAGCTTGATAATAGTCAAAATGGTTTCAGGTACTTGTTCTGCCAGATGTTTAGTATGTGAGCTCTGAAAAGTTTCCTTTTTAATTCAATGAATACTCATTGAGTGCCTACTATGTGTGAAACCCTAAATTGAGAATCATGCAACAAACATGACAGACAATAGGCTCAACTTTACAGCATATAAGTGACACATTAATTATGAAATGACTGTTCACCTAATGTTGGAAAGAAGAAATGAAACTGTAACAAGAGCAATTTGACTCAGTTTTCAGTTAAGAAACATTCCCTAAAAAATATAGGAGCAAGGATGAAGTTGTGGCTCAGTGGCAGAGCACTTGGCTCGTACAGGTGAGAAAATGAATTTGATCCTAAGCACCACATTAAAAAATAAAGATATTGTGTCTATGTATAACAACAACAACAACAACAAAAACTAAGAGCCCAATTTGAGTTAACTAAATATAGAAAAAAATAGGAGCTTTTCAGGAAAGGTGGTTGGTAGGTGCAAAGGCTCTGGGGCACAAAGGAGTCCAGTGGATCTAGAAAAATGAGAGCAAAGGTCAGAGATTTGAGAGAAATTGAAGAAGAAGGCAGGGGTACAAGAGTGCAGAGCCTAGAACTTCAGGGGGTTACTCTCAATTATATCAGAAGTTTTCAAACAAGGAAGAGACATAGTCAGATCCTTTGCCAAAGATTACATTGGTTTCTTTGTAGAGCATATAGCTGAAGGAGGCAAAAGTGAGCAGATGGTCATGAGGAGGCTTATTCTAAGATATTAGTGGAATCAAACAGAGGACAGAGAAGTTCAGTAAATATTTAAAGGTAAAGTAAATAGGGCAGGGTGATGGGCTGACAGGAGGGATGCCTTCCAACTTGTAGATTGATTCAGAGTGAAACCATCTAAGAAGAGTAGATAGAAAACAAGGGTGAGATTCTGGCTGAGGATTATGTTTTTAGATGATTTGAATAAAAATTCAAAATATGATCCAGACTAGAGTGCTTTCCACTAATGTATAAGTTTAAAAATAAAAGTCATTGTAGCTTCTTTAGCACCAGAACTCATGGACCCATGACATAGCTTTACATCATGGAAACCATTGAGGCTCTTAAAGCCACTACACCAGCTACTTCTTAGATTACTGTCAGGCACTTCTGTAGCCTTTTATCTGTGTTCTTTTTTTGGTAAAGGTGTTCATATGTTGCAAAGTGTTTGCTCTAAACATTTTAAGTACTTAGGCTAAGATCAACTCAATTTATCATTTAGACCCAAACCTATGAAGAAATACAAAGTGAAAATCTCTAAAAATCACTATAGCATCATAATATTGACCAATAGAAGAACTACTGAGCATGTTCATACATGTGAACAGCTTCACAGAGGCAGACAAGACACAAAAAGATCAAGATCAACTTTTAAAATATTTTAACTTTTAAATAGGAAATATTAATGCGGTTTTGTTATGTTGCTGCAGTTGTACCAACATCTCGGAGTAATACCAGCCCAGAGGAAAAAAAATAAAGTCAATGGAGCAAAGGTAAAGGACTGTGATCCTGAGAGGAGAATCTGGAGAATTTGAAAATAAAAGCAAAACTATGTATCAGTTATTTCATACATGTAAAACCTACACCAATGATTCCTTGTCTTAGATGTTTTTGTTTTTCCTAGCCCCAACCTCACTGTTAATCTGAGGAAATACAGACACACACACACACACACACACACACACACACACACACAGACTTTTGTAAACAACCACAAACAATAAAAAAAAAAAATCTTTGCAGACTGCCAGCAAATGGTCAGAGCCCCTGCATGACCTACTCTGGAGCTCAGACATTGCAACTCTGACCTTCTCTGTGGCAACACCAAGCACAATACCTGCCTTCAAGAGGTGGGAGAGCTGATGAATGTATGTCTGTGGTCAAGTGACAGATGAATGATTATCACAACAAATAATGTAATCGGCTCATGGAATGTTGCAACTTGCTCTTGAAGAACACATGATTCCTATGTATGTGAAGGACCACAGTCCTATGCAGAAACCATAACCTTTTAAAAGGAGCAATCACTTAACTTCCACTTTCAGAAGAAGATTCTTTATATGAGGTCCAGAATACATTTTTAAAACTAAGAACTTCAAAGCCTAAGTTATCACTGATACATAAGGACAGTTACATTGCCTCAAACTTATTGCTAATCAGTGTAAATGTAATCAAGCACTTTTAAACTTTGTTCCTGAGTTTTAGAGTGTGTGAAGTTAATGTTAACACTTACCTTTACTTTACTTTTCTGTAGGTAGTGTGTGGTGGAAGTGGCAGATGATGATTTTAACTTTTGTAGAAGTCATGATTCAGTATTAACACAAGAGAGCATGTGCCTACCCTGTTTTTGCACTTGGTTGTGGGAGAACATGAAGATTACCTCCTGCTTTCCTTCTAAATATTTAAGTCCAGGGCTCAGCCTCTTTGATTTTTTAACATTTTTATTTATAAACCAATCTTCTCCCTCTCACATATTTTTATGTCTCCAAAGGAGTATCAGGTTAGTTTTAGTTTTTCCTTCTGTTCTCACATAAAAAAACAGGACTCTAATTACATATTTGCTTCTATGCTTTTTGACTAATACTTGGTTTCTTCTGCATTCCTGATTTTTTTTCCAAATATATTCACTTGCTATCTCCATAAGTGATATTTTATATTTTTTCTGTATGTCCATTATGAATATTTCAACATTTGGAAAAAACAGAATACAATCACTAATAAATATTAACTGTTTATACTCTTTATATTTTAACTTCTGCTGACCTTGTGCCTTATCAAATTTATAGTCCATTATTTCACCTTTGACAATAAGGATCCTCATAAAGATTGGAATAAAGAGAAAGCAAAAAAAAAAAAAAAAAAAGAATGAATGCACAGAAGCATCAGATTTCCCCTCTTTTTCTCCTCAATCCACCTCCCCAGCATGTGAGTTGAGCCATTTACTCTCCTGAAAGTGTACATTTCCACCAGTGACTATCACTAACACCTAAAATTGTAGATACCACAATGAAACCTGAGGACCTACAGTATGTCGCTACTCCAGGTCTCTCCTTAGCATTCTTGGCAATACCAAGCTCTTTCCTTGACCCTTACCCTAGATGTCACAAACCTAACACTTCATAACAGAACTCTCCATATTAGTAAGTCTTTCATACCCTACACTGTCTCCACCTGTTTTCCTCATTTCCCAACAAGGTTTGATTTTTCATGATCTCAACAACACCTCACCTCTCAAATCTAATCACAAAAACTCTCAATCCAACTACTTATATTGCCTCTACCATAGTCCTACTTTGAATTTCTGCCATCTCCTGTCTCTCCAGTCCCCTCTCTTGCCACAATAGGAAAATCATTTAGAAACATAGACCAGGTCATGTGATGCTCTTACTTGCAATCACTAAACAATACTCATTGACCTTAAGCTCTAGATCTCTTATTCCAGCATCAAAGCCCTTAATGACCAGCTCCTGTCTCTGTTCTCATACCACTTGTCCTTTTACCCACTGGACTACAACCATTCTGGCCATTCTTGTCCTTAGAACATTTTGCATTCTATCTCATCTTCCAGTCTCTCCACTCTCCATTCTATGACCCTACAATGTCTATTCTCTGAACACACAGTGAAAAGTTTGTTCAGGCTATTCAGCATTCAGAGAGTCCTTCCACCACACCATTCAGCTGGGCTATCTTGCCAATTCCAGGACCTTGCTTGTTTTAGTTTTCTCCATTTCACTGACCACTCATTGTGAACTAAATTGATGTTTTGTTCATCTACTAAAAAAGGAATAATCATGAGATGTTAAGTCTATCTCCATCGCTGCTCCATCACCCTGATTTTGAACTCTGCTGAACATGTAGTCTACACTCAATAGTTGAATGAATATTCATTTAATGGATGAATATAAGGATTTGTTTTAAACACCAGCTTAATGCCGAATTTTGTGGCAATGTTTTCCTACTGTTTATCAGAAGTTATTACATACTACACACACACACACACACACACACACACACACACACACACACATGAAATATATATTTTAAATCTACATGTAATACACGGGAAGCCTCAATCTATAACCAATCAAAAAATATAGGTGAAAACTTACCATTTGCAACAGCATTTGAAGTTGGGCGCAATCTTATGGGACAGACCCCTTAACCTGTGAGGGGTTGTATGAGGCCACCTCCAGGAAGACAATGTAAAAACAAATTTAAATTCCAGAACACATGTTGTTGGAGAAGCCTCACACATTTGGTGTGAGAAGTGTTATGAATGGTGTATGAGAATAGAAAGAAACAAGTTTTGTGAGATTTTTACAATTAGATCTCTTGAATCCTGAGTTTGGTCATAGAAATTATGCAAACTGAGACTTTTAACTGAAAAAACTGGTGGCCAACTTTAGTTACTGACAGTCAGAATAGTAACTACATTATGCACTGCAGAAGGATAATAGTTGCAAGGTGCACATGTTGTCAACTGTTCCCTTTCATTGTTCACTGAGTTGACCATCTTAACTCAATTCTAGACCTTCAATTATGGTGAAATTCCAGTAAAGCACTTTCTGCTACAGGCTTTTAAGAAATAACATAAAAATGTATACCCAACCAGAGCCAAAGTTTCATAGCAATCATATCTTTCTAGATTAATGACTTGAGTTTTACTTTTTATTTTTTAAATATTGTGACTGCCAACCAAGCATCATTTTCCACAGCTGTTTTCTAATGAAGTACCTCATAAGTAAGAAACATACAAAAATTCTAAAACAACCATGTTCTAAGACCCAGTAAAAAAGTAAATCATTGCATAAAGAATTGAACTCAACTACTTATGCAGAACTAATTTCATTCTGCCTGGTCTCTGGAAAGAGAAGTAACCATTCTGCTGAGTATGTAGTTTTTTTTTAAATTGGTTGTTCAAAACATTACAGAGCTCTTGACATATTATATTTCATAGATTAGATTCAAGTGGGTAATGAACTCCCATTTTTACCCCAAATACAGATTGCAGAATCACATCGGTTACACATCCACATTTTTACATAATGCCATATTAGTAACTGTTGTATTCTGCTATCTTTCCTATCCTCTACTATCCCCCTCCCCTTCCCTCCCATCTTCATTCTCTACCCCATCTACTGTAATTCATTTCTCTCCTTGTTTATTTTCCCATTCCCCTCACAACCTCTTATATGTTATTTTGTATAACAATGAGGGTCTTCTCCCATTTCCATGCAATTTCCCTTTTCTCTCCCTTTCCCTCCCACCTCATGTCTCTGATTAACGTTAATCTTTTCTTACTGCTCTTCCTCCCTGCTCTGTTCTTAGTTGCTCTCATTATATCAAAGAAGACATTTGGTATTTGTTTTTTAGGAATTGGCTAGCTTCACTAAGCATAATATGCTCTAGTGCCATCCATTTCCCTGCAAATTCCATGATTTTAACATTTTTTAGTGCTGCGTAATACTCCATGGTGTATAAATGCCACACTTTTTTTTTTTTTATCCATTCATCTATTGAAGGGCATCTGGGTTGGTTCCACAGTCTAGCTATTGTGAATTGTGCTGCTATGAACATCGATGTGGCAGTATCCCTGTAGTACGCTCTTTTACGGTCTTCAGGGAATTGTCCAAGAAGGGCAATAGCTGGGTCAAATGATGGTTCCATTCGCAGCTTTCCCAGGAATCTCTATACTGCTTTCCAAATTGGCTGCACCAATTTGCAGTCCCACCAGCAATGTACAAGAGTACCCTTTTTCCACATCCTCGCCAGTACTTGTTGTTGTTTGACTTCATAATGGCTGCCAATCTTACTGGAGTGAGATGGTATCTTAGGGTGGTTTTGATTTGCATTTCTCTGACTGCTAGAGATGGTGAGCACTTTTTTATGTACTTGTTGATTGATTGTATGTCCTCCTCTGAGAAGTGTCTGTTCAGGTCCTTGGTCCATTTGTTGATTGGGTTATTTGTTATCTTATTGTCTAATTTTTTGAGTTCTTTGTATACTCTGGATATTCGGGCTCTATTTGAAGTGTGAGGAGTAAAAATTTGTTCCCATGATGTAGGCTCCCTATTTACCTCTCTTATTGTTTCTCTTGCTGAGAAAAAACTTTTCAGTTTAAGTAAGTCCCATTTGTTGATTCTTGCTATTTACTCTTGTGCTATGGGTGTCCTATTAAGGATTTTGAAGCCCGACCCCTCAATATGTAGATCGGAGCCAACATTTTCTTTCTATCAGACACAGAGTCTCTGATTTGATATCAAGCTCCTTGATCCACTTTGAGTTAACTTTTGTGCATGGCAAGAAGAGGCGATTCAGTTTCATTTTGTTGCATATGGATTTCCAGTTTTCCCAACACCATTTGTTGAAGATGCTATCCTTCCTTCATTTCATGCTTTTAACCCCTTTATCAAATATAAGATAGTTGTAGCTTTGTGGATTAGTCTCTTTGTCCTCTATTCTGTACCATTGGTCCACCCGCCTGTTTTGGTACCAGTACCATGCTGTTTTTGTTACTATTGCTCTGTAATATAGTTTGAAATCTGGTATCACCATACTGCCTGATTCACACTTCCTGCTTAGAATTGTTTTTGCAATTCTGGGTCTTTTATTTTTCCATATGAATTTCATGATTGCTTTATCTATTTCTACAAGAAATGCCATTGGGATTTTGATTGGTATTGCATTGAACCTATAGAGAACTTTTGGTAATATCGCCATTTTGATGATGTTAGTTATGCCTATTCAGTAGTATTATCATTGGTGGGAACTTATTCAGAATTTTGCTACATGTACATTCTAATTGCTTACATAGAATTATTTTGAATATTTTTTCTTTGTTTTTTTATTAGCTACACATGAAATTAAAATGATCTTGGAAATTCATATATTTGAATCAATTAGTGTATAATTTCTCATTTTTCTGATTGTACAAATTGCAGAATCACATTGGTTATACAGTTACCTATATACATACAGCAATCTTAATGTCTATTCTATTCTGCTACCCTTTCTATCTCCCTTCCCCTTTGAATATTTTAATATGAGATAAATGGAATCATGCTGTGTACATCCATCTGCAATTTGATTTATTTTTCCACACCTCAGTTCCTAGAGTTGTCAGTGAGGGACATTTGTGCTCAAGATTTCACCAAGTGCAGTGCATCACTTGACTTCACTGTGATTTACTTAGCAATTTACCTAGTGCTGAACATTTAGGAATCTTTATTGATTGCCTGTTTTTTTGTCATTTTTAAAAATATCAATTGTAAGATCACAGCAAAACTGAACAGAAGGTAAAGAGTTCTCATTGACTTCCTGCCTCCACCATATGTAGTGTCCCAGTATCAACAGCCCTCAGCAAGTGACGTTTGCTATAGCCAATGAACCAATTTTGAACCTGAATGGCAGCATCAGTGCATGTTTGAAAGATTAGCAATAATCATTTCTGCATACTGTATAAGTCATTAGTGAATGAAAAGCTCCATTCTGGCCCAATATAATAATCTGCCCCCCTTCACCTAAAAAAAAAAAACCCAGATATCCTTATAACACTGTTGATTACTCAGAATGCTGTTTAGGTATGAAATTGTTTTTCCTTCAGGCATAATTATTACCCATTTTGTTGTTTTCTTAAAATATCAGCAATAAATAATAAATCGTATAACTAAACCACAAGGACATTGAGAAACAAATATGCTTGTTGATAATTTATCTTCCTTTTCAACATCTTAGATCTTCCTTTTGCCTTCCTTCTGCTCAAGCAAAATTCTGTGAAAGCTAAAATGAATAAAGAAAATAACAGAGCTAATTTTTTTACCTAGAATTGTACTTTGTTTCAGTTAAATTTTATTGGAAACACACAAGAAACAAGTATCGGATGTTTTGTACACTTTTAAGTAACTCTGTCTAATATATCTAGCATTTTATTTATCTTTTGTTTAGTTATTTAGGGTGTTGTGGATTTAACTCAGGGTTACTCCACCACTGAGCCACATTCCCAGCCCTATTTTGTATTTTTAATTTAGAGACAGGGTCTCTTAGCTCAACTGAGCTTTCCTTCTTTATTTTAGGAGAACAAGAACAAGGAAAATGTATGTTGTGCCCTCCATTCTGTCAAATATAGTTTGTATCATTTTTGTAAGGCTAATTAATATTTTTAGAATATTAATATTTTTATTTACAAAATGGAAAAGATAGTGCCCTCCAGGATGTTCAATGGGTTAAATATTACTATTTAAAATATCTAGCTATTAACATAGAAATAATGTTTGTAACACATTTCTGATGATGGCTACACAGAGTGATGAATAAGACAATACAGATACTTAACAATGCTTTAGAAACTAAGAAGTGAAAATATTTATTTTAGACTTTTTAAGTCAGTTAGAGTTCAGCAGGCATCTAAAGGAGAGGAATTTGAAGCAGCAGCAGCATGATGTGCTATTGTACACCCTGCAGGGAAGGCTCAGAATCAGGTACATGAGAGCAGAGGAGAGCATGTGATCCCAGGAAAGGTCAAATGGAAGTGTCCTGCGTTGTTTTTGACAGATTTTATGTAAGACAGAGACATAATCCAAATGCATTTGAAACTTTTTTCACCATGGTGCTATGTTATGGTGTAGATAACAAGTGTCTCCCAAAAGCTCATGTGTAAGAAAATACAAGAAATTTTAGAGGTGAAGTGATTGGGTTATGAAAGTCTTGACCTAATCATGCATTCATCCTCTTAAATGTATTAACTGGGTGGTACCTGTAGGCAGGTAGTGTGGCAGGAGGAAGCAGATCACTGGGGGCTTGCCTTTAGGGTACATATTTTGTTTTTAATAGAGGGAGCTCTCTCTGCTTCCTTGTTGTCATGTCCTGAGCTGCTGTCCTTCATCAAGCTCTTCACTACTATGCTCTGGCTCACCTTGGGCACCAAGAAATGGAGTTTGTTTTCAATAAACTGAGAGCTCTCAGCCCAAAATAAATTTTTCCTTCTGTAAAATTGTTCCTGCCAGATTTCTTAGTCACAACAGTGAGAAAGCTGACTAAAACATGCTGAGACCAATTTGAAATGTTTAAATAAGCAGAAACTATGATAATACAGGTTAGAAAGGATACTACCAGAGGGCAGCATTGGGAACACATGGAGCATGGCACAGGCAGAAGCAGCTGGAACACAGAACTAAAGCAAAGCCTCCCTAGAGTCCCATTTTCAGCATAATCTCCTTTGTCTCCTATTGTAACCACTCTTTTGATGGCACTCTAAACTCCCTTCCTATCCCTTTTTCTTTGCCATATAAATCCTAGTAGAGTTAAACTTGAATCCCATGTGGAGCATGTGCTGTACAAAGGAATATCTGATTTCAGTGAAATATTTTGTCAAATAATAAAGATTTACAACATTCAATATAGTTTGAGAGAAAAAAAAGAGAACCTCTGTCTGATGAACTCAGGTCTTTATGTTCTTACGGAAGCCACTTATCTGTTGACTGTGCCACAAATAATTTGAACTCAACATGCTTACAAAGGATCTTACCAGAAGACTGGGGTGTATCACGATTTTAGAGCACTTTTCTAGCACCTAGGATGCCCTGGGAGCTCCTTGGTTCTATCCCAGCACCACAGGAGAAAAGAAAAAAAAAACACCATTCTTTCCCCAACTCTTGGTTCCTATTCTTTGAACCTTGTCAATGGTGTATCCATCCACTCAATCAAAGTGGAAAGCAATGGAATTTTCTTCAATTTATAACTTTCATTCATTTGTAGTTTGATGTCATCTATTAAGGAAGTGGAAGGGAAAAGAATTAATGACTAAAGTCTTCCATTTAAGAAAACTGCAGCAAGAAGTAATAGAAAATATATTGATTTTGTTTTTTATAGCTTAGCAATTAGTTCACATAGCAAGGCATTGTATAAATACTATGCTTGTTTAGGTATTACTATTATTAAGTTTACTGCTAAAATTTTGTTTCCATTAAGTTCACTCCCACTTCATGTTGGAGTTGTGCCATGTTATATCACATGTATGTTTGGTTTGGCTTCAAGAAAAGTGAATGTGATGAGTTATCATTCTCAAATAGGAATCCTGTCTTCTGACCAATAAGTAAATTGAAATTTGATGTGACTGTTTATAATTCATGTTTAACTTAATTACATTCCTTGATGTTAATGTGCTAATTTAACTTTGGGGAATATATATATATATATATATATATATATATATATATATATATATATATATATTTCCTTCATTTATTAGATTGTCAAATATGCATGATGGGCTTATGGCATGAATGCAATTACTAATTTCTTTTCCTTGTGTTGTTTACAATTAAAATTCTTTTTGAACAATATTTGTACTACTGCTTGCTGTAGTCCTTCTAGTATATTTATTCTAGTATTATTTACTGGTTATAAGCTCAAAGTTGCATTTAAAATTTTTCTCATTTTATTTACTTTGATAAACATGGAAATAATATGAAATAATGCATTATAGTATAATTTGAAAATGTGTGGAGAATATAAATTTCAAAAAAAACCTATATAATAAAATTAAAGTAGAAAATTTAGATTATTACAATAAGCAACATGTCATAATTAAGGTTTTTTTTTCCATATCTTTCCCAATGTAACTGTAAATTACCCAGTTATATCTTTTGAGGAGAACAAATGCAAAAATATTTTCAAATTAAACCACATTCCTATCTAAGATAGGAATTCTCAACATATTTATAGTGTTCTCAATATATTTATATTTATAAATATAGTTTACTTATGGCCCATTAAAACATAAAAAAAATCTGTGGATAATAAGAGTTTAATATTTTGATGTCTTAAAAATTATAGTCATAATCCATATTGAATGTTAGGGTAATTCTGCTTACAGTTATTTTCAACTTAAAATGACTTCTGTTTCCTGAGTTGCTTTTGATTAATTAATTATTTTAGCAAGTTTTTTTTTTTTTGTTGTTGTTGTTGTTGTTGTTTCTGAGTTTGGCATACAAATTAAGTTGTCTATGTAATACTAGCACAACATAATTTTGGAGATAGTCCCTCAATTTCTTACTAAAGCCTTTTCTTTGACCTGTTACCATCAGTAATTTGAATGATTATTTAATAAGAAATTGAATGAAGAATTTGTAATATGAACTATATTGATATGATCAAGTACAGATAGCATGTCCCCTAGCTATTTGCTGTTTGTTTCTGGTACAGGGAATTGAACCCAGAACATTTTGCCACAAAGTTACATCTCAATTCTTTTTGTTTTCAGACAGGGTCTTGCTAAGTTGCTCTGGCTGGCCTTTAAATTGTAATACTTCTATCTCAGTCTGATTAAACCTTGTCTTCCACTTGAGAAAATTGTATTTTCACATATGAGCTGAACAAAACGTTATTTGAGCTGCTATATACTGATATTATAGAATCAATATAGTTCTTACATAGTTTAAAATATTAAAAAAGATATAAAGCAATAATGAGATGTACTAAAAATACACAAATCTTATCTCTCAGAATCTATGCTTTCATTTCTTCAGGTTTCTTAAGAAGGTATTTTTCAAAAAGAATGAGATATATAAATTATCTTCACAGTTCTAAGAAGAGCTCAGAAAAAAATATGAAAGATTTATCTTTATAACAACACTTTAATCTGTTGTTCATGTTATCAATATTGAAAATAAAATATTTTCTAGAAATTCATTATAATTGTGTTCATGAATCATTTAATTGTCTTCATGAATTCACTCAGCAAACAGTTCCTGGGTAGGTACTAGGTCCTGGGTATAGGTGCAAGAATTGTACACATCAATGAACACTGTAGACTATATTTCTCTTCTCATGGAGTTCACATTCTTTTAGAGGGGGACAGAAAATAACCAAGAACAATACTAACATACACACCTAAATGTAAGGAATTAGCATAATATCTTAGAAGGAGATAAATGTCAGAAAATAAATACTCATGGTAAAAGACATAATGTGGACGGAGTTATGATTTTAAATTGAATGTTGGGATCAAACCTTAGTGTGAAGTAACATATGAGCTGTTTGGTGGAAATCAGTAAGAAACTACTTTTTCACTTATGCAAAATGAAAAGATTTAGATTAACTTTGAGGCTTTGATTCAGTTTAAGTTCCCTTCCTATTTACTTACCCTCTTTAGGTTAAGAAGCGAAAATTTTTATAGAAACAGAGGACCTTAAAGATAAATCATAGTGTGAATAACTTCGGTGAGCAACTTCATTTTGGTAACTATACATACTCTTTTCTTTTTCCCCTAAATTCTAAGCCATCTCCTTGTATCTTACTCTTTTCACAGTCTGAAATGTCTGTCTACAAAGAGCCCACTGAGCATTCATATCAGTTCTTACATAGAGGCTTGTGAATAAGACTGGGGAAATCAGGAAATACAGCAGTGTCAACTCATCGATGCACAGGGTGTACCCATGATATTAAAGCCTGTACAATATAGTTATCCCATGATTTATTTTGTATGTATTCATGAATTGGGGATGATACTGTAAGAACAATAATTACTTTCATGAAATAACATTGCAGATAATGATATTGTCAAACTTGAGGAACAGAAAATAAAATATTACATTGGAAAACTCAATTTTAGTCATTTCTATAATTTGCTAGTGACAGTATGGCTGCAAATAAAAATCTGTTGAATTTTGACTTATCTGGAATAAATAAAAGAAGCACAGCAGAAAATTCATTTGTTGATAATCATCAATACTTATGTTTTTGTTGTATATTTCCAAATAAGAAGTCAGGTTCTGACTTGAATGTATAAGAAATAAGAAGCATTTTTTTAAATGAATGCTTCAAATTTAAAAAAAAAGTGTATGTTTTCATTTTTCTGTTTTTTAAATATTTTATATTTTTACATTGACTGATAAAATTGTACTTGCTATAAACAATATTTTGTGAATATATATATGAATACTAAATCTAGGTTATCAACATGTGCATTACCTTGCACAGTATTATAGTGGGAAGATGATAAATATATTAATACTTTTTAAGAACAAAATACAGAGGGGGCACAACATGGCGGCCGGCGAAGAGGCAGCACTTTCAATGCCTCCACAGTAACGGGAGCAGAGAGGCCCATTAATTCACCTGCATGCGGCCTGCTGAGGGACTTCTAGCAAAATTCTGCTGAAAATTCCTGCTGGGAATTAGTGAGTCTATTGGAGGGGTCAGTCTGTCCCAGACGAGTGAATCTCGGCAACGCAGATCCCGCTGGCCAACGCCAAACTCCTGGCCAACACTGAACTCCTGCTGCCCACACTTTGCAGCATATTTACAAATGGCCACAGCCTGCTTGGGCCCCAGCTGGCGTAGCGCAGAGGCGGTTCAGCGCTGCAAACGACCACCCCCTTTCCCCCCGCTGGCTTGGCTCTGTGAACAAGGACACCCACCCTCCCACCCCCGCGCTCCTGTGAACAGCTCCCGCGGGGGTGCAATCCCGCTGACCGCAGCTGAACAACCGCTGCTCACACATTGCAGCGAGCATACGAAAGGCTGGGCCCTGCCTTCCCAGCTCTGTGAACCGCCTCTGGCGGTTCAGCGCTGCAAACGACCACCCCCCCCACCCCATGCTCCTGTGGACAGCCCCTGCCTGCCGGGCGCTGCGAAAGGCCCCACCCGCCCGGCTCTTGCACGGGGGAATCAGGGGGAATCAGGAGTGGCACGGGACCCAAGGCGAAAAAATCCCTGCTACCGCTACCACCAGTGTTGACAACTGAGGTCTCTTGCAACATCTTCCAGGGGCGTGGCTACCAGAGGGCAAGCAAATTTGCTGGGGGTTCTCAGCCCCAAGCTCTACAAACTTAGGGACCAAGGGAATGGCAGACAGGGAGAATGTGCCCAGGCTTTCTTGAAAACAGGGCTCACAGGAGCAGCAGACTTGGTGTGTAGCCAACATTGTGGTGAGCGTCACCGGTGCACTCAGGATTGGAGACCCACCCAGTCCAGGAGGAAGAGCTGCAGCACAGTGACTGGTCCCGCCTACTGAGAGGAGAAGCTTGGCCCAGTGGGCACAGCTCCACCTACTGGAAGAATAGTGAATCGAACTCTAAGACTGCATGTATTAAATTTTTTTTTTTTGGCTTTGTTTTGTTTTTGTTGTTGTTTTCCAAAAAAAATTTTTAAAAATTCATTTTATTTTATTTTTTTAATACTAATTTTCATTTTTATTATTGCTATTATGATTTCTTTTTAATTCTTTTTAATTTTCTGTTTCTTTTCTCGCTCTCTTCTTTTCTTCTGTCTTTGCATTTCTTTTCAATTCTCATATTCCCCCTTCCTTGAATTCTGCCTGCTTACTCTCATTCTCTTTGGTGACTTATTCCCTTCCCCTATAATACCTTTCCTCGCAAGCATCAAATAAATTTATAGGAGTAAACAGCAACTCAGTAGTCAAACAGAACAAGAAGCAATATGAGCAATATGAAAAAGCAAGGAAGAAAAGGAGTACAAACAATGCAGGAAAGCCTAAATATTCAGGAGGATATAGATTCATCAGAAAAATGGTCATATAAAGAACTCAAGGAATACCTTAGACAGATGGAATGGAACCTTAAAGAGGATACGAGACAGCAAATTCAAGCAGCGAAAGAACACATTGAGAACGAATTACAAAAACAGATAAAAGAAGAAGTTAAGCATCTTTTTCAAGAGATAGAGATTATAAAAAAGAATCAAACAATAATCTTAGAAATGAAGGAAATTATAAGCCAAATTAGAAACTCAAATGAGAGCATCACTAATAGAGTGGAGCAAGTAGAAGCCAGAACGTCAGATAATGAAGACAAAATATATCATCTTGAAAAGAGTCTAGCCAACTCTGATAGGCTGGTTAAAAATCACGAGAGAAACATCCAAGAGATATGTGATAACATTAAAAAACCAAATTTAAGAGTCATCGGGATAGAGGAAGGCACAGAGATTCAAACCAAGGGAATGTGTAACCCACTACATGAAATAATTACAGAAAACTTTCCAGAAATAAAAAAGGAAACAGATATACAAATTGTAGATGCATACAGGACACCGAGCATACAAAATCAATGTAGACCAACGCCAAGACACATTGTTATGAAGATATCCAATATACAGAACAAAGAGAAAATATTAAAAGCTACAAGAGAAAGGAGGCAGATTACATTCAGGGGTAAACCAATAAGGTTAACAACAGATTTTTCATCACAGATGCTGAAAGCGAGAAGATCCTGGAACAACATATTTCAAACACTGAAAGACAATGGATGCCATCCAAGAATTCTGTATCCAGCAAAATTAAGCTTCAGGTACGACAACGAAATAAAAATCTTTCATGATAAACAAAAGCTAAAAGAATTTGCAGCCGGAAAACCAGCATTGCAAAGCATCTTGAGCAAAACACTACATGAGGAAGAAATGAAAAACAATAACCAAAGCCAACAGTGGGAAGTGCCTCAGTAAAGACAGACGGAGGGGGGAAAGCTAATCATGGAGAAACAAACTAAATTAAAAAAAAAAAAACAGAGAGACAAATAATCAAACATGGCTGGAAGTACAAACCATATAGCAATAGTAACTCTAAACATTAATGGTTTAAACTCTCCAATAAAGCGACATAGACTGGTAACATGGATTAAAAAACAAATCCAACAATATGCTGCCTCCAGGAGACACATCTGACTGGAAAAGACATACACAGGCTGAAGGTGAAAGGTTGGGAAAAAATATACCACGCACTTGGTCCTTGCTAACAAGCAGGGGTGGCCATCCTCATATCGAATAAAATGGACTTCAAGACTAAGTTAATCCAAAGGGATAAGGAAGGACATTATATACTGTTAAAAGGAACCATTCACCAAGAAGATATAACAATTATCAATATGTGTGCACCAAATAATGGTGCTGCGATGTTCATAAAACAAACTCTCCTCAAGTTCAAGAATCAAATAGACCAAAACACAATAATTATGGGTGACTTCAACACACCCCTCTCACCATTGGACAGATCCTCCAAACAAAAGTTGAATAAAGAAACTATAGATCTCAATATCACAATCAATATCCTAGACTTAACTTACATATATAGAATATATCAACCCTCATCAAGTGGATATATTTTATCTCAGCAGCACATGGATCCTTTTCAAAAATAGATCATATACTATGCCATAGGGCAACCCTCAGTAAATATAAAGGGGTGGAGATAATACCATGCATTTTATCTGATCACAATGGAATGAAACTGGAAATCAATGATAAAAGAAGGATGGGAAAATCCTATATCACATGGAAAATGAACAATATGTTACTGAATGATCAAGGGGTTACAGAAGACATAAAGGAGGAAATCAAAAAATTCTTAGAGATAAATGAAAATACAGACACAACTTATCGGAATCTATGGGACACAATGAAAGCAGTTTTAAGAGGGAAATTCATCGCCTGGAGGTCATTCCTCAAAAAAAAAAAAAAAAAAAAGAAAAACCAACAAACAAATGAGCTCACACTTCTTCTCAAAGCCCTAGGAAAGGAAGAACAAAACAACAGCAAATGCAGCAGAAGACAAGAAAAAATTAAAATCAGAGCAGAAATCAATGAAATTAAAACAAAAGAAACTATTGAAAAAATTAACAAAACTAAGTTGGTTCTTTGAAAAAATAAACAAGATTGACAGACCCTTACCCATGCTAACGAACAGAAGAAGAAGGAGAACTCAAATTACTAAAATACGGGATGAAAAAGGCAATATCACAACAGATGCTACAGAAATACAGAAGACAATTAGAAATTATTTTGAAAACCTATATTCCAATAAAATAGAAGATAGTGAAGACATCGATAAATTTCGTAAGACATATGATTTGCCCAGACTGAGTCAGGAGGATACACACAATTTGAACAGACCAATATCAATGGATGAAATTGAAGAAGCAATCAAAAGACTACCAACCAAGAAAAGCCCAGGACTGGATGTGTATACAGTGGAGTTTAACAAAACCTTTAAAGAAGAATTAATACCAATACTTTTCAAGTTATTTCAGGAAATAGAAAAAGAGGGAGCTCTTCCAAATTTATTCTATGAGGCCAACATCACGTTGATTCCGAAACCAAAGACACCTCAAATAAAGAAAACTACAGACCAATATCCCTGATGAACATAGATGCAAAAATCCTCAAGAAAATTCTGGCGAATCGGATACAAAGGCACATCAAAAAAATTGTGCACCATGGTCAAGTAGAATTTATCCCTGGGATGCAAGGATGGTTCAATATACGGAAATCAATAAATGTTATTCACCACATCAATAGACTTAAAGATAAGAACCATATGATCATCTCGATAGACGCAGAAAAAGCATTTGACAAAGTAAAGCATCCCTTTATGTTCAAAACATTAGAAAAACTAGGGATAACAGGAAATTACCTTGACATTGTAAAAGCTATCTATGCTAAGCCTTAGGCTAGCATCATTCTGAATGGAGAAAAATTGAAGGCATTCCCTCTAAAATCTGGAACAAGAAATGGATGCCCTCTATCACCACTTCTATTCAATATAGTTCTCGAAACACTGGCCAGAGCAATTAGACAGACGAAAGAAATTAAAGGCATAAAAATTGGAAAAGAAGAACTTAAATTATCACTATTTGTGGACGACATAATTTTATACCTAGAAGACCCAAAAGGGTCTACAAAAAAACTACTAGAACTAATAAATGAATTCAGCAAAGTGGCAGGATATAAAATCAACACGCATAAATCAAAGGCATTCCTGTATATCAGCAACAAAATTTCTGAAACGGAAATGAGGAAAAACACTCCATTCACAATATCCTCAAAAAAAAAAAACTTGGGAATCAACCTAACAAAAGAGGTGAAAGATTTATACAATGAAAACTACAGAACCCTAAAGAGAGAAGTAGAAGAAGATCTTAGAAGGAAAAATATACCCTGTTCATGGATAGGCAGAACTAACATCATCAAAATGGCGATATTACCAAAAGTTCTATATAGGTTTAATGCAATGCCAATCAAAATCCCAAAGGCATTGCTTGTAGAAATAGATAAAACAATCATGAAATTCATATGGATAAATAAAAGACCCAGAATAGCAAAAGCAATTCTAAGCAGGAAGTGCGAATCAGGTGGTATAGCGATACTGGATTTCAAACTATATTACAGAGCAATAGTTACAAAGACAGCATGGTACTGGTACCAAAACAGGCGGGTGGACCAATGGTACAGAATTGAGGACACAGAGACCAATCCACAAAGTTACAACTATCTTATATTTGATAAAGGGGCTAAAAGCATGCAATGGAGAAAGGATAGCATCTTCAACAAATGGTGTTGAGAAAACTGGAAATCCATATGCAACAAAATGAAACTGAACCCCCTCCTCTCACCATGTACAAAAGTTAACTCAAAATGGATCAAGAACTTTGATATCGACTCTGCGTCTGATAGAAGAAAAAGTTGGCTACGATCTACAAATAGCAGGGTCGGGCTCCAAATTCCTTAATAGGACACCCATAGCACAAGAGTTAATAGCAAGAATCAACAAATGAGACTTACTTAAACTGAAAAGTTTTTTCACAGCAAGAGAAACAATAAGAGAAGTAAATAGGGAGCCTACATCATGGGAAAAAATTTTTACTCCTCACACTTCAGATAGAGCCCTAATATCCAGAATATACAAAGAACTCAAAAAATTAGACAATAAGATAACAAATAACCCAATCAACAAATGGGCCAAGGACCTGAACAGAAGCTTCTCAGAGGAGGACATACAATCAATCAACAAGTACATGAAAAAATGCTCATCATCTCTAGCAGTCAGAGAAATGCAAATCAAAACCACCCTAAGATACCATCTCACTCCAGTAAGATTGGCAGCCATTATGAAGTCAAACAACAACAAGTGCTGGCAAGGATGTGGGGAAAAGGGTTCTCTTGTACATTGCTGGTGGGACTGCAAATTGGTGTGGCCAATTTGGAAAGCAGTATGGAGAATCCTGGGAAAGTTGGAAATGGAACCACCATTTGATCCAGCTATTGCCCTTCTTGGACAATTCCCTGAAGACCGTAAAAGAGCGTACTACAGGGATACTGCCACATCGATGTTCATAGCAGCACAATTCACAATAGCTAGACTGTGGAACCAACCCAGATGCCCTTCAATGGATGAATGGATTAAAAAAATGTGGCATCTATACACCATGGAGTATTACGCAGCACTAAAAAATGACAAAATCATGGAATTTGCAGGGAAATGGATGGCACTAGAGCAGATTATGCTTAGTGAAGCTAGCCAATCTCTAAAAAACAAATACCAAATGTCTTCTTTGATATAATGAGAGCAACTAAGAATAGAGCAGGGAGGAAGAGCAGGAAGAAAAGATTAACATTAAACAGAGACATGAGGTGGGAGCGAAAGGGTGAGAAAAGGGGAATTGCATGGAAACAGAGGGAGACCCTCATTGTTATACTAAATTACATATAAGAAGTTGTGAGTGGAATGGGAAAATAAGCAAGGTGAGAAATGAATTACAGTAGAAGGGGTAGAGAGAGAAGATGGGAGGATAGTAGAGGATAGGAAAGGTAGCAGAATTCAACAGTTACTATTATGGCATTATGTAAAAATGTGGATGTGTAACCCATGTGATTCTGCAATCTGTACTTGGGGTAAAAAAGGGAGTTTATAACTCACTTGAAATTAATGAATGCTAATGTATGAAATATGATATGTCAAGAGCTTTGTAGGGTTTTGAACAACCAATAAAACAAAAAGTACAAAATACAGTAATTGAAGACACCCTGTGGTACAATATAACTCTTGAATTTATACCTTTTGTCTAAGTGAAATTTTGTAATCTAGGAGCAAAATCTCCCCAGCTTTCACCCCAAAACATCCTAACTCCTGTTAATTACCATTCATTGTCTATATCTATGATACCCAATTTTTAGATTTGGTACCTGAATGAAATGGCACAAAATTGAACTTTTGTATCTTACATATTTTATTGAACATGATGTCTCCCTGATTCATTCATGCTGCTGCAACTGACAGGCTTGTTAGTTTTATAGCTTAACACTATTCTCTTGTACATCACATTTTCACTAGAGATTCATTCACTGATGGACAGGAAAGGTGATTCTACATCTTGACTAATGTGAATAAGGCTGCAACAAACATGGGTGTGTCAGAGTCTCTTAGGCATATTGATTTCATTCATTTTGAATATATGAACCAAGAAGTAGGACTGATGAATCAAAATGCAGTTTATTTTTAAAAATCTGAGGACTCTTTATACTTTTTAAACTATTTTTTTAAATTCCCATACTAACATACATTGCCTTCATTAGAGTGAAACGGGTTTCTCTAAATCCTTGTCAACATTAATTAAGTTTTTCTTCTTACTTATAGCCATATTTACTGGGGTAACAAGGTATTGTGGTGTCCATTTTTATAATCCTGATGACTAATTTGATATATTTATAAACATGTTGAATATTTGTATTTTGAGATGACATTTCAAATAATTATTTTTTCACTCTTTTTTCCTTTTGCTGCGTTATTTGTGTTTCTCATGTATTTTTGATATTAATTCCTTATCATTGGTATACTTTACAAGCATTTTCTCTCACTCTATATGTAGGTGATTCCTTCTATGTATTGTTTCTTTTGCTTTGCTGAAGATTCTAGTATGGTATTTAATACCATTTCTCTATTTTTACTTTTTTTACATTTACATTTGAGATCCTCTCCAATGAGTTATTGTCCAGAACAATGTCATATAGCATTCCCCTTATCTAATCATTTCATAGTTTTCAGCCTTTAATCTATTTTGAGATTTTTTTATATATGGTATGAGACAAATGTCTAATTCTATCCTTGAAAGGACTGTCATTTCTGTTCTCTTAGCCCCTTTGATCTCATATTTTAATATTCATTCTAAAAGCATAAGTAATTTATGTACCACCATTACAATATCATTACTTTATTCGATATTCTAAATTCCACTTTGCACTTATTTTTCCTGTGAGTATTATGCTTTCAATTGTTTTTATATTATTTACCAGCATTTATTTATTTCTGGTTTAGGACTTCTTCAGTATTTCTTTTATGTCAGATAGGTTGGGATGAATTCCAACAGCTTTTGTTTATGAGGTAAAGTCCTATCCTTTTCAAAAATTTTACCTTATTATTGCACTACAACCAGGTTCTACAGCTCTCATCTGCTTTTCTTAGCCACAATGAAGGTATTTTGGAAAATGGAATTCTATTTAAAATGATGTTTCTGTAAGACATACAGTTAAGGGGAGTGCTACTCAACCTTCCTGTTCTGCCTCTACTCCACAAATTTGTTTTCTAGAAAAGGAATTGGTGTTAGAGTGAAATCAGTCAGCAAGGGGATTCCTTCATTATACTTGTGTATCCCTTTGAAAATTCCTTATCCAGACAAAAATTTTACATCAGATTTCATCTTTTCTTTGGAGGCAATCTTCACAATCTTTATTTCTGGGTGTGCAGTTTTGTCAGGAGGCTATGTTGGAAGAGTTGCTGAACTTCACCAGCTATAAAAATGCTTTAAAATCATGCACATGGACTTGTATGGTGTTATATATTAAAATTTGAGATTTTATATATAAAATTATAACCCTTATTTACTGGCTCTACATCATCCCATCTTAGAGCATCAGAAATTTATTTGAAAATATTTACCACAAGACTGGGGTTGTGGCTCAGTGGTAAAGTGCTTGCCTTGCACATGTGAGGCACTGGGTTTGATCCTCAGCACCACATAAAAGTAAATAAATAAAATAAGGGTATTGTGTCTATCTACAACTAAAAAAATATTTAAAAAGAAAATTTTTACCACTATTTTTCTGTCTTAATATATGTTTAATATGACTTATTCCTAGCTGTGAATAACATCTACTGAATATGTAAATAAGCAGATAAAACATTGTATGTTGTCATTTTTAGGCATTCCTAATGTTTGATATCTTGATATTACACATCCTTTCATATCTAATTGTGATGAATACATAGCCCAGACTTCCCTTTAATAATCTACAATTTTATCTTTTATCTGTGCATTTGAACTCTTTTGCCTGCTGGATCAAAAACTTCCTTTTATCAATAAGATGAAAATATTCTCTATGTATTATTTTCAATTTAAAAAATATCTTGTTTAGAGGCAAATAAAAGAGAAAGTAATTCACAGAATTTCATGAATATTGCATATCATTTTGTCAAGCGTGTTGCACATGAGTTTACTCAAATTGCACTAAAATTTGAACTTTTGTTGTGAAAAAGATAGTATATTTTTTTTAACCCCAAAGATATACTGGTTTATTATACATGTCTAAAACTTCAATAAAATGTGACAAGTAACATATATACCAAAGGACCTTTAATGACCACTAACCTTAAATTTATTCCTTTATTGATGGTACATGAGATAAAATTATAGACTATGAAAATATCAATTATTAAGTACTCTTCATTTCACATAACCACATCATAGCTAATTTTGATAAGTAACCATTTCCTTTAAAAACTTAGTAAGTATTGACCATGCAGAATCTCATTTTAGTGGAAGTCAGATCCTTCTATAATTATTTCTATTCTCATATAAGAAAATATATAGCATGCCTGGATGTTTTGTTAGAAAAAAAGGTGGAGTTAGATATTGTTTTAGTATTCTGATGATGAAAGACCAAGCAAAATTTTCCTTTTCTCTGTACTTCCAGAGAAAAGGAGGCCTGCAGGTCTGGAGTTGTGGCTCAGCTATAGAGCATGCTCCTAGAAGATGTAAGGTATGGGATTCAAGCCTAAGAACCCCATAAAACTAAATAAATGAATAAATAAATAAATGGTTTAAAACTGAAGAATATTTTTAAAAGGGGGGGCTTGTAAAACACATAAGATTTAGAGTTCCCTAAAGAAGTACCTTGTCTGGAGGCTAGCAATACCTGATCTCTCCTAAGTGCAGGAAAGCCCGACTCCTTTCTTTAATGATGCTGCCCACTTTGCACTGTCACATTTTCTATTGTAAGTTTTTTTAAAAAGCTGTTTTTTCATTGTGACATAAATGTCATAATTTCTTTCACAACAATGCTACATGTTCAACGTTTCTGTCTTGGATGTATTTCACTTTATGTTGTTCCAATCTTGGTCATAGCAATAAATTATCTCCCCTAATTATGCTCTGGAAAGTAGTTCCCTGGGCCTTGCTACCTCCAAGTAGTAAAATGTCACTGTGTCTCATGAATTGGTTTGAAAATTTATTCAATTGTAGTCCTGATAACCTATACTTTGCATTCAGATTTTCTCTTACGCTATAATTGTCTATAATGCAAAGATGTGTATACATGATTGTCTTTGAAAATTATTATTAAGCAATTACTAGATGTCTTTTCTTATTAACAAGTTTGTGATTCTGTATTTATCACATTTCTTACCCACACATGCTTGAGAGGGGTGATTATATATATATATATATATATATATATATATATATATATATATATAGAGAGAGAGAGAGAGAGAGAGAGAGAGAGAAAGATTTTTAAGTTGACTATGACCACAGATTTATTAGAAGATCAAAACACAATGAGTGGAGATCCTTTTATAAAAAACATAACACTACATTTTTTCTTGAAGGAAGAGATAATAATATACTACCACATTCTCTATGACCTTTATTATTGTAATTATAACTATATTTTTTCTTTCTATAAAGGCCCTCTGTTTAATAAAAATGTTATAAACACTGTGCCTTAGCTTTCGTTCCATAAAGTAGGGAATTGTTGGAAGTGAATTGATCCCTTTTAAGACCATTTAAATAAAATTGTTGTTTAAATTATTTTTCTTCTCTATTCAATGTTCTTGTACATGTTTTGCATCCAATTGCTTGGGTATCCATATTTTTCTCCTCATTTGTTTACTGAACAAATATTAATTGATATTCTCTTGTGTTTCAGATTATCTTCTACATTCTGGGAATACATCAGTGAGCAACACAGATAAAAGTTTTTAATGACTCTAGTGTTTAGAAAAAATAATCAAATAAACTGAAGTGTGCAGATATGATATGAGAAATAAAAGCAAAATGCTAATGGAGGGGAGGAAGTGATGAAAAAGTGAAACATCTCATTTTGATAAGAAAGGACATTCTAGCATAAAAGGTGACGTTAAAATAAAGGTTGAAAGACAGTAAGGGTAAGGACTGTGTGAATATTTAAGGGTAAACTGTATCTGGTAAAGGAAATACCCAACTAAAGGTTGGAAAGTTATAAGGCTCTTGTGATGCTGGAGGAACAATAAGAAGGTCACCATAGCTAGGGGAGAATAAGGAGAAAGTAGTGAGACAGGGGAAGAGAGGTACATTGGGACAAAGGGGTCAAAAAATGGCTCTTTGAATGATTCTGTGGGGTGTGGTAGGAAGCCATAGAAGATTTGAATGATGTTTATTCTGACTGTAATAAACATAAACAGAAGAAACTAGAGATAGAAAACGAGTCTCATGGGGAAATTATCACCATCTTCTGGGAAAGAATCAACAATGGTGTCAGCCAAAGTGACTGTTGTGCCATTGGAAAGGTAAAATTCTCGAGTTTTGAGGGCAGAGATTCCAGTATGTGCTACTGTACTTCATAGCAAGAAAAAGAAAGGGACAAGGAGCTGAGCATGTGGTACATGGCTAAAATCTAGGACTTTAGTAGGGTAAGGTAAGAGGATAACAAATTTTAGGCCTGCCTGGGCATCTTAACAAAACCTGCTTAAAAATAAAATTAAAATGACTGATGATATAGCTAACAAGTACATCCCTGGGTTCAATTTGCAGTACAAAAAGAAAGACGGGAGGGGTGGGGAAGGGATACTTGGAGTATCTACAAAAATTTAGATCAGAAAAGATGGAAGGACAATCATTTCAGTTAAGATGGGGAGAAGTTATTTATGCAGGTGTTAACATGGTGGTATCTTGTGTATTGCAGTGTTAATTAGACGGTTTTTTTAAAATGATAACTAAGTTAATCATTGAATATCAAAATAATATAATCAAGACTATTATCTGCATTCATCCTGTAAACATTTAGTTGTCTGATTCTTTTGATTTTTTTAGGCTTTTAATCATTCTGGAACCCATGTGTTCTCCCTATTATAACTAACTGACTTTACTCAATCTTTTTACCACAATTGCTGAAATTGACTCTGGATCATCTTCTGAGTTTCTCATTGGCTATTCCACATGGCTTGAACACTGAGGTCAGACAAATACTTTTGAAATACAGAAGTAATTATATATCCACCCCAGATGTTATAAGACCTCACCCTCCCCTCTTCCAATTATCACCTATAGTAATATTGAAGTTATTTTTCACTGGACCCAAATTTTTCAAACAATAATATGGTTTGACATCATTTTTTATAAAAAACGTTAGAATTAATTTTATTGATTTATTAAAAAATAAAGGACGGCGAGGTCTGGGTATATAGCTCAGTTGGTAGAGTGCTTGCCTTGCATGTATAAGACCCTGGATTCAATCCCCAGCACAACACACACTCACAAAAAAAAAATGAAAATAAAGTATGGTGGAATGCATTACAATTCTTATTGCACATATACAGCACATCTTTTCATATCGTATTTACTATTAGCTAAAGCTGTTAGTTGATAAAACTGTGATTGAGACTTTATTTTGAAATATAAAAAATAAAACTTTAAGAATAACTTATTTTATAGACAACCAGCCTTAGAGTATAATTGCTACCAAGCCCTAACTCCAATCATATCTATAGATGGCTCAGCATTGGGGACAGAAAGCTGATTGAAGCAGCAGATTGCCTGGGGCTGGTATCCAACACAAACTCACCCAGGGCAGTACAAGGAGGATTTCCAAGGTTCACATTCAGCATTCCTTCAAGCAGCAATGCTGTCAAGTAAACAAGGAATGGATGCATACTAACCTGATTGGACACCTACTCTGACTCAATTCAAAGAGGCAACACTATAGTAGTTCACAGAAATTCTCTCAAATTCTTATTCTCATGCCCTCAGACTTCACAGATATCACAAATCGGTCTCCAATTCCTCCTCAGATCTTCCTATAAGATGAAACTGAGCAGATTGTACAGCGGTCTGCCTCCAGTAACTTCATACTTCCTTTTAATATGTTTTTTTTCTAATTTTAATGTAATTAGCATTGTAGAAGCATCATCATCAGAGCACCTGGGCTGGGGAGTGCACAGCTGAGCCTTGGTTAAAATTTCATCCTTTGTTCAGCCTTCAGTTGTGTTCTTCAAGATCCTGAACTTTGGATGTCAGCCAAGATGGAGTGGAAGAAATTATTGGGGGACTAAAAGTAAAGCTTGAGTAATGATTTGTAAAGGGGTTTTCTTCTTCTTTGTTTTCCTATCCTTTGTATTCCAGCTTTGATCTGAGATGGCATCAAAATTCAGAAACAGGCCATACAAACTCAAGGAGAGACCCCTTTATTCTCTCTACAGGTCTGGTAGAGGGACCTCTGCATGCCAGTAAGAATGGAAGAAATCCTTGAGCCATTTTTTCTTTTTTCTCCTTTCCTCTTCTTTCTCCCAGCACTGCCTTAGGCCAACCCCCATTGGGGAACAGACTTGCTGTGGCAGCAACTGTGATATTTAAAACCCAGAGAAAGGAAGAGAAAAACTAAGTCTCTGGCCAGAGAAGAAGGGGTAAAAGGCCTCTGGGAACTGGAGGCATGTGTATCAGGCAGACTCAAACAGCACAGCAAAGGTAAAAACAGAACTGATACCCGAACCACTGCTCTGAAAATGAGAGACAACTTAAGGTCTGAACCTGACTACAAAAGTTCTCATGAGTATGTACACTTAAATTGTTATTATGGCCTGCCAACAACATCATTATTATGAGGATTCAAACATGCTACTGAGAAAAAATCTATTGTTCTTTGTTGATTTCTTCTGATCATGGTGAAGACTGTGCAAAGAATAAATGGGTACTTTGTAAATATTTGAGATCCATGAAAAGAAATAATCTTCCAAGTTTTAAGCATTAAAATATATTTTAAAGTTACAATTGGCAAAGAAAGTGTCTGCTTTGTAAAATCAACTTGAGATCAGTTGCATCAATAATATTACCGAACTCTCTATAGGAAGGCACAAATTAAAATGTATAATACCCCAGAATAATAAGATTGCAAAGTCTTTGGGGAAAAACAGAAGAGTTTTTAATTAACAATTTGAAAAAGGCATGGACATATCTCCTTCTCAGGGCATATAATTTTGGTGGGGCAATAGTTCTTTTTTAATTGATTTTTATTTGTTCATTTTAGATATATGGAACAGTGAATGTATTTTTGATGTATTATACATACATGGATTATAACATAATGGGATCTAGTTAGGATCCCATTCTTGGGGTTGAACATGATGTGGAATTACCCTGGTGGTGTATTCATATGTGAAAACAGGAAAGTTTTTTTCCGATTTGTTCTACTTTTTTTTCTATAGGGCATATTTTTATTATGCACAATTTAATAAGTCTTTTTTGCAGACAGTTCTTTATTAAAGCAACATATAAAACAAGTACACATTCATAAGCTCATATATTATGATGGATGGGTTACATTAAAATTGAAGGGAATAGCTTATACAACTAATGAAACTCACCAGTTTTCATGAAGCCAAGAGACTGAAATACTATATATTTTTGCTAAAAGTATATAAATTTCCACTTTCTTCTCTCAGAATTTTCATGCTCCCTCAGTTAACAAAGCATGATTACTAAAACAATAGCAGTTATGTCTGCCAATGATAACATAATTAAAAGATAATGAAGAATAATTGGTAAATCAGAGACAGATTTTTGATCTAGTTCCTTTTTGTCTAGAAAACAAACTTTCACCTGGGCAGCAACTGTGATATTTAAAACCCAGAGAAAGGAAGAGAAAAACTAAGTCTCTGGCCAGATATCTTTCAAACTCTTTCAAAGATCTTTCAAACTCCTTTAAAAGCACTCTAAACAACCATCTCCATTTTAATAGTTAAATGAGGATTTTACTCTTCAATCTGAAAGTTTTTAACTTTGAAGTTGTCAAGTTTCTCAAACTTTGGAAGGATTTTGACTTTCTGGAAAGCTCTTGGTTCTCATAGAAGCTGAATTTTCAGTGGCTCAATGCAATTCAGTTAAATATGTATATCTCCTAAAGAATGCATAAAATCCACTGGCTGCAGGTCCCTGATGTGTGCACCATGTAAAGTAAGCAGGGCATAGCTCTCAATGCTGAAAGGCAAGCCCAAGCCCATGACTCCTGATCTATGGTACAGCCAGCAGAACAGCTCCCATTTACCTTGTAGAAGTGGCAGAGAGCATGGCATGGAGGCAGCACCATAAGAGGAAAATCTTTTGGTTTCCAAACACACATGATAATTCTTCTGGCCTCAGGATTGGTTTTGATGATGTCAATAACTTTTTGCTGTCTACTCCTTGATCATAATAACTTGAAACCATATCTTTTTGTTGTGCCCCAAAATGTCTCTACTGGAAGCCATAAACTGGGCCTAGGTCCCTTCCTTTCTGGTGGAGAATCCCAGGCTATCCCAAAAGGCTTGAGATGCATTGGTGTCCCAGATGTTTAGTCCCTTGGAATATAGTTCTTTAGCATTTGTGGATCCCTTGATAAATCATAGCAACTCCTCTAAACACCATTCCAGAATACACATTTGGTTGTCAGCAGAGGAATTCATCTCTCAGGCTGTAGCATAATTTCATGCAAAAAAAAAAAAAAAAAAAAAGACAGGGTACCAGTGTCTATGCACTCTTCCTTCCTGAAGCTACAATACATGATATGGCTTATCTGCTGTAGGTACTGAATCTCCCTGGTCTGCAGCTGCTGCTCCATATCCTGTTTCTGCAAGGCAGGTGACAGCATGCAATACAACTCAGAACTGGTGGCTGTTACGATGAAGACTCTTTTTTCTGGGTAGTCTTTTTAAAATCAATTAATTTATTATAATTAGGTATATATGACAGGAGAATACCTTTGAATCATTGTACACAAATGCAGCACAACTTTACATTTCTATGGTTGCACATGATGTAGCATCACACCATATGTGTAGTTATACATGTACCTAGGGTAATAATGTCCATCTTACTCCACCATCTTTCGTGCCCCCATGCACCCTCCCTACCCACCTTCCCCTTTGCCCAAAGTTCCTCCATTTTTCCATGCCTCCTCCTTCCCATTATGCCTCAGCATTCATTTACCAGGGAGAACATTTGGCCTTTGGTTTTCTGGGATTGGCTTATTTTACTTAGCCTGATATTCTCCAACTCCATCCATTTACCTGCAAATGCCGCAATTTTATTCTCTTTTAATGCTGACTAATATTCCACAGTGAGTATATACCACAGTTTCTTTATCCATTCATCTACTGAAGGGCATCTAGGTTGTTTCCACAGTTTAGTTATTGTGAATTGAGCTGCTATGAACACTGATGTGGCTGCATTACTATAGTATGCTAATTTTAAGTCCTTTGGGTATAGACCAAGAAGTGGGAGAGCTGGGTCAAATTGTGGTTCCATACCAAGTTTTCTAAGCAATCTCCAATATTGCTTTCCAGATTGTTTGTATCAATTTGCAGTCTCACAAGCAATGTATGAGTGTGCCTTTTCACCCTCATCCTCATCAATATTTATTGTTGCCTATATTTTTGGTACTGCCATTCTGACTGGCATGAGAAGAAATCTTAGCTTAGTTTTGATTTGCATTTTTCTAATTACAAGAGATGTTGAACATTTTTTTTCTATATTTGTTGATTTAATGTGTATCTTCTTCTGAGAATTGTCTGTTCAGCTTCTTAGCCCATTTATTGATTGGGTTGTTTGTGGCTTTTTCGTGTTAAGTTTTTTGAGTTTTTTATGTATCTTGGAGATTAATGCTCTACCATGTGTATGTCAACTGATAAAGACTCTTACTAAGTCTTAATTGATAAGAAATTCTCAGCAATTATTGTAGGTCAAATTGTTACACTTTCCACCTGAAAGAAAATCTAAGTACACTATAAGCATAACCTAATTATAAACTATATATATCAATAAAAATTTAGACAATAATTAATGAGGATTTGTATTTTCAGATGAAAAGATTTTTGCTGATAGTTTACAATGTACCTCTCATTTAAGAATTCAAGTTTCCATTTGGTAAGCTAATATGTGGGGTGGGTTCTTATAAAATATCTTGAAAACTTGGTTCTTAATAAATAGCAAAAGTGAGACATATAAAAACTCCTATTTCTTGAGAGTAGATGAAAAATTAATTATTTTGGCTATTATTATGTAAATGTAGACTGATGTAGTAGAATGATAGTTTTAAAATTTTAAAGATCTCTGAACATGTGTTATTAATTTTATAGTACAATAATATACTGGTAATTATATTTAAAAATGATTTACTTTTCTAACTTTTTTTACATGGTGATATTTCCTCAACTAAGGAATTAGGTAAAGTGTTCAGTGCTCTTTCTTATAGAAAAAATGAGGAACCTGGTCAGCCAACCATGGATAACAGAAATCCCATATAGGTTTGAGAACTCAGACAAACTCAGACTTGTACCTTTCTGTCCTGGATACATGATATCTAGGAAAAACAAGGACTACTTGACAACTGCTTAGAATTCTTCCATGCCCCAGGGTCAAGAAAGGCAGCACTGTGAACTCAAGAGAGGCATGGGAATTACTTAGAAAATAAGAAAAAAACTAGAACTTTAAGGTCAGCAATGAGGAATAGCTCAGAAACAACTGCATGATGAAGTGAGCACCATTATTAACCAATGACTGAGGCTGAGTAGCCATGGCCAGACAAATGATAAAGAGAGCAGCCAGGATTTATAACCAAGTAGACAAGGAATAAACTAATGGAACACAATAGCAATCCCAGAAACAAACTTATACATTTACAAACTTTATTTATGACATTTTATATCAGTGAGAAAAGAATGGACTATTTACAAAAGTTGACCTGGGCAACACGAAAATTGAAAAAATGAAACTAGTCCCCCTCCCCAAGTCATACATAATAAGCAATATTAAATGTTAATTATAAAATTATAAAAACTTTAGAATGTAGAAGAATATTTTCTTAACTGTGGTTTACAAGTATTCTTAGATATACAAAGAATAGTCCATATAAGATTAGATTAGTTATTGACAAAACTAAAACTATTTTCAACTTACAGACTATAAAAAATGGTGGTGGTGGGGCAGGGGAGGGGAGATTCTTTAAGTTTTTATTTTATTTCTTGGTTCTGAAAAAAAATCTTCAGTTTTTCCTGGACAAAAAACAAAAAAATTATGGTGTATAATAATATTTACATTTATATAGTGGTTTAGAAATTAATTTCATAAAAGCCATTTTATTGAATTTTCAAAAATCTCCTGCAAAACAAAACAAGTTAGGGCTAGGCTTACTGTTCTTGTTTTATAGATAAAGAAAATAGGTTGTTGTGTTATGTTCAAGCCAGTAAATGTTAAATTCAGAGGAGAAGCTGGGTCTTGAAATTGTATCAATAGACATCATTATCCAAAGTATATGTATGAAGACATGAATTGGTGCCAACATACTTTATATGCAACCAGAGATATGAAAAATTGTGTTGTATATTTGTTATAAGAATTTTAATGCATTCTGCTGTCAGTAATCAAAAAAAACAATAACAACACATGCTTTTCCAAAAAGATTAAAGAATTTAGAATCCAATCAACTGCATTTGAGCCCTGGTTCCACCAGGAATTATCCACTGTATTGTTAGAAGAAAAAAAGATAAGAAACTGTTTTCTAAAAACAGTTATCAATAAGTCACAATAACAGCAGCTATTACATTTTTCTCTTGTGCTGTTGAATTTGACAGATATTAAGCACTTGAATGTAGTAATCTCATCTACTTTTTTTCTATTTCCATAGACCTTTGTTTTTACGTGGTGCTGAGGATTGAACCAGGGCCGCACGCATGCCAGGCGAGCGCGCTACCGCTTGATCCACATCCCTCCCATAGATCTTAATATCATATTTACAACTAGAACCCTGTCTCCATAAAGGCAGGGATTTGGGGCTATTTCTTGGTTTGTTGTTGTCCACTACACTTACAACAACTCCTGGCACACACGAGCTCCTAATCCATATGAAATAAAAAAATGAGTTATTTTATTAATTAATTTTCTACGTACTAATATTTAACCAATCAGTTTCCATACCACCAGCATTAGGATACTTAAACTGTCTGGACCTTGTTTTCTAAGGAAACTGAGTTGGGGGTCCATGGATATAAGCTTAAAAAGAAAGACTAGAACAATTTGTATCCATCTGTAAAATGCCATGGGTAACTTCCTAACTGAGTTCCCAGCAGCCTAAAACTTAAAAAAAAATCAAACATGCAGTGAGTAGAATATCCTGGCAAGAACATGGACACAAAGAAAGACAGACAGTGTTCTATCCCTGGATGCTACAGACCTGATATATGGCCCCAGGCAAGTGAATTAACTCCAGATGTCCTACTCCAAGGAGCATTGATTTGGAGTCAATGATGTTTAAATACCCTTTGGTCCTATCACACCTTTCGTTTTTCAACCCAATGTGTCCCACTAAAGAAAATGTACAATTATAAATGTAGCTGTGATACAATACAGGGAAGGCTTTAAAACAAATGAGAAGAAGAAAACCTCACAATACATTTCAAATTTTAAAAGAGTCATGTTAGCTGTAAATATTTTGAAGGAAAGGTGTTAAATTCCTTCCTCTACTTTCTAAAGAGGCTTTGCAAACTACTGCATGTTTTCAATTCTCATTCATTCTCTCTGTTCCTAAATCATGTATATTTAAAGCTTATCATTATTGATTGGTTCAAATAAATTTCTTAGAAAACATAGCAGTTAAAATGAAACTTTGTGTTATAGTTTTACTTCAAAAAAGATTCCAAACTAAACATTCTTATCCTGATAGTGATTATTTGAACTGCTTTTTTCCAATTGTGAGATTTAGTGAAAGTATCTGATGTCAAATGAATTTTAGATCCAGTTAAGAAATAAGTAGTTGATAACAATCATCATGCAACAAATGAGACATATTTTTCATTTCTACTCATTCTATTACTTCCTTAAACACAAAGAACAGGAAGCCCACAAAAGCTTCTATTGCAAGTGTTATATGAAACTGTTTATATTCACTTTACAGAAAGTGTTTACAAAACCACAGAGCAAATTTAGACAGCTCCTCTTTCCTATACAATATAAAGGCAAAAGACACAGAAGTTCAAAATTCATAGAGAAACATCAAGTGGACAACTCCAATGAGGTTTAAAATGTAGATTAATTTACAAATAACTGTGTAAGTCAACTCTTGGACTTCTTCTGCCTCAATAAGCATAATTAAAAATTAATTTTGGTGTACTTGAATCATAATGTAAATGTTTACAGCTTCCTAGGCCTGGAAAACTGACAATAAGAAAGCAACAAACCAAATTGCCCAAAAAGATGATTAAGAAAATATGTGGACCACCTGTTCTAAGGAGTTAAGATTCCAGACAGTAAGTTAGATGATTTACAAAGAAATAGTGGTTGCTCCCAAATATTTGAGTATCATTTATATTGATAATTTTCACTCTGGAGTATCAGTGTAATAGGGACAAATGAGACAAGGCACCAAAGATAGCAGGAAACAGTTTTATTTGGCTGCAGCCAGGTTCAGAGGGCACAGCTTCTGCTGTAATCAATTAACCCCCTGAAGTCCAAGTTCAGAGAGTTTCAGAATTTTATACCAAGCATGTAAGGGGAGGGGCTCAGAAGTTCACAGTTTGCAAAAGTTCACATAAAAGCAGCTTTTGTTTTTCTTTCACTATTTTGGGCAAGCTAACTCTTCAAAGATAACACCTGAGAAGGGGAGAGCTTCTTCTCCCCTTTCTTTCCTCCTCCTGCCAGCTGTTACCATGGAGCCCATTTGTAAATTATCTTAAAAATGTAGATATCTCTGAAAAGCTCAGCTCAAGGCCAGAGGCTTTGTTTGCACATTTCTACAAAGTACTATACTGTATATGTTTTCAAAAAACTAGTAAGGGGGTGTCCAGCACCTGTAGTGCTGGTATCTTCCCAGCCAGTGGCCAAGTAAAACAGGGTGACATGAAAATAGGAAGTTTATCTACATTGGACTCTTTCACAGAGACTCTTTTGCTGACAGTCCTAAAATCAGCCATGGTGAAGAGGGCTTTTCTCTGGAGAAAGGGGGTGCCACTTCACCAGCTCATATCAAGAAGGCAAATCTGCATTTTATAGCTATATATGGCAATGATGGACCTCAAATTCAATGCAGAGAATGCTTGTAAAATTCAATGCAGGGAACACTAAAATACTCTGCAAGTATTTATTACATAATGAATAAGAAATGGAGAGATGGGATTCCATTAAAAGTGACTAATATGTTCAACCATCCTCATTCTAGCAAATGCTTTCCATAGGAAAGAAACAAACAAGGGTATCACAACAGAGATTATAACAGTTTGGTTAGGTAGAGAAGAGATGTGTATTCAGTATGGAAGGAGAAGGGAGAGAAAGGTCCCAAGAAGGTTTTTCCAGCAGAGCAAAGCCTAATCGTATTCTTCCTTTTCTTCCTATGCTTTGGAAACTAGTAAATGGTATCTAGATCATCTGAAGCAGCAGAATTTCATTATGATACTTCCATGAGAATCAAACTGTAATATGAGCATTTACAGAGCTTTATTGGGGTTTATGATCTTAAATACATTACAAAGATTGTGACTTTTGAGAAGTCATTTTATTTTGCTTCAGTTTCTTTATTAGTTAAGATATCTGAATTATAGATATTTTCATTAGAGAGGAATTGTATGCATATAAAATAGAATAATGCACTTGAAGTTTGCACATGAAAAATCTTGTGTTCTCATTTAGGTAGCTTAAATCTTTCCAGTTAGTAAAATCTTATACAAAATTTCTCAACAGTCTTGCATTGTTCTTATTTTTTCCCTATGTTTCTCGTAGATTTTTCATTTTTTATCTTTCTTTGTCATTTCATTGTGAATTGAATCATTTTTTCTAATTGTATTTTGAACATTGTTTGCCTATGATAAAACTGCTGCTTTATTGTGTGTATGGTCACTACTGTCTGTATGGCTGTTTTTTTTGTTAATTCTTATTTTTTCTTTGATACATCCCAAACAGTCAGAAAAGTTTAAAAATATATTTATTGTGATCTTTAAAAAAAACTTGCAATTTTGAAGCTGTTTATACATAAGGCCATTGATTCAATATACTCTGTAATAAAAATCCACTGTTCAGGGACTAAATTTTAAGTTATTTTACAAGAAAGGTTGTGATGTCAAAGGTGTTTTTGATATCCTGGCAAATAATTCCATTTATATCATACACTCACATCCATATGCACATGCACATACAGTAAAGTAGCAATTTTAATATAGGCAAACAATACTCAAAATACATTAGAAAAAAATGATCCCATTCTCAACTGTAAGAAAGAATATGAAATAGCCAGGAATGATTTTAAAAATGAAAAATGTAGCAGAAATGTGAGAAAAATAAGAAAATGCAGGATTATTGAGAATTTTTATATGTATATAAAATTTATACATAGAAGTTATATATTGATAAATTATATAAACACTAAGAAATTATATATATTCCCTCCACCTCATTTAAGACAGATGCAGACTCCGACTAGATGATCTCTTTTGGTCTCATTTATAATTCTCCTTTGATATAATCTAGAGATCCATTTTGATTATTAACAGAATCAAAGAACATTTAGATTGTTATCTTTGCCTTGTGAAGGAAAAAAGGCATAACCCAAAATGTTCCTTGATGCTTTTCATGGAATCTGGCCAGCTTGTACCTCATTCCTGCACCCCCCTCCCACCAGGTATCCCAGTTTGTCCAGCACACTGGACTTCAGCTGGCCAGAGAGGGCTGGTGATTAACAGGCCCTAGCTTCCTTAGCAGGCTGTCAAAGTGAACTGATGCCTGGGACGATCTTATTTGCCACTTGCTCTCTCAGAAATGAAACCAAGGTTCTTTACCAGGCTCAGAGCTTGACTGCCAGAAGATTGCATCCTTGTTGTCCCAGCTCTCACGTATTTGGGAGAAGTTCCTTGGGGTTTGGACACCATTCAGAGCAGGAAGAGACTTCCCTTGAGGCACTTGCCTATGGGCGATCCTGCAAACGAGGGCGCTCCAGGGTTGACAACAACTCCCCTGCTTCCAACACCAAGTCAGAGGGGCCTCAAAGCCCCTTTTTGTCCAGCCCAGAGTCCTGCGAGTAGTCACCGCTAGTGGCTGTTAACCAGGGGCTGTGGCGTGGGCTGCAGGAGGAAGAACAGAACTCCCACGGGATAAATAGATACCAAGAACCTTTGGGGATACAGAGGGCTATGAGAGCTGACTTTAAGGAGAGAATAAGAGGGAGCAATTGAGTGGGACTGGAGGGGTGAACTGGAGAGCTAATGCACCCCTGGCCTGGTCTGCTTGGTGAGGTCCTGTTGCATGCGCAGCCGCCTACAGCTCATCCCGAGTCCCCAAATTGTATTGAAGAGTGATTTCTCTAGGAGCTGAGGTCCCTGTCTCACCAAAGCATCTATAAAGGAAGTTTCCTTTTAAGAATAGAGAAAGCAGAGAAGTGTGATCCTTATTAAAAACAAAGAAACAAAAAAACAAAACAGAGAAATCTTGCCTGAAATGGAGTCCATCTCAGCTTGCTCACCAGCTGCCCTATTCTCTGCTCCAGGGCTTTGTATTCGCACCTTGCTAAAATCCCCCTTTGAGAATTTTTAAAAGCAGTTGTTATTTTTAGGATGGAAACGGGCTTGTAAACCTTGACATAGCTGTTTTAATGACACTTACTTTAAAAAAGGGCATGTGTGTGTGTGTGAAAATCCAAAGTATTTTCATGGGTTTTTCTTGTGGTTTCTGTAGTTTGGTGAATTAACTGATTGTCCAGGAGTCCAAACTCTCAAGAATTTTTGTAACTCATATTAGTCCAGTAGCTTTAAAGTTATTTTAGAGGAATTAGGAGCTTTGTGTTCCTTGTGTAAAAGTGCTAAACCTGAAGAATGAGTTACAATCTTTCTGTACTTGCGTAAAGTGTTTAAATTCAGATCCTTATAATGGCTTTGTGTGTGTGTGTTGGGGGGGGGGGAGGCTGTTGTGTGTTACAGGCCCAGGACTCCAGCTGCAGCCTTAGACATGTATTCTGTGTTTGGGTATCTGAACATTATATTTTCAAGCTTTTATAAAGGTGGGTTGATAAAGTTGATGCATTTTCTTAAAATGAATTTGGCAGAGCCTAAGTGCTAAGTTTTGACAGATGAATGCGAGTGTATGTTGTTCATGCTGTATTGATTTTTAATACATTAATAAGATAATTTTTTAAAATGAGAAGATTTAGTAATGTATAAGCTTTCAATGTATATACTTTATGAATATATTGATGTGATGTCTAGCTTGTGAAAAATTACTCTCATCTTTCTTGGTCCCTTTTTATTACTATTATTCTTGAGGACAAAAATGCAATGTAAAAGATTCAATTTGATGATCTTTAATATGACCTTAGTACACGTATCTATTGGAAAAGATTTTGGTCACATTGCACAGTGTAATAGCATCATCCTGCACTTCCTTTTTCAACTGTCTTTTCAGCATAATATTTTGGTGCTTACATTCTTTGAAAAATATCTTTTATTTATTAAATCTAAAATATTTGACGGTCCATAAATTGTTACTAATAGTTTTGTCAAACAAATATTTTAAAGCTTAAATATACTTTAGGATATGTAGTACTTTGTGTAACATATAAAGGTTTAATGTAAAATATTTTCACTTTAATAATTTCTGCATTGGAGCTGGTGTTGTGACTCAGTGGTTGAGTGCTTACCTAGCACATGAGAGGCTCTGGGTAGTATCCTCAGCACCACATAAAAATAAATAAATAAAATAAAGATATTGTGTAGAACTATAACTAAAAATAAATATTAAAAAATAATTTGCATTGCATTTTCTAACTTTTCTTCTTACAATGACCCCTTAATTAGTTTATATGATTTGATAACTTGAAAGATGATTCTAGCAAACTCTCTTTTCCCTGATAATAGGAATAGTTTTCTATCAGGCTTTTAAACTAAGTCACATAAGACTATTAATCAATTTGGGGACAGATAGGGAATCAGGAACCTCAGAATGGGAAGAATTACGCTTTTATACTAAATGCAATCATTTATTACTAATCACCTAATATTTACTGTGGATTTTGACCTGGTTTGTGTCTTGACTCATTTAGAGTATTAGGACCTTAAGTACTTTTCAACCCTCTGTCTTCTTTCTGAAATTATGGGCTACAATAATAACTTTCCTTAAAATTTGCTTATCAGTATCAACTGGAATAATGAATACAGGACTATAAGCACACTGGGTACCTGGAGTATATACAGTAAGCCAACAGAAGAATGCTGGCCATTGTCTCTATCCATTGTTCCTATATCTGAGGGTAATCAAATATAGATGTTTGTTTTTTGGACTTTGATAAGAATACAAAGCCTCATGAAAAAATCATAGGTTACTTTAAAAGCTGAATTTGAACTTAAAACATGTTTACATGAGAATCAGTTTACTTATCAACATTTTCAAATCAGTGAAATTTGCATAAAATCCTAGAGTACAAGCTTTTCTTGAAAAACCTAGGTGGGTTTCCCACTTTTCACGAGGCATACTCTCTCCACTTTGCCACAAGGCTTCCACTTCCTGAATTATTTCATCATGACCTGTTTCACTTATGTGTTTCACTTCCCTTGTTCCTTCAGACATCTGCATTTGTATTTTTTTAACTCTGAAAATATCCCTTACTAAATTGAACAGTTAATTATGTGGTCCAAACTATAAGCCAAATTTTATTCTTTAAAATGTGGCAGAATGTTAATCTTATCTTCCTGCTCTTCCTCCCTGCTCTGTTCTTAGTTGCTCTCATTATATCAAAGAAGACATTTGGCATTTGTTTTTTAGGGATTGGCTAGATTAACTTAGCATAACCTGCTCTAATGACATCCATTTCCCTGCAAATTCCATGATTTTAACATTTTTTAGTGCTGCGTAATACTCCATGGTGTATAAATGCCACATTTTTTTATCCATTCATCTATTGAAGGGCATCTGGGTTGGTTCCACAGTCTAGCTATTGTGAATTGTGCTGCTATGAACATCGATGTGGCAGTATCTCTGTAGTATGCTCTTTTAAGGTCTTCAGGGAATAGTCCGAGAAGGGCAATAGCTGGGTCAAATGATGGTTCCATTCCCAGTTTTCCCAGGAATCTCCATACTGCTTTCCAAATTGGCCACACCAATTTGCAGTCCCACCAGCAATGTACAAGAGTACCTTTTTCCCCACATCCTCGCCAGCACTTGTTGTTGTTTGACTTCATAATGGCTGCCAATCTTACTGGAGTGAGATGATATCTTAGGGAGGTTTTGATTTGCATTTCTCTGACTGCTAGAGATGGTGAGCATTTTTTTATATACTTGTTGATTGATTGTACATCCTCCTCTGAGAAGTGTCTCTTCAGGTCCTTGGCCCATTTGTTTATTGGGTTATTTGTTAACTTATTGTCTAATTTTTTGAGTTCTTTGTATACTCTGGATATTAGGGCTCTATCCGAAGTGTGAGGAGTAAAAATTTGGTCCCATGATGTAGGCTCCCTATTTACCTCTCTTATTGTTTCTCTTGCTGAGAAAAAACTTTTCAGTTTAAGTAAGTCCCATTTGTTGATTCTTGTTATTAACTTTTGTGCTATGGGTGTCCTATTGAGGAATTTGGAGCCCGAAGCCACAATATATGGATCGGAGCCAACTTCTTTTTTTTATCAGACACGGAGTCTCTGATTTGATTTCAAGCTCCTTGATCCATTTTGAGTTAACATTTGTGCATGGAGAGAGAAGGGGATTCAGTTTCATTTCGTTGCATATTGATTTCCAGTTTTCCCAAAGCCATTTGATGAAGATGCTATTCTTCCTCCATTGCATGCTTTTAGCCCCTTTATCAAATATAAGATAGTTGTAACTTTGTGGATAAGTCTCTGTGTCCTCTATTCTGTACCATTGGTCCACCCGCCTGTTTTGGTACCAGTACCATGCTGTTTTTGTTACTATTGCTCTGTAATATAGTTTGAAATCTGGTGTCACCATACTGCCTGATTCTCACTTCCTGCTTAGAATTGCTTTTGCTATACTGGGTCTTTTATTTTTTCATATGAATTTCATGATTGTTTTATCTATTTCTACAAGCAATGCCTTTGGAATTTTGATTGGCATTGCATTAAACCTATTGAGAACTTTCAGTAACATCGCCATTTTGATGATGTTAACTCTGCCTATCCATGAACAGGGTATATTTTTTCATCTTCTAAGATCTTCTTCTACTTCTCTTTTTAGGGCTCTGTAGTTTTCATTGTATAAATATTTCACCTCTCTTGTTAGGTGGATTCCCAAGCATTTTATTTATTTATTTTTTTTTTTGAGGATATTGTGAATGAAGTGTTTTTTCTTATTTCCGTTTCAGAAATTTTGTCCCTGATATACAGAAATGCTTTTGATTTATGCGTGTTGATTTTATATCCTGCCACTTTGCTGAATTCATTTATTAGTTCTAGTAGTTTTTTTGTAGACCCTTTTTGGTCTTCTAGGTATAGAATCATGTCGTCCACAAATGGTGATAATTTAAGTTCTTCTTTTCCTATTTTTATGCCTTTAATTTCTTTCATCTGTCTAATTGCTCTGGCCAGTGTTTTGAGAACTTTATTGAATAGAAGTGGTGATAGAGGGCATCCCTGTCTTGTTCCAGATTTTAGAGGTAATGCCTTCAATTTTTCTCCATTCAGAATGATGCTAGCCTGAGGCTTAGCATAGATAGCTTTTACAATGTTGAGGTAAGTTCCTGTTATCCCTAGTTTTTCTAATGTTTTGAACATAAAGGGATGCTGTAGTTTGTCGAATGCTTAAAGGGAAATTGCATGGAAATGTAAGGAGACTCTCATTGTTATACAAAATTACATATAAGAGATTTTGAGGGGAATGGGAAAGTAAACAAGGAGAGAAATGAATTACAGTAGATGGGGTAGAGAGAGAAGATGGGAGGGGAGGGGAGGGGGGATAGTAGAGGATAGGAAAGGTAGCAGAATACAACAGTCACTAATATGGCATTATGTAAAAATGTGGATGTGTAACCCATGTGATTCTGCAATCTGTATTCGGGGTAAAAATGGAAGTTCATAACCCACTTGAATCTAATGTATGAAATATGATATGCCAAGAGCTCTGTAATGTTTTGAACAACCAATAATAATAATAAAAAAATCAGCAAGTCCCATCTTCCTCTTTAAAACCTTTAAACTGAGAAATATGCTTAAGAGGCACAGATTATTTTTATTGTTTCTTTCTTTCAGTCACCTCTTGGGGAGGATTTCATGAGGATTTCATAAGTATTTGAAAGCAAGTAAGAGAACAAAAGACAAAAGGAGGAAATCATACAGGAAGATAAACAATATGAGAAAAGGGAGGGAGAGAGGTTGAGGGAAAAAACATTCCAGAGCGTATTCAATTATCCAGCTGGCTCCTTTTAATTTGTTTTTTTTTTTTTGTAAAACAAAACCAAGTCTTTTTTTTTCCTCCCTCTTAGGAAAAAAGTGAATGTGTGACTAGCAATTTCAGTGAACAAGTCCTTTATGTGGATCCCATGATTACAGAAATAAGGGAATTCCTTTTCCTGGGAGAGCACAGTGCAGGGATTGCGAGAAGGAAAATACAGAGTCCCTGGAGACAAGACATAGCCTGCCAAAGTCACTGTTTACCAGCAATCCCATTGTGTACCTTCCTGACCTCCACATGGGATATAAACCCCAGATTTCAAATTTTCTCCCTGGGGAACAACACCTTAGCAATAGCGATGAACAGGACTCCTCAACCACTACACAAGTTGATTCCTTGGACCTGGAAAGGAATATGAGGTTAAAAAAAATCCTAACTTTGGTTTTTCTGTGTCAAGTATGAACTCACTGAGCAACACGCTGCTTCTGGAAGAATTAAGCCTCATTTTAAATCAGGGAGAATGCAGCAGTCCTCCTGACATTCAAAACCCAGCTGAGGGGGAAACCAGCATGTTTTTGGAAAACGAGTCACCCAGTGATCTTGTTCTGGAACAGACCCTGCTGCCTGATTATTTTATTTCCTGTTTGGGGATCATGGATGAGGAGGAGTTGCCATCTATCAACTCTTATTTTGCTGCAAAATATCTTGGAAAATCACATCAATAGGATTTCATTCTTGGAAAAGAAAGTGGGGTGGTCAGAATCCAGGTGGGAAACCTGTCCTGCAGTGGAAATTTGGAGTATTCCCTCGGCTGAAATTTAATTCTTTCTCAAAGGCACAAAGGTAGTACCTGCCTGATGGCCACAAAAAAGCAGCATTATTAGGAATATCACTGTGGGTTATTTTTTAAAATATCAACTATTTCCTCTTTATATTTTCCTTCAGTGAAAGGTGTAGAACACCTCTTTTGTAAGAAGAAAGGATAAATAATACAAAAGATGTGGTAGTGAAATAAATCCAGGAAAACAGTTCTCTAAGATTAAAACATTATTCACTTGCCAGGGGAAAAGCAAGTTTAGTTTTCAATTGATCACTTAAAATTCTCTTAAGTTTATATAGATATAGCTCCACACAACAAAATTAATAAAACAAAAGAAACAGAAAAAAAATAAAATGTGGAGGAAAATAATCCTATATTACAATTTACAAAGCACTTCCTCAAAACACTTAGGGGATACTTATATCAACTCTAAATATTTGCTTGGTCATGATTTATTATTTCATTTAACAGCTATAACATTTACTCCTACTTTTATACTAACACTTAAATTACTGATCTAATAATTTAAAAGTTTTCTTAAATTTTTAAATTTTCTATAATGCTTCTTTTTTAAAGATGGAGAAAATTACTCTGGAATGATTATCTTCTGAGACAGGAGGATTGCTAGTTGAAGTCCTGTAGCTCCAAGTCCAGCATCGGGAGCACATTACACCACAATGTTCTCTCCAAATGGCTTGCATAGCTCGGCCCCTATGGCTTTGCTGGTTGCAGCCTACATAGCCTCTCACTTAGTTTGTGTCTGCTGGATTTTCTCAGCTTTCCTAGGCAGATGTTCCATGTTTCTGGCATATCTTAATCTTGGTAGTCTCCACTGCAGCTTTGTTTTTCTTCTCACATCTTCACACATTGCCCTTGCAGTGGTGACCCATTAAGACTCTGCCTTTGCTGTACTTTGCCTGGCCTCTAATGTCTTCCTTTGAAATCTCAGTGAAAGCCTCCATGACCTCCTAACTTCAGCATCCTACATTCCTGCAGAGCCAGGGCCACATGATTGACACCAAGGTCTACCACCATCTGGAGCAGTAGTGAAGCCTCCTGGGACCATGGCTGCAACAGTCTTTGAGTGCATGTGTGGCTGAACAAGGCATAACAACTTCCTAGGTCCCCCCTGTGTACACCAGGTTCCCACATTGTGTCTTCTCAAAGAAATTTTTACTTTTACCCCTTAAGCATGAGATGCCCTCAAGCCATCTTTCCAATTGTTTCTGGGTGGAATAATTAGCATTTTCTAGTGTGTATTCTGTTTAACAACCATATTTCCTTTAACAACCACACTTTCTTAGTGCCAGTTTTCCTCCCAATTTTCTGGCCAAACTGCAAGTTTTTCAAATCTTTCTTCCTACTTTCTGCTCCTGATTATCACAACAAATTTGGTCTGCAGTATCCATGCCACCACCTGAGTGACACCACTGAGGAAGTACACTAAACATTTCCAATAAAACTGAATTTATTCACTTTACCTTTTCTTTCATTTTTAATTTTACCTATTTTATATATTTTGCAACAGTTTTGGACTTTTACATTTTTTTGGTGGATTTGTCTTCATTGCATATAGTGACCCATTTTACTGCTAATAAATATTTTTCTTAAAACATATCTTGTCCAATATTAATCTAGACACACCACTTTCTTTCATTAGTATTTCGACGGTAAATACTAATATATTAACATCCTTGTATCTCCCTTTCTCCTATCCTCTTATTTTATTTCCAGTATTACTCTGTCTGTAGGTTTATATGTGTATCTCTCATAAATCACCTATGGTTACTAATTTCTGGTTTCCCCCCTCTGTTGATGAGTTGGTGTTAAAAGCTCCTCATCATCATTTTTCATTCTGATGTTTTACAGCCCCCCTCCCACACCAGGGATTTTGTTTTAGTAATAATATTTGAACTTCCTAAATTTGAGTGTTTATACCTCGAACTTATTTGGGAAAACTCAGCCATCATTGATGGCTTTTTTTCCATTCTCTAGTCTCTCTCCTCTCAAACTTAGATGAAATATGTGCTTGACTTACTCAGTCAGGAAAAGAGAGTTAAAGCCAGGCAATTTGACAAAAGGAATTCAATACAGGGAACTAGTTACAAATGTTTTGGTGAATCTAAAAGCCAAATAGGAGATAATGAGACAAGTTAAAATTTAGAAATAGCAAAAAACTATTGGCTTTCCTAGGACTACAGAGAAACAACAAGAAAATAGCCTGACCAGAACTTTGAAGTGGAGGGTATCTAAAAACACTATGCTTCTGTCCTATAAGAAGAGGTATGAAAGAGGAAACACAGTCATTGATGTAGACACTACCACAAAACTCAGAGAAAAGAGAGGAGAAACATCCTGGTATCTCCCTTTCTCCTATCCTCTAGTTTCTGAAGCCAGTAGGGCAACAAGTATGGAGAATATAGTTTCAAGATGTCAGCCTCAAAGATTCAGGTCACAAATAATCATGAATCAGTCTGTGAGCAAGCTAGTCATTTAATTCTCTCCATATCTTTTAACTTGGCTTTTATATTTTCTATTGTCTTGTCCCCTTATATTGTATTCTGGGTATTTTTTTTGTTTTGGTAAAATAAATACTGAATAAAACATATCCTTCTAACCATTTTTGTGTGCAGTTCACTGATAATTAAGTTCACTGAGCCCCTACAACTATAATCCCATTTCCCTTCCTCCTACAGTTCTACTTTCTACCTTTGCATTTGACTATTCAAGACACCTCATTTCTCTTTTGTTACTGGATTATTTCACTTAGCATTTTTCATAGACTCATCCATGTTGTAGTATGAATTGAAATTTCTTTCCTTTTTAAGGTTGAAGAATATTTCACTATTCAGATATAACACATTTTGTTTATGTCTTTATCCATCAATGGACACATATGTCATTTCACTGCTGTAAACATGGAGGTACAAGTGTCTGTTTGAGTTCATGTTTTTTTTTTTTTTTAATTTTTTAGAGGTATCTTGGAGAAACAGAATTGCTCGGTCATATGATAGATAGTTCTGCTCAATTGTTTAAGGAACTACCATACCATTTTCTACATGTAACACAGCTATCCCACTCCTGAGTATTTATGATAAGAAATAAAATCAGCATACTATATTGATACAGCCACAATTACAGCAACACAACTCATAATAGCCAAGTTATGGAAACAGCCCAGGTGTCCATTGACAAAGCAATGGATACAGAAAATGTAGCATATACACAATGGAGTTTTACTCAGCCATTAAGAAGAAAGAAATTATGGCATTTGCTGGTAAATGGATGGAACTTAAAAGCGTAGTACGAGATGAAATAATTCCAACTCAATAAATTAAGGGTTAAATATTTTCCCTCATATGCAGAAGCTAGACCAAAATAAGGAAAAAAAAGGGAAGGGGAATACCATGAAAATAGAAAAGAGATCAGTGGAGTGCAGGGAGGGAGTACAGAAAGTCACTGAAGTGGAGGGAGGAGGCATGGGAAAGGGAGGAATGGTGGAATGGAGTTGACCAAACTATGCTATATGCATATGTGAATACACCACAGTGAGTTTCACCCTTATGTGTAATCTATAAACCATTAATTTAAAAAGAATTTTAAATAAATTAAAGGCCAGTAAAAGGTAATGAATGGGAATGGTAGGAAGGGAGGACAAGGGGAAGAATGGGGGATGGAACTGCAGCAAATTGTATTCCAGTCTTATATGATTATAACAATATGAATCCCAATATTATGTATAACTATAACTAACTAATAAAAAATCTTGAGATTTTGATAGCAATTGCATTGAATTTGTAGATCACGTTTGGCAATATTGAAATCTTACCAGTATTAAATCCTTCAATTTATGAACATGGGATGTTTTTCCATTTATTTTTGTGTTCTTTAAATTCAATAAATAATCTTTTACAGTTTTCAGTGTATAAGTCTCTCACATCCTCAATTTAGTTTATACCCAAGTATTTTATTCTCTTTGTTGTTACTGTAAATAGAATTGTTTTCTTAATTTCTTGTTTCTTTTTAGATTTCTCATTGTTAGTGTATGAAAGACGACTGATTTTTTAGGATTTATAAATTTATATATATTTTTTCCTAGAGAAGACAAAAACAAAAACAAATGAAAAGCATGGTGTGAGAAAAAACTGGAAGATGAAAGCCTGTCAAGACTTAGAAAAATTAACAAAGGAATTGTCTGCCTACAAGCCAGCAGAAAGTAAGAGTGATGGGTGCTCTTCTTGTCCCTCCAGTGAGGCCTGGTTATAACAGCAGCCCTAGGAACCCAGCCCCTATGTCAGCCAGACACAGGAGCTCCTGGAATGTGACCCAAGGTGTGGAATTTCTCAGGACACACCAAGTGCACAGCCTGACAGCCTTCCTAGAAGGTGCCCTTCATTGTGGGGCTTCCAGAATTTAAAAGGGCCATTTTCCTTTTAAGAAAGATGCTGAGTCAAAAAAACAAAAACAAAAAACAAAACAAAACAAACAAACAAACAAAAAACCAACCACACAAAAAACACACAAATCTATAAGAGGGGAAAATATTCCTGCTGCAGTGAAAATCTTTGGTCCCTGCGGCAGGAAGGTGAGTCCAGTGTGCGGGACAGTGTGGAGTTGGCTTGCAAGGCTCTCCTTGGGCTCCTGGATCACACCTTTGCTAAAGTCTGTCATTTTGGGATATTTTACTTTCTTCTGGTCCAGCACGTTCTGAGCCTAACATAACAAGTTTCTGTAATTTTGTCATCTTGGGTGTTGACTCGCGATTTTCATAATGTAGAACAGCTTGGTTAACCTCACTCCAAACCTTTTGCTTTTGCATCCTGTGAAGGAGGTCTCCGAAGCATGACTCCTCAGGGCTATAGAGGGCCACCAGGGCCAGCGTGCGCTCCATCTCTTTGAGGCACTCTGCTCTCTTAGCCCTGCTCTCCTCCTCTAGCACCACCAAGATCTGTCGCTGGCGGATCAGCTAAATTAAGTAGTGCTGTTGCTGCAGATGAAAGTAAAGGTGCTGGTTTGTGTCCAAGAGCTCCGGACAGGGACTGTTAATCAATGCGGTGGCCTCCAAAACCTAAGCCTTCAGAATCATCTCCTGAATCTTGCTTCTCTCATTAAAAGTATCCGGATCCATGCTGAGTTCAATTCCAGATTCCATGGGACAGTTCTCTGCTGCTTCCTTAAAGCCTTCTGTGACCAAATAGTTAATGATTAGGCGATTCACGTGTTTCCACTGGGCGCGTCGGTTGCTGAGCGTTTCCATCCACTCATCTTTCTTGATTTCATCAGGCTTTTCTGCATAACTCATTCTGGTTTATTTCTTTGGTATCCAGCCCTCTGGGAAACCAGTTTGGGCTATGGCCACAGCGCCTCAGCTACCACTCACAAGGCCACGGAGGGGCAGTTGCGGCAATCGCCCAGCAGAGGGAGGTGGAGGCCAAGAAAGAGGCGGAGGAGAGGCAGGGAACCAATGTAACTGATTTTTGCTTGCTGGTTTTATTTCCTGAAACTTTGCTCAATTCATTCTGACATCCACCCCCCCCCCACACACACACACATTTTGTAGATGGGGATGGAATAGCTCGGACATGCATGCGCGCGTGGTGCGCGCTTTAGGGTTTTCTACATATAAAAAAGTTATACATAAACAGTGGTAATTTTATTTCCTTCTAGCCTTTTATTTATTTGTTTGTTTTATTTATTTTGCCTGATTGCTGTAATATGTAATATTACAGTAATATTTTAATATGTTAATATGTTAAGCAGAAGTGAAAGTGTGCATCCTTGTAGTCCTCCTCCTATTAGGGGAGAAGTTTTCAGTATTTCCACCCAGTATGATTAAAGCTATGGGCTTTTCACATATGCCTTTATTATGTTGAGGTAATTTTCATCTGTGTGTAGTATGTAGAGTGTTTTTTTTTTTTAGACAGCATTGAACTTTTTCAAATGCTTTTTCTGTATCAATTTTTAAAATATTAGTTGTATGTAATAGTGGGTTCATTTTGACACATCCATACATGTATACAATATAATTTACTCCATTTCAATTCCTAGCATTTCCCTTTCCTTTCCCTCCTTTCTCCACCAACCCCTTCCTCTATTCTATTGATATTTCTTCCATTAATTTATTGTTTTTAAATTGTTGAAGTATAGACATACAAAAAATGGAGTTTATTTTTAAATATTCACACATGCCTATAGCATAGTTTGATCAATTTTATTCTACACTTCCTCCCCTTTCCCATCCTTCCTTCCTCCCCGTGGATTCCCAACCTTCATTCTAGTTTTCTCTCTTTTATTTTCATGAGATCTCCTCCCTCCCCCTTTTTAGTTCCTTATATCTCTTTAGCTTCTACATATAGGATAAAATACATTTGACCCTTGGCTTTCTGAGTCTGGCTTATTTCACTTAGAATAATGTTTTCTGTTCCATCCATTTACAAGCAAATGATTCAATTTAATTCTTTATTGCTGAGTCAAATACCATTTCATCAATTTAAATGACCATGTGTTTATGTTTTCTTTATTCTGTTAATATGATGTTTTTCATTGGTTGATTTTCACATGTTGAACTATCCTTGTATATCAGAAGCATATCACCTATGGCATATGGTAATTTTAATGTGCTTTTAAAAATCAGATTCCTACTGTTTCATTGAGGATTTTTGCAACAGTGTCCATTGGGATATTGGTTTGCCATTTTCTTCCTTTTCTTTCTTTCTTTCTTTCTTTCTTTCTTTCTTTCTTTCTTTCTTTCTTTCTTTCTTTCTTTTTCTTTCTTTTCTTCTTTTTTTTTCTTCTTCTCCTTCTCCTTCTCCTTCTGTGTGTGTATTTGACTTTGGTGTTATGCTAATGGTAATGCAGGCTTCACCAATGATTTAGTAAATGTTCCTTCTTGTTAAAATTTTTGAGAACATTTGTGAAGGATTGGTGTTAATTCTTTAAATATTTGGTAGTAATTCACCAGTAAAGTGATCTAGTCCAGAAGGTTTTTATTGTTGCTGCTGAGAGATTTTCGGTTACTGATTCATGTCCTTACTGTTTTAGGTCTACTAAGATTTTTCTGATTCTTCATGTTTCATTCTTGTTAGTTTTTACATTTCTATGTATTTGTCCATATTATCTAGTTTATCCAATTTTTGGTGTATGATTGTTCATAATACTCTCTTGTGATCCTTCTTCTTTCTCTGAAATGAGTAATAATTTCTTCTTTGTATTTCCAGGTTTAGTTATTTCTTCTATATTTCTCTCAGTAAATTTACCTAAAAATTTGTTAATATTGTTTAATTTATTTTTTTCAAGAGTTGACTCTTGGTTATTGATTTCTCTCTTTCTTTTTTTCTATATTTTATTTATTTCCACTTTCATCTTTATTTTTTTCCTTTTGGTGCCTTTGGGCTTATGTTTCTCTTTTTATAATTCCTTTAGTAGTAAAGCTATGTTACTGATTTGCTATTTTCCCTCCTTTTAAAAATTTACTGTTGATAGCTACAAGTTTCTCTCAAAACTGTTTTTGCCTCATCCTGTAAGTTTTTTTATGTTGTATTTTCATTGTCCAAATACATTTTCTATTTTTTTTGTATGTGACTTATTGGTTGTTTTATCATATACTATTTAAATCTTACATTTTTGTAGATTTTCAGTATTTCTTTTTGAGACAGAGAGAGAGAGAGAGAGAGAGAGAGAGAGAGAGAGAGAGAGAGAGAGAGAGAATTTTTTAATATTTTTTTTTTTTGGTTTTTGGTGGACACAACATCTTTATTTTATTTTTACGTGGTGCTGAGGATCGAACCCAGTGCCCAGCACATGCCAGGTGAGCTCACTTCCTCTTGAGCCACATCCCCAGTCCTGATTGCCAGTATTTCTAATGTCAACTCCTAGTTGCATTCCATTTTGATCAGAAAAGATACTTTCCATATTTTCAGTCTTTTTTTAAAAAAAGTCTCAGGGAATGCTTTGCAGCCTCACATATGGTTTGTCCTAAAGAATGTTCCTTATGCAATTGAGAAAAATGTATATTCTGTTTGTTTGGGTGTTATTGCACAACAGTCATTTTTTCCTTTTAGTTTAGTTAAATGTTCATATATATTGGAGCACTAATGTTTGATGCATATATGTTTATAATTGTCATATCTTTTGGAAAATTCACAATTTAATCATTATATGATGTCCTTTGTATCTTACTAATAGTTTTTGGATTATGGTCTATTTTGTCTGATATTAGTATAGCTACCCCTACTCCATTTTTGCTGCTATTTGTATGGAATATCTTTTTGTGTCCTTTATCTTTCAACCTATTCTTGCCCTTAAATCTAAAATATGTGTCTTGTAGATAGCATATAGTTGGATCAAGTTTTTTCCTCATTCTGCCAATCTCTGTCTTTATTTGGAGAATTTAATCCATTTACAATTAAAATACTGATAGAGAAGAACTTACTATTGCCTTTAAGAATGTTTTCCATATCGGTTATAGCTTTTTTATCACTCGTTTCTTCCAGTTCCATCATGTTTTACGTTTAGTGTTTTTGCAGTGACATGTTTGGGTTTCATTCTCCGTGTGTGTGCATGTGCTTGTGCATGTGTGTGTGTATTTTTTAATATATATTTTCTTTGCTGTTATCATGGAGATTAAAAATAGCATCCTAAAATTTCAGAAAATTATTTTAAGCTGGTACTAACTTAATTACATATAACACTTTCATTTTCTAGCTTTATTCTCAAACTTTAAGTTATGGGTATCACAAATTTTATCTTTATATATTGTGTAGTTATTAACATAGATTTAAAAGTATATATATGCATTTTATGTTTCAAATCCTATGGAAGATTTTAAAAAGTGCAGTTACAAACTAAAATAACAAAAAAGGCTGATTTATATATTTGTCCATATAATTATTACTTTTATTGGTCAACTTTGCATTTTTATTTCAAGTTACTGCCTAGCACCTTTTTATATTTCTACCTAACAGGCTTCCTTTATAATTTCTTATAGGAAAGATAAAATGGTAATGAACTTCCCCCATTTTTGTATATCTGACAATGTTTTAATTTCTTCCTCATTTTTGAAAGATTTGCCAGGTACAGAATTTGCCAGGTTTTGCCAGGTACAGAATTCTCGGTTAACAGGTTTTCTTCCGGTACATCAAATACATTATCACATTGTCTCTGGCTTCCAAGATTTCTTCTTATTATTAGAGAAATCTATTGATAAAATTATTAGGAGTCCTTTGTATGTAATGAATTGTTTTTCTCTTGCTACTTTTGGATTCCCTCTTTGTCTTTTGAAGCTTTGATAAAAGTGTGTCTTGATATATGAGTTTCTTTGGGTTTAACATGCACTTTATTGAGCCCTTGAATTTACACCCCCCCCCACACACACACACTTGATCACTGTCCCCCTTGCTCATGCAAGGTTAGCTCCCTGCAAGGTTCATCCTGGGATCACCACTCCTCAATCCTGCGGAAGTGTTCTGGGGGCTGTAACCTTGAACTTTCCCAGAGCGTGGACACATTCTCTCTTTCCTTGCTGCCCGCCCTCCTGTGCCATCCTCCCCGCCTTTTTTAAAAAAGCATTTCACCATCAAACACCACCCCAATCCAACCCACACTGAACCTTCGTGCACCCCCAAGCCCCCAACAACAGCAACAACAACAACTGCAAAACAGAAAACAAATCCCCAAACCCAGGCATAAAGCAGCTTACAAGAGCAGCAGTGGCATGGTGAGCATGGCCAGTGTGCTCCAACTGCAAAAGGGTTAAAAGTGTAGATTGGATTTCACCCGGGAAATCTAGCAGGCTGCAAGAACTTGAATCTTTCCCTATTTAAGGAGGACTGGGTTTGTTGTGAAGTTCTGGTGATCCAGCGCAGAGTCTGGTCCTGATCCATCGCTTCACGGGACCAGATGAAAAAAAATCTGGAAGATTTTCTTGGTCATCTTTGGGAAAGTGCATTTGAAGATGTTCTTCCTCACCTGCTTCCTGACATGGACCTAGTGGGGTTGGCCCTGGCCAGAGAGGCAGCTCCTGGTGGCAACTGGTGCTGCCTGCCTGCTGCTACCTGGAGGACTTCTTGGTGTGGCAGTGGTGATCTTGGCCTAGGGGGACAGGGCTGTGCCCCCGCCCACACCCCCAGGTGATGGCAGCAGCTGGCAGGTGGTTGTTGGTGCTGAGCTTCTTGGGGCTGCTGAGGTTCGCGCACCCAGTGCAGCTTGGGCACAGCATCCTGGTGCTGCTAGTTGCCAGGTTGGTCTGGTGGGTCTCCTTCGCCAGCCTAGGGGCGCTGCCCACAGGCAGCTGCTCTCCTGCATGGTCAGGGCGTCAGATGCCTGCTGGTCCTGGGTTGGGATCACTTCTATCACCTCAGGGAAGCCGCTCATCATCCTTGGTTGTCCCAGTACCTTGAAAGAAAAAGTGCCTGTTATGAGCCCCCAGAGGAGGTCCAGCTATGCATCCCTAGGAGAAATGACAGCGGGTGACTATGGCAGTGGCAAAATGTCCAGGAGACCTTCATTGCCTCGTAATTCCAGTGAACAGACGATTCTTTGGGATTGGGACTTGAAGCAGTGGTGTAATCCTCATTACCAGAATTCCAGAGGTGGAAATGGAGTTGATCTTTCAGTACTAAATGAAGCTCTCAATATGGTGCCAGATCTTCTGAGTGACCCAAGCCCTTCCTCCACAATTCATTTCTTCCCTAGGAAGTATGAGTAGCTTGATGAGTTCATTCTTTGGATCTTGTAGGCCAAAGATTACTCCTCTCACACCATTTCCTGGATTTTACCCCTGCTCTGAGATAGAGAATCCAACTGATAAAAGAGAAAACTTTATCAAGGATCAAAGGAGAAAACTTCACAAGGTTAAAATACAACTTTATCCCTATTGATAACATTTAATGACATTTTCAGATTAAAATTCCTTCTTTTTGGTGGGTGGGGGTTGAACTCAGGGGCACTCAACCACTAAGCCATATCCCCAGCCATATTTTGTGTTTTATTTAGAGACAGGGTCTTTTTTTCTATGGTCTTTTTTTTTCTATCTTGGGAATAAAATAGCTCCACATGAAATAAATTTAAAAAGATGAGTCTTCATTTTTAAAATGTAGCTTTGTAAGAAGCTTTTCAAAAATATGGCAAATACATATATCAAAATACATTGAATATATATGTTAAAATAATTCTTTAGCCTACATGATCATATAATTAGTAACTTAATTATGTTTTTAATTTTATGGGCCAGATAATTGTTTTTTATTCCATGAATGCTAAATGATTAGACAAAATATATGAACATTCAATTGTTATGTAGAATGCAATTTACTATAGTATTTAAGCAACTCGTTGTTCACTAACTGTGACATTTAGAATTGTGTAACTTCTAAATTAAAGATTTTTAAATTGAAGAAATTCAGTAGTTAGAATTTCTTTAACATATGATTTGGAAGAAATAATTTCATTGGCTTCATTTAATCTAATTGTTCTGAGTTTTTTTTTTTAATGGTATTTGATTAGGTGTATTCTTTTTCAAAAATGCCTGTGTTTTTTGTCACTGTATGGTCATTGTTTTATAATATAGAGATACACTGCTTTGAGTATTTGTGATTGAAAACTATAGAGAAAATAACATTTAATTTTTAGTGTCTAGATTCGTATATTTTCTGATCATTTTATAGTCAATAATTTTTTTAAAAAACTACTTTTATTTTATTTATTTATTTTTTATGTGGTGCTGAGTATCATACCCAGCTTCTCACATATGTAAGGCAAGCACTCTACCATGGAGCTACAGACCCAGTGCCAGAACTGATTACTTCTTCATCTTGTCTACCATGGCACATTATGGATATTTATATGATCATTTTTCATTATATGTTTTAGCTGCATGATTTTTAGCCTGTCTGCAAGTTGCTTATCTTTGTATCCATACAAGATATTGAAATACTGACATGGCTCCTGCAGCCTCAAAGCCAGGTTTCTTGGTCGCTCCCAAGAAGCAGCAGTGAAGCAGTGGAGTGGCCAAGTGGCACTCCTAGTGATTTCCAGCATTGGTGGCAAGCAGGTGGAGCCTGCCATTCAGATGTGGTAGGACTGAGGTGCCTTGCGCCAGTGTCAAGATGAGCTGGGGCAAGTCAATCTGTCATCCCACAGCAGCCTGGCCTGCATATGATATGATGTTTATTTTATTTTAAAATTTTATATTCTTTTCAGTTCTTCCTAATCCTTATTTTTTCTCCCTTACATTAAAAAAATGCTTTTTTGAAGAACCATATTTATTCACTTATTCAACAGCTGTAAATTTAATATCAACTCTATCAGGCACAGAGGTAGCCATTTTCAGACTTGAAAGTGAACATGATACATAAGGGCTCTACTATTAGAAGTAATAGATAAGCATTGCTTATTTAGCTAATATTTACTCATTGTCTATCATGTGCTAGCCATTATTGTGGAAATTGTGGATAAGTTACTAAAAATAACAAAGTCCATGTCCTCATGTAAGTTATATTCTAATGAAAGAATACCAGAGTAAGGGGGTTAGGATATTAGATGTTGATATTATTGACAATGATGTTAATTAATGAACACACTGACCATGTTATTTTAAGTAATTAGTTAGTTAATAAATAATCATTTTAACTCTCTTCCAGGTGCTAGGTGTATGGTAATGATGTCAGATAGCCGTACAGTCTACTATTGGAGTGCAGAATTAGAGCATGAAATTCAAAAGCGTGGAGAGTGGTCACATTTGGAGAAAATGGTATATAAACTGGGACCTTTAAGTTAAGTAGGTGTTAGAATATAGCAAAGAAGTCAAAGGAGAGTAGTGTATGGTATATAAATATAAATATAAAATAAATATAAATATAAATATAGTAAAGACCCTCAAGCAGGAAGGAAAGAACCTGATGAATCCAGAGTAGCTGGACCATATGCATGAGAGCTGAGGCATCAACTTATGAAGCTGTAAAATTAAGCAGTGGATATATTTTAAGGGACCTGGTAGGATATATTAATAAACTTTCATCCTAAAAGCAGTGAGAGTACCCATTATGAGATTTTACGTATAAAAGTGACATAAAATGTTATCACTTATAATGTATAGGATTTGCAAAAATTATGAAATATAATTTTATCATATGTAAAGTTATGCTAAAGTTCTTTGATTCATTATAATATCTGAATATAAAGAAGTAATAAATAAAATGATATAAATGTGTCTCTTTAATCTGAAAAAAATCAATACCAGTTAATATGAACCCATATAAATATAGAAATAAATCTCTGCTTGCAAAGCATTATTAAGCTTATATTAACCTGTGTGCAAAGAAGAAATTAATTTTTTCTTTGTGTACAACATTTGGCTACTCTTGTATATTTTCTATCATATCAGTGATATTATCAGATAATATCCCAAGAGCTTATGTGACATTTAATATCTCCCCTCAAGTGCACATGAAACTGTACTTTTTCTCTCCAGTGATTTAAACCTTTGAGGTATTTCCATTAATTGGAAAAACATTCATATCTGACAACTTGTATCCTTCTGATACATGGAAAATCACTGAAACTATTGGAAAATAAAATTATGGAAAAAATTTAAAGTATTGAATAAGAAAAATGGCCCAAAAGTGGCAGTCAAAATTTCTGGATCCAATTCATGTAAGTAAATTTTGGTTTTCCCCCCCAAATAACTTTAATGTTCTCTGTTTTAAACATTCAAAATTTCTGCAAATAGCTATTCATCACAATGCCATCCTAAAATAGATTACAATTTGAAAAAAATATTTAAAAGCCCACTTATTTGATTTTCCTGATATATATATACTTCACCTATATAATAAGGTACAATAAGTACTTAATAAATAAATGAACAAATGCATAATTTTAATCACATGCATGTCAAATTGAGCACTAATATCCAGGATATATAAGAACTCAACACGAAGAATGTGACTCTGTATAATCAGAGATATGAAAAATTGTACTCTATATGTGTAATATAAATTGTAATGAATTATGTTGTCATATATAACAAATTAAATTAAAAATGATATAAAAGAAAAATAATTTAAAAAACTTAACACCAAAAAAATACCCAATCAATAAATGGGCTAAGGAACTGAACAAACACTTCTCAGAAGAAGATATACAATCAACAAATAAATGAAAAAATGTTCAATATACAGAAATTTGAGAAATGCAAACCAAAACTACTCAAAGATTTTATTTCACTCCAGTTAGAATGGCAGTTATTAAGAGTACAAGCAAAAATCAGTGTTGGCGAGAATGTGGTAGGACTGCAAATTGATAACAATCAATCTGGAAAGCAGTATAGAAATTCCTTAGGAAACTTGAAATGGAATCACCATTTTATCCAGCTTTGTTTATAGCCAAAGGAGTTAACATCAGCATACTACAGTCCTGCAGCCATATTAATGTTTATAGCAGCACAATTCACAATAGCTAATTTATGGAACTAAGCTAGATATCCCTCAATAGATGAATGGATATGTTGGCATATATATACACAATGGAATATTACTCAGCCTTAAAAGTGAATAAAATCATGGCATTTGCAGGTAAATGGATGGAGTTTGAGAATATTATGCCAAGTGCGCCAATCCCAAAACCCAAAGACTGAATGTTTTTTTCTGATAAGTGGATGCTGATCCATAATGGGCATTGGGGGAGCATGGGAGGAATGGAAGAACTTTGGGTAGGGCAAAGAGAAGGGAGGAAAAGAAGGGGACATGGTGGTAGGAAAGATGGTGGAATGAGATGGACATTATTGGGGCTGGATTTGTAGAGTGCTTTCCTCACATGCACAAGGCCCTGAGTTCAATCCCCAGCACCATAAAAAAAAAGAGAGAAGAGATGGACATGACTACCTTAGATACATGTATGAGGACACAAATGGTGTGACTACTTTGTGTACAACCAGTGAAATGAAAAATGGTGCTTCATTTGTATACTATGAACTGAAATGCATTCTGCTCTCATGTATAACAAATGAGAACAAGTAAATAAATAAATAAATAAATAATTTAAACACCTGTAATATTGTGTCTAAAAGTAACCTTAAAGTGTAATTTTAATCAAAGCTCTTTTCGTCATCCAGTTTGGCTTCAGACAGAATTTCTTATAAGCCAAACTGATGATAATTTTTTTAACTAAATTTCTTTCAGAGGAGAGAAATCAATTTTCAGATTTGCTAAATGTTTCCAGAGTGAAAATGATTTTGGTCTATAATCAGGGTGAGTTTTCTAATTTGAGGAATTGAATTTCCTGTTTAGTTCTTCCAGACCATGCTATAAAATCCATTATAACTCTACTCTAGAAGTCCTCACATTGTTTTGGAGGCATAACAGTTGTGATAAGGGAAAAATACCAAGCCTTTTCCCTGTTGTGAACAGCATGAGGAGACTGTAGATGTTCTGTTTTCTGAAAATGAGAGCTGGCAGTTTTTTTTTAAATATTTTTTTTTGTAGTTGTACGCAATAACTTTTATTTATTTTTATGTGGTCCTGAGGATCAAACCCAGGGCCTTGCACATGCAAGGCAAGTGCTCTACTACTGAGCCATAACCCCAGCCCAAGCTGGCAGTTTTTAAAGAGTGAAGAGAGGCACAAGTTCTGATGCATCAAAGTGACTTTACCTCTTTACTTCCTCTGGCTTTTGCTATTAGGGGTTGGAGTTCTGACAGTAAGATGTCTGAACCATAATTAATGGGTTTCTCTCTTTCCGTTGTGTGTTTTTTTTTATTAGAAGAATAAGTGGTCATTATTTACTCATGTATACTTACAAATCTTGTAAATCATCTCTACTATTTTAATAAAAATTTAACAGTAGTTTATTTATTCTTTTGCTGCTTTTATTCTTGTCACAGTAACTATATGTTTTCATAAAAGTTACTTATTCACTCTTCATTCATCATGTCACAAGTCAAATAAAAAGATTTATAACTGAGAGATCATTATCCTAATAGGGAAGAGGGGTGGGAGGAAAAGGGAAGGGGCAGGGGATTAGCAAGGATGGTGGAATTTGATAGACATCATTATCCAAAATACATGTATGAAGACATGAATTGGGTGTCAACATACTTTATATACAAATAGAGATACGGAAAATTGTGGTATATATGTGTAATAAGAATTATAATGCATTCTGTTGTCATTTTTTGAATTGATTAAAAAATCAATAAAACAGGTTGGATTTCTTTAAAATAAAAGAGTGTTACTATTATGTATATTGAATTAGTAATTTTCTCTGCAAGTAAAGGATTGAGTGAGCAGAACCAGAAGGTAGTGGGTTTAAGTACAGACCTGGATTTTTCACTAACTGACTGACTAACTTTTCTGAGCTTGACTTTCTTCTTTTACAGTTCTCAGGTGTACATTTCTTTCTATGTCTATGATTCCATGATTCTGTAATAAAACAACACAGACATCAGATGTCAATATAAAAGCAATATTAGTGAGGCTTTTTTCCTGTTTATTATTCTGAGGCTTGCTTCATGAATATGTGATTTTCTAGAAACATAATTTAAGTAACTGTGTTACATTTTTATTAAGATAGTAAACTGTTCTAATTCTGAAAAATGAACTCTTAGTTAACTAAAAATTATGTTACATATTTATAATTTAACTCAATTTCACTTTTTTTGGAAACAGGAATTTATTGCTTGTTTGACTGGTCTTAAGTAGCTTCTAAATAGCCTACATTTTAGGGCTGGGATTATCGCTCAGCTGTAGAGTGCTGACCTAGCATGTGCCGGCCCTGGGTTCAATCCTCATCACCACATATAAATAAAGGCATTGTGCCCAATTACAACTAAAAAAATTAAGTTTTTAAAAAATAGATAAGTAAATTTCCTACATTCCAAAGTTACAAAAAAGCCCACTTTCTATTTCTAAAAGTTTTTATTTCAAAGCAATGGCTTTGTCACTGTAACCCAGTTACTGTTGAAATGAAACCACAATCACCTGGGTTAGTCCTCCTACTTCAATTAAAGGTAGCCTTTAATTTATTCTTTCTAAAATTTGATTAAATTAATATAATTTGAAATTCACTGGATCAGCAAAAAATTCCCTATCTCTCCTCATAATGTAAGAGAAATTTCAATATATAATACTAAGCACAGTACAAATGCTTATGATTTTGCTTTAACAAAATTGGCATATGAATATTCAATGAAATATTAGTCATCTTTAAAGAAGAATGAAATTATGGCATTTCCCAGTACATGGATGGAGTTGGAGAATGTCATGCTAAGGGAAATAATCCAGTTCCAAAAAAAAAAAAAAAGGCCAAATGTTTTCTCTAATATGAAAATGCTAATTCACAGTGAGGGAGTCAGGGCACTAGAGAAGAATAGAGTTACCTTAGATTAGGTAAAGGGAAATGAAGGGAAGGGAAGGAAGGGCATGTGGGGATAAGGATAGTAAAATGAATCAGACTTTATTACTTTATGTGTGTATATATATATATATATATATATATATATATATATATATATATATGACTGCATGAGCAGAGTGATTCTACAACATGTATGCTCAGAAAAATGAGAAATTATATCACATCTATGTATGGCATGTCAAAGTGCATTAATACATTCTACTGTCATGTATAACTAATTAAACAAATAAAAGAATTATTAAAAATAAAAAGTAAAAAAAAATTTTATATCTGATAGTAGAATATGTTTCTTTGACATGATTCATGTTTTTCTCACAGTTCTCTCCTTATGATTTTTTAAACTAGGATATGGTTGAAAGATTGAAGCAGAGTATAACATTTTAATTATATGGGATTTATTTTAAGAAGGGAAAAATAAGTGGAGTTTAGTGAAGTGTCATAGCATTATTTCTGAGGGTGGAAATTTGAGGTGTGATCCTGTAATGAGTGTGTACACATAATGTTGACATGATCAAATGCTTCAAATGCTTCTTCATGTATTCCTGGCTGATATTGTACCTAGTTGAATGCTGTTCCCAGATCTGGCTTTGTCATCTTAAGATACACATCAGGACTGGGAGAGGTGGCCACACACCTGTTACCCCAGGCTGAGGAGGCTGAGACAGGAGAATTGAGAGTTCAAAGCCAACCTCAGCAAAAGTGAGGCACTAAGCAACTCTAAATAAAAATACAGAATAGGCCTGGGGATGTGACTCAGTGTTTGACTGGCACTGAGTTGAATCCCTGGTACCTGTCCCCCCCCCAAAAAAAAAATACATATCAGGAAATTAAACATCTACAAAGACTTCTAAAGATTAGAAGAAAATGAGTCCACAATGAAAAACTAAAGAAATTGATATCATTTTTTCTGCAGAAAACAAGTTAAAGGGGATTTTGTTATATATATATATATATATATATATATATATATATATATATATATATATATATATATTTATTTATTTACATTTTACTCAATTAACATGTGATCAAGTACATGCCAGGTGCTAGGGTATAAGAGAAAGTTAATGTTAAGTGAGACTTCCTTTGTCAGAAATAGCTGTGGTTTTTTTTCCTGTCTTTATTGAATGCTAATGACTTAAACTACAGGTACTAGATATTTATGTCTATGAAGAAGTAAACTTACTAATAATGGTATTGACACTGAACAAACCTTCTAAAATATAATACAGCATTTTCAAAAACCTTGTCGCCATCAGAATCTATATATTGTATTATTTTTACAAAATTTAAAGAGTTTTAGATAAACATTTATGCCCTTTAAATTTTGGCAATTTATTTATGATCTCAAAATTAATTTATATTTCTTTAGTTTTTAGTGAAATCACATATGAAATAAAGCTAAATTACTCATCTAAAATTATTTATTCAACAAATAGAACACAAATTATGAACATAAAGCATTTTGCCTTATATTGTGGAGAATTTTAAAGGTTTTAATTTTTGTTTTTGTTTGTATATTTGACATGTAATGCTACGATCCTTAATGGATTCTTGAATAAAAATTTGTGTATCCTTTTAAAGCATTGTCAATAATAATAATCCTTTCAAAGTATTTTAAACATGATACACATTAAATATTTCTTATAATGTAAGGTTTTATTGTTCTCATAAAATATTTCTTATGATGAGATTTCTTGTTATTAATATTACCAATGTTTGATGGTGACTTTAAAAACATTTTAGTGTGAAGAAACTGTTTTGTGTTTTCACTTGGTTGTTAATGGTTATATACAATTACCCAAATATACCCAATTGCATATCATGTTTTATGTCAATAATATCTATAAAATATTGATTCTATTTTTCATATCATAAGAGTAATGTGAAATTTTTATACATTGTGAAAGTATACATTAGAAAATGTCTGTTAGATAGTGATGCCACCTTTCATGAATATTTCATCAGAATTTTATTGGAAACTAGAATTTGGTACATTAAAATATTTTCCTGAAATTAAATTGAATGTGCTATACTTTAAGGAGGTACATTCCATACTACATGAAAGGATGATCTTTTTATTTTGAGTGTGTTTGTGTGTGTGTGTGTGTGTGTGTGTGTGTGTGTGTAAATAAGCTCACAGAACTTAAGTTCAGTCATTTATTTATTCCATAATAGTAATCTCTTACTTTGAGCTAGTCATTTTGGTACATTGTAGGCACTCAATAGGGGTCAAGATGAATTCTGTCATCAGTCTAGTGGTTGGGAAATTTTTTTTTTTGTTGTGAATAGACCTTTATTTTATTTATTTATTTGCAGTTCTGAGAATCAAACCCAGGGCCTCACAAATGCTAGGCAAGCACTCTACACTGAGCCATAACCCCAGCCAAAGAATTTAAAAATAAAAACAAATTAAGTCATTATATATTGTATTAGTTCTGTGAGGATCATGGATGTGTATGTTAACAGAAAATAAGAGACAAGACTTAATGAATAGTGGTCAATGAAGGTTTATCATTTAAATCTGGCACCAGAATAAAAAAAAACATTCGGGAGATAGTCTAGTTGCCTTTATTCTTTGAAGTATCCTCCAGGCTACTCTCATGATAAGAATTTGACCTCACCTTGAACCAACTAAATTTTTTAAAACTCTAAGAATGGAGACTTGGAAAACGTATTAAAAAATGTAGTAAGGTGATTCTCATCAAAGGAAAGTTTGTAAAAACACTGTCAGATTCTGAAATTTTAGTATATATATAAATATTCTGGTACATCTACTTCTGTTGGTGATAGTAAGGACATTGACTCACCATTGTCCCTGGAAAACTTGACAAAACTGAACAGAAACAACATTTTCAAACATTGGAAAAGATAGATTAGGAGTGTGACATTTAGAAAAGGAAACAAATGAGGTGAACACTATAATTGACTCATCTTTATTCTTGTCAGGAATTTCCAGATCACAGACCCAACAAGGAGATTCCCATGGAGATCAAGGCAGTCTTGCTAAACTGAAAAATTCAAGGGCATATTTGGCTGGAATTTTCAGAGAAGATGGAGCTATGCAGAATAAAAAAAAAAAAAAACATCTGTAGAAATCTATATATATGTTATATCTATTTAATCCAAATGAAGAAATGAAAATATTTGACTGAAATCTAAGATTGAAATGTGTAGAGTTTGATTTCAGGCATTGGTTAAAGAATAATACCCACAGCAAGGGTTACTCTAGGGCTGTAATCCACACAATAAGTGGAGTGTTTGCAGGATTGAAAGATGTTTGAGTTCTGACCACCCAAACTGGGGAAACTTCATTGAGTACCTGAGGCCCTTAGTAGAAGCCTTGGACAGTTAATCTGTTAGAGGAAGGGCTAAACTAGTCCTAGAATGAGTTTCCTGAAAGGTTCTGGTTGATCCACAAGTTGACTGCCTATCAGAACAAAATTCAACATGTATTAATGGAAGACAGCAAAATTCAGACATTCCATAATGTGATATTACCCAAGTCCAGCTCCAATATTAAATTCCTAGACCTATGAAGAACCAAAACCTTGTGAACCAGTCTCAGAAGAAACTTTGGTCAATTGAAAAAGACCCAGAAAAACAGATATTGGAATGAGCATGTTATGATTTTAAAACAGTTATAAATATGCACAAGTATTTAAAGGAAGACATTAATATAACATTGAAAAAAATAAAAACTATAAAATAGAACTGAAGGACATTCCAAAACAAAAGATGCAGTAAATCTGTTAACAAAACAATAATTTCCTTGAATTTAAAAGAGATTAAACATGTGGGGAAAAAGATATGGACTTAAAGACAAGAACATTAGAGTTATTCAAACTGAAACATAGTTATATTTAAAAGAAAAAAAGATGGGGGGGGTGTGGAAAACTTCTGTGACCTCTGAGACATTTCATAGTCTTCTATCCAAAGGGTGATTGCTGTCTCAGAATGGTGCAGGATGGAGGTGAAGGATACAAGATTTACATTAATAATGCCTGAAGTCTATCTAAATATGATGAACACTAAAAATGCTACTGCAGATGCCAGAAGCTCAAAAAAATCTCACAAAGAAATAAGAAAATCACTCTAAGACATGTTATAATCAAAATGCTGAAAACTAATCATGAGAAGTATAAGGAGTAAAAAAAAAGATACATTGTTATGTAATGTAGTGGTCATAGATAAAAGTGACCACTGATATAAAATCAAATGCCTTAGAATAATATCTTTGAAGTACTGAAAGTAAAATGCTCTCAACTTGAATTTTTTTATCTGGTAGAAATGTTATTTTCTATTGAAGAAAAATTATCTCTGAAATTTTTATTAAATGAAAAAAAAATACCACAAGAATCCTGCCCTATAAAAACGTCAAAGAGCATTTTTCAGGCTAAATGAAAATGATTCCATATTTAATGAAGGAATAAAAAATATTGTCACAGGTTAACAGAAGGATATGTATAAAATGTTGTATTTTGTATTTTTAAGTCTCTTAAAATCCATAGTCATAACTATATACATGTATAACTCATGTAGAAGTAAAATATATGATATTTATAGCAAAGGTACACGAGAGGAAGATTAGAAATTTACAGTTTACAGTGTCTTATATTACATTTGAAATAACAAATTTATTAGTTTAGATTGTGATAAGTTACAGGTACCTAAAGCAATAGATAATAAATAAAGTGAATAAGCTAGTAGAGGACAAAATGGAACACTATAATATTCAGACCAAAAGAAAGTAGAAAAATAGGAAAAAAGAGAACAAGGAATAGATAAAACAAATAGAAAATGGCAAGATTTCTATAATATGTTAGAAATTGCCAGGCTAGATGAAAAATCTGTATGAACATAGTTTAAATTTATAGACATTGATAGATAGATTAAAATTTAAAAAGATGGAAAAAGATACACCACGGAAACAATAACCTTAAGAAAGCTGGAGTGACTGTTTTAATATAAGACAAAGTAACTTCCAAACAATAAAATCAGAGAAAAATGACATTTCATAATGACAAAAAGGTAAGTTCATGAAGAGGATACAATGCCCCTAAATTTGTGTGTATTCAATAACAAAATTTTAAGGTGTGTGAGGCAAAATCTGACAGAAACAAAAAAAAATAAATAAATAAAAAAGAAAGAGATAAGGAAGGAAGAAAGAAAACGAAATATCCACAATATTAACTGGTGTGTTAGTTAGCTTTTTTCCCCCCTGTGACAAAATACCTGAAATGAATAACTTCTGCAGGAGGGATTTACTTGGGCTCCTGGGTTCCTCCATGACCACCCAGCTGGTTTCACTACTTTGAGCCTGAGGTGAGGCAGAACACCATGGCAGAAGAATGTGGCAGAGAAAAAGCTGCTCACTTCATGGCCCCAAGGCGTCGGAAAGGGGGACCAGGGCTAGAAGCAAGAAAAAACCTTCCAGGACATGCTTCCAGGGATCTACTTCTCCAACCATGCCATACCTCCCACAGTTTTCACCACCTCCCTGTAGTCCATTCACCTCTTGTGGATAAAGTATGAGGTGCCCCTCAAAATCTCATTTGTGAGAGAACCCAACAATGTTCAGAAGTGAAATAATTAGATAATGCAAACCGCAACCTCATTGGTGGATATACACTGATGTACTAATTGAGTGTAAATGTCACCATGTAGGGGTTAGCTGGATGAAGTAGCTCATGGGAGACTGCCTTTGGTGAGTGGCGCTCTTTCTCTGCTTCCTGGTTGCCATGTTCTGAGTTCCTTTCCTCTACCATGCCTTTTCATCCTGATGTGCTGCCTCAAATCAGGGCCATTGCTTTGGAGTCTGCTAAACATGGACTGAACCTCTGAAATCATGAGCCAAAATAAACTTGTCCTTCTCTAAATTGTTCTTGTAAGCTATTTTGGTTACAGCAATGCAAAAGTTAACTAAAACAGTTATCAACATATTGACTCACTAATGAGGTCAGGCTCTTATGATCCAAGTGTTTCTCAAAAGCCTTACCTCTGAAGTTTGCTGCATTGGGAAAGAAGTTTTCTACATATAAGACTCTGGGGAAGTTTCCAGATTGAAACCATAACAAATGGAAATTTCAAAATTGTTTCCTTAATAATTTAAAGAGTCGGTAGAAAGATATTAGAAATACAGAAAAATTGAGTTCTCAGAAGTACTCTACCACTGAGCTATATCCCCAGCCCCCCAAAAAATCTGATAAGGTGGGTCTGCTAGCAATGGTTTCTCTGAGATTTGTTTAATAAGGGAAATCTTTATTTCCTTTTTATTGAAAGATAGTTTTGCTGAGTAAGAGTCTTAGTGCTCAATGTATTTGTTCTTAGCACATTAAATTTGACATCCTTCTAGCTTTTAGCCTGCATTGTTTCTGATGAGGAGTCAGCTGTTAATCTTACTACAGTCCCTTGTACCCGACAATTTGTTTTATTCCTATTAATTTAAAGGTTTTCATTTTGTACTGCGCTGTCAACATTCTTACTATTAAGTAACTAGCCATGGATTTCTACCGTTTACAATGCTTGAGTTCATTGAACTTTTTGAATGTTCAGATTGTTTCATCAAATTTGTGAAATTTCAGCCATTACATGTTCCTAATGTCTGCTCATTTTCTCTCCTTTCTTCTGGTGCTGCCATTACATGTATGCTAATATGTTTATGTTTCTCTGAGTCTTTATTTTTATTTTTTCTTCTCTTATTTTATCAATCTGTCTTCAAGTCTGCAAATTCTTTCTTATGCCAATTCAGAACTACTACTGAGTCCCTCTGATGGAGATTTTCTTGCCATTTTTGAGCTTTTTAACTCCATAATTGATATTTCTCTCTTTTGTGGATTCTATCTCTATTGATATTCTCTATTTGATAAGACATTTCTATCAAACTTTTCTTTACTTCTTTAAGCATTATTTCCTTTAGTACTTTGGACATATTTATAATTTTTTTTGCAATCTTTGTTATCTCCAATATCTGGACCCTTTCACATGAAATTTATTTTGGCTACTTTTTATTTTTTTATTTTTTATGGATGACATTTTTAAATTTCTTTCCATGTTTCTTTTTCTTTTGTTTGGTTGAGAATGGGACATTTTAGTTAATTCTGTTGTCAGAATTCTGGATATTGATCCATTCTGGAAAGTGAATGGAGGACTTGCTTGCTAATTTCTTTGTTCAATAATTTGGATGGAATATTTTAGAGCGATTTTTTTCCCTACAATATGAAACTTCTTGTGTTACTTCTCAGAGGGCACAAGCTAGGGAGTATACACAGTCATCCTGGAACTACAGTGATTTTAACAGGGCTCTCTTTGTATCTAATTTTAATCTTTCTATTAAGCCAGTCTGCCTTTGTTGGAATTACAGTCAACTATTAGACTCCATCACTTGCTTGATGGTACCTCTATTGTTTTCAGCAATGTTCTAGGGCATGAATCTGTCCACAATCTGATCCAATTAAATGCACACCTTCTTTCAGGAGTAATTTTTATGCCTAGTCTTTGAGAATTTGTTCTGCCCCCAGGAGAGTTATTAGGTATTTCTTTGAGTCATTCTCCTGACTTGGCTGGTCTTTGGTTAACTGTTGCCCCTATAGAGTTATATTCCCCTTTGTAGTTACCAAATCTCTGTTGTTTTCAGGAGTCTTTGAGGGCTTGTATTTCTTTCAAGTTCTTCTCAAATAAAGTCAGGGATGTTGGGGAGTGCTTTGGAACTTTCTGTTGTTATGGCTTCCCTCTCGCCCTAGACAAAAATTCTCGAGCCTCTGTCCTGGATTGGCAACATCTCTTGTAGAGATACCCTATACCATGATCAGAACTCTGGACCAGGAAGTTAACTTCTCTCTGTTCAATGTTCCTGTTCTACCATGGGAAATATGGTAAAACATGGTCTACCTATGCCTAATGAGCAAACTCGGGTACAAGTGATTTGAATTTTATTTTTCTCAGACAGACTGCTGCACCTAAATTAAAACCTCTATCCCATAAATGGGGAGATGAGTGGAAGAAGGGAATCCCTTGTATTTTCCTGGAATTTAGCCTCTGCAATGTAGAGTTGGGAAGTGTGTGATAAATGCTCATTGTATGCTCCTCTGGTAAATATAATATACCTTGGGTGAGAACTGTTGTGAGCAGGCAAGAAGGTTGGTGACATTCATCTATAATGAATGCCATACTTTGCTGGTTGGGAATATGGGGGGAGGGTGGACCCTAGTACTACAGATTCTTGCTGTTTTTACTGAGAGTGTTATGATCTTGAATGTGAATTCATTTGCTAAATGCCCTCTACTACAATTTCTAAAATCTTTACATTGTTTTTCTAATTTTCACTGTTTATGATTTTTAAACTGGAGAATGTATCCATGAGTTCTTTACCCTTTTGGAAACAAGAATCATTTTAAGTAGTTAACATTACACTGACAAAAGAAGACAAGATATTGGGCTGGTGTTTTAACTCAGTGGTAGAGTGCTTGCTTAGCATGTGTGAAGCACTGGGTTCAACCCTCAGAAACACATAAAAGTAAATAAATAAAATAAAGGTTTTGGACCCATCTACAACTAAAAATCATTTAAAAGAACAAGACATTAAAAGAAAATTTGAGTATATCAGAAGTTGAGGGTAAAATGTGTTCTCTCATATGTGCAGATAGAAAAAAAGGATTAAAAAATAATCTCATGAGAATAAAAGTGAGGTCAATAGTGTACAGAAAAGGAATTGAGAGTGGGGGAGGAAGGGAGAGTATAGAGAATACCTGGGGAATGAAATCTTCCAAATTATGTAATATCCATGTATGAATATACCAGAATGAATATAAGTAATTATATGTGTGTGGGGGTGTGTGTGTGTGTTGAATTAAAATAATTATAGAATGGAAATCAGTAGAGTAGAGCAAGTAGATCAGGAGGAGGGAGGAGAAGAGGGAAAGAAAATGTACTGGTGTATGACATGATCAAATTATGTTACGTGTGTGTATGAATATGGCAAATGAATCCCACTGCTATGTACAATTATAATGCACCAAGAAAAAAATTTGAGTATAACATTTCACATGAACATATATGCAAAAATCCTTTACAAAATTTTAACACACCTGTAATCCCAGTGGCTTGGGTGGCTGAGGCAGGAGGATTGCAGGTTTAAAACCAGCCTCAGCAAAAGTGAGATGCTAAGCAACTCAGTGAGACCCTGTCCCTAAATAAAATACAAAATGGGACTCAGAATGTGGCTCAATGGTTGAATGCCCTGAGTTCAATCTCTGGTACCCCTCAAAAAACATTTAACAAATTAAATCTACAAATATAGAAAAATGTTACTGCATCATGATGGACCAGGTTTTATTCCAGAAATGCAAGTTTATTAAAACATTCAGTTTGTTAGAATATGAAAATTTACTGTACCAGAATAGCATTGACAGAATCAAAGTAAAAAAAAATTCATATATATGCCAAAATTCAACACCCATGTGTGCTAAACACTCACAGTAGACCAGGAATAATGGAAATTTTACCTAATAATAAAGTGTACCAACCCAATTTAAAAATAGGTGAGTAAAATATTTAGACGCTTAACAAAAGCTTGTGTGTATATATAAAAATCATATATATATATGATTTTCATGCAAATATAAAATTTATGTATTATATAAATTTGATTAAACAATTATATTATTCATTATGAAAGAATAATATACATATTATTATATACATAATATTTTAGTCTTTGTGGAAATTTAATTTAAATCTACAATGAAATACTAAGAGACATGTATGACTATGTCTAAAATTTAAAAAGGCAAATAAGTCCAAATATTTCTTCATTTAGACATTCATTCATTATTTATTTTAGAGTTCATATTTAACAAAAAGTATGTTATATGAGCAATATCACTTAATCACTGAACCAAGTAAAGTTGACTCCTGAATAATGCAGGGATTGAAGGTGATGTGCACCAGAGTTAAGAGTCTCTGTTTGACACTCTAAAAAAATATTTATGAGTTTTATTAACAAGTTCTGGCATTTTTTTGACTCAGAAAAAATCAGTATAAATTTTTGTTATAAATTAAAAATGAAGATCTTTAAAATTTTTAATTTGGTCATATAAAAATAATTTAAAAACCATTAAAGATATTTTGAAAAAAAAAAGATAATAGGTTTCAAAATAATTTGTTATTACCAAAAAGAAATGCCTCTAGGCAAAAAAAAATAACAACTCCATGTTGTCCTGATAACGTGGATAATTTTAGTTATCTCATCAAAAGGCAAAAAATAATCACACATAGTCTTTTGCTTCAGTGTTTTGTTTATTTCTTATTGCTATAATATCATATTCATTTCTTCTTTTTGAATATATTCTTTACTTGTTCTAATTAGATACATATGACAGTAGAATGCATTTTGACACATCATACAAAATGGAGTATAACTTCTCATAATCTGGTTGTATATGATGTGAGTTACACAGGTCAAGTAATCATACATGCACATAAGATCATAATGCCAATTCATTCTACTATCACTCCTATTTTCATACCCCAACTCCTCTCTTCATTCCTCTTGTTTCACCCAAAATACCTCTATTCTCCATCACCTTTATTGTGAATTAGCATCTGCATATCAGAGAAAACACTCAATCTTTAGTTCTTTGGGATAGGTTTATTTTGCTTCTATCTATTCACCAGAAAATACTGTAATTTATCAGTTGTATTTCTTTTTATTTATTTATTAATTTATTTTAATTTTTTTAAATTATAAGTTGTTCAAAACAGCACAAAACTCTTGACATATCATATTTCATACATTTGATTCAATCAGATTATGAACTCCCATTTTTACCCCTTATAAATATTGCAGATTTACATCGGTTACACATCCACTTTTTTACATACCGCCATACTAGTGTATGTTGTATTCTGTTGCCTTTCCTATTTTCTACTATCCCCCCTCCCCTCCCCTCCGATCCCCACCCCTCCCATCTTCTCTCTCTGCCCCACCTACTCTAATTCATTTCCCTCTCTTGTTTTTCCCCTTTTCCCTCACTTCCTCTTATATGTAATTTTGTATAACAATGAGGGTCTTTTTCCTTTACCATGTAATTTTCCTTCTCTCTCCCTTTCCCTCCTCCTTTCGTCCCTGTTCAATGGTGATCTTCTTCTCATGCTCTTCCTCCCTGCTCTGTTTTTAGTTGCTCTACTTATATCAAAGATGACATTTAGCATTTGTTTTTTTAGGGATTGGCTAGCTTCACTTATCATAATCTGCTCTAGTGCCATTCATTTCCCTGCAAATGCCATGATTTTGTCATTTTTTAGTGCTGAGTAGTACTCCATTGTGTATAAATTCCACATTTTTTATCCATTCATCTATTGAAGAGCATCTAGGTTGTTTCCACAGTCTAGGTATTGTGAATTTTGCTGCTATGAACATCGATGTAGCAGTACCCCTATAGTACACTTTTTTAATGTCTTTAGGGAATAGTCCAAGAAGGGGAATAGCTGGGTCAAATGCTGGTTCCATTCCCAGCTTTCCAAGGAATCTCCATAATGCTTTCCAAATTGGTGCACCAATTTGCAGTCCCACCAGAATGTGCAAGTGTACCCTTTTCCCCACATCCTCGCCAACACTTGTTTTTTGAATTCATATTGGCTGCCAATCTTACTGGAGTGAGATGGTATCTTAGGGTGGTTTTGATTTGCATTTCTCTGACTGCTAGAGATGGTGAGCATTTTTTCATGTACTTGTTGATTGATTGCATGTCCTCCTCTGAGAAGTGTCTATTCAGGTTGTTGGCCCATTGTTGATTGAGTTATTTGTTTTCTTATTGTTTAATTTTTTTGAGTTCTTTGTATACTCTGGATATTAGGGCTCTATCTGAAGTGTGAGGAGTAAAGATTTGTTCCTAGGATGTAGGCTCCCTGTTTACCTCTCTTATTGTTTCTCTTGCTGAGAAAAAAACTTTTTAGTTTAAGTAAGTCCCAATTGTTGATTCTAGTTATTAACTCTTGTGCTATGGGTGTCCTATTGAGGAATTTGTGCCCGACCCCACAATATGTAGATCGGAGCCAACTTTTTCTTCTATCAGATGCGGAGTCCCTGATTTGATATCAAGCTCCTTGATCCATTTTGAGTTAAGATTGTGCATGGTGAGAGGAGGGGATTCAGTTTCATTTTGTTGCATATGGATTTCCAGTTTTCCCAGCACCATTTGTTGAAGATGCTATCCTTCCTCCACTGCATGCTTTTAGCCCCTTTATCAAATATAAGATAGTTGTAATTTTGTGGATTAGTCTCTGTGTCAACTATTCTGTACCATTGGTCAACCCAGCTGTTTTGGTACCAGTACCATGCTGTTTTTGTTACTATTGCTCTGTAGTATAGTTTGAAATCTGGTATCTCTATACCACCTGATTCACACTTCCTGCTTAAATTGCTTTTGCTATTCTGCGTCTTTTATTTTTCCATATGTATTTGATGATTGCTTTATCTATTTCTACAAGAAATTCCATTGGGGTTTTGATTGGCATTGCATTAAACCTATATGGAACTTTTGGTAATATCACCATTTTGATGATGTTAATTCTGCCTATCCATGAACAGGGTATATTTTTCCATACTCTAAGATCTTCTTCTATTTCTCTCTTTAGAGGTCTGTAGTTTTCATTGTATAAATCTTTCACCTTTTTTGTCATGTTGATTCCCAAGTATTTTATTGTTTTTGAGGATATTGTGATTGGGGTGTTTTCCTATTTCCATTTCAGAGGATTTGTTGCTGATATACAGAAATGCCTTTGATTTATGCATGATGATTTTATACCCTGCCACTTTGTTGAATTCATTTATTAGTTCTAGTAGTTTCTTTGTAGACCCTTTTGGGTCTTCTAGGTATATAAACATGTAATCCACAAATAGTGATAATTTAAGTTTTTCTTTTTCTATTTTTATGCCTTTAATTTCTTTCTTCTGTCTAATTGCTCTGGCCAGTATTTCAACAACAATATTGAATAGAAGTGATGATAGAGGGCATCACTGTCTTGTTCCAGATTTTAGAGGGAATGCCTTAAATTTTTCTCCATTCAGAATGATGCTAGCTTGAGTCTTAGCATAGATATCTTTTACAATGTTGAGGTTAGTTCCTGTTATCCCTAGTTTTTTTAGTGTTTTGAACATAAAGTGATGCTGTACTTTGTTGAATGCTTTTTCTGTGTCTATAGAGGTGATTATATGGTTCTTATCTTTAAGTTTATTGATGTGGTGAATAACATTTATTGATTTCCATATATTGAACTATCCTTGCATCCCAGGGATGAATCCTACTTGATCATAGTGCACAATTTTTTCTATGTGTTTTTGTATCCAATTTGCCAGAATTTTATTGAAGATTTATGCATCTAGGTTCATTAGAGATATTGGTATCTAGTTTTCTTTCTTTGAAGTGTCTTTGTCTGGTTTCGAAATCAGGGTGATGTTTGCCTCATAGAATAAATTTGGAAGAGCTCCCTCTTTTTCTATTTCCTGAAAAAACTTGAAAAGTATTGGTATCAATTCTTCTTTAAAGGTTTTGTAAAACTTTGCTGTATACCCATCCGGTCCTGGGATTTTCTTGGTTTGTAGTCTTTTGATGGTTTCTTCTATTTCATTCATTGATATTGGTCTGTTCAAATTGTGTGTATCCTCCTGACTCAGTCTGGGCAAATCATATGACTTAAGAAATTTATTGATGTCTTCACTATCTTCAATTCTATTGAAATATAGGGTTTCAAAATAATTCCTCATTGTCTTCTGTATTTCTGTAGCATCTGTTGTGATATTGCCTTTTTCATCCCGTATATTAGTAATTTGAGTTCTCTCTCTTCTTCTCTTCGTTAGCATGGCTAAGGGTCTTTTGATCTTATTTATTTTTTTGAAGAACAAAATTTTAGTTTTCTCAATTTTTTCAAGAGTTTCTTTTGTTTCAATTTCATTGATTTCCGCATTGATTTTAATTATTTCTTGCCTTCTACTACATTTGCTCTTCTTTTGCTCTTCTTTTTCTAGGACTTTGAGATGAAGTGTGAGCTCATTTATTTGTTGGTTTTTTCTTTTTTTGAGGAATGACCTGAAGGCAATGAATTTCCCTCTTAAAACTGCTTTCATTGTGTCCCATAGATTCAGATATGTTGTGTCTGTATTTTCATTTATCTCTAAGAATTTTTTGAATTCTCCTTTATGTCTTCTTTAACCCATTGATCATTCAGTAACATATTGTTCATTTTCCAGGTGATGGAAGATTTTTCCTTCCTTTTTTATCATTGATTTCCAGTTTCATTCCATTATGATCAGATAAAATGCATGGTATTATCTCCACCCCTTTATATTTACTGAGGGTTGGCATATGGCATAATATATGGTCTATTTTTGAGAAGGATCCATGTGCTACTGAGAAAAAAGTATATCCACATGATGATGGTTGATATATTCTATATATGTCAGTTAAGTCTAGGTTACTGATTGTGTTATTGAGTTCTATAGTTTCTTTATTCAACTTTTGTTTGGAGGATATGTCCAATGATGAGAGTGGTGTGTTGAAGTCACCCATAATTATTGTGTTGTGGTCTATTTGATTCTTGAACTTGAGGAGAGTTTGTTTTATGAACATCGCAGCACCATTACTTGGTGCATAAAAATTGGTAATTGTTATGTCTTGTTGGTGAATGGTTCCTTTTAACAGTAAATAATGTCCTTCCTTATCCCTTTTGATTAACTTATTCTTGAAGTCGATTTTATTTGATATGAGTATGGCCACCCCAGCTTGCTTACGAGGACCGTGTGTGTGGTATGTTTTTTCCCAACCTTTCACCTTCAGCCTGTGTATGTCTTTTCCAATCAGATGTGTCTCCTGGAGGCAGCATATTGTTGGATTTGTTTTTTTAATCCATGTTACCAGCCTATGTCGCTTTATTGGTGAATTTAAGCCATTAACGTTTAGAGTTACTATTGATATGATTTGTACTTCCAGCCATGTTTGATTATTTATCTTTTTTTTTTTAATTTGGTTTGTTTCTCCATGATTAGCTTTCCCCCCACCCTCTAGCTTTACTGAGGTACTTCCCACTGTTGGTTTTGGTTATTGTATTTAATTTCTTCCTCGTGTAGTGTTTTGCTCAAGATGCTTTGCAATGCTGGTTTTCTGGCTGCAAAGTGACATAGGCTAGTAACTTGGATTAAAAAAAACACACCTAATAATATGCTGCCTTCAGGAGACTCATATGGCAGGAAAAGACATACATAGGCTGAAGGTGAAAGGTTGGGAAAAATCATACCACTCATATGGTCCTCGAAAGCAACCAGGAATGGCCATACCCATATTGAATAAAATCGACTTCAAACCTAAGTTAATCAAAAGGGATAAAGAAGGATATTATATTCTGTTAAAAGGAACCATTCACCAACAAGATATAACAATTATCAATATGTGTGCACCAAATAATGGTGCTGCAACATTAATAAAACAAACTCTCTTCAAGATCAAGAATCAAATAGACCACAACACAATAATTTTGGGTGACTTCAACACACCACTCTCACCATTGGACAGATTCTCCAAACAAAAGCTGAGTAAAGAAACTATAGAACTCAATAACACAATCAGTAACCTAGACTCAACTGACATATATAGAATATATCAACCATCATCATGTGGGTATACGTTCTTCTCAGCAGGACATGGATCCTTTCCAAAGATAGACTATATATTATGCCAGAGGGAAACTCTTAGGAAATATAAAGGGTGGAGATAATACCATGCATTTTATCTCATCATAATGGAATGAAACTGGAAATCAATGATAAAAGAAGAGAGGAAAAATCCTGCCTCACCTGGAAAATGAACAATATGTTACTGAATGATCAATGGGTTAAAGAAGACATAAAGGAGGAAATCAAAAAATTCTTAGAGATAAATGAAAATACAGACACAACATATCTGAATTAATGGGACACAATGAAAGCATTTTTAAGAGGGAAATTCATTGCCAGGAGTTCATTCCTCAAAAAAAAAAAAAAAAAAAAAGAAAAGAAAAGAAAAAAGAAAAAAACAATGAATAAATGAGCTAACACTTCATCTCAAAACCCTAGAAAAGGAAGAGCAAAAGAACAACAAAGGTAGCAGAAGGCAAGAAATAATTAAAATCAGAGCGGAAATCAATGAATTTGAGACAAAAGAAACTTAAAAAAATTGACAAAACTAAAAATTGATTACTCAAAAAATTAAATAAGATCGACAGAACCTTAAACATGCTAATGAAAAGAAGAAGAGAGAGAACTCAAATTACTAACATACAGGTTGAAAAAGGCAATATCACAACAGACACTACAGAAATACAGAAGATAATTAGAAATTATTTTGAAACCCTATATTCCAATAAAACAGAAGATAGTGAAGATATCAATAAATTTCTTAAGTCATATGATTTGCCCAGATTGAGTCAGGAGGATACACACAATTTAAACAGAACAATAACAAACGAGGGAATAGAAGAAGCCATCAAAAGACTTCAAACCAAGAAAATCCCAGGACCTGATGGGTATACAATGGAGTTTTACAAAACCTTTAAAGGAGAGTTAATACCAACACTTTTAACATTATTTTAGGAAATAGAAAAAGAAGGAGCTCTTCCAAATTCATTCTATGAGGCCAACATCACCCTGAACCCGAAACCAGACAAAGACACTTCAAAGAAAGAAAACTAGAGACCAATATCTCTAATGAACCTAGATGCAAAAATCCTCAATAAAATTCTGGCGAATCGGATACAGAAACATATAAAAAAAATTGTTCACCAAGATCAAGTAGGATTCATCCCTGGGATGCAAGGCTGGTTCAATATGCGGAAATCAATAATCGTTATTCACCACAACCATATACATAAAGATAAGAACCATTTGATCATCTCAAGAGACACAGAAAAAGCGTTCGACAAAGTACAGCATCCCTTTAAGTTCAAAACAATAGAAAAACTAGGGATTACAGGAATTAACCTCAACATTGTAAAAGCTATCTACGCTAAGCCACAGGCTGTTATCTTTCTTAATGGAGAAAAATTGAAGGCATTTCCTCTAAAATCTGGAAGAAGAAAGGGATGCCCTCTATCACCACTTCTATTCAATATAGTTCTCAAAATACTTGCCAGAGCAATTAGACAGACAAAAGAAATTAAAGACATAAAGATAGGAAAAGAAGAACTTAAATTATCACTATTTGCAGATGACATGACCTTATACCTAGCAGACCCAAAAGGGTCTACAAAGAAACTACTAGAGCTAATAAATGAATTCAGCAAAGTGGCAGGATATGAAATCAACATGCATAAATCAAAGGCATTCCTGTATATCTGTGACAAATCTACTGAAATGGAAATGAGGACAATCACCCCATTCACAATATCCTCAAAAAAAATACTTGGGAATCAACCTAACAAAAGATGTGAAAGATTTATACAATGAAAACTACAGAACCCAAAAGAGAGAAATAGAAGAAGATCTTAGAAGATGGAAAATAATACCCTGTTCATGGATAGGCAGAACTAACATCATCAAAACGGTGATATTACCAAAAATTCTCTATAATTTTAATGCAATGCCAATCAAAATCCCAATGGCATTTCTTATAGAAATAGACAAAGCAATCATCAAATACATATGGAAAAATAAAAGTCCCACAATAGCAAAAGCAATTCTAAGCAGGAAGTGTGAATCAGGAGGTATACTGATACCAGTTTTCAAAATGTACTACAGAGCAATAATAACAAAAAGAGCATGGAACTGGTACCAAAACAGGCGGGTGGAAGAATGGTACTGAATAGAGGACACAGAGACTAATCCACAAAGTTACAACTATCTTATATTTGATAAAGGGGCTAAAAGCATGCAATGGAGAAAGGATAGCATCTTCAACAAATGGTGCTGGGAAAACTGGAAATCCATATGCAACAAAATGAAACTGAATCCCTTTCTCTCACCATGCACAAAAGTTAACTCAAAATGGATCAAAGAGCTTGATATCAAATCAGAGACTCTGCGTCTGATAGAAGAAAAAGTTGGCTCTGATCAACATATTGTGCGATGGAGCTCCAAATTTTTTAATAGGACACCCATAGCACAAGAGTTAAAAACAAGAATCAACAAATGGGACTTACTCAAACTAAAAACTGTTTTCTCAGCAAGAGAAACAATGAGAGAGGTAAATAGGGAGCCTACATCCTGGGAAAAAATTTTTACTCCTCACACGTCAGATAGAGCCCTAATATCCAGAGTATACAAAGAACTCAAAAAATTAAACAATAAGAAAACAAATAACCCTATCAACAAATGGGCCAAGGACCTGAACAGACACTTCTCTGAGGAGGACATACAATCAATCAACAAGTATATGAAAAAATGCTCACCATCTCTAGCAGTCAGAGAAATGTAAATCAAAACCACCCTAAGATACCATCTCACTCCAGTAAGATTGGTAGCCATTATGAAGTCAAACAACAACAAGTTCTGGCAAGTATGTGGAGAAAACGGTACACTTGTATATTGCTGGTGGGGCTGCAAATTGGTGCGACCAATTTGAAAAGCAGTATGGAGATTTCTGGGAAAGCTGCGAATGGAACCACCATTAGACCCAGCTATTGCCCTTCTCGCACTATTCCCTGAAGACCTTAAAAGAGCATACTATAGGGATACTGCTACATAGATCTTCATTGCAGCACAATTCACAATAGCAAGACTGTGGAACCAACCTAGATGCCCTTCAATAGATGAATGTATAAAAAAATGTGGCATTTATACACAATGGAGTATTACTCAGCACTTAAAAATGAAAAAATCATGGCACTTGCAGGGAAATGGATGGCATTAGAGCAGATTATGCTAAGTGAAGCTAGCCAATCCCTATAAAAACAAATGCGAAATGTTTTCTTTGATATAAGGAGAGCAACTAAGAACAGAGCAGGGAGGAAGAGCATGAGAAAAATATTAACATTAAACAGGGATGAGAGGTGGAAGGAAAAGGGAGAGAGAAGGGAAATTGCATGGAAATGGAAGGAGACCCTCATTGTTATAAAAATTACATATAAGAGGATGTGAGGGGCAAGTGGAAAAAAATAAGGGAGAGAAATGTATTACAGTAGATGGGGTAGATAGAGAAGATGGGAGGGGTGGGGAGGGGGGATAGTAGAGCATAGGAAAGGAAGCAGAATACAACAGTCACTAGTATGGCAATATGTAAAAACATGGATGTGTAACCGATGTGATTCTGCAATCTGTATACGGGATAAAAATGGGAGTTCATAACCCACTTGAATCAAATGTATGAAATATGATATGTCAAGAGTTTTTTAATGTTTTGTACAACCAATAATAAAAAAGAATTCTAAACTTATGAATCTAAATAGAATAATATTTCTAAAATTATTCTAAAAAAATTAAAAATAAAAAATATTGAAAATAAAAACTGTGATAATAAATAAGAATATATTCAGCATTCTTGAGGCCTCTAATTTTTTAACAAGGTAGCACATGCATAAAATTTAATGAAGAACTTGTCAAAATTATAAAGTTGGTCTGATCCACAATAGAAATGGGATATTTTAATGTATCTCAGTAATAAAAAAGACAAAATTGTACAAATTACATGAACAAATTCAATAAATATGTACAGAAATCCTGATTGAGGTCAGATTTCTCAATATTTTTAATCAGAGAATAAAACAGAACTAAAACTAAAAATAAGCAGAATGGCCATATTAAGCTGTGAGGAGTAGGAAAACACCCAGAACTTTCCATCCAGTCTCCTCAGATAGAAGCAGTTGCAGTCACTGTACAGGGTAGACAGTGCTCTACCACTGTGCTACACTCCCAGTCCCTCATTCAGTCACTTTCTGTTGGCATCACTGTAGCTGCCATACAATAAGAAATAGATTAGCTGGCACTGAAAACATAGATATTCACTATACAAATCCGATCTTATACCAATTTAACCTATAGGGGAAAATCAAACAGTATTTTCAAGAATGACTGGCTAAATTGGCTGCCTGATGACACCTTAGGGTTTGTGAGAAAATTCCAACTGAGGGATATTTCATATGGAACTTGTACAAAAATGAAGTAGGCAACTTCACCTCTGAGAACAGGGAAACCAATCGTTTCTGTTTAAGTTGTAGATGAACAAAATACCTTTATTTCTTTATTTTTATGTGGTGCTGAGGATTGAACCCAGTGCCTCACATGTACAAGGCAAGTGCTCTACCACTGAGTGCCAATCCCAGCCCAAAACCAACTGGTTTGAGGATGGTTTTCATTGGCAAGGCTACGAAGCAGAAGAATGTGCTGGTAGCAAGTGTTCACATTTAAATTTATTTTTTAGCTGACACATAAAAAATGGTTTATGGAGTACCTCATGACATTTCCATACATGTCTACAATGCCGTGAATTTGAAATTGAGTAATCCTGGTGATGAATTCAGTCTAATTCCATTTTAAGATTAGGAGCCAGCTCATCATGAAGTCATGAAAAGTTAATTTCTGTTTTACTAAAAATTACTGTGATTTCTAAACTTGTGTGGAATTCCTGCCTGTGCCTTGAACTCATCCATGCCTTGTTTTCCCTGACCAGATAACAACCCTCTCTAAAACCTTAGTGGCACCTCATATATCATGGCTCCCCTGACCAAATATCTATGAGTTCTCAAGATACTCCCCCTTGCAACTTTTTGTGCTATAAAACCTTTTTTTCTGGAGAGCTGGTGTGCTGATCTCTAGCCTGGGTTGGGAGAGAGAGCCGCTGATCAGCTCTTTTTTTGTGTGTGTACACAATGCAAGCTTGCTTTAGTTTGATTTAAAATTAGAGTTGGTGGTCTTTTCTTTTTGTCAGGGTTCAATGGTAGATGCAATTTTTTTAGGCATACAGGGTTCTAAGAAACAGTTCTAAGCTACATGTCATGTTTCTAAAATTTAAACAACATTATACTGTGCCCACCACTAGCATTGTGTTTTTCTCAAGGCAATGTATTCAAGATTGGTTCTGCAGCTTCAGTTAGCTATAGTGAATTTGTTTTAACTACTCTACAGTATTCCAATATACACTTCTGAAAATTAGTTTTAGATTTTCAAGTCAGAAGACCTTTAAGTTCTTTCCAATTTCCTGCCACTACAATTTATGCTCCAGTGAATTGTCTTTTCAGGTTTGTTTTGTATGCAAAAGCCTCTATAAGGTTCATGTCTGGATAAGAAATAACAAGGTCCTCTCCAGCCTTATGAGATCAGGCTACATTGGTCCTCACAGTACTTGAAATAATTAATAGTCCCATGAATTTACTTAGTTTTTGCCAAACTGGTGGGGCCATTATAGGTTTTCATTGTGATTTTAACATATATTTTCTTGATATTAGTTATTCTGAGTGGGGAAAATAGACTGGAAATACAGTTCAGAGAAAAATGGACAGTGTAAAATTCCCAGTTATCAATGTTTTCATATGGTTTTTAAGTAGATTATGATGGCAGATAGTTTATCTTTTACCATTAGATAAACTAGAAATTGAGCAGAAAGGATCACTTCAAAACATCAATGTATGAAACGTACCATAAAATTATATCTTTGAGACTGTTCACACATTTAGAAAACACTTCTAGAACATAATAATGTTCAAGGTCCTGACACAGCTTCCATCAGCTCTCTCTGGAAGCACTGAGCTGGGTGTGTGCAGCTTGCTAGGGAAGGCCCTGGCAGGTAAGGCTGCATTTTCAGCAGGAATAACAATTACATTGCGTTTCATGTTTATCTGGGGGAGCCTGAGGCCTGGGGATACAACAGAGATAGTCAAGGGATACTTTGTTTTCATTTCCGTGATATTATTTATCGCATTCCCACACTTACTACTAATAATGAGTGATTTTCAGCAATGGTAGAGAAAAAAGATATAGAGACAAACTCACATATCTTCAGACATCTATCTGATCCTTCACAAAGGCAACAAAACATACACTGGAGAAAAGACAGAATTTTTAAACAAATGGTTATCCATATGTAGAAAAATAAAACAAAAACCCTTATCTCTCACCCTGTACAAAATCAACTCAGAATCAATCAAAGCCCTAAGAATTAGACAATAAATTATGCAACTCTAAAAGAAAACACAGGGTAAATACTCCAGTTTTTAGGCACAATAACTTTATCAATAGAACCTCTAAAGCTTAGGAAATAATAGAGTTAATAAATGGAATTGCATTAAATTAAAAGTTTCTGATCACCAGATGAAACAATGAAGAAAGTGAGGAGAGAACCTACAAAATGGGAGAAAATCTGCTAGCTACCCTAGCAGATTTCTGACAGAGGATTAATATCTAGAATATATAAAGAACTCAAAAACTTAACACCAAAAAATCAAATAACCCAATTAATAAATGGGTAAATGAGTCAAAGCAGCATTTTTGAAAAAAAGAAACAAAATGACTAACAAACATGTGAAAAAATGTTCAACATCATTAGCAGTTAGGGAAATGCAAATCAACTACACTGAGGATGGAGAATGGGAGGGGTGGGATGACGGGAGATTAAAGAGAGGTCATGATCTGAAATTGAATTTCATGTATGTGTAAGTTCATCAGGGATGAATCCAAATACTATGTACAACCATATAGTTCTAATAAAAAAAGGAAAAAGAAAAAAAAAAGTTCACCAAGATTTCATTGCACATTACAGTGATAGTCATCAAGACAACAAACAATAATAAATGACAGAGATGATATAGAGAAAAATAAACACATTTGCACTGTTGGTGTAATTGCAAATTAGCACAATTATAGAAATCTGTATGAAGGCACTCCTCAAAAGACTAGGCATGGATCCACCATATGACCCTACTATACAACTCTTCAGTAGGAATGGCAGAATTAAAATCATCTTATTACAGTGATACATGCATACCCATATTTATAGCAGCATGGTACACAATAACCAAGCTATGGAACCAGCCTAGGTGTCCAGCAATGGATGAATGGATAAAGAAAATGTGGTTTTTATACAAGATTATTATCTCTTTTTTGGTACCAGGAACTGAACTCAGGGGCACTTAATGCTGAGCAAAATCCCCAGCTCTTTTGTTTTAATATTTTACGAGAGGCAGGGTCTTGCAAAGTTGCTTAGAGCCTTGACAAGTTGGTGAGACTGGGTTTGAATGTGTGATTCTCTTGCCTCAGCTTCCCAAGCTGATGGGACTAGAGGCATGCTCTACCATGCCTGGCTATATACAAAATTTTAATATACCTTTTTCTTTATTCAGCCATTAGAAAAAGAAATAATGTCATTTGCATTGAAATGAATGGAACCAGCGACCATCATTTTAAATAAACTAAGTCAAACTCAGAAGGTCAAAGGTCATGCGTTTTCTCTGATATGCAGAAGCTAGAGAGGAAAAAAAGGAAAGAAAGGTGTGAGTGGACCTCATGAAAATCAAAGTGATATCTATAAAGGAAAGAGACCAAGGGGTGGGAAGTGTAGAGGTATGGGGGAAGTGCTGCGAATGCTATTGGTCAAATGGTATTGTTATATTGTGTGCATGTGTAAATATGTAACAACAAATCCCATTGTTATATACAATTATAATGTACCAATAAAAACATGTGGGAAAAATAATGTGTCCTGCAAATAGTGGCTTAAATATTTAAGTAAGAATAAATGAGAAAATAATAACATCACAAAGTAGCTACCATTCATCATGTACCTGATCATGTAGTACCTAACACTTCCCTATGAAGCAGATAACTTCAAGGACTGTTAGCAGAGAAGATGCAGAGTTTACAAGGCTAAGCATTGCCACAGGTATAGGTCAAGCACTGCAGGCAGAGCCACTCAGCCTGTGACTGCTTGGCTTTCTCATCTTCAAATAGGGATAACAAAACTTGCTTTATATTTATTCCTCAAACATGTTTTCTAAATAAAAGCAAATAATATTATAAACAATTGATAAGAAATGGAAAGTCACATAAAATCATAAATTCAGATATAAGTGCTCTCACACACAAACAATAGAAATAAGACTCTTTTTATAAAACACTCTCAAACACACACTGAGCTTAGTTTCTCCTCTCAGCAACCTGAGAGTCTACTGCCCACCACAGACATGAAGAAGCATATGTAATTCAGCTCATATGAATTTTTGAATCTGCAGTGGATGGCCAAGTACAAGCAAGGCACCCAGGTCTCCCTCAATGTGCATAGGCCGCACTAACAGCACCCTGAAGGGTGGATACAGCCTGTCACTCAACTTACTTCTTTGGAGGCTTCATTTTTTCACCTTTTCTTCAGTGTATTCATCCAATATACTCAAATGACATCCTAGTGCCAACAAAGTCCTGCAAAACAAAAGAAAACATGAGCTACAGGTGTCTTCCCTGGGTCCAGAAAACCCAACCTAATGGCTGTGAAGGAGATAGTACTGCAACCCCAAAACACAGCATAAGTCAGTTGTTTTAAAGCTAAACAAAACTTTTTTATTTTCAATTTTTTACTTTTGAATAAAGTGAAAGACCCTAAATATTGAAATGGCACAAAAAGGAATAACTGGAAACATAAATCTCCCTCCAGGTCCTTCTTTTTAATGCCTTTTCCTTCTACAGAGGCACTGACTGCTGCTGGTTTTTGTACATTGTTGAACCCTGATGCAAAGAAAAGGCAAAAACTCCATTTTAAAATCAAATTAAAGAAAACTTCTATTTGTATACAAAAAGAGAGCAGATCAGTGGCTGTCTCTCCCAACATGGGCTAGAGATCAGCACTCCAAATTTAAGGAAAGAGATTTTATAAGACAAAAAGTTGCAAAGGGGGTTGTCTTGATAATTAACAACTAACAGGATTTTGACAAGCATAACACAAAAGCAGATAGTAAGTTAATGATCTAAATGGCTCAACATTTCAAGATAGAAAATAAATTTAGATCCCAACATCAGAATTTAAGAGGCACCACTAAATTTTCAGAGAGGCTTGTTAACTTCTCAGGAAAATCCAGGCATGGGTGAGTTCAATGCAAGGGAAAGTATTCCAAGCAAGTTTAAAACCTCAAAATATGGCCAGGGCAAATACAAAATCTAGTATTTACAGAAAATAGAAATGTACTTTTTATAACTTTTGATGAGATGGCTCCCAATCTTAAGAGGGAATTATTATGGGTTTATCACCATCTGCCTGGAGTATACACATACTAAATAAAAATGTGTGTGTATGTGTGTGTGTGTGTGTGTGTGTGTGTGTGTGTATGCATGTGCATGCATATGCCATTGATGGTGTGCCTTTCTCACAAACAAGAATATACAAGTTTTTTCTCTATAATTTCCTCTTTTGACTTGAAAATACAACCTTATGATTACTATCCTTTCACATAAAGCTGGTATGTTTTTTAACTTCCCTAAAGTATTCCCTAAGGTGCAAATGTCAAAATTCTTTTCTTTCCTATGTAAGGGCTTTTTATTAAACAGCAAAGCAGACCTGTACCTCAACATTAAATATTTGTAAATTAGGTCACAAAAAAGATGCAAAATGTTTGTGGTTTAATTATATATTCATACAGCTAAAGTCACATATCAGATCTTAAATTAATACAAAAGATTATTCCATGATTAAAAGTAGCCCAAATCTAATAACCTTAAGCTATGTTAGTAATCTCTTTTCCTCTTATCTTAACATTATTTCTAATATGGATTCCCTTACCTAATGGAATCTAAAATATAAATCTAAAAAATTTGTTAAAGAATGACTTAACCTCTGCAAACTAAATGGTTGAATTACAAAAATTTCTGGGAAAATAGAGTCCTAAGGTACTAAGATTAAAATTACCATTATTGTACATGTATATTCTACCATGTGTTCAGGATTCTGTTACTAATAAACTTTCTTAAGGAATTTGCAAGAGTTGATCTAATTGATCTCCCTAATATGTGGCTTACATAAAGTTATTCAAATTTAATGTATGTTCATATTTTTCTTTCATTCTCCAAAATTCTATTCTGCCAAAGGGAACAAAAATCTGGAGTGAAAGCATTTGAAGTTACTTACTAGTACTTACCAAGTCCTGCCCCATTTCTATATTTTCTCAAGATTTTCTATCTTGAACACACACATGATCAGAACTCCTATCCTTCCAGGTAACAAGTGGTTTTTTCATGCAAAATAAAGCTTTAAACCAATCTTCCCAGTATAAGTCCATTTTATAGTTTTAGTCCATCTTCCAATTGCCTAATGAAAAACCAGCAATCCTCTCTCATTATTAAATATCACACAGGACAAACCCTAGCTAAGAGAGTATCTTATTTTGGTTGAGTTTCAACAACTAGAGTCAGACAACTCTCAAAAGTGAATAACTATTTAAATTACTTTTCCAAATGTGAAATCTTTTTTTTTCCTTAGGGGAGGGGAAATTTTAGGCACAATTGAGAGACAGGGTACATAAAGCTATGAATTTAGTACATGACTTTGTTCACTTTTTTACAACATGGTGGTTATTTTCTTATATATTTTACTAAACCTATATTTGAAAGCAAATTTGACAAAACTATTCATTTTCAAGTCTCATAAATACATGTAGTTCTAATTATAAAGTTTCTATGATACATTTGCACATTTTCATAGACTAACATAATACACAAACTCATGGATGTCTCTTCCTACACAGTTAATTTTGCCTAGATCTGCAATCATCTTTATAAAAATTCAATAAAGCCTCAAACAAAAGTACTATAATTTTAGAAATTTATCCAAACTTTAAAGGAAAAAAATGAGCAGAAGAAATTCCATAAAACAGAAGGGAAACCAATCCCTTATTTTTTTTTTTCTTTTTGTGTCACTTGTTTGAGAAACACTAGAAGCATACATGAGTTTTCTATATATTGTTCAAGAACCTGGTTTTCTGATTTTAGCTTCAGATTTTCTTCTTTAACTGTAACTTCTCTTGCAGAGAAATATTCAAGATATTCAAGGCAAATATTAAATAACTTTGACAAGAAAGATTATGTATTGAAATTAGAGCTATAAAAATTCTGTAAGATGCTCTAAGAGGGGACAAGTTGTGGTGGGAAAATCCCTACCAAAGAAGTGACATAAGTAAAGACAGTGTAAGCAGGGAAAAGGCTGTTGAACATTGGGCAGAGAACTTTCTAGTGAAGGGAAAGAGATCAGACAAGGAAGCAAAATGCAAACTTACTGGAGGAGATCAAGGGGGCTGGAAGACAAGGAATAAGTGAGGGTAAGGCTCTGCAGCTCCTGTGACAATATGGGGTACAAGAGCAATGAGAATCCACTGAAGGGCTTTAAGCAACCTGTGTGAGGGGGCACATATGTGCATGTGTAAATGTGAAATTCCATGTGCAGAATGTAGAGAGAGTGTGGGAGGACAAGTTAGGAGACACTGGGTAGTCTGGGTGACAGTCAGTGACAGCTTACATGGGGGTAGTGGGGAGAGAGGGACAGATTGCAGCTATGCTTGGAGTGATTAATGATGGCCTTGACTCATTTTTAAGACAAAAGGAAGTGTCCAAAATGACTCAGGGTTCCTGGCTGTGCAGCCAGATAACTGAATCAGGAGCTCAGTTGATGAAGAGACTTCAGTGATACTGCTTCATCATACACTGAGGAACATGTCACCTGCAGGCTGGGATTGACACCTCCTCTTCTCACAGCAGGTGTCTGTTAAGGATCAACACTGGGGCACTTTCAGAAACTCTCCTCATGGCATGACTAGAACACCTGCAGAGATTTTAGCTCAAGAAGGACAAAGGCTCCAGTTTAAACATAAAGATTCACAATATTCAGGACTGGGAAGATTGCTGCCATCAAGAGACCAAAAAAAAAAAAAAAAAAAAAACCAAAAACAAAAATACAGAAGAGGGAGCAGAGAGAGGACCACCTGCTCCTTTAGACAGCAATGATGACTTTCCCTTACCTACTGTCTCTCCTCCTCTGCATTGCTCTTCTCCATTATCCTATTTCCCTCATTCCTCCCTCTCCTATGCCCACATATGTACCAATCATACAAATGGCATTCAAGAAAAAATACATAGCCAGGAGAAAATCACTGACATCTATCTACGTGTTAACTTCCCAAGAAAGTACTCTACAAAAGTATGTTGTGTGTTGGTTAAACACCATTATAATACCAATTTATGAACCATGACTTATTTATTCAGAAATTAAGACCTCAAATTTGAACTATATTATATTAATTGGACATTAACCCAGATACTAGAATTTGAGCCAGGTTGTCCACTCAGAGACACCTGGCTGCACACTCTAGAGACCTGTGCTATTCCCAAGTAGATGTTATAACTTCATGTTCTTCTATAATATGCAAATGACAGTTTGGGTGTAAAGTAAGTCATCTGTTAATGATTTACATGAGAGAAAGCCACAGAAAGTGTACCACATTAAATTTCCCCTTCATCTAAAATGAGGGTTTGTCAATTCTCAGAATTCAATGAAAAAAGTTGTTAATCCCTCTGAGATATACTATGAAGCCAGCAAGCAGAAACCTGGATGTTGCTTGCTCTGCTGTACATAGTGGTGCCGAAGGCTTCAACATAATGCTGTCACTGAGCCCCCACATCAATGACAGGAAATATATACACTTTTATCACACTGAACAAGGTGTTTTATGTTTTTCTGTTATTCATGTACTGAGTTGGCAAGGGCCCCAGCAGAGTAAATGAGAGAACAGTCTCTGGCACTGAGCGGCTTATGGTCAAAGACTTGCTCCACCAAGGTGATCTTTCTGAAGTTAACTCAGCTTCACTGATCCTACCAACTTTAAAGACAATTTGTCTCAAAAATTAAAAGGTTTGAGGGAGTAGCTCAATGCAAGAGTGCTGGATAAAACCCTCAGAACCCAAAACAAAACAAAACAAATACAAAAAAACTAATAGAACAGAGACGAAGTCTGTGCCTAATTTATTTCCCAAATTTTAGAATCTGAAACACTGTTTAAGTTTTATATTCTGGGTTCTGTGTAAAATGGCTCCAATGAAAATAACTCCTTATCCTTAGCAAAAAAGAAACCAAAAGAACAAACAACAATGTACTAGGTAAGTGACCAATTTGAACAAAACCAGTTCTACAAGTCATCAAGGATGAAAGGGGCCAAAAGAAAAGTTACAGAGTTTTCAAAATCATTTTCTGAACTTTTCACATAAATTTGAAAATATATAAATTTATTCTACCCAGCATCAGTTTTACCTTGGCAAAGGGAGATGGCAAATTCAAGAGATCAACGGGTAGAGAGCCAGTGAAGAGCAAAGTCACATTTGCGAGATGATTAAAAAAAAAAAAGCCCATCAGAGTTCCCCCCCACCAAAAAAAGACTACTGTTCAGACAGGCAGTCTCAGAGGACTCTCTGAAATAGGGTGCTGTGACTCAGTATGCCTAGACACAGAAAAGGCTGAATCCATCTTTTCTAGCTTCTGACAGTACACATATGTGAAAAGTTTGAAGTAAAATGACAATTGTTTAACCCTTTTAACTCAGCACCCTTTAAACAGGTCAGATCAGTACTTCTCAAACCACCCATAACAAGGGACTAGTTTTAAATTTCCAGTTTCATCATGGTCTGCATCTCTAATAAAATACAATAAAACTTCTAGAGTAATTAACATTTCAAAATGAATACATAAAGGATACATACCCACAATTTCAAGTTATTAGCTTAACAGGCATTAAATTTCTCCCTTAAACAGATATAAAATGTTTAATCCATTAGTCTTAATATCTTAACTCATTTTTTTTATTGGTTGTTCAAAAGATTACAAAGATTGCAGAATCACATCGGTTACACATCCACATTTTTACATAATGCCATAATAGTAACTGTTGTATTCTGCTAGCTTTCCTATCCTCTACTATCCCCCCTCCCCTCACCTCCCATCTTCTCTCTCTACCCCATCTACTGTAATTCATTTCTCTCCTTATTTTTTCCCATTCCCTTCACAAACTCTTATATGTAATTTTGTATAACAATGAGGGTCTCCTTCCATTTCCATGCAATTTCCCTTTTTTCTCCCTTTCCCTCCTACCTCATGACTCTGTTTAATGTTAATCTTTTCCTCCTGTTCTTCCTCCCTACTCTGTTCTTAGTTGTTCTCATTATATCAAAGAAGACATTTGGCATTTGTTTTTTAGGGACTGGCTAGCTTCACTTAGCATAATCTGCTCTAGTGCCATCCATTTCCCTGCAAATTCCATGATTTTGTCATTTCTTAGTGCTGCGTAGTACTCCATTGTGTATAAATGCCACAATTTTTTTATCCATTCATCTATTGAGGGGCATCGGGGTTGATTCCACAGTCTATCTATTGTGAATTGTGCTGCTATGAACATCGATGTGGCCGTATTCCTGTAGTACGCTCTTTTAAGATCTTCAGGGAATAGTCCAAGAAGGGCAATAGCTGGATCAAATGGTGGTTCCATTTCCAGCTTTCCCAGAAATCTCCATACTGCTTTCCATATTGGCCGCACCAACTTGCAGTCCCACCAGCAATGTACAAAGGTACCCTTTTCCCCACATCCTCATCAGCACTTGTTGTTGTTTGACTTCATAATGGCTACCAATCTTACTGGAGTGAGATGGTATCTTAGGGTGGTTTTGATTTGCATTTCTCTGACTGCTAGAGATGGTGAGCATTTTTTCATGTACTTGTTGATTGATTGTATGTCCTCCTCTGAGAAGTGTCTGTTCAGGTCCTTGGCCCATTTGTTGATTGGGTTATTTCTTTTCTTATTGTGTAATTTTTTTGAGTTCTTTGTATACTCTGGATATTAGGGCTCTATCTAAAGTGTGAGGAGTAAAAATTTGTTCCCATGATGTAGGATCCCTGTTTACCTATCTTATTGTTTCTCTTGCTGAGAAAAAACTTGTGCTATGGGTGTCCTATTAAGGAATTTGGAGCCCAACCCCACAATATGTAGATCGTAGCCAACTTTTTCTTCTATCAGACGCAGAGTCTCTGATTTGATATCAAGGCCCTTGATCCATTTGAGTTAACTTTTGTGCATGGCAAGAGGAGGGGATTCAGTTTCATTTTGTTGCATATGGATTTCCAGTTTTCCCAGCACCATTTGTTGAAGATGCTATCCTTCTTCCATTGCATGCTTTTAGCCCCTTTATCGAATATAAGATAATTGTAATTTTGTGGATTGGTTTCTGTGTCCTCTATTCTATACCATTGGTCCACCCACCTGTTTTGGTACCAGTGCCATGCTGTTTTTGTTACTATTGCTTTGTAGTACAGTTTGAAATCTGGTATCACTACACCTCCTGATTCACACTTCCTGCTTAGAATTGCTTTTGCTATTCTGGGTCTTTTATTTTTCCATATGAATTTCATGATTGCTTTATCTATTTCCACAAGAAATGTCATTGGGATTTTGATTGGCATTGCATTGAACCTATAGAGAACTTTTGGTAATATCACCATTTTGATGATGTTAATTCTGCCTATCCATGAACAGGGTATATTTTTCCATCTTCTAAGATCTTCTTCTATTTCTCTCTTTAGGGTTCTATAGTTTTCATTGTATAAATCTTTCACCTCTTTTGTTAGGTTGATTCCCAAGTATTTTATTTCATTTTATTTTTTTGAGGATATTGTGAATGGAGTGGTTTTCCTCATTTCCAGTTCAGAAGATTTGTCACTGATATACAGGAATGCCTTTGATTTATGTGTGTTGATTTTATATCCTGCCACTTTGCTGAATTCATTTATTAGCTCTAGTAGTTTCTTTGTAGACCCGTTTGTGTCTTGTAAGTATAGGATAATATCATCCGCAAATAGTGATAATTTAAGTTCTTCTTTTTCTATCTTAATGCCTTTAATTTCTTTTGTCTGTCTAATTGCTCTGGCCAGTATTTTGAGAACTATATTGAATAGAAGTGGTGATAGAGGGCATCCCTGTCTTGTTCCAGAATTTAGAGGGAATGCCTTCAGTTTTTTTCCATTTAGAATGATGCTAGCCTGAGGCTTTGCATATATAGCTTTTACAATTTTGAGGTAAGTTCCTGTTATCCCTAGTTTTTCTAATGTTTTGAACATAAAGGGATGCTGTATTTTGTCTAATGCTTTTTCTGCGTCTATCGAGATGATCATATGGTTCTTATTTTTAAGTCTATTGATGTGGTGAATAAGGTTTATTGATTTCCGTATATTGAACCAGCCTTGCATCCCAGGGATGAATCCTACTTTGTCCCAGACCAGTCATCACTTTTGATTGGTCTGGCTCCTGGTCTGAGTAGCACTGCATTGGATCACAATATTCCCATGTTCTGTAACATCCATCAATACCTGTTGGATACCTTTTGAAAATGCTGACCTTGAGCAAAAAGACACAACATAACAGGGTTAGAGTCAAATTTCCAACAAATATCCATCCAATTCACCTACACATTAATGGAAAGTTCTAGCTGGAATTCAGCTAACTTCATAACTGAGTTAAAGTAAAACTTTTCTTTCTGGCTTTTTTTTAGGTGAGACAGATTGGAAAATGAAAAAGTTGAGGCACTCAACTTTTTGAAGTTGTAATTGTGTGCCTGTTCAGGCAGCTTGGGGAACTAACTCCACCAGACATGGGTATTGTCTCTTAGTGTCATCTTTAACCTGGGACATGACAGGAAATCAAATACTCTCAGGCATCAGACAAGCAGTGGTGCTTCAATGGGTGGCAAGTGGAGAACAAGAGCAAGAATCAGCACTCAGCGCTATGCCAAGGGAAGCTGCCTCAGGATGCCTGGCCCACGTCAGATCAAGTGTTAGTAGTAGGTTACCATCCTCCATGCTCCCTGCTCTCTACCCCTATCCATGTCTCAAGTTCCCAGGGGTCTCTGACATGCAAAATCTTTGCCTGATTCCCACACTGCTGCTCACTCCACTCTTTCCAGCATTTGCTCAGACCTCACTTTCTCCATGAGGTTCACCAGTCTTGCACACAGGGCAGTATGCCCACCCACCTTACCCCTTTATATTTGTCCAGAATACTCAACACCTTTAACAGACTAGATCCTTATCTATTTGTTGGTTTTGTCTTCCTGCACTTGGAAGAGAAGAACAAAAAAACAAGGATTTGCATCTTTTGTTCTTTTTAAAAAATATTTGTAGATGAACATAAAATCTTTATTTTATTTTTAAGTGATGCTGAGAATTAAACCTAGTCCCTCACAAGTGCTAAGCAAGCACTGCACTCTACCACTGAGCCACAACCCCAGCCCCAGTCTTTTGTTCTTTAATGTTCTCCAAACACCTAGAATGTGCCTGATGCATGGCAGACACATAACAAGTTTTATAAACTGAAACAAATTCTGTGTGGGAGGGTGTGGAAATTACTTAGTTTTAATTTGCAGTATTTTTTTTCCTATTTAGCACTAATCTGATTACAGACATCAATAAACAACATGATTTACTTATACTGAACTTATGTTCATTTCATCCCTTGAAAGTCAACTCTACTCACAAATCACTCTACTGCCTTAACAAAACTGGTTAGCTTAAAAAGGCCAGTTTTCATAGTAATTCTTGAAATGTGTTCACAGCTGTCCCTCAGAATACACAGGGAGTTGATTCCAGAACTCTTTATGGATACCTAAACCCATGGATGCTCCAGATCCTTCTTTAAAATGGCAGTGTTTGCATATAACCTGATAATACCCAGCTGGATACATTAAATTACCTCTGAATTATTGTATTAATCTGATGGAAAGTAGTTAATAGGTAAACAGTCATTACACTATATTGTATAGAAATCATGACAAAAAAAAGAATCCACATATGTTCAGTAAAAATGAAATCTCTGTTCTTTAATATTTTGGATCTGCAGTTGGTTGAGTCCATAGATGTGGAAAACAAAGGTAACATGATACCAACTTATCAACCATGGAATTAAACTAAATTAAACATTTTAGGAGTAAGGAAGATATACCCTATTCTTGCATTGGTAACTATATTTTCTATATTCTTAGAGACCTAAATTATAGCACTAGTGGCATAGTGGCACTGGATGATAGCCATATGCTGTTAGAAAACACATTTCTCCATGGGAATACTTACCAGTTTTCTAAATGCTATAGGAAAATTTTGCAAACACAAGTGAGGAATCATAACAAATGAATGGACTTATACATGAAACTAAGTTTTAAAAGTTAGCTCTAGAAATCTCTAATCCTAAATCTAAATATTAAATAAAAAGTGAATGTGTGTCAGTCCCAAGGTAATCCCTGCATGGAACTCCACCTTTACCTCTGCTTCAGAGAAGAACAAATGCCACCATCCTCTCTGGTGCCTGGAATGAAACAGGAATCTATCCTTTCATGTGGCATTCTTGAATTCTGAACCAACTCCTGCAATCATGCCCTCTGTTCCAAGGGCAGGCAGAGGAGGGGAAACTCACTGCCCATCCCCTGGGCAGGACAGTACAGCTTCCCCAGTGCAGGGACCTGAGAATATTACCTCCCTCCTCAGCATTCTATAAGCTCTTAACCCTTACCGAATAAAAGCTCACTTTACAAAGCCCTCTGTGACATGGCTTCTGTCTGAGTGGCTAGACTTCCCACTACTTTGTACACAGAGCACTGTCCTATCTGCTATGCTACTTGAAACCAGTGCAAATGTCCAATTCCTTCCCCTTCTCATTTTACAAATGTTGCTTCCTCTGCCCAGAATCTGGTCCTGTGCTGACTGCTGCCAACTGGTACTGAACTCAGGGCTAACATTTATCTCACGGAACCCTTCTACTTTCTCAGAATCTAAGTCCTATGTCTTCTTTTTCTATCTGTAACTATTCCTGTGTCTTTACTGAGCTAAACAGGAAGGTCCTAAAAGGTAAACAGAGCACCTTTCGGCCAAGAGAATTTGTGTCCCTAGTACCAAGCATAGCCAGGTTAGTAGAAGGCAAGCAATAAATGTTAAAGGGACAGATAAATACCAGAGTAAATCCACCTGATGTTATTCCATAACACAGAGCCCTTACATGATGCTCCTGTGAAATATATCCCACATCAACTACAAAATCTATACAGAAAATGAACAATTTAACACACCAGAAAGCTAATCATAAATTCCTAAAAACACACTTGAATAATTTGAAACATTTTTTACAATGATAACAAACTTGTGAATTAGCCTAATTACTGGCCAGTACCTTACTCTAGAATAAGAGAGATCTTAAGGAAAGTTTCAGGAAAGGTCTTGAAAACAAGCTGGGTAACAGTCACATGTTTAATGAAAGAAGAGTGCAAAATCTCCTCACCTGTCACTTCACAGCTCACTCAAGCTGATGCCATAGAGCCCAGAGCAATAATTGACCAGAAGGGGTCCTGAGAAAACACAAGGAAGTGTTTATGGAGCACAGTCCATGAAATGGGCCGATGGCAGCAGGACTTCAGGGACCCAGGGCTCAATCTCTTTCTGGAGCCACATGAGGCTCAAGTTCCTTCAAAGCATCTTGGGCCAAGAAATAGTAACTTGAGGCAATGGGCTATGTGTTATATGTGTGTGTGCCTGGGTGACTCTTCCATTTTAGAATCTGGAAATGCAGATTTCTTTGAATAAAGCAGGAAGAGCACTTATGACATTGAATGGAACTGAACCAGAGTCAACCAGAGTAACAGTCATGGGAACTTTCCCTCAGTTTTTCAAGAAGATATATAACAAACACTTCACTGCAAAGCATAACTATCCAGGTAATTTATGAGCTTGCAAAGGACAGTGTCTTCACTGAGCACAGCCTGGGAAGATGGCTGCTCTTACCACAGGGGCATGGGAGTTGCTCTTTTATTTTTCTGCATGAGCATTTTTTCAGTCTTCTTACCCTATAATCATCTTTCCTTAATCTTGAAACTTTGGGTTAATATTGTCTAATTCCTCTGGCAATCAACAGTGTACACATTTACCATCTCTCTCTCCTACTGATTTTAACTTCTAGCTCCTTTTATTAAGCATTTATCTACTTTCTCAATTTTTAAGTGTCAATGCATGCAACACCAAACTAGAGACCAAATAATAGTTTGCTGATGTAACAAACATCTAACTGTTTTTTAGTTTATGCAAAGATCTCATTTTCTAAACATGCTTTGACAAGTTTTCTAACTGTAAGTTAGAAAACCTGGGTTTCAGCACTAAAGATGCTCCTCACTAGCTATAGAACTTCTTAAAAGGCATTTAACAACTCTGCAAAGAGCCTCAGCTATATCTTCAGATAAAGAAATAACAACACCTAACCAGTGCTCTGTAATGACAACTCAACCAGATATTCTGTGAGAATACAAAGCCATAGGAACACTACAGAGTGGTGTGGAGTAGGTGATGGTCCAAGTCACACTTGATAAATCTTCTTCATTCAGACATCAAAGCAATAGACTATTACTTGGAAGAATAATTTCTATACTTAATCAAGCATAACACAGAAACACAACCTTTGGGATATTTAGAATAACAATATTATAAAAATGAGACTATTAACAAGGTTCTACTAAAAGCAGATCTTTCAATTTACGGAAAAATTCTAAACTGAGGTGTCTAGAAAATCAGCATTTGGAAGCATTTAATCACCGATCTTGGACTACTATGTACACCTAGAACTAAGAGGAGAGGAAGATTAGACACAGGAAAGAAAATTGACTTACATTTTTTACTTCTGGCTTGAGGTATTATTTAAGTGGCTCAGAAATCTCTGCCCATTGTCTGTTAATCTCGATTTTAAAATATAACTTTCATCCCAAAGACAGATAACTTTCAATGACTTAGGCAACTAATGAGCCTACAAATAATCTAAGTCCATATAGAAAATTAAAGTAAAACCTATGCAAAAATTAATATGCTGGAAAAATCAATCCAATTGACTCATGTCACCTCACAGCAGGATGAGAGAAAAAGGGTTTTATATTAAGATGAATTAACAGAATCTGAAAATATATTTTAAAATCATGCACCTGAACATACTGCCAGCCAATATAAATTTTATTCATAACCCACAGTTCATTGATATTCTCTGCTAGTTTTTCTCTTATCCTCTCTAGGTGAGGAGGCAACAAGACCTAAAATTATATATATATATATATATATATATATATATATATATATATATATATATATATATATATGAAACATGAAACAAGTAGCAAGGTGCATGGTCATAACACTGCCTCATATGCAATTAGAATACAACAATAGAACTTATCCTAAAACACCTATTTCCACAGCCCTCTTTAGGCAAATCTGTGATTTTTTTTCTTGGTGAGTACTCAGGTTTCTGGGAGAATTAATGAACAAAGTAAAGTAAATGGAGTGTTGAAGAAAACTACTGAAGGATTTTAATGGACATGTGACAACCACCAAAGGGTGCGTTATTTAAAAAGAGAAATCACCCCAATGCTTTTACACCAACCTGACTGTTGTTCACAGGCTAGGGGAATGGCAAGCCAGTGCCTCAGTTATATTCCATGGGCTCTTTGAGCCTATAGATATCTGAGTGCAGTAATTTGTGTTTTCCCTTACTGTACTCTGGTCTTTTCAAGGAAAAAAAACATTTACCTGTTCTCACCACAAGCAGAAACAGGAGGAGGAGCAAGAGCAAGACTGGAAGTCTTGGTGTGAGAACTATAAAAACCTAAGTTTGCTAGTCTCCGAAGGGCCACAGAAGGGTAACAGGTTGGGAAAACTTGACTCACAACACCTAAGGACCCACAGTCTTCCTGGCAAGCTCCACACTGTTACAGGTCCTGTTTGCCAGAGGCACTCTGACCCACCCTGGTCACCACTCCATTTGCCCAAATTTGTCTGATGACTCATGTTTTTGGTTGTGGGTGCCCTGCCCTATATGTGCACTGCTAATGTCTACTCCAGCCTGTGTCTCACTTTCTTAGTCTCCTACCACCAACTTGGATGAACAGACCATTTTAAGTGGGGTACAATTTACCAATCTTTCCTTGATTATTGTGGTGGTGTTTCATCAGAAATTTTCTCCTGCATTTTTGTTTTCAGAAAGGTCATTGTTTTACATTTCACCTGAGAGCCAGAACTCACCTGGTATTGATCTCTGTGTGAAAAGGTAGGGAGGAGTCAAGGGTTGTGCCTCCACCCTGGGTAGCTGTCCAGCTGACCCTACACTAATTCCAAACTGAGGATCCACTGCCCTGCAAGGTCAGGTACTAATGTGTCAAGAAACTAACTCAAGGATCTACTTCAACATTATGTTCTACTGGGGCCAATTTTTCTATGTAGGTGATAGTACAAGTCACAAGACAGTTGAATAAGTTAAACTAACTTATTCAATATTAAAATAAGTCTCAACTTCTGGTAGTCAAAGACTCTAAATTTGTTTTTCAATATTATATTTGTAATAGTGCACTTCCTCATTTCTTGTAATTCCCACTATCGGCTCTGTCAATTTTCATGTATAACAGAGAAAGCCCCCTGAAATTCATATTGAAACTGTAATGATCTATAGGTTAGTTTGGAAAGAACTACAATTTTTGTAATGTCAAGCCTCTTGGTACATGAACATAGATGGGATTTCTCCTTTTGAAATCATCTCTACTTCTCTCAAATTGCATTCAATTTTCTGTGTAAAAATTTGCACATCTTTCATTGGAATTATTTCCAGATATATGATGTTTTATTATACTACTTAAGTGGATTCATTTAAAATTTTTATTTTGCAATTACCTTTTCCTAACATATAAAAATATAACACTAATTATATTGAGAAATGTTTTTGCTTCACTCTCTATTTTTAAAGTACTTTTGTAGTTGTAGATGAATACAATATTTTTATTTTATTTATTTGTATGTGGTGCTGAGAATCAAAACCAGTGCCTCACACATCAGGCAGGAGCTCCACCAATGAGCTACAACCCCATCTCCATCACTTTTAAATTCTAAAAGTGTCCATTTTTTAAAAAATATATATTCTTATTTGTAGTGCCTCATCCATGCTAGATGAGTGCTACACCACTGAGCCACAAGCCCAAACCTAAAAGTGTTAACTTTTAATACATGTATTCAATAGTATACTTAGAGAATTCAAGATTTCATTGGTTTTCCATTCTGCTGATATTTCTTCCAGTTTAATGAAGTTTCCTTAATTTACTGACATACTTGTATTACAATGAATGGGTGTTAAAATTTTAAAACATTTTTATGGTACCATTTTTTTATTCCTCTCTGTATATGACAATAAGAATTGGTTTGGTGGATACATAATTGATTTTTGAATCCCAACCTCATTGTAATATTTGATATATTGATCGACTTGACTTGCTCTTATTTTCTGGAGTGTTTCTACATCTACGGCCATGATGGATATTAAAACTTTTTCTTTTCTTGTGAAGTCTTTGCATGTTTTAGAATCTGGGTTCTAAGTGGACCTCATAAAATCAGCTGAAACTCTGTCCTAAGAGTTTAAGATTTGTATTAATGTTTCCTCAACTGTTCAGTAGAACTGTCCAGGAGGGTAACATGGGCCTGGACCTCTTTATGAAAGTAATAATATTAATTATCATTTAATTTTATTAATAAATAGAGAGTTCATATTTTGCACTTATGTGAGATATGGTAAACTATTTTTCCAGGAAGTTTCCGTATCAGTTAAATGACTTTGATACTTTATGTCTCTTTGAAGTTAATTAAATTATTTTCTTTATTATTTCTTCTTTCTACACTTTTGGGTGTTTAATATTTACTCTCTGTTATCTTCTTGAAATACTTGTCAATTATTCAGTCATTCTTCTGTATTTAGGGCCCAAAACATTATAAACAATATTTAATGCATCTATAATTTTAGTTAGGTCTCATTTTTACATTATTATTCAGTTTAGAATAGTCTATTAATTTTCATTGTAATTAACTCATTCTTTTCATAGATTTATGGGTTTTTATTTATCTTTTTGTTATTGATTTCTAGATTAATTGCATAATGGTCAGAATATACTACTAAATTATTTCAAATCTTTGAAATTTATACTTGGACCATGACCAATTTTGGCAAATGATCCACCTGCACTTGAAACAGTTGTATACTTTGTCAATAGCTTGAACAGTATTCTGTACATTTATCAATCATACTGTTCAGATTCTACATTCTCATTGACTGATATGATGGCTTATTGAAATAGTTGAGATATGTATGGTTACATTGTAAATTGGATTATTTTTTCCTTATACATATTTTCCATTTTGTGCTTTACAAATATAAAAGCCATGTCATTAAATTCATATAAATTCATAATTATTTTATTTTTCTTATAAACTCCCCAATTTCATCATAATGAAATGTTTTGTTTTTATTTCTAGCAATAATTCTCACCACAATTTCTTTTTCAGGTAGTAATAGAAATGTACTCAGTGTCTTTTCCGTGCAACTTAGTCATATGTACAACTTTGCCAACCTATTACTTTTGCTCTTTCTGGAATACAATCTCAAGGTATGCTTCTGGAAAACAGCACACAATTGTTAATGGTGTTTACTCAAGTGAAAAATTCCTGAGTTTGTCTCCTCCCTCTGTGCTGGGAATGGCTCAAACCCAACCATCCCATATGTTAGGGCAGCACTCTATGCTAATATATATGACATATATATAGAGATTTTTTTTACACAGAATAGTATAAATGTTTCTGTGTGATTGACTTTGCTGTCCTGTTTTTACAATATAGAAAAGTATATCTGAATAGTTCTACTAAATGTAATCTTTCAACTTTGGGATGTAAACAGAGCTAGAAACTTATATGCTCAAACCTCCCAAATAGTCTTTTAAAATTGTTGAATTAATGTGGCTATTAATCTTGTTCAGCAATTTGATGCAAATACCTAAATACAAAAAGCTTTTTAGTGAGTACTACATGGGAAGAAAAAGGCTTAGGACTTTAGATAGTTTCTTGAAAATCAAAAACTAGTAGCATTTGATTGGAAACAAGGCATTCTTAAGCAGTGCCAGCATACATACCTACAATTATAATCAAAATTTTACATTTTTTTTGCACACTGTATATAAATACACATCACAATGAGGCAGTTAGAATTAATCCAAAAAATATACAAAATGAACAATGTTTAGATATAGACCAAAAACTTAATTGCAATCTTTAAAAAATAACCTGATTAGATATTTTATCTCTTATGCTAATTTACATTTATACAAATTTTAATTAAACATACTATATTCAGGTGCTAAGAATGTCTGCCATATCTATATTTAAAGTTACTACAGTATAATTTTATAAATCCAAATTTAAAACAAATGGTACTTTAATGAATAATGGAATCCTCTTCTGGATTACTTAATTTCTATTATGTCTTGCATTTTCATATGAGCATATATATACATTTAATACATACAATTATGGAGTCCTTTAAGAAAGGAAATGATCTTAGACTAATAATTAATGAGGATTAAAGTACCTAACAGAATGCCTGAATACCAACATGGTTTTTTCCTGTCATAAAATCTGGAATCCTATTTTTTGAAAGGCTCTTAAATTAACAGTTATTAAATTACTGAAAATGATTTAGGCTATTTTAGCAATTATTTAAAAACACAGATACCTTCAGTTTGCCAATTCACTAGTTAAAAATAATGGCATATTAAACATCCCTTATAAATACAAATCCCACTACAATTTTGAATGCTTTGTTAGACAGTCCATATGTGTAAAAAAGTAAGAATCATGTATTGGTTTGAAAGAATTTAGTTCAAATGTCTACAAAGAGAATCGTATTGATGAATATTCTTTCCCTAAACTCATCTGTTGCAGCTTCTATATTCCTTATTTCTCATCCCAGATAAATTTTATATTTGATAGTTATGTGAAGATCTATGTTACCACTACATAATGTTTAATTCTATTCACACATACCTCATTTTAACAATAACCAGTGGTCACTTCAACAATTTATTGTATCAAACACATGCCACCTCTGAAAGAAAATGGAGAGATCCCTAAGCATGTTAGCCATTCCTCATTAAAGAAAAACTTCAACATCATCAAAATGGCGATATTACCAAAAGTTCTCTATAGGTTTAATGCAATGCCAATCAAAATCCCAACGGCATTTCTTGTAGAAATAGAGAAAGCGATCATGAAATTCATATGGAAAAATAAAAGACCCAGAATAGCAAAAACAATGCTAAGCAGGAAGTGTGAATCAGGCAGTAGAGCGATATGAGACTTCAAATTATACTACAGAGCAATAGTAACAAAAACAGCATGGTACTGGTACCAAAACAGGCGGGTGGACCAATGGTACACAATAGAGGACACAGAAACCAATCCACAAAACTACAACTATCTTATATTTGATAAAGGGGCTAAAAGCATGCAATGGAGGAAGGATAGCATCTTCAACAAATGGTGCTGGGAAAACTGGAAATCCATATGCAACAAAATGAAACTGAATCCCTTTCTCTCACCATGCACAAAAGTTAACTCAAAGTGGATCAAGGAACTTGATATCAAATCAGAGACACGGTGTCTGATAGAAGAAAAAGTTTGCTACGATCTACATACTGTGGGGTCGGGCTCCAAATTCCTCAATAGGACACCCATAGCACAAGAGTTAATAGCTAGAATCAACAAATGGGACTTACTCAAACTAAAAAGTTTTTTCTCAGCAAAAGAAACAATAAAAGAGGTAAACAGGGAGCCTACATCCTGGGAACAAATCTTTACTCCTCACACTTCAGACAGAGCCCTAATATCCGGAGTATACAAAGAACTCAAAAAATTAGACAGTAAGATAACAAATATCCCAATCAATAAATGGGCCAAGGACCTGAACAGACATTTCTCAGAGGAGGATATTCAATCAATCAACAAGTACATGAAAAAATGCTCACCATCTCTAGCAGTCAGAGAAATGCAAATCAAAACCACCCTAAGATACCATCTCACTCCAGTAAGATTGGCAGCCATCAGGAAGTCAAACAACAACAAGTGCTGGCGAGGATGTGGGGAAAATGGTACTCTTGTACATTGCTGGTGGGACTGCAAATTGGTGCAGCCAATTTGGAAAGCAGTATGAAGATTTCTTGGAAAGCTCGGAATGGAACCACCATTTGACCCAGCTATTCCCTTACTCGGTCTATTCCCTAAAGACCTAAAAAGAGCATACTACAGGGACACTCCTACATCCATGTTCATAGCAGCACAATTCACAATAGCAAGACTGGAACCAATCCAGATGCCCTTCAATAGATAAATGGATAAAAAAAATGTGATATTTATACACAATGGAGTATTACTCTGCATTAAAAAATGACAAAATCATAGAATTTGAAGGGAAATGGATGGCATTAGAGCAGATTATGCTCAGTGAAGCTAGCCAATCCCTTAAAAACAAATGCCAAGTGTCTTCTTTGATATAAGGAGAGTAACTAAGAACAGAGTAGGGACGAAGAGCATGAGAAGAAGATTAACATTAAACAGGGATGAGAGGTGGGAGGGAAAGGGAGAGAGAAGGGAAATTGCATGGAAATGGAAGGAGACCCTCAGGGGTATACAAAATTACATACAAGAGGAAGTGAGGGGAAAGGGAAAAAAATACAAGGCGGAGAAATGAATTACAGTAGAAGGGGTAGAGAGAGAAGAGGGTAGAGGGGGAGGGGGATAGTGGAGGATAGGAAAGGCAACAGAATACAACAGACACTAGTATGGCAATATGTAAATCAATGGATGTGTAACTGATGTGATTCTGCAATCTGTATACGGGGTAAAATTGGAAGTTCATATCCCACTTGAATCAAAGTGTGAAATATGATATATCAAGAACTATGTAATGTTTTGAACAACCAACAATAAAAATTAAAAAAAAAGAAAAAGGAAAAGAAAAATAAATAAATAAATAAAAATTTGAAAAAAAAAGAAAAAGAAAAAATTCCCTCCTCTGAAAATCACTTACTGTACCTTAATATTTTGTTTGTTTTTAAAGTATAACTACTTAATTTTAAAAATGTGCCTGGGGATATCTTCTCCTTCTGATTTTCAAAAGTAAAAATAGCAGATTCCAGAATTCACCCTAAAAAATCTAATTTTTCTTAAAATGATATTGCTTTTCTAAACACAGGATGTCACTCAAATATGTTCCATAATTTGATAATGTAGACATTCTATCTGTGTTTAGTCTAAATCTAAAACTGAAGAATGACTGGGCAATACCAATGTTGCTTTGGCTGTTTCTTAAGGAAATTAAGAATCTATATAATACAGTAAAGAAAAATGTTTTTTAAAAAATCCAATTTAGAAGGGGCATAGAATTAACTAAGATTTAAAATGTTCTCATTTCCTCATTTGAAATTTCTTCTCTTTTAATATTGTAATTTCGTATTTCTTTCAAAAAAGGACTGAATTAAAATACAGTGAACTATCTTGTTAAACTATCTTCCAGAAAGTGAAATATCCTTATCGTTTCTGTACAGGCCCATTTATCAGTCTTGTGCAAGAGTTAGCAATTCATGGCACCAGGGTCACTTTTGCTTTTCCTGCAGAGTTGATGATGCATATCAAAATCATCCAAATGCCTCAAGAATCACCCACTCTGCTGCTGCCTTTGCTTCTCTCTTCTTGTCTGCCTGCTATGGCTGGGTGTGAAGCCAATTACTACTTCCTTAGTTATGAAAATAAATGGCAATTTTCTTCCTCCAATATTCAAAGCCACTGTTGGCCTAGTAAGCAAGTCTGAATTAAACTGAGAAGATAATTTAGACTTTCTGCTGTTTGTTGCTGCACTCTTACTTTAGCTTCACCTGCCAAATGCATCCATGCCTTTCTTTCTGGGTTTTCTTCAAAATTCTTGCAACCAACACATTTACATATCCAGTGCCCCATAGCACTCAGTAGTTTTTAAGACATCCTGATATTGGCAATTACATCCCGTGCTATGATATTGATATGATTCTCCTTCTTTCCTTTCCCTATCTTTGGCTTAAAATCTTCTTTATTTTTGTCAAGTCATGCCTTTATTGCTTTTTGCCCTTCATTTTCATGTTCCAAATTGTTATAACAGTTAGTACAACTGCCATTGTTATAAAATTTGCCATTTACAAAGCAATCACATTATAATTCCAAACAGCGATTTTGTACAATTACAGGGCTTTCTGGGCCCACTAGCAGATACTGATTGGATTATGCCATTGAGTGAAAGACTTGCCTGGGACTGGATACCAGATGTTCCAGGAAAATTAGAGCTGACTGCTATACACACATATGAAGACTGCTGTGGCTGAGAAATGTACTGAGCTGGAAGCACTGCATAACCCACAATCCCTGTTCCTGGAGCTGGTGCCAAGACAGTACCTAGTGGCAGGTTAGGGAGGTTGGGCTGGATCTATGACAGTGAGGTTAGAGGCATGATAAGCCATTGATGTGGTTGGCTATTAGTTACTATTTATGAAGCTGGATTGATGGATTTGGGGACAACTTATTGGATAGTATAAGCTTGAAAAAATGGAACTGACATTTGCACTGGGGTTGTATTAACAACCACTGGCTTTGCTTCCTAAAGAGGCTTAATGCTTTTACTGGGATTCTGACTAACTGGTTGGGTTAAGATACTGGCTTTTGTGTCAGTAACAAATCAGACATTACAAAACTTTCTTTCAGGCACTTTAATCTGCTGGGCATTTGCCAGAAGTTCCAGAGGAATTGGGAGCAATTTCCAGAGAAATAGTTTTCTTAAATTGTGATATGCTCACTCCTCCAACAGTGATGGTCTGCACAGCTGATTCCATTGCCTTATTTGGTGATTTCAAAGGTGATTTGGCTAATTTATTTTGCACCTGCATTGTAAAATTAAAAGTTGATGCAATAACACCACTTTCAGATATTGTTATCGTCTTTGATGGAGTTCCAGGGGTAGACTGTGAAAGAACCTTACCTGTAATGACTGATGGTGATAATTGAGTTGTCTTTTCTGTAACTGATTTACTATTAATTGGTTTTTCAAAGATCTACTTCATGATTACTGGACCACAATTGGTGTTCCAGGCTTCTTAGCAATCTCATCTGGCACCACGTCTATGATTGTTCTCCTGATAGAAAGGTGATCATGTGCAACACCAGAGGCACCACTGACTCCTCACAAGGCATTTTTCAGGCTCTTAGCAGCTGTGGTGCCTCCAAGACACAAACCCAGGTTTGTTCAAAATCACAAGCCCCACACCATCCTACAACTTCATCCCATAATTCACTATGTCTATAACATTTTTTAAAGAGAGAGAGAGGTAGAGAGAGGCAAAGAGAGAGAGAGAATTTTTTTAATATTTATTTTTTAGTTATCGGCGGGCACAACATCTTTTTTTTGTATGTGGTGCTGAGGATCGAACCTGGGCCGCACGCATGCCAGGCAAGCGCACTACCGCTTGAGCCACATCCCCAGCCCCTGTCTATAACTTTTAATTGGAATATTTTGTCCATTTCCATTTAATGTTGTTCTACTAATCTCATATTCTTCTAAAAGATTCTAAAACATGATTTACAAGCCATAAAGTTCTGTTCCTTAAATTGCACCATTTCAATGCTTTAAAGTTTATTTACAGAGTCTTGAACCATGATAATCTAATTTCCAAAAAGGTACAGTCTTATGTATTCTTATTTTATCTGCTTTCTTCCTTCTATTACATTAATCATATATTCAGATATTCCATTTTACCTCTATTGGTTCTACTTTATTAATCTTTGAGTTAGTACCCTAAAGATTACACATGCATTTGAGGCATTAATAAACTAATACAGGTTAGTAACAGTACTATGTTCCAGGAAAAGGTGGGACCTTAAAACGTGTTAACAAGCTGAAGTCTTTTCTTTTGTGTTATAACTGCTCTGCATCTCAACAGCATGCATATTTTAAGCCCTACCTTTCCAAGAGTGTCCAACTTACCTCAGTGCATTTCTTATCTTTTTGGAATTATGGATCCCTCATGTCCTGAGCTACCTCAGATGCTTCCAAAGCCTCTGAACCCCCCATTTATTTTTTTGTTTTACTTATTTGTTTATTTAGTATTTGGTTATTTTTTGGTAATTTATCACCTCTTAAGTAAATTCTTTAAAACTTTCCCAGTTTAGGGAGCTTCTTTTTTTCCATAGCCAGAACACTGGCTGCCTGCAAGCTGAAAATGGAATTACTGATATTTTTCTGATACTTTTTCCTAAATTTTTCAAATAAGGTCTCATCCAAACAATAAATATTCAAAGCAAATTCCAACAACTTTGTTTTTGACCTACAGGTTTCCTTCCCCCGCCAAAAAAAAAAAAATGTGTGTAATACATGGATTCCTTGGAGAAAGATAGTTTGTTAAAGAAGTGAACCAACTGCCAGTCAACAAAGACTTAAATAAAAGACACACTGTACACTTTCATTAAAACATTTGCATGTGGGTAAATCAATTATATTTTAACAGGCAATCACCTTAAACCATGAAAGTAGAAAGGGAAAGAAACAAATATTTAACTAGAATTTGTTAAACTTTAAACCAACATTTATACCTACTGATATAGGCTTTGCACTGGTTACTTGTAGACTTGCGTTCTGCCCAATAACTAGTATTCTCATTAGTTATCATACAACTTTTCCTTTATTTACCATTTTTCATCTTTACATGTATTCCTTTCTTTTTTAAAATTTTTTTTGTGGTTGTAAATGGACAACATGCATTTATTTTATTTGTTTATCTTTATTTCATACTGAGGATCAAACCCAGTGCCTCACATGTGCTAGAAAAGAGTTCTACCACTGAGATACAACCCTAGCCTCTTACATGTGTTTTCTAATGGCATAACTATAGGCTCACTGGACCTCCAACAGAGCAGACTCATAAGTGCTCTCAGGTAGGCTGAGTAATTTGAAAATGGAAAATTCAAAGTACTAAATAAGGACACCCTGGCACTGCATTGATATAAGAGAAATCATAAATAATTAAATAGCATCTCTGTGTACTGGGATATTGAATGTGATGTCTAATTTAAACTGCATGAGACTGCAAAATCCTTCCTGTTATCACTTTGAGAAATTTACCATAAACTTAATTAAGCAAATGAAGTCACAAACAGAAGTTCAGTAATTTATTAAGACACTGACCCTATTTTCTGGCTTTACTGTGACTTTTTTAAATTAACCAGGCAAAACTCACTTTTCAGATGTTGAACAATGAAGCAGATTTAGTAATCTTAGCACTCTTCCACACTAACATATGTGTGACCTAATTCAAGAAAGACCTTTTAAATTTTATTTGCAAATTTGATTATTTTTTAAAAACTTAAACAAGGCAACAAAGGACTATGATCTACCACTTCCTAAATAATTCCTGTTTTAGAACAGGACAGCTCTTAGAATACTAATTAAGTGCTACCTGAATTTGCCCAAACACTCAGGAAAACATGTATACTTTTAACTTACTGTAACTAAATATTCCTCAAAGCACAGAATATGCTAAAATGGCTCATACATAAATTTCCAAGTTAACAAATTCAAGTGGATGGGTACTAATAATATAGTAGCTCTCTCCCATGTAGGCTACTTATGAGAATTAATAAATACAATTAAATACCATAATCAATTACATATGAAGGGAATCAATAGTCAGGAAGAGGATGAAGAACTTGTAGAAGATAAAAAAGCAATGAGGGAGGACCACCTTATTATGAAACACTAGAACGTTTCTAAAATGTCAGATTATTAAATCACAGCACTTGACAATAACAGACATGCTTTTGTAAGAGCCAGGAAAGGGGAGTAAATTACTGTACAATTTAAAAGGCATCAGAGTACATATAAGGAAGGGGATTATCAGTCATAAATACTGATGGGATTGTGGCATAACCATTGGGAAAAATCAACTTATAATACTAATTTCAAAAACCCTCAAAACATATCTACTGAGACTTGAGACAAAAATAAAGAAGGAAGAGTAACTCTCTAGAAAAAAATATAAAATACAACACCATGCTTTAAGAGAATAATCTTATGGGGCTGGAGATATGGCTCAACAGTTGAGCGCTCACCTAGCATGTGTGAGGTGTTAGGTTGGATCCTCAGCACCACATAAAAATAAGTAAACATAATAAAGGTATTGTGTCCAACTACAACTCACAATTTAAAAAAAAAGAAATAATCTTACAAAAAATGGTTACAGCAATTTCCCTTACTTCTTAGCTTATGCTGGATCTCTATCTTGCCTAGTCTTACATTCAAACATAAATTACAGGTCCTTCAAGATTTACTAGGCTTATAAAAAAATAGTTAAGAAAACATTGTGGTGTAAACTTATTAAAATCAGTAAGAATATTAGTTATAGGTTATAGATTAGTAAGAAATTATAGATTTTTTACTCCACTTGACTCCATTTAAGATTTTTTACTCCATTTTGCTGCCTTCTATTAAAAAAAGGTTACAAGAGCTGTTTCTTTTTTTTTTTATGTATTCCAGCCAGCCACTGAATTTCTTCTATTCATTGTAGACTGAATGTTTTTTTTTTATTGGTTGTTCAAAACATTACAAAGCTCTTGACATATCATATTTCATACATTAGATTCAAGTGGGTTATGAACTCCCATTTTTACCCCAAACAAGAGCTGTTTCTGAGAAAGTGAAATAAAAGGTGTCTTCTTTCAAATATTGTTTTCCTGTACCCACAGATTGTACCCAACTCAGGATATGGTGGTGGTCATGGTGAGCTACATCCTGGGTTTAAGTACATTAATGGGTCTACATGACTTTAAAATAGATTATTGCCCCCACTCAGCTGAAACCCAGGATATGGTTGTCCAGCACTTGTTTGGACCCAAGATTTGATTAAGCTAACTGCTTTTTTTAGCCTCTGTAACTTGCTTGCTTGTGTGATGCTGAGAAAAGCCCCTGAATTATGGATTTTTTCCCATCCTTAAATTCTTAAGACACAGGCAAGGAAATTGTGTTTCTCCCACAGAGCATCAGTCTCTATGGGTGGGAGACAGTCCCTGGCCAGGTAAATAAAGCTCTCTTTTGTTTGAATTAGAGTCTTTTCTGAGGTGGCTACCCATAAAAATAAGAGAAGAAAAAGTGTCTCTTTAAATCCAAACTTCTTGGCTGGGTATTTTATCTATTTTCAGCTGGCTTTCTCAACTATTGTTACAGGAAACAAAGAAAAAATAGATACCAAGTGTATAAGCTTTCTTTTTAAAATTTTTTTTGTCTGTTTGTTTTGAGAATTTCACAGGTTTCCACATTGTTTATATCTGAACTGACTTGTATCTGAGCTAAAAGTACACTCTGTCCTGATGAAGAAGTTAGTGTTGTGGCTATTTAAGTGTTTTTTAAAAAATATTTTATGTTAGTTAATGTATTTTTGTGATCAGGCTTAATTTATCTAACTCTAAAGGTTTTTATATTCTCTCTTTGTCCAAAGGCCAATTTCTCCAGGGTTAACCCTCAAATACATTCAAAAATCGATTTTAATAAATCCTTAGGAGGATATAAATGTGGTGATGATGGAAATAAATCTGATAACCATCAGACAAATAGCCAGCTCTCTGAAACCTTTGATTTCAGTGCCCATCATGGATATTAGATTTTATATCTGGCATTTACAATTATACAGGCCTGTACTGTCTATTTATTATGTACTCAGTATCAAACTGGCATTTAAACAAATTAGCACTCATGAATTAAAATTTAAACAAGCAATGGAGCCAAATAATTCAATTCAAATCAATTACTTAAATAAAAGCATAGGTGTCTTAAAGTTCTAACTCACAATTTTTTCTGGATGGCCAGACAAAAAAAATCTTTATTTCTAAAAAATGTCTAAAATGTAATATAACATCCACTGCTTCTAAAATTTTTCAACAGAGAAGAGATAATTAATACTGCTAATTATATTTTTTTCTTATATTCTTATTTTACAATTAAAATAACTAAATTACATTTAAAATAATTGGGGTTAATCTTCATCAATATGGTTTCTTAAATGAATAAATTATAAATTACAACTGATGCCCAACTACTTTCTCCTTTTTCTTTCCAATTGTTAAAGAAACAATAGGATCCTGCCTCAAATTTCTCCACAGCAAGCTGAATTAACCTCCATTGTCCTGGCATTGCGATTATTTTCTACTGAGGCAGGAGGATTGCACATTTGACGACAGCCTCTGCAATTAATTAAGACCTTGTCTCAAAAGAAAAAAATACAAAGGGTTGGGGATGTGGCTCAGTGGTAAAGAGCCCCTGGGTTCCATTTTCAGTATGAAGAAGAAGGAGGAGGAAGAGGAGGGGGAGGGTGGAGGGGGACATTGTTACAGATTCTTAATATACAGCTAAACCTGTTCCTCATATTTCTGTAGCTGTATTAGCCCCTCATTTAGATTCCAACTTACTATCTCTTATTTTAACCCTTCAAACTCTTTCACAACATCATATGTCGCCCATCTTCCTTGCTTATATGCACGCCCACACCAAGATTCCTGGACCTCTGATAGAGAATAATGCCCACACAGATACAGCTGTGAGATCCCTTTATATTTTATTTTCAGATACTGTAAAAACTCATGGATTTTTTTTCATCAAAATTCACAATCATTAATGAAGATTTTTCCATTTCTTCCCAACAAACCATTGTCATTAACTGTTCTCACTGTACACCCTTTCAGGCCCCTATATGGGAATCTGAAAATCCATGAGGCCTACATTTTAATGCACTTTGGCAAATGCATGTCACCCATTTCCCTCCTTTTCATCCCTACTTCTTTCTTCATATTTTCACTAATACTCATTCTGGGTTTATCTGACTACCACCTATTGAGCTAAAAATGTATCTCCTGACATTTCTCATTTATTACTCTGTTTACCACTATGGGAAAGCCTACTTATTTAAAGACAGATAAGCCCCTGCATATATAACCTGTTCTTATGCACAATTTTGTACTCATTGGAATATAATTTTAATCCATGGAATTCCCCATTCTACCACACAATTCTTCATTGAATGAGCACATCGTACCCTCAATACAAAAATAAAATAGGGGACCTAGCCCAGAACAGAATACAATTCTTAATTTTTATGAAAATGGGCATAAAATAAAGAATATAAGGGACAATGGGGACTGAGTGAACTTAAAATGTGGTTTCCAATTTCAAAAAGTTTTCTGATAACAGATTTTTTTATATTTGAAACAGTTGTGTTTTCTTTTTTATTATTATTATTAATATGCTATAGTTATTCTTCTTTTATAGAAAACTAGTTGATTTTTATTAGTATCATCAATCCAAGCAAGACTTTAAGTCAGTTTAAATCTTTCACTAAGCATAAAGTTATATTCACATTTGCTACAATCATAATAAGAACATTTAGTTGTATAAAGGCACAAGCTTTCTTCAGATTTTAAAATATCCCTGACTGCAAGATTATGTATATAATATTCCCATTGTTGCCTATATAAATTCATCAAATTAAGTTATGCTAACTAGAATAAAATAAAATGGAAATAATTGACTCATAAGATTCATATTTAAACCATCTTTATTTACAAAACATTATTCTAAGAATTGTAATTCCATTAATCTTCAATTGGAGCAAAAGTATAGATACTTGAGTAAAAGCAGTTAGTTAAACTAAAAATGAGACATATATTACTTTTCAAGGCAGATTTTAAAATATTGTCAGAGTTCTTGTTGTGCTTCTGGATGTTCAGTAGCAGGCTCATTTGAAGGTAAATCAAACCTGAAGGGAACTCATTTCTACTTTCAGAATTCAGGGAAGGGAGGAGGAATTCAACTATTGGGGAGAGATAATGAGGAAAACACTGTGGTCCCATAGGGAATGCAAGGGGTGGTGGGCCCAGTGGAAAATATTCTCGAGATGCTCCATACATGTTTCCTGGAGGAGGTGGAAAAAAAAGTCCTCTTCTCATGAACTGACTCCTTGGATTCTCTGGAAACAATGAACCTCTGATTGGAAGGAAAGGTGAGAAAGCAAAGCCAGAAGCCAGAGCCAGTACCTTCATTTTCAGTGGGGAGAGATGAATCAGGCACATGGTAATTACCAAGATCAAATTTGGTAATATTTCTACTGGTTTCCATTTCTGAAGACTGAGTCCCATCCATTTTATCCAAAGGCGGCATAGTAGAACTTCTGATTTCTGATGGTCCCAGATGGTCTACCATAATTGGAATAACATCCATCTTGCCTTGGTAGAGGAAGACATGGATCAGAATATGATTGGACTTGTGGAGCCATCATCATCTTAGGGTTCTGCTCCCATGAAGGTGACAGGGGCCCAATGTTATAAAGCACTTTCTGAGGATCAGTTATCTGATCATAGCCTGATTTTCTTTTTTCATTGATAATCTGAGGGCCCAGAGGACTCTCTGAGCCTCTTGAGCCTCTTCCTCCTACCCTCAGAAGCAAAGGTGAGAGTCTCAGTGGACAAATGTGGAGCTCTCATTTCAGATGAAAGTCCACCCAATGGTGAGAGACCAATTGGGGAATGCTCTCTGCCAAAGGCTGTATTTGAATCATCAAATGCAGAAGAATCTTTTTCTACAAGTTGAAATTTAAATTCATTTTCAATTAAGTTTTATCTGTCATGAACATTTTGTTTCTTTAAATCATTGAGGTATTTTTCAGCACTCTGAACTACCAACTCATTATCATGTGCTTTTTTCTCATAATCCATAATCGGCCCCTGAGAAGAATGAATGGTTCTCTCCAATTCTTCTTCGAGGTCTATGATTTGATTTCTATAGTTCTCCAGCTGTTTAGTTGCATGGCTGATGTTTTCCTTCATTTTGGAAAGTTTCTCTTCTAGTTCTACTCAATATTTTTCCCCTCCTATTAATTTCCTTTGGATTTTCATTACATTTTCTTGATATTGTTCAATCATGACTTTAAGTTTCTGCTGAAGATGCTGATTCTCACTTTTAAATTGTGTATTTTTTGACTGCAAAGATGCTTGTTCTGTCTTAAGATATTTAATATGTTCTATAAGGTCTTCCTTTGTTTAAATTAATTATAAAAATAAAGTAAGCATTTGATTTCTTTCTCCTTGTAAGTCTTTAGAAGAGACATTTAACTTGGCAGCATTAAACTGTTCCTTCAAAGCTCCATTTGGCTGATGCTCTAAGTCAGCACAAATACTTTTCATTTCCAATTCCAAGTTACCATCATCTGTTAGGACTTCTCCAAGAACAGAATCCCAATCTTTCATCTGCACCAAGTGTTCAGTCAGAGACTTAATGTGATTTTATCTCTTAGAACTTGTTCTGCATGTACTTTGGAGTCTTCAAGTGTTGTTTTCTGTTTATTAAGGCCATTCGTTTTTTCTTTCCATACTTCAGCTTCATATATAAGCTGTTTCTGACTTTCCTGAAGTTGGGAATTTTGATTTAAAAACTCTTTTTTTGCTACCTTAAATCCTTCTTCATTCATTTGGAATAGTCTCAAGGTTGTTTTAGCTTTTAGGTATTTGTGATCTGAGGGTTTTTGATTCATCTTCTAGGAACTTAATCCTTTTTGAAATATCCACCATCAATTCATCCTATGTAGAATGTTTAGTGTTCTCTTCTTTTAGCTCTTTTTCTAGATGAGTATTTCATCCTCAAGTTTAGATAAGGATTTATCCAGATTTTCATATATTGCCTCCAAATTTTCTGCTTCTATTGACTCTTTCTCTAAAATGGCATTCTTTAAAGATAACTCTAAGTCTTCATAGTCTTTTTGAACAAGGCTAACTTTTGCAAGTAGTTCACATTTTTCTTCAACTAGTCCAGAAAGTTTTCCAGCAAGCTTTTTCTTCTCTTCTCATGTAACTCCTGCTACTCACAGACTGATAACTTCTCTGCAAAAACAAGAGAATGCAAAAAATCCAATAGCTGAACATATCACCAACTCCCATGGATAGCCATAAGGACTAGGATGTGTTTCCATGTCTTCAGACAATTCACACCACAACCCTGTTGACATCTTCCAGGACCACCCCCCAAATATGGCTGAGGGGCAGCTGTTTTCCCCACATCATTCTAAGGCTACTTTGTCTATTCTTTCCACAACCACACAATGCCAGCCACGTGATAACAGGCTGTGGACACTCAGGCCTTTTATCAGGAACAAACCTGCACCAGACAATGGAGAAGACCATTGTGAACCAGTGGGTAGTGAGGGCGCTGCATGCATGGGCATGGGAAACCCCAGTCACTGGGCTCCCAGGAGCCTAGAACACTCACACTACCTATCAGGGAATTCTTGGCCCCTTAACTATGCTGAGAATCCTGAAGCAGCACAACTTCAAGCCTGTCCAATCATGCTAGAGAGAAGTCCTCTCCAGGTCACCCACCCATTGGTTTGGTTTAGGCCAGGCCAAGGCAGAACTTATTATGTGCCATTCTACACAGTCATAATATCACCCAATTTGATGTAACTAAAATTCTAAAGTTCTGTAAAATTTTTAAAGAGCTAGTACATTATATATTTATATTTGTATCACTTGCTCTTTTGTTTTAATGACTCATTCCTTTCTCTCCACTCCTGTCCCCTCTCTTTTTTCTTCCTTCCTTCCTTCTTTCTCCCTTTCCACTTTTTACAGTGCTGGGAGTGAAACTCCAAGGCCTTTTACCTGCTAGGCAATCTCTCTACCACTGAGCTTCATTCCTAGCCCTGTTGACACTTTCTATAAAAGTAATATAAGTTTTTTCTATAGGAAAAACTCTCTTGTTAGACTATTTTAAGAGGAATTTTAGGAGAGTAGCTAACATGAGCACAAATCAGTAATGACAATTTACTGTTAAAAAGTATGTAATGTGTTTAAAAAGAAGAAGATTAAAACTTCAGATGGTTTTCAGGTCAGTTTTTCTTGACAACTATTTAAGAGTCTTCAAAATCTTTTTTCAGATATTATTTTTTTAACTTCTCATAGAATGTAAAAACTTCTAAGTAGGCTGGTCATTATAAATGTACAGAAAAGAGAAGGATATAATATGACTCTTTGAAATGAATTTAGCTCCTGAAGGTGAATTATGTTTTTGTTCAGATACAGATTTCATTGCTTGATGTAAATAAAGGACATCCAAATTTATTTTTCTTCCTAGTTATGCTTAACTGTTAAAATCCAGATCAAATGTTTGAAGAGAAGAACTCACTAGAAGTCATTGCTTTTCTAAATATCTCTAAATACATGAAAAGTTGAAAGGCATTATGCCCCATTCATAATTAGAATGATTATAATTCTATGGCCAGAGCTGTATCAAACTAAAACACTTATCCTGTCCAATAGGGTATGAAAGTTTAGAAACTTTTGGACAAATGTAATTATGTGAGGTTACAATGCTAATTAGTTTGTAGTGAATATTTCACAATGTATATACCTGTGTCAGAATGAAATTATCAGCTGGGCATAGTATCACACACCTGTAATCCTAGCCATTTAGGAGGCAGAGGCAGGAGTATCACAAGTTAAAGGCCAGCCTCAGCAATTTATCCAGGTCCTAAGCTATTTAGTGAGTCCCTGCCTCAAAACAAACAAAACAAAAACACAAGTCTTTCAGAGGACATTTTAAATTCAAACCATAACAGTACATGCTGTCTTCTACCACCTTATGACCCAGTATGACTCAGCAGATGCCAGCACCTTGCTCTTGAACTTCCAGAGCCAAAAAAATAAATAAATGCCTTTTCTCTATAATTTACCAAGGGTGATATTCAATTATAGCAACACAAATCATACTAAGTTTCATTGAGGTTACTGGTCAAGGCATACCACTAACAAGCAACAGTTCTGGGACAAAAACAAATTATTTTCAGTTCCAAACCCAATAGAAGCAGTTAGCCATCAAGTAAAACACACACACACACACACACACACACACACACACACACACACACACAAATAAAATAAAATAAACAGGCTGAAGATTCCTCCTTACTTTCCAGAGCTGTATCTGTTTGGATGTAAAAGTCACTAAATGGGAGTAGCTGTTTGCATCTACAGCACCAGTTTCAAGCTACCTACATTCAAATCAACTTCCTGACCCTTTTCCTCATCTGAACATGCAAGTAAATCACATTTTAGTAATAGCAATTAAAATATTCACTAATAGAGTTATTCTCATAATTAAGCAGAGAGTCAGAACAGACATCAAATGCTGTTCCATTTTTTTTCCCACTCTCCTTTTCCCATTTTTCACGAGGAGGAAAAGTGAGAATTCTTAAAAATAATTTTTCTTTGAAGGATTATAAAATTTTGAAATTGCAAAAAAAACTTTCATAGCACATTAAGTAATAATAAAATACTGAACCACACCCAGCTAAAAAGTGAATTCTGGGGAAATTACCTTGGAGACTTTCCACTCTGCAACATGGACACCTGGTCTGACTACTTACTTAAATGTGAGGCAGTTTTGCACCATTAATTTTACCATTCCCCAGATCACCAGAGATGATGATGACAGATGCAGTACCCCAAGCACTTCCTGAACATTTACAGAGTTCAGAAACAGCTATTCATGCACCTTCCCACAACTTGTAATTTCATTTCCTACCAAAATTTTGGTTCTGAACAATTTTGCTTTGTAAACTGCAAGCATTGTGCTGTAGGGAACAAGTAGCATCCTATATTTAGAAAATGGTAAGCTGAGTGTGGTGGTGCATGCCTCTAATCCCAGAAGCTCAGGAGGCTAAAACAGAAGGATTGTGAGTTCAAAGCCAGCTTCAGCAAAAAGCAAGGTGCTGAGAACTCAGTGAGATCCTGGCTCTAAATAAAATATAAACTAGGACTGAGGATGTGGCTCAGTGGTTGAGTACCCTTGAGATCAATTCCTGGCATCCCCACTCCAAAAATGTTAGTGTTTCCTTTCTGATAAATGTTACCCTAGGAAACAGAAAATCTTCATTCCAGAGAAGCTACTGTGCATAATTTGTTAAGTGAGAGATGGCAATTTGCTTGACAAAAGGATTCACCATCATAGTACCATAAGGAGTTTGAAGGAGACATCAGAAGACTCAAGGAGAGATGATATGGGCATCCAGAGAGTCTGAAAGATGATTCTTTCCAGTCCCAGCGTCATCCATGGATCAAATATAACCAGTAAATGCTCTCATGAATAAAATGACTGTTACAGTTAAAAATAACTATCCCTCATGGTAAACATCACTGGACTTCCTCCAGGGGTCCTCCAGGAACCCCACACAAATCACTCAGACCACCCAAATCCAGTACTGTGGTTGGGAGTCACTCTAATTCACTGGTACTTATGCCAAAGCAGTTGTAAAATACTTTTAATATCACTCCTGAGCATCATCAAAACTGCTTAGATAAGAATATTTCTCACTGCTAAAACCTTACACAATTTTCCCTTGGGCTATTTGACAGTGCTTTCTTCCTAAAAAAATACTAGCATCTGAAAGTAAGATACAGCTCCATGAAATGCATCTCTTTCCTATAGTAGATTTTCATCAAAATATGCATGTTAAAATTTAATTTAGAATTAATTCACAGCCTGATTAAAGTTCTAAGCTGTGATGCTAAAATTTTTTAAACTATAGAGCCATATGATTTGTACATGGATGGTGCAAAACTATATGTACAACACAACTAATCATTCATTTTTTGGAAACATGTATTATTAGTCTCTTTTCTGATGTCAACTGGAGTAATAATTCAACATTAATAGCAATACACAGATATTAATGACAAAAGAAAAATTTTGGTTCTGTTCCTGGAAATACACCATTTATGAAACTACCCAACAGTAGCATTTAGAATGCCCCCCAAAATTTAGAGAAGACCCCCAAAGGTGACAATTTATCCTCATGTTTAACTCTAAATTGTATGAATTGCTTAGAACTACCCCAGTCACTAAGAGCCTGTCCTGTGGAAAACAATTAAAATAACCAGATAGACTTTTGAAGGAAAATATCTGCATTTGAATAAATAAACAAAAGTGTTAATTTTCAAAAGACAATATTAGCTATTTGCAAAATTACAATTCAATAAAGCTGTATCACCCTGATTTCAATACTTAAAGTTGTAGCAATGCCAAGAAATTTTACTCACAGAACAACAGCTTAGAACATAGCCACACAGTCAAAGGCATTTGACAAACAATAATTGTCAATAATAATAAGTCATGCACAAAACAGCTAGTCAAAACAGGAACAATCAGAGCTCTGAAAATGCAGGGAAACACACAGATGCCCAAGAAAGGCTGTTTCCATGAGCACAAAAGGGAGCACACATATTACATTTTTCTTGGATTTCTTTTTTCAAGTTCAAGATATTATGGGGTGCTGGGTAAAGCAGAAGGTCAATCCCAAGGGAGTCACAAGTGAAAGCCATTTACTTATCTCTGCAAACAAGATTTCCAATATCTGTAGGAGCCACCATCCCATAGCAACTAAACACACTAAAATATTCCACTCTAAAGTGTACTTGCCCCTTCCAAATTCTCCACCATGTTAGCCAGCATCTCCTGAATAGTCTGCACCAAGAGAAACTACTCTAGCACAAAGGTACAGATGAACAGATCCTGAGGGACATTCTCTAAGGAAAGAGGGAGAGCCATAAGTATTTCACCAGTATCAAGCATCCAGGCCCCATCTACCTTGGCATTCTCCAGCTGCTGTCACAGAAAGAGTGATGGTGCTTTCTACCTCTGCATGCTCAGCTGCCCATCACCACAAGACACTGTCATTACTGCTCTTGTTTGATACATTCTTAAACTCAGGGTAACAATAGCTGCCACAGTGGAGTGTGTATCCTGACATGCACTGCACTGGAGCTTTGTCTGTAGTTCCTGTTGTTCTCTACAACAGGGACTATTAATACCACAGGAGAATAAGAAAACAGAGAAGTTAGGTCACTTTTCTAAAGTCATAGTCACAAAATAATCAAGCCAGGCTTGAAAGTTGGATTATTCTAACTCTAACATATTGGATTCAAACCTACCAAGCATTCTGTTGATTTAAAAAATAACATTTAAGGCTGGTAAAGTGGGAGGCAGTGGCATACTTTATGTGTGTGCATGTGAGCGGAGGCAGCATAAACGAGTCTTGGGGGTACTGTGGCTTCAGAGACAGAGCTAACAGTGGGCAAGGCTGGGCTGCACAAGGGATCACAAACAAAGAGGATTAGGCAAGATGCAAGAGCAATGTCAGAAATGGATGTTACACAAATCATTTTAAGAGCTGCACACAAGTATGAACATTTCTGAAGACTCTTTCTTAGTACATAGATAAAGATGAGTGAATCTGTCTTCTTGGATCTTCTGAAGTGTCCTGTGTGTCTAGAACACCTAGATGCTTCTGCAAGAGTCTTGTCTTGACAGCACAAGTTTTGCAAATAATGTTTCCTGGGGATCCTAGGTTCCCTCAGTTGTTCTGAGTGGAGGAACCTTGTTTGCTTAGGTGTCAAGGAGCTTCCCAGTAACATCCTGCTGGTCAGGCTTCTGGAGAGAATCAAGCAGAGGCCTTGGAAACCTAGCCCTGGTGGGGACAGTGGAACCAACTGCACAAATGCTTTCATGGCTCAGGGAAGCACTATGGCTACTTGTACCACAAACAATCTACAGGGTTTCCAGTATGGACAGCAGCTTCTGTCCAAGTCTGGATCCCCCTAGTGTGGGTTATACACTTTGTCACAGTTACCATGTAGCAAAGCATTACATAAATATGAGGGAAATGAGCCTGGTGACTTTAAATTCACCAAAATTACATCATTATTTTGCAACAAGTTGAGGAAAACTGGTAACATGGGGAAGTCAGCAGGATCCATGGCTCTTCCCCCACCAACGTTTAGCAGATAATTCAACCATTATCTCAACCCCCACCTCAGTGCAAAGCACTTTATGACTTTGAAGTAAAAGACAGAGAAGTGGACAAAAATTGCCTTCTGTTTGCAAAAGTGTTTTTTTGACTGTGATACACAGAATAGATAAAAACTGGGCTGAAGAAATGTTGGCAGACAAAGTAGGAACATTTCTGATTTCTCATGTTGAGTTTAACTCAGCTGCTAAACTGCTGATGGAAGAGGATAAGCCTCCCATGCCAGAAGTTGATGCTCGAGAATGTCCCTCAGGAACTTCCCAGAGCACTACTGCCCCAAATCTCTCCTTCACCAAGAATAACATCAAAAAGCAGCATTCTTTCACTTCTCTCACCCTGGCAAACAAGTCTTCCCAGGCATCCCAGAACTTCCACTTCATACAGATCAGCCCCTCCTTTCCTCATCAGCTCTAGAAACCCCACAGCTGATGGGAGGATCAGCAAACTGTCTGGGCTTCCTGCAGTGTCCCTTCTCAAGTTCATATGAGTATCACTGAGTTAACTGTGACCTCATTCCCAAGCAGTTCAGTGACAACTGGCTCCTCATTTCCTTTCCCATTGGATGTCCCCTACTCAGCTGCCCTTGGAACTATGAATCCTCCCCTTCCACCACCCCATCTCCTGGCTGTCGTTGTCCTCGCCTCTATACCACCAGGTGCTACTGCTGCTGTTGCTGCTCCTGAAATGTGACCCAGATCCATGGCAGGATACACTTTAGAGACTGCACATTTTTGCAGACAGACTAACCCCAGTGTGGATGTTACTATCCACCCATATACTCCCAGAAATAAGATGAGCTAGAACTGAGAAGAGGGGAGACATTTTTAGTGTTTAAGCATTTCCAGGATGGCTGGTTCAAAGGGATGTCAATGGATACCACCACAGAGATTGGGGTTTTCCTTGTCAATTATGTGGCATCTCTCACAAGGACAGTGACAAATGCTACCCAAATTAAAGTTCCTATGTATACTGTGGGTCAGACAAGATAGGGGATGACAAAGGTCAGTCCTTTCACTGTAAGAGGGCCTGCCCAGAAGCTCCAGAGAAATGGTATGGCTGAGACACCAAGTGTTGTCCCTACAGCTGTAGTGTCAGCAGCTCACATCCAAATAAGTCTTCAGACAAAGGTGCTGTTGCACTTGCCTGGGCAGAGGACAGTCAACCAAGCCCGCAATGCAGTGAGGGCACTTGTGGAACATAATAGAGAACATCCCACAGCAACACTGATGCCAATCCAGGTACAGAATGCTACCTGCATCTGTGGGCATGCCCCACCATTTGCTGGCCTCCTCACAGCCTCTTCCACCAATGACAGGCTCTGCTGGCCATGCTGCTGCTGTCAGTTTCAGCCAAGCTGGTGCCGCCCTGGCCTGTGCTTCAGCCACTTCAATGATCTCCCCATGTATCACCACTGCCTCTCATAAAACCAAGCCCAGTGGCCAGACAGTGACCATTCTCCCTGGACTTCCCAAAACTCCAGATGGTTCTTCATCAGCTTGTGGGAGCAGTTCAGCAAGCAAACTGGACAAGGACAGTAAAACAGAAAAACAGGGTTTATTGAAGTTGCTTTCTAGTGTTGCCACAAAATGGAATCCCTGAGTATCCCCTCCATCATTGCTGAAGTGGAAGTAGAGGTGGAAGTAGAGCTTGAAGTGGGACTAAGTTGTGGAAAGTTGCCCCCACAGAGAGCCATGTTCCAGAGCTACCACATGGGGGAGACCATGGCAGGGCTGGCTCCTGACTCATGGATATGAATTGCCGAGTCACTGCAGCAACAGCAGGCACAGCCTGGGATCAAGAAGCATTCCATCTGCAAACTAGCTCCCTGGACTTTGCAGTCCCCATTGCTTCATCTCCTCATCAAGCATGTTCCTTGCTGGATCCTATCATAAATGAGTCTAGCCTGTTGTTTGTGAAAGGCCCTCAGAGGTGGTTTCCTATCCTCCCCAGAGTGAGGCAGAACTTGTGAACTTAACGGAGATATTATGTTTCTTCATAAAATGTGAAAGGATGGCTGGTTAAAAGTCACATTACAATGCAATGGGAAAAACTGGGCTTTTCCCAGGAGGCTTTGTGGAAAACATTGGAGGAGACAAACACTGGGAAGACTTAAAATCACATCACACAAATGAAGAGCACAAAGTAGTCTGATGGAAAGAGCATATGTGTGGACTTCCAGAAGGTCAGGAGCTCAGCAAGGGGGTTGGTGTGTTACTCCCCAGTCTCAGCACAGCCACACCAGCCAACAGAGTGAAGCAGGTGTCTGGGTTTTACCACTCAGTTGGGATTTTAAGGTGTGCCTTGTGTTCAGCAAACTTTTTTTATGTATAAGTAAAATGGATAATTGTTTACAAGGCTTAGCTGATGTATTTGCTTCTTTTAAAACTGAAATTTCCTTGTAATAGATAAACTCTTTGGATTATGATTTCAAGAAATTAATTTATGAAATGAGAGCCCAGGAGAAGCTGATTATCTCCTCTTAAAGCAAGAGATTCATTGTGCTATAGAATGGACCTTCCCTCCCTCATCTCTGCTCCCCATCATTACATTTTGGTTCCTTAAGACAGAACTTTTGGTTCTCTAATTTGGATTTTCCTCTTTGAGAAACTTAACATACAACTCAGTCAGTATTGGTAAAGGCCTGTGCTAGGAAGAAAAACTCAAGAAAAGAAAAGTAAATGATTCTTTCTTTTTATTTTTGATCATGAGTCAACCTGAAGATTCAATCCTCAATTTAATTTTATAGGTTTTTAATTTTCCCAGAATGAAACCAATGAAGTGATGGGAAAAACAAAGCAAAAGCATTGACAGAAATGTATTCAGAAATAATATTTAGTTTTATGAGAGAAACAGCTTAATTCATTGGTTGTAAAGTAGGCAATCTTCATCTTATACTTTCTGTCTGAGAGTGGCTATGAAGTGTAATTTCCATTTTACCCCATGAAGTGCCTGTCCAGAACATTTTTGAGATGTGGTGGTAAGTGATGTGCTTGTGTACAAGTCAAATGCTGAAAAAACAATGTGAAAAATTTACATGCATCCATTGTAACTCTTTCTCAACCGTCTTGCATGTTCCACAGTAACATGGATGTGCATGATGTGTACATTTCATTGCAGTTTTCTGCTGAGTTTAATTTGTATTCAGAATTGACCAATGCAGGAGATGTAAAATAACCTGTATTCTCTACCCCAAAGCCACTCCTGACCAAGGTCTGCTGAGCACACTCTCTCCCTCCCTGGGTAAGGTGTCCATCAGCCATCACAGGAGTCATAAATAAAAATGCTCTTTGTGTTCTCCCAGCAGACAGAAGGAAAGAAAGAGTTTATCAAGGAGCTGTTCCATGAAAGCTCTGGAAAGGTTGGAAGGAGCCAGTGTGTCCACAAGTTCCAATTGTGGCAGGATCCAGCTGAGCCTACCTTTTTATATTTATATCCATTCTTTGTCACTGGCCTCTTTTACCAATTTCATTATGATGCCATACAGTCAAGGGTTTGCAGCATCCTGAGAACAAAAGGAGGGAAAGCAGCCTGGTAGTGAGGTAGTTACCACAGTTTCCCATGGGAACTAATACTAAAACAACAAATTTTTTTAAAAAAATTAAGAATTAATGCTTGTAAATAGAAACGTGGACTGAAAATCTTCAGCCAATAGCAAAAAGATTCATCAACTTAAAAAGATATAGAATGTGGGGCTGGGGCTGCCGCTCAGTGTTAGCAAACTTAACTGGTATGTATGAGGCCCTGGGTTTGATTCTTAGCACCATATATAACAAAATAAAATAAAGATCTATCAACAACTAAAGAAAATGTAGGATGTGTATGAAAATGAAATCATTCCTAAGTTAACCTCTGATTTTATAAAACACTTTACATTATTTTCCTCTGTGTTGAAGTAAAAAAAATACTCAGATATCCATGTTATATATGAAGTTTGGTGAAATAAACAAGTTAGGCAAAAAAAACCGATGCCAGCTTTCATATGTGTAAGTTGACATCAATGTGCCATAATATTCTTTATTTTAGGAAATTAGTGTATTTTATAAAAATTTTAAAAAGTACAAAGACTACTACAGGTTGAGTTAATTTGTACCTGTCTTTTATTCATATTTTAAGCTAGGTGATGGAAGTTTTTCTTTTAATAGCTTCTTACTATAAATTTGTCTAAAATTTCATCTGTAAATATATTATTAACTAATATCATATATGGGTTTTCTATTTTTTTGAGACAATAGATGAATATTGTAAGAAAGGCTTGTTACATAGTCATATGGCAATTTACAATCATAACTTATCATTCCTTTTCATGTTAATAATTTGAGGACTAGATAAAATATTCAAGATTAAAACCTGATGGTCCACCTTAAAAATAAATAACATTTAAGGGACAGAGAAAAAAATACTTGCCTCAAATTGATAATGCATTTAAGCAAATATAAAATTGCACTGGTATGCAATATTCATTTACACAGCTTCTGTTTAAGCACAAAGATAAACACTTTCACTGAGTGTCACATTTTGCCTTTAATATGGTATATAATCATTGGGCTCCCCATTCTGCACATGTTTGCTGCTTTATGTTCTCATCAATCTTATTACCACTGTGTAAAAACTGCATACTCATAAACTACTGTTTCAGCATCCTTAACATCCTAAACATCCTTTGCTCATATCTTTTTCTCCCTCAGCCTGAAATGGAAATTTCCAATCTCTAGTTAGGAAAAAAATTCCATATTTTCAAATCAAATATAAAAAGAAACACATTTTAAAACAACTTCCTTACAGAGAAATCAAACAACACTGAAAATTTATGATTTTCTTTACAACTACAATTGCACTCATTCCACTCTTTGGAGGAACTACTCAACCTTTTGGTGTATGTTTTTCCAAGCCTGTTTCGTTAAACATTTACATATATACATATACATGGAAATGCAGATTGGCTCTTCCCATTAATGGGCTCACTCTACAAATTACAATTCCTTAATTTGCTAATATACTCCAGATACCACTGCCTGTTAGTAAATATAAATCTACTTCATTCAGCATGACTGATATACAATTTAGAGGCACCATTCTCCTGTTGAGGGCTGGCTCACACATCCTGCCATGCAACATGAGGTATTCACGTTGGATCCCTCACCACCCCACTAGCCTGGCACAGTGATGCACACAGAGAAAGTGCTCCACATTTGATCAACTTAACTCAAATTCTGTATTCTATTTCTAGAAAATTAAAGAATTATGTAGATAAGAATTTACAGCCCTCATGGCAGGAATTTCTACTTTTGGTTTTAGTAAATATAACAGCTTTCTATTAGATTGGCAAACAAGTTAACCACTCACAGTCTTTCAACTGTGCTCCAAGCAACACACAAGGTAACGCAGAGATACCTCAAAATGTTTCTAAAATTAGCAGTGTGTTATATTTTGATAGTTTGTGACAGCTTGGAGCAAAGGAGAAGAAACTCAGAATTCAGGTCCTTCAGTAACAGGCCAACCACCTTTCTCAAAGTTGACCTGAGCTTCCCTATTAGTGGAAATATACTTATCTACATACAAGAATAAGTAAGATTCAAATAAGAAAATCAATACACTACAAACTGGAAAATGCCAATAAGATATAATTTTATCTGTCTCCCAAATACAAACTTGTTAATTTACCAACCACAGACATAACCAAGGCAGGCCAAGTTTCACGCACCACAAGGGGAATGACATCCTACAAAATGTTGGTAAGTTCCCCTCAGTGACAATAAAACCATGGTGGTATATCCCACCAAATCATATGGAACATGGTTGAAAGAAACCATAAGACAGAATACAAGTGAAATCTGGGTTCACTTTTTAAATTCTTTTTATTACTTTGAAACCTCAAATCTTAATATTCTTCATTTTCACAGCTGGATGTGTTACTTTGCACTATTCCATGGGTGTTCCCAGGTCTGGATGGCTGTCGTGGCCTATTCTTTTTCTCCTCATCCCACCATGCAGTAGAGACTAACCTGATGGCCTCCAAGAAGTCAAAACTTTTCCTGTGTCAATGAATCCTTTCAGACCAGTGTTCTGAAAGATGAGCATGAAGTTGATCCTGACTGAGGAACTGACATGTCTGGGTCTAACCAGGTCTGCATCCTTTGACTGTGCAGAGATACACTGGCACTCACCGCTCTTGGTGCTCCTGAGGACAGGAGGTGCAGGTGGAAAAAGATGTGTTAGGTGTGAATAAGTGGTGACAAGCAGTGAAACTCCACCATCAAGGGCCACAAATTGCAGCTTAGCACTCAATTGTGGAGGTCAGGTGAATTAGTGCAATTGCACGCAACTCACTTGGGGTTAATGTGGCTCTTGTCATCCATCCTTTTAAGTACAGTGTCTTTTACACATAATGATACACAAATATGTCCAGCAGTCGTATTTTTACAATTCTTGAAAAAACTCAAAGACCCAAATATGACAGTGCAAAAAAGAAGTGCACTAGTATTAGGTTCCATCCCAGAATGGCTTCTCACTCTGTTACAAGGTACAGTTGTCTTGGATCAAATCTATTCACACACATTTATCATGGAAGCCATCAGTGATGAGCACAGTTATAGGGAATTCTGAAATCAAAACATTCACAGAGAGGGGCTGGGGATATATGTCTTAATTGGTAGAGTGCTTGCACAACAAAAGAGAGAGAGAAAGACAGAGAGAGAGAGAGAGAGAGAGAGAGAGAGAGAGAGAGAGAGAGAGAGAGAGAGAGAGAACATTCTTATGGAAACCAGGAAAGAGGCTTCTCCTGCTATGCACTCAGATTCAAGATAACATACAGTTTTCTTAAAAGTGGCCCATGCAAATCAGTAGTTTAGTTCATCCCAGGTCAATTGCATTCTAGCCCATGGCTCAGGCAAACCAAGTGCAGTCACCACCTCAACCACAGCAAGACACCAACTCTTCAGAATATAGGGAACTCACCTAAGTAGCTTTTAAAACACATAATTTCTAGTTATTGATAACCATCTTAGGATGATATTTTGAGAAGCTCAAGAAAAATCTATTTAGAAATCAATGAGCTTCAATCAAGAGTTTACAGTGTTTTGAATAAATTACATAAATGAATAAACCATAGAAGCAAAATAATTATTATATGGAAACATTTGAAACATTGATGAAGTTCAATCAGTCATACATTACTGTAGAGCAGTTTTATTCTCTGCTCAAGAAATTCTTTTAAATTAGTGCATATATAGCAAGCATCTGGCATTTTCATTGTAGCAAAGGTAAAGCAATAGCAAAGACAACACACCTATGGCCCAGATACTTTATGCATATTAGTCAGTGAGATTTTAGCTCATCCCTCTGCAAGAGCCCAGGGAACTAAAATTTATGAAAAAACTTGGTAGTGTCTTTAGTGAGCAGTTTTGATGATCAACAGTCTTTCTCCTGGGAGTTTTGTGAAAAAGGGTTTTAGACAGAATGCATTCATAGATTCACTGTCTGCAAGAGAAGCAGAGGTAGAGATATTTGTTACAGTAACCAGGTCAATTTAACCACCTGCAATATGGCCTTGGTCATAAGAGCCACAGTCCCTAACCTCATTATCTGTATAAAAGGGGAAGAGCTCACATAAACACACAGATGAAAGCAACCCAACAGATTCTACCTTGTCTGGAGTTTCACAGAAAGGTAAAAAAAAATAACAAAAAGGTAAAACCAACAATCCTGGCTTCCAAATTGAGCTGCATAATTGATATGACAAGCTATTTAAATTTAATTACTATCTAATACAGTGCAGATTTATTCAGGCACAACCACCTTATTTTTTTGCAGGCATCTTTTCTATGAAAACTGTGCTAGTTTAATTTTGTCTGAGTTAACTTAAAATGACCAAATCTATACTACTCTGTCTGAACAAATAAAGATGGAATCTATACAGAAACACCATTTAGAACCTCAGAACTATAAACTCAAGCAGACTCAGACAGAGGGACTGTACATCTTGGAATTCTCAGTAAAAATTATGCTAGTGTGGATTTTCAAGAATATAAACAATAATCCTACACACACAGTCATGTAACTTGAAATGGCTACATCACTGTTGATGTATTCTGTGTGATAGGGCTTTATTCTCATCACAACCCCATAGGCTAAGTCTTATTCATTCCACTTTAGAAATTAGTAAATGGGAATCAGAAAATGTAATGACATATCTGGAGCCAGAAGTCACAAAGAGGCCTTTGCTGGGCCTAAAGCCTACACCACACTGCCCCACCCTGGCTCCTGGATGTTTTCTATTTTCCTATCATTTTGAGATAGGCTGGACATTGATAAAATAGCTCTCAGTGTGACATTGCCCTGCTCTAAAGGACCACACAGGGTGGTGAACCCCAAATCCAAGGGCACTGTAGAAGTTCTACACCTGGCTTGACCTCACTGGGAATACCCTAGACATAACAAAAGAGCAGGAAGGCAAAATATGAATCCGTTCTGACCAGATATATTGTGAATTTACTTGGATATAGGGGTCTTTCCCTTCCTATCTACAGAGAGAGCCACCTCTTCATGGAAGGTACAGTATTTTCTGGTTGAAGAATCTTGACAAAAGTGGAATTAGACATCTAAGTCAGGATAGATATGTTAGGTTATGAGCCCAGAAATGTCACATGGAATTCCAAATAGAGTTGTGAGACTTGACTCTGACTTCATCTTAGTGATCTTCCTCATTGCAGAGTCTTAGTAACCTACATGTGCTGTAAATCACAATCAAAGCTGAACCTAATGAAACCACAAATACGTTCAGGGACCCAAACACTCCATCCCACCCACACCATAACTTGGATCAGAAGGTGTCCATGGGTAACATAAAGAAGTCCCAGTGCATTTTAGATGATAACTCAAGAATCTGGCTCCCTGATGACTTAGGATCCATGATGTGATGCATTTTTAAGTCCAAAGATCAATTCAGAAAAGATAAAAAGGTTTGTGAGCTGCAGTTTTTGAAAAATTTATGGAGATTTCCCCCAATAGCTGTGGGAGGATATTGGTATATTTCCCTAAACAACAACTTGAATGAATAAAACAAAAATAATACTTTCAGGGCTGTGGGAAGTAACTTAAAGCATATAAGAAACTGTTTAAAAACATGCTGAACTCTGGGTGAGAATATGAGGTCAGCAATGTTCTATCCAGACCGACTGCCATCTCTCTAGCTCAACTGATTAAAAGTTCTGCCAGAGCTGGCACAGAGTACTGTCTGAGGACCAGCATCCACACTACCTAAGCAAATGGGATACTTGCTTGGCTTGGAATGAATGGTACACACTGATTATCACAAAAATGACACATTCCTGAGACACCACAGCCTCACTAGCCTGACTCAATATATTCCTGACTGAAGTTGCCCACATACAAGAGACATACACAAGACCTAGCAGAAATTACACCTGGGCATACCTGAAGATGATCAAAACATGTGTACTTCACTACCACACATGGTCCCACTGTACTGAGTAATATGGGATAGAGAGGCAGTTAGGGTAATGGGCCCCATGGCAGCATTTATTTATTTATTTTTATTTTTAATATAAAGGCTAATCCATGAAATTAATCTGTAGAAACATTTCAGCCAAGGCTTTGTTCCAGAGAAGGAGAAAAATGGATGTGAGGGAGGATCTGAAGAGAGGATACAGGAAAGTTCTAACCCAAGGCCTAAAAGGGCACATTGAATCAGAAAGTCGACAGGCCAAACTAATTGTCTTGGCACTTTTTCAATATTTTAGTAGCATAGACTTTGACTAATAGTGTTGGCATGTTTCCAGTGTCATGTTTTCAAAGTATAGCTTTGATCAATAGCATTAACCTAGTAGCTATATTGATTCCTACACTAGCACACCTACATGGTCCCCTCTTGCTGTTCAAGAGTTCTGTTTTTTTGCTCCTCACCCAAACTTACCCTACTCTTTTCACATATATCCTACTTTTTCCACACTCTTTTCTGTGATCTATTAATTTCTTTCTTCAGATTCATAAAACAGGAAACTAGAAATAAATGGATACTTACCTGCTGAGGTCTACTGCAATACTTGGGGACAAAGCCCATCACATGCTTTTGTAATCATAGCAGAGAAGAATCCAGCTTTGCCAGCTGTGACCCACAGAGCTGACACTGGCAGGCATGTTAGCTGCTGACATTAAACCAAGCTTTCTTGGCTGCAGAGGCTTGTGAATTCTGTAGACTCTATCTGCCAGCAGAAGCAAAGAATCCCATTTTGTCTCAAATTCCAGTTTCAGTTTCAATGGGAACACCTGCCCCAAATGTCTGAGCACAGTCTCTATACAAGAACTGCCTGAACTGTAATATGCAGATAAAAGAAAGCACCTAGAAATCTGGTCTTCCAGATTTAAAGAAAAAAATATTCAAGCAGGGACATTAGTGACCATACATCACAGGGGAGGCATATCTCACAGATTTAGTCCAGAAAGTTTACTAAACAAGAAAAAAACATAAACAAACCTCTAACAACATGTCTCACTAGAGAAATAACAAAATTTTCAGTTTGCCAGATGAAAAGATGTGGAGATCTACTTCCAACAATGTGAACACTACCAAACTGGACACCTAGAAATAGTTATGATGTGAAATTTTGTGTATTTTACAGATATAAAACATTTTTTCTCCCTGTCAAAAAGTAAAAAAGAAAAAAAATCTTAGGGAAGCTGAATGAAACTAAAGGAAAACTGGGCCAGGGTTGTGGCTCGGTGTTAGAGCACTTACTAGCATGTGTGAGACCTTGGGTTTGATTATTAATACCACACAAAAATAAATAAATAAAACAAAGGTAGTGTTTCCATCTTCACTTAAATTTATTTAAAAAAAAAAGTAAAGAAAAACACCTGAGTGCACATTACTGATGCCCTGTTACTTGACCAGCAATTGTAAACCTACTGGATGCATGCCTATGTACAAACAGAAGGAAAAAAATAAATGTTCTTGGTGGGCCTGCTTCTATGCTGGTTGGCAGGTGCTGACAGCATAGATCTGTAACCTCCCTGGATGTCCCTCCAGGCCAGAGTACCAACACCCAGCAACATGCCCCACACAAGCCTCAGCTACAGGAAGACTGGCCCGCACCCCCACTCCTTGTTCCCTAGGGGCATTCTCCCACTTTTCTCCCATCTACCTGCCTGAATCCTGACCAACTGGAAGGGTTCCCTCAGACCTGATGGGCCAGAAGCCCATGCACACCACACAGACCATAGCCTTTTCTTGGTCTATATGTTCCTGTAACATTCATGGACAAAAGACCAGGAGGCTTTCATTTGAGACCACTTCATCTTGCTGATGCATCTTTGGTGAATTGAAATCTTAAATGTAGCCTGACGGGTTTTTCTCCCTTGCTCACCTTCACTTAGAGGAATAATAACAGCTTGAGTAACTGATTGGCTAAAAAAGTGAAAAAACTAAAACGGGTGAAATGCATACTGAATGACCTTAAGACTTCTCTAGGGGCTGCAGGTACAACTCACTGACAGACCACTTGCCTAGCATGCATGAGGTCCTGGCTCCAATCCCCAGCACTACAGAAATAAAACATAATGTCCTCCCTGGACTGTGGGGTAATCATTCTTGTATCAACAATGAGGGTGCCTGTTTTGTTTTTGTACAAAGAAGTTTTGTGGGGTGTTATAAACTGCAACTTATTTGGTCCTACCTAATATAATTAATTAGCCTCTCACATGTTTGTGTACTTTACTGCATAATGTATCTGTATAAAAAATTATTTTGCTTGTTAGACTTGTCACTTTTTGAGCATTTAAAAGCATGGTGGCTGAAAGCTGGCAGGTAATTGATGAGGGTCAGCCTGAGAGAACAAAAGGGCCAAAAGCCAGGGTCTGTACATGCTGATGCACTGAACTAGAGACCAAAATTCCTCCTGGCTCTGCCAACAAGCTGAAAAGTAAGACCACCCTTCAGACAGGTAGCAAGGGGCCAGGATGTCAGACAACAGGGAAGCTTCTGGAGCTGGTAGGGGCCCCAACCAGATGCACCTGTAAGCTCAGGAAGTGAGGTGGCAGACCACTCATCCTATCACATGGTGACAAGCCAAGCAAAACAGAGAGAATGAGACTGGTCAGATTAGACTTCAGGGCCTGTGCAAATGGAACAAGAGCCCAGGAAGCGGTGGCACTGTACTCTATGACAGAGCATATTCCCTGCTTGGCTCTGGAAATCCCAGGACCCCAAATCTGTCCTATTGGGATTCTGTGTATTCAGCAAGTGCCCACTAATATTCAATATTGAAACTCCCTGAAGGCCCTGCATATGCAGGGCTGGATAGGAATAAGAGATGAAGGGAAAGAGGTTCATATTCTTCCACCTTCCATTTTCTTTGTTCCAAATCCATACCATCTTCTACCCCTTATCCAAGTTTGCCCCAGTGGGGACTAAGAGAAAGTAAACTTACCAATTTCTAACCTACATGAGTAGGAGAAAGATCACAAGAAGGAAACTATGGTGGGTCCAGTTGCCTGAATCCCAGAATTGAGGCCATGGGTGGAGGATAACCTGAGGCAGTCACTGGGGAGCTCAGAGGTGCCACAGCTCTCAGCTTGGGCTCCAGGCCACAGTCAATACATATACCAGTTCTGTTACATGCCACTTAACCTGTTAAGATACAAAAGTTATCTCTGAGCCTCAGACTCCAGGTGTGTAATGTGGAGGAAAAGGGGAATGCCTGCTTTATAATTTGGGGGAAGATTAAAAGATTAATTAATTCAAATAGTGTTCAGCACTCAGTATTTCATCTCTTCTTTCTTTTTTATTTTATTCCCAAGTAAATATGTTTGGATGTTTCACTTTCAGAGCTTTTTATTTTAATTTTCATACGGTGTTTTCATTGTTAAAGGATAATTATTAAGCTCATTAATTTATTGGGGCTTTATGTGTCACACATCCAAGCAGAAAAGGAGCTTGGTAGTTTTAGGATTCCCTCTCACATAGGGCTTGTGACATATGATTTTGAATGAAAGCAGTTGAGCTGTGGCACAGGACAGACCCTTTCAGGTCCTCAGAGTAGTTGGCAGGGTCTTCTCTAAGGTACAGGGCTTCTCTTTCAGGCAACACTGCACCATTGGAACTGCAGAATCCAGTCTTCCTGCAGAGCCACTCTGAACACTCTGGCCAACATCTCCCTGTTATTCCTCCCCACCCCCATGCTCCTGGCTAACATTCCCTGTGTGTGTGTGTGTGTGTGTGTGTGTGTGTGTGTGTGTGTGTGTGTATTAGGTATATATAATAAATATATGATATTTTGTTAATTAACCCCCCAAAAAGCTGGAGGAAAAAATTTAAAACTCTATCAGTAGACTAACCAATCAATAATAAATGAACCAATAGCCCCTCTTGTGTGTTCAAGATTTTATCACACAAATGACTTATGAAATTTTCTATATTTTCAAGATCTTAAATGTAATTTTCATATATGGATAATTGAATATTTACTCCCTGGCAAATGCACAGGGAGTAAAAGAAATCATTACAATTGATCTTGATTTTAATTTTCAAGCATAGAATTTTTAATGCATTCATCCTAATAAATGGTAAAGCAAACCCAATTGGAAATACCAATCATGACCTCACACATTTATCTAAAATATAAATGTGTACCCATGATGTTACTGTAACACCAGGTCTAAAAGACGAGGCTCTCGCTTGCAGTGGGATCATAGACTAGGCCTAGCCTCCCTCTCCAGCCCAATCCATCCCACCAGATGGTGTTGATGCTTTGGGCTAGTGACACTGGTCATATATGGACAAAGAATATTATCATAATTGGTTTTAAAAACTAACTTCCCAGAAGTAGTGCAATAGAATTTTTTAAGTTCATACACTGCTGGCCAGAAACAAACAAACAAAAAATTAAAATTGCTTGATAGCATTACAAAATATTTTCCATTTGTCTTGCTCCAATCTCTTGTATTAGAATGTGGCATGGTGAGGACATCTGAGAAGCAGAAATGGGTGTTAAGTAGCAATCTCTGTAAACAGATCAGAGAACCAGAAGCCAGAAGTACAGAGCATTGTTCCTTCTTATTTAACCTGATTTAAGCAATGGAATAGATTTCAACAGTCACACAATAAAAGGAAATCAGTTCTGCCATCAGGGGTTCTCTTCCTCATTAAAAATTTATGCACAGAAATGAAGAGCCAAGCATGATGGAGGATTCTGGATTTTTCCACTAAAACATCTCTGGTTCTTCCCCTTTTAATTCAGGGCCTTACTGAAATATCTATACCCTTTTTTGGGAGAGTTTAGCACTGATGGAAAAGGTCAGTCTGACATCTTCCAAAAAGATGCTCTCTATTTATTTATCCACCAAATGGACCCAGCTTGGATCTTTCTCTGCCCTGGAACACCTGAATTATCTGACTTGGGACATGAGCCATCCAGTGGTTGAGAAAGAAAACAAATATTCAAACTAAATCAATCCAACTTTAAGAAGGTCATTAGTCAACCCCAATTTTATAAGTGTTTGAACCAACAGGAGAGATTAAATTGAATGAAAGCTCTAGTGTAGCTGGCAGCACTGCCACCTGAGGACATGTTCCCACTGCTCCTGGTGTAGGAGTCCTGTTTCAATAGCACCCAGCAAAAAGGCTTTGGGAAACACACCCCACCAACTTGGGGGGACATGGGTCATTGGCCCTTAAGGGTTGAAGGCAGAGGCAGATCCCAGACACAATGTCATCTGTTGAGGGGTAGTGGGGTTGGGATGGCAATGACACTAGTGCTCATGTGTTTCTGTCTCTCTTCTTTCACAAGCCCAATTAGCTGTCATGTTTTATACACAGCATGGGAGCTAATTTATGTTTTCTCTATGAAGAAGGAAGGCTCCAAACACCTAGTTATTCACAATAGATTGGGTGAATTGGGTGCTCATGTTACTGCCACAGATTTTTACACAAAGCAGTGTGTGTGTTGTATGAAGCAATTGCTCTTTAAAGCTCACTGGGATCCCAGGCTCTTTTGTACTTTTCAGAGAACTATTGTCTGGGCCATGAACCAAGCAAATATTTCTACAGCAGGCTTGTGAACACAGGCTCACTCCAAATCAAAGTTGTGAAATCTTTCCTGATACATTCTGCAATGTTTTGTTCTTTCCCATTAGTTTCCTCAGCTGTCCAGTGGCCACTGCACATCAGCCCTGTCTCACACCTGTGCAGGGCAACTCATATATGGAGAAGGCAGGCTCTGTGCTCCTGATGAAGGCACCAGGCATTTTTGCAAGGTCTGCTCCAAAGTAAGAGTTTTTAGAAGTCTATCCAGGTGTGTCTCAAGAAAACCCAAACTGTTATTGTCCAGAAGGGAGTGTCTGCACTCTGCTGTCCTGGGAGCCAATGCTGAGCACACAAACCAGGGGGCATTTCATTTCAGAACATCCATCACAGGCTCAGGCCTCAGGCATGGTGAGTGGGTTGTGATCTCTAATTTCTGTGACATGATTATATTCCTTTCTCCCAGAAAATGTGAAATAGGTGAAAGGATTGTGATGATAGTAATGATTTGTTGTCATGGCTATTGCTGTTGCCTTCTCCATCACCACCATCTTCATTTACATCACTCCAACATCATCACCATCACCACCTCGATAACCACCATTGTCACCATCTCCATCATCACCATCACCAACTCCACCACTATCACCATCACCACTACTACCACCACCCCATCACAATCACTGTCACTATCATCATCATCATCTCCTCCATACCAACTCCATCTTCTGCTCCTTCAGCACTTGGAGCCTTCACCACCACCATCACTATGAGCACCATCATTCTGTCACCTTTACATGGCAAGTCTCTCGAATGTGAAAAGCAGACTAGTCTCTTCATCTCCATCAAAGCTATATTTTTCTGTGGTGAAATAAATAAACAAACAAATTAATAAATATTTAGGTTTTTGTTTTCTGTGTCAGGAATTCAAGCAAGGGATTCTTTGCTTAACCACTAAGCCACATCCCTAGCCCTTTTAAATAATTTTTTGTTTTGAGATAGTGTTTCGTTAAGTTGTTTAGGACCTAAATCAACAAGGCTGGCTTTAAACTTGCAATCTTCCTGTCTCAGCCTCCTGAGATTCTGGAATTACAGGTATGTGCCACTGGGATCAGCTTATATTTTTAAATTGTACTACTGCTCTTCAGTCAAGCAGTCCCCAATCAATCCTGGGAGACTTCCTGGGCTCCTTCTCCCCACCATCTTCATCTTCATCACTCCAACATCACTCATCATCACTACTTCAGCCACCTGTATGAACTTCAAGTCATATCTATCTCTTTCTGTCAATTCCCAGACTGTGGTCTTAGTTTGGGTCCCATGACTTTTCTGAAAGAGTATGAAGGCTAACTGCAGTAAGTGGTACACAGCAGGGAAAAAAAGGTGTATATGGTTGGAATGGGCTCAAATGCCAGCTCTGATGCTGTGCTGTCCCATAACTTCCCTGAACCCAGGTGCTTCTTCTGTGAAGCTCCACAGAGATGCTTAGGACAACCTCTTGTTGTTAGGATTCACTGAGGTAATGGTCTACCTGTGCATAGTGCAAACATGTGCTCGATAGACAGAAAAATCTTTTCTATCATTGCACATTAGATAACTGTACTAGTCCTGTGGTGCCCACCCCCCCACCTCCTCTCATTTACAGCCTTCAAATTCATTGACCACTGCACTATGAGAAAATGCTTCCCTGATGCTTGTTTTAACTACAGACCTAGCTCCTTCCAGTCCTGACTCCCACCACTAACTCTGGGCTCCTTGGTCCTGCCATCTGGGGCAGTTTGTAGTTCTTCAAAAACCCCATCAATAATGATATTTGTATTCTTCCATTGTGGAGAGATTCAAAACTATCAAAGTATACCTGGAGCCACATCCAAATAATAAAGAACCCACTGGGTGAAGAAGACAGACCTTGAACTGAAGAGTAATGTGAGACACTTTCCAGGAACAGCCAGAACCACAGCCCAGCTCTGCAGTTGACTCCAGTCCAAGTAGAGCTTCACACCACCCTTACTCCATGAGGAAACCTGGGAAAGCTGGCTGCTTTTCAGGGCAGGGAGGGAAGCGGGCTGTTTGATTGTGGGGAGAGAGAAGCAGACGTCCTGCAAACATTCTCTGATTCATTCAGTGAGAAATTATTCCAGGAAAGAGCTGAAGATATGACAAAGAACACCACAAGGGGGAAGAAAAGTGACATAGAATCCAGGAACATCCACAACAAAGTGTTTAAAAAAAAAAGAGAGACAAAGAGAGAAGACACCAGAGTCTTTTGGGTATAGACTGAAGACAAGGACGGATGGGTCAAAGTGGTTCTATTCCCAATCTCCATACTGCTTTCCATATTGGCTGCACCAATTTGCAGTCCCACCAGCAGTGTATGAGTGTACTTTCCCCCACATCCTCACCAACAAAACATGCTTGTGTGCATGATAGCTGCCATTCTGACTGGAGTGACATGAAATCTTAGAGTCCTTTTAATTTCATTTCTCCAGTTGCTAGTGATGATGAACATTTTTTTCATGTATTTGTTGATTGATTGTACATCATCTTCTGACAAGTGTCTCTTCATGTCCTTGGCCCAATTATTGATTGGATTATTTGGGGATTTTGTTTGTTTGATTGTTTTGTTTTGTTTTTGGTGTTTAGCTTTTTGAGTTCTCTATATACCCTAATAATTAGTGCTCTATCTGATGTGTGAGGGGTAAAGATTTACTCCCAATTCACCTCACATATTGTTTGTTTTGCTGAAAAGAAACTTTTGTCCCTCTCCTTGGTCTATACCTGAAGGTCTTAAAAACAGCATACTACAGGGACACAGCCACATCAATGTTTAAAGCAGCACAATTCACAATAGCTAAACTGTGGAACCAACCTAGATACCCTTCAATAGATGAATGGATTTAAAGATGTGCCATATATACTCAATGGAATATTACTCAGCAATAAAAGATCAGGTAAATGGATGGAGTTAGACAAGATAATGCTAAGTGAAGTTAGACAATCTCCCAAAAAAACAAAGGTCAAATGTTTTCTTTGATATAAGGAGGCTGATTCATAGTGGGATAGGGAGTGGGAGCATGGGCAGAATAGACAAACTCTAGATAGGGCAGAGGGGTAGGAGGGGAATGGAGGGGGCACGGGGTAATTAATGATGGTGGAATGTGATGATCATTACTATCAAAAGTACATGTACAAAAATGAATTGGTGTGAATATACTATGTATATAACCAGAGATATGAAAAATTGTGCTCTATATATGTAATAAGAATTGTAATACTTTCTGCTGTCATACATAAACCAAAAAAATATAAAAAAGAAAATATGAAAATAATCTATTATTTTTTCTGTTGTACTTGTGTAATATAAATCTTGTATGTATAGTGCTATGTAACATCTTTCAAAAAATCTTGTTAATAAAGTTGTATGGAAAAAGAAAAAAAAAACATTCCAGAGTCCTGCTTGCTGAACACAAGCTAAGGCTACAGACATGCAGCTCCTTTAGCTCAAACTCTTTTCTTACTTATGTTCACACAAATGTAGAAGGAGGAGATCCATAATCTGATCATCCGAAATCCAAAATGCTCTTAAAGCCAGAAATTTTTGTTGAAAATTCCACACCTGACCTCAGATGATGGGTTACAGCCCAAACACAAGCTGACTGAAAATATTGTGTCAAGCTGCCTTCAGGCTATGTGCTCCAGGTGTGCATGAAGCAGGTGAATTATGTGCTTGGACCTGACTGCATTCCCAACATCTCTTATTATTATTTGTAAACATTCTAGAATCCAAAATCCAAAGCACCTCTTATTGCAAACATTTTGGATAAGGGATGCTCAAGTTGTCTGGAACTTACAATCCAACATACCTGATCTGCAGAATACCACGGTCACTGCCCAGAGCATATTTCCACTAATTAAAAGACTCAGAAATAACTTCCTTGCCTTGGCAGCCACCATTCCTTCCGCTGGCCCACCTTCCCTTCCCCCACCACACAGCTTCTCCCTCATCACCTGGAGTGGACCTCATTGTCATCACTGTAAGCCTGCTCTTGGCAACACTTCAGCTCTCAGACCCCTCTTCCTCCCTCACTGGCAAAACCCCAGTCCAGCTGAGTCTCCCTCAGAACACAGACACACTGCCTGGCTCCCGCTATGGCCCCACCACGAATCCCTTATGAGCTTTGGCAATCTCACCACAGTTCCCAGACTAGGGCTCTCTTCTTCCCCTAGGATAATTTAATGTCTAATAGTAAAATTTAATAAGAGAGTGACAGCAACCTGAAAAGAGGCAGGACTATAGGGGACCCAGACCTCTCAGGAATGAAGGTGTGCATCTCCTGCGGTGTGGCACCACATGGCCGAGGGTAACTATGAGGTGTGAGGTGTGGCAAGAATGGAGAGTGTAAGCACAGGCCTCAGCCCTGAGACTAGTCACATGGGGACTGCAGTGGGGAGAACATCAGATAAGCAGAGAGAGTGACAGAGCCATGGACACATCTGTCATTTCAGCCATCAACTGCCATTTATGCTCTCTTTAACCAAAAGTACTTCCATGATTGAGATGTAGGCCAAAAGAGCCCCAATACAGGCCCCCTCAATGCTTCACCCTCTTTGCTACCACAATGCAGTTCATATGAGACAGAGAGGGGTCTGGAAATCAAAGGCCCTCAGATCTGGGGCTCAGGGTCAGCTCACTGATGGTTAGAATGCACCCAACTGGAAAATGAACCATCAATCATAGGATGTTTCTATGGCAACCACTAACTAAAAGACTCAGAAACAATCAGGCATCAATTGGGAATTTTGCATACATCCAAGATGGCCTCTGTAATAACCATGTTTCCCCACCTTAGTAACTGCCAGGAGCTCAGAGTGCTCTTGCTATCTGGAGCCCACCTCAGGGCAAGCTGTTCTGTCACTCTGCCAAAGCCTGGATTGTACACAGGGGGACACCTACCACACAAGCACACTCTATAGAAGTGTCATGGCTTCAGACACCCACTGAGCATCTGCAGTCAATGACACAAAGCAGGGAGAAAAGTAGAGTAAAGCTAAGTATGAATGAGATTCAGGACTAACCAATTTCATTATTGATTTTCCAAGCCCTAGTTAGCATAAGTTTGGACCAATAGCAGTGACCCAAGGGCTCTATAAACCCCTAGTCTAGCACACTAGGCAGAGAAAATCTGCTGTCTGTTTATCTCTTTTGTGTTCATGAGTTGTAGTCCTGTTACTCAATGAAATATTATTACACTCACTCATCCTGGTCTGAAATTTCATTCTTTGAATTCATAATATGAGAAAAAAGACATAGAAGGCAAGCTGCTGGGTTCTACTGCAACACTGGTGGGCATGGCCTGCCATCAGGAGCTGCAGCACTTCCTGGCTGCAGAGGCCTGCAGCTTGTGCAGACCCCACCTGGAATCTGCAGCAGTAAATGGAATTTCACCTAAAACCTCTGGTTCCATAGGCATCCGCTTTTTGATTAGTTGCTAACATTTAAAATGAGCATGCTTGGCTGAAGTGATCTGCATCTTCACAGACTGTTCACCAGCAGAACTGGTGAATTCAGCTTATTAAACTCTACCTATATGTTGGTTTTCTCATTGTTGCTTGGGTACAGAAAGCAACTCTAATGAGTGGCTACCTTATCTGTGTGCGGTGTTGAGATTTAACACAAGTTTCAAGAGGGAGCCCTGAACCAAAATGCAGGGACATAAAAATATCTGATAGCTTTTACTGTGGTTACTTTTCCACATTGGGTTTTTAAAATCCTTGCAAAAATGGCCACGGTAGCTCTGGCCCCTTGAGATTACTACTAGAAACACCTTGTGAAGCCCCAGATTCTCCCCACTGATACCCAACCCAGAACAGAATAGTGCCTGGTACCATTAAGCTGAACACCACTCTGTCTGGTGTAACTGCAATTTTTGAACAGCATGTGTGGTCATTTATTTTTTCATTTTATTGTTATTTCACTGTATTTTCTTATAAAGTCCATTGATCTATAGGAATGGGTTTATCATATAGAAAAGTGTCTTGCTCTGGAAAGACTGTGTAGAGAGGACTCAAGCTGGAAGTCAGAATCACCTCCAGAAGAGGACTGCAGTCACTGCATGCACATCACAGGGGGACATGACCTCCTTTCTAGCACAGTTATAAGACTAGTTTGAGATGAATCTCCACCACTTCTGTTGGTGGGATGAGTCTGTGTATACTGTAGGACTCTGCAGCCAAGAAAGCCTGTTTCAGTGTTTTCTGTGAATCGCAGAAGGGGATGCCTGTCCTTGTCACCTCTGAGGGTCATAACAGGCCAGGCCCAATCCTCCACTATCACTGAGCAGTGTGTTTCAGTGTTGTGATGGAGCTTCTTACCTGGAGAGGGCCTCCATTATTGCAACAGACTCTAGCAATTCACTACAACTTATTTCCAGGTTGTGCTCACACAAACCCAAAGGATGTCCCAGAAGACCGGTGTGTGTGAAAAATAGAAACAGAACTCTTGCAATGGCAAGAGGGTGGCCAACAGCAGGTTTTCAGTCCAAGTGAGCTAGTATAGGGGATTATCTAGCACTTGGGTCAATGATATTGGTCTACACTCATGATAATCAGGGTTTGGAAAAGTACTAATGTGACTGTCACCACTATTTTCTTACTAATGGTTGTCAAGAAGGAAGTTGAGTTTGTGGTATTTTAGAGGCTGGAGTTCTGAAGGCAGTGCTGTGTGTAGGTGGCATCCACTCTGGGTCAATCCTGGTATTGGTGCCTTAGGCCATGCCAACAGGGTGGGCTCCATCTGGTTGCAGTTTGCCACCCTTACTCCCAGGCCATTTCACAGCCCTGGGACAAGGATTGGTTTCACTCAGGCATTATGATACAGGAATTTTACTCTAAAGACAACAATGATAAAAACATGAGAAAACTAAGGTACCTTTCTTCCACTTTCCTTCTCCTATGAGCATCGGAAAGTTTTCCAAAGGCCACTGAGCTGAACATCACAGCACTTTGGTAGCACCACTGACCTATGAGGCCAGCTCTCTTCCAGCAAGCCAGACATTAAAGTAACTCAAAAAATGCAACACTGTATCCTTATTCATTTACTCTGGAAAATACATTAATTTTTCATAAAGTGTCTATTCTAATGTGTGGTGAGGTTAAAATAACTTAAAACAAATTAGCAAATATTTCTAAACTTTCCCAATCTTTGTTTCACTGAAAATATTGATAGTTGTTATCCACTCATAGGACATTGTTTGGGGGTCCTCATAATCTTTAAGAATGTGAAGGGATTCTGTAGGGTTGGGAGCAGCTGAAATGAGAGCGTTCCTGGGAAAGATGAACACAGTTCCTGGGGTCGGGGTCTGTGAGGTTGAGGTGGAGGGCAGGGCTCAGATGTATCTGAAACCTTTTCTCTTAAAAACTAAATCCAAGTACAGACTTTTAGCATTCTGTGAAACTTGGTGGTTGTTATAACATACTTCTGATGTGTTTTAAATTATTCATAATAAAAATAAGTTGTCATGAACATGGAATTTGAGTTATGAAAGCAATTACCAGAAACACTAGCAACAAATATGGCTGAGTTTCTGGTGCAGTATGAGACCAAGGTGGGTGAGCAGTGCTGGAAGAGGAGACCCCATGGCAGGTGGGAAGGTTCCATTCCACTTGGTACTGATTACACCTCCTCCACACCTCCACAAATTAGAATCTTCAAAAAATCAAGTGAAGAGAAAGGAGGGAAATGGCAAGCACCAAGCAGAACTTAGAGATGAGAAGGTCTGGAAGGTGGAGGAACTGCACCTTGTGGTAGGATGTGGGACTATGGGGGCTTTTTCTTCCTTTCATTTTTCATCTGTTCTGTTATGTGGTTGTATAATGTCATATATAGCATAAGATTATTTTAAAAATTACCCATAAATCAAAAAAGACAGATAATTTTTTTTTTTTCCTGGAAAGACTGGCTGCCACATGGTTCTATCTCTCCTGGTTATTCTCACGTGGGTGCCTGGTGGCTGCCACCTTCTGCTCTTTAAACACTGTGATTCTAAGTGGATTCTTTATCTCTCCTTGTCTCTGTTTTGGCTGGTTTTCCTCAGCTGATGCTGCTCACTCCAGGACCTGATCTGTCTTGACGTGGTCTTTTTCTCTCTCTGTGTGTGTCCTCTTCTTTATTTAGAAAGTTACTAAACTTTGACTTGGGGTACATCCTTAATTGTCATGATTCACCTTATAATCCTAAATGAACTACATCTGCAAAAACCATGAACTTCACATTCTGAAGTTCAAGGTGAACATGAATTGGGGAGTACATCATCTGATACACCATAAAGACCAAGAAAAATAAATTACCAAAGGCACATGCTCCAAATCTGATCCTTGCTTCAAATTAAGAAGGACATGGGTTAAACAGAGGCCCACTTGAGAGAACTCTAAAGCAGCACTGCCCCCTCCCCCCCGCACACACAAGCTGTTTAACTTTTTCATAGCAGGCAAATCAATTCTGATGTGATCTGTGTATCAATCACCCATAAGTCTAAAGATGTTCTCATCAATATGAGTACTGAATACCTTCAGGCTTTTACACTGTTCCAGGTATATTCACTTGTAACAGAAACTGAGCCTTCACAAGAATCAAGTTTAACAGAAAATAATCTCATTCAACTTTCCAATTGGTAAACAGAAACTTTGTTAAATAATGTAGAAGGCACTAGCATAGTATTTGTAGGTATAATTATAAAATATGCTGTATGTGTACAATTCTCTTTGAAGTCATGTGTATGTCTGTGAGTGTGTGCATGTGGGGGTGGGTGAGAGGATAGATAGATATTGAGGGATGCTGGACAGGATCAAGGTGGACAGCTAGGTGGATGCTCTTGAGTCTTTCCATCTCTTCCTGGCAGAGCTCCCTTTGAAGTTGGGCTCGGTGCATGTGACTGAGCCCTCACAGTAGATTGGATGGACCATCTCCCTCACTTTCTGGTCTGGAGAAAACCCCTCCACTTTCTCTCTTCTATGGAGAATAGACAGCTGTGCACCACAGAGGGCTGTGGTTCCAGACAGAACCAGCGAGAATCCCTGGGTCAGCATGGGCAGGGTGACCACAGAGACACTGAACTCGCAACTGGGATGGGAGTGAGAAACAGCCGTGCTTGTCCATTTCATGGACCCTTTAAGTGTCTTTCCTTGCTATAGTTTGGGTATTGACAGATCCTCCAAGGCCCATTTACTGAGGTCTTGTCCACTGGGTGGTGCTACTGGGAGGAGGTGGAACTTTGAGAACCTAGTGGGAGGTCATGAGGCCCCTGGGGTGTGCCCTTTAAGAGGGGTGTGGGACCTTAGCTGTTCCCTCCTCACCTTTTACTTCCTGGCTGATGACAGAAGCAGTTCTTTTCTGTCACACCCTCCCACCATGATGGGCCACCCCACCAGAGTCCCAAAGCAACAGCACCAACCCATTGTGGACTAGCATCTCTAGAACTGTGGGCTCAAAGAAACCCTTTCTCTTCATAAGTTGATTAGCTCACAACTTTGTTACAGTGAAGGAAAGTGGACTAACACACTTATCAACTTTCTAGAGACTCTGAAGCAGTCACACACGGCCTGTTTCCCCTGTCGATTGAGCTCTTTCATGAGGCTGGATCTGAAAAACCAGCCTCTATCTCAGACGAAAGCCTGTCCAAGGAAGGGACATGGCCTTTGTCCTTGGAAAAACCCACAGAGAACTCCTAAGCACATTCCCACCCTGCTAAGTTATTTATCTACAAATAACAGAGAGATCTGCTGCGCCAGGTGTCCCTGACTCAGTCAGGCTAGGTGGGGACCTATAGCAGCCCCCTAGCAGCCACCAATCAGCATGAGTCAGAGAAATACCTGGGATTCCAGATGACCCTCCCAGTAGTTTATGGTGGTTAATAACATATTGGGAAACCATGTAGTTCAGCACGTACACCCCTCTTGGCTTAAACCAATCAGTTCAAACGAATACCCCTTTTGTCCTGACAAATCACCCCTACCTAACTTGTTCCCACCAGTGAATGTGCTAATCATGTTTTAGAGTTGTTGTTTGATTTTCCCGCTGCGTGAGATGATTTGTTATGCTGTATGTGAAGTCCCTGCCCTTTTCAAAGAATGTATATAAGCTCTGCTCAAGCTGTTCTTGGGGCTCTTTGCTCTTTACCTCTTCGAGGTAGGCTTGGAGCCCCAGCATGCTGGACCCCCAATAAACCCTTTGCTGTTGCATGAGACAGTCTCTTGGTGGTCTTTTCCTGCAACGTTCACCTGACCTTTACAGATCATCTGCCTAAATTTTTGTTATTGCCCAGGCCCAAGAATAATGAGCACACAACTCTCTGATTTGTCTTTCTGGATGAAAGAGGAAGAATTTTTTAAAATGTCATTTATAAGCCAATTTTCAAGAAAAAAATATTATAAAGTAGACACATTATTAGAGACTGAAGTCTCTTACCTGAGTCCTCACAGTTCCAATTGGGTGTTTAGCCCCTGACATTGCACTGTCTACACTGGTTTCCAGACACCTGCTTTCTGTGGTTCCCCATACCAACTCCAGCCTGCCCACATCTCTGGGAAGACATCTTCCAACTTCCAGGAATGAAGGTGACCTGCCCACATCTCTGGGAAGACATCTTCCAACTTCCAGGAATGAAGGAATGTCCCTTTCCTATCTTGGCACAAAGAGTTGCAGGAAGTCACACTCCTGTTCAAGTCACTTCCTGAAGCTTCAAGAAGTATTCCACCTCTTGTTTTTGGCCTATGCTCTGTAGAGTCTCTTGCTTTGCCATGTTCCTCCTTGCAGTATGTACACATTCTCAAGATTTCCACTTCTTGTGAGAGATGGGGGTATAATTTTATTTTGTTGAATATGGATTTCCAGTTTTCCCAGAACCATTTGTTGAACATGCTATCTTATCTTCAGTGTATGTTTTTGGCTTCTTTGTCTAATATAAGATAATTTTAATTTTGTGGGTTAGTCTTTGTGTCCTCTGTTCTGTACCATTGGTCAACCAGTTTGTTTTCTTGCCAGTACCATCCTGTTTTTGTTACTGTTTTTGTTACTGTTGCTCTGTAGTATAGTTTAGGTCTGGTATAGAAGCGATGCCACCTGCTTCTATTTTTTGGACTATCAATGTGAGTAATGTTTGCAATTCATCCTCTCCAGAAAGGCAGTATGTCATCCAGGAATACAACCAACAATGACATTAGAGAGAGAAGATAGACACTTAAGGAAATTTATGGGAAAATCAAAGAATTTCCCAGATGACCCCAGACATCTGTCAAGGTGGGATCTGTGTTAAGGAGTGTCCACAGAATTGAGCTCTGGCCAGTGTTCAAGTTTCTGTTCATAAGACTGAGTCTCCTGGCAAAGCAGGACAGGGAGGTCAGAAGGATGATGTGGGGATCTCCATCTGGGCTCAGCAATGTGTCCATGAGGTCACCTGTCTCCTGCAGCTTGGCTGCTGCATGTCTGTCTTCTCCTCCCAGCATCCAGTCCTACAGCTCCTGGGAGATGAGAGATGGCAAGTGGTATTTGTAGCCACCGTTATACTTCAATCCAGACCCTTGCAAATGGCAAGAAATATGAAAGAAAAGAAATGAAAAGAGAAAGTATAGGAGGAAAGTGGGGGATGGTTGGCACAGAGCAACCTGGAGATGGATTTCTGTTTCCCATGCTCCCCCGGGGCACCCTAAGGAACTGCCAGATGGAAGAGAGGTCTCACTGTGCCCCTGTCCTTCAGTGCCTTTCTAGTGAGAACAATAGTAATAGTAAACATCTTCCAGAAGTTTCCATCTTAGGTTTAGCCAATCTTCATTATTCCAATTCTGTATTTGCAAGTTTACTGCTTGCTAAAACTTACTTGTAACCCCCAAGTCAGTGCCCATGTGCACAGAGACACCTGATAGCTATGCTCCCTGCTGAGGTGGAATGAGGCTTCTGCCTTCATTTTTGTTCTTACACTGTAAACAAGTGTCTGTTTCTCCACCTGTCTTGTTTAAAACAACCTCCATACATCATGCTGAATTGCTCTTGTGCTCCTGAGGAAAGGAAGGCTTAGACAGCCTCACAGAGAACACACACATCACAGAATCTCCCTTCCAACACAAGCTGTGCCACTACTCTCCCTGTTTCATGCTAACCAATTGGCAGTTTGTATCAATTAAGGTGTCTCAAACAGAAAGCACAAGGTGACATGTTGATGGGTGGCTGCAAGCAAATGCGACCAGAGGCTGGCAGGCACCTGACCCTGCTTCATCTAGGATCAGCACCCCAACATTCACTGGCTCAGGGTTTGAGGTGACTTCACAAGAGCAGATATGCCATGGGTAACAAGAACTACTATGCAGTTGACTACTGACTTTTGGGTATCCTGACCCTGGCCAGGTGCTAGATCCCATGGACAGTGGCTCAGAGCTCACAGGGATGTGATACAGCAGAGCCATCCTGAATAAGGGTCAGGTGCTTCCTATGTTGTTCTGTATAACCCTCCGAGGTAACCCTGAAAAGTACCCCCTATTGTTGCTCAGGGCTTGAGTGGGGTTTCATGGGATTAAGTGACTTGCCCAAGGTAATCACAGAACCAGTGACTGCTGAGACCAGAAGTCCAGCCCTGGCAGTCAGACCATGGAGCCCTGGGTACACCCTGAGTGCTACTGCCCACTCACCTTCCCTTCCTGCTGGGGCAGTCATGGGTGTTGGGAGACTAAGAAAGTGGGTATGCAGAGACCCTAGACTGATGCTCCCCTGACATGTGAACCCTTGGGGACATACTCGACCCACAGCACCTGGTGTGCTTAGGCTCTCTTCTATTTGTGTTTTGTGCTTCTGAGGTAGATTTTTGCTTTGTGGTTACCACAGCTTATATAAAAATCTTAGATTATTTTATGCAGATAACAACTTAATCTCAATCATATACAACTCTGTGCTTTGACTATCTACTTAAAACACACATTTTATGCTTTTGATGTCAGCATTTCCATCACTTTGTACTATGTATCTTGACAATCTGTTTGCTCTATAGATGTCTTAAATATTTTTCTCTCTCTACATACTGAGAAATATTGACTCAGTATTACTTATTGTATTGATGTCTGTGATTTAAAATGTTTTATGTTGCTAATTAGTAATTTTGTTTGTTTCAAATACATTCTCTTCAGCAGTTCCAGGGACCTCGTGGTGGGAAATGTGGCTTTTCTTTGGGAGAGTTATCACCTACTTCCTCCTCATTTTGAAGGACAGTTTTGCTGGACAAAGGATTCTTGGTTGGTGAGTTTTTCTTTAGTTCTCTTTACCACTTTGAATTTATCCTCCTGCTCTCACCTAGCTTATAGGGCTTCTGTAGAACTGAAAAACCAGCCTCTACCTCAGAGCAAAGCCTGTCCAAGGAAGGGACATGGCCTTTGTCCTTGGAAAAACCCACAGAGCGTTCCTAGGCACATTCCCACCCTGCTAAGTTGTTTATCTACAGGAGAGATCTGCTGCGCCAGGTGTCCTTGACTCAGTCAGGCTAGGTGGGGACCTATAGCAGCCCCCTAGCAGCCACCAATCAGCGTGAGACAGGGAAATACCTGGCATGCCAGATGACCCTCCCAGTAGTTTATGATGTTGGGAAACCATGTAGTTCAGCACGTACACCCCTCTTGGCTTAAACCAATCAGTTCAAACGAATACCCACTTTGTACTGACCAATCACCCCTAGACAACTTGTTCCTGCCAGTGAATGTGCTAAGCATGTTTTAGAGTTGATATTTGATTTTCCTGTGGTGTGTGATGATTTGCTAAAGAGGCTATGATGTATGTTAAGTCCCTGGCCTCTCCAAAAAATGTATAAAAATGCTGCAAACCCTGGGTTCAGGGCATCTCAGTGTCACCAGTTGCTGTGTGTGCGTGCGGAGGACAGAGCTAGCTCGCAATAAACACCTCTTTGCTGCTTACATCGATCTTGGGTCTCTGGTGGTCTTTTGGGGGTCCCAAATTTGAGCTTAACAGAACAAGCCCTTGAGTGCCACCTTGGGGCTCCTGTGTCTGGGATAAAGAGGGATTTTTTTTAAAGGGATTTTTTTTTAGAGGGATTTTTTTGTGAATTGCAGACAAGCATAGTCTCAAAGAGTAACAGGGAGGACTGTGCTGGGAGCTGCACAAGTCTTGTGTGGAATAGGTCAGACATTATGGCTCAGCAGATCTGAGTGAGGTGGTTGGGCTACTTCTTATAGCTCCAGCATGGTGGCAGGAAATGTGTTCTCTCTCACTGGAGATTCTCTCTCTCTCTCTCTCTCTCTCTCTCTCTCTCTCTCCTATTTTTTAAATTGTTGTTGTTGCTCTGATCAAAGAGACAGAACACAATCTTAGTTTGGGATAAGCAAAATAAAAGAAAATGTAGGTAGAAGGAACCCTATGTGATGCCATTCCTCTAGCCAGTGTGAGACACCACAAATTTAATGGAATTAGGAACATTGCACTTGAATCAACTTAAATTTGAAATAGAATAGCAGGTATCCAAGAAAATTAAATCCCACAAGAATCTTCACACAGAGACGTTGGTGGAACTCATCATGAACCTCTGCAATGCTTCCTAATGTAAGACTGAAAGATGCCACACCACACAACACAGATCAACAAAGAGGTTCCACTTCATTACAAAAGGCTGTGTGTTTATATTGGTCTAAGGAGAGGTAGCAGGGCTGAGGTAGATAACAGGTTGCCCATTTATTGGCAAGCTCTTCCATATGTCAGTTCCAGAGCCCAAGAAGTTATTTCTTATAGGGGCTAAGGCTTCCCACCAGCAGGATTTGAACTTTGGCGCCAGCGGGGACGTTTTGCACCAGTGAAAGAAACAAAGAGGAGAAAGAGGATCGTTAGACACCATGTTGGGGTTTATCTCTGGGGTGCTGCTGCCATTATATGTTTTCCCAACACCTAAGACATGTGAAAGTCCGAAAAATGAGAAAAGGAATCTGCCTCTGCTTAATGCATCAAGGCCTCTTTTTATTTAAGAAACTGCATCAAATGGTCAGGTCTGCTTTTATCAGTAGACAGGAATTTTAGGAAACACAAAAAAGGAAATCCACTGTGATTCTGGTTAATTTTTAAGCAAAGCACAAAAGCATGGTAACATAAAAAATGAAGAAAAATACCTTTTTAGAATATTAGAATATTTACTTTATTTAAGCCATGTGAGTGAAATAATATCCAAAACAAAAACAAAACTCAAAACATGGTTTTATCTTTTACCCAAATGCACCCCACTTCTTAATAAAAGGGGTGAGAAACCTGGGGATCAGTGTGCAAACTGAAGGATTATTTTTGATTCTCTTTTCCCCTCCATGTCCATCACAAACTGGAAACAGCTGTCAACTAGGCAGCATCTAGAAATCCAAGGTCGGTTTAAAGCTGAGCAAGAAAAGATGAGACAGAGAGTCCTGAGGGGCAGGCTGGTGGCTTACAATGGCTAAAGAAGCAAGAACTCTCCTAAGGAACATAAGCAGTAAAGAGCTAAGACAACACTCCTTCTCTGCCTGCAGCTACCACCCTCAGAGCCCAGGGCTGTCTGTAGCTCCCCAAGGCTTTCTGGGTGTCACCTTCTCAGCCCCACACCCCAAATCACCATCCCTTTTCTTTGTTATCCTCTAATAATATTGTAAGTTTCCCTTTTGTTAAGTTTATTATCTAGATCAGAGATAAGCAAAGTACAGCCCTCCAGCCAAACCTAGGCCCCTGGATGTTGAGAGCCACAGTGGAGTCAGAAAGATGCCTGGCATATTGCCAGAGGGAATGGTTAAAAGGGAGGCCAGTGAACCATTGAGATGATGATTTGAGTTAAGCTGTATATAATTGCTGTGATGTTGGATTGAATGAGTTGTATATGGACCCTGCCCTGGGAATAGGGTCGCTCTGAGAACTCCAAAGTAGTTGGCCAACAGTAAAGGTCTAAAATACAACGGAATCAATCCAGCATCATCTTAATTGCTCATCTCTCAACCATTACTTCTGGCAAAAAGCCAGGGGCCATTCCGACTCTGCTGTGGCTCTCAACAGCCCCCCACCTGCTATTAATTACCAATAATATTCACATTACATTTTGCTAGAGCACACCCAGGCCCCTTTGTCTGTGGCTGCAGAGGCTGTGACTGTTTTGAAGCAGCAGCAGAAGGGCTGAAGGGTTGTGGGGGTCGCAAAGCTAAGGATTTCCCTTTCTGGCCTTTACAGCAGGCCATCCTACCACTGGATAAGCTCCATAAGTACAGGAAATGGGTTTGCTCAATCATGTGTCCCAAGTGCTGGGCAAATAGTCAAGGGAGGTATGGATGAATGGTGCCTTCAAGCAGAGGTGTTCTGTTTTGCAGCTTTAAAAGAGATAGAGGTGGGGGAACCGAGTCATGAGATCCCATACTAGTATTGCAACTGGAACACAGAAAGTTCTGTGCACCAGCAGTGAAACCTTTATGTCTCTACTGGTTAAGAAAACACTAGATGTTCATGATTTCATGAGAGTTTTTACCATTCTTCAATTTCAAGAATCACAGGAATAAGGGGTCAATAGAGCAGGTTAATGAGGGTTGCTCTTGAGAACTGGGAAGCTGGAGAAACCATCAAAGTACCCATTTCTCCTGGATTCCTCAGGAGTCTCAGTTCCAGTCCTCTCCCAGTGGTAGAGGTGCACTTACAGATTTCTGTAGCTGGGTTCACAGGTCATCTTTTCCAGGGGAAAGAGGCTCCAGAACAGCCAGGTCACTGTCCCCAGCCTCCACAGGAGTATGGGAAGAACTGGTGGCAATAGGCTCAAGTTTTCATTACTCAGAATACAAGCAAGGGAATGTCCTGTTCCATTTCTGCCAGAGGACTGAGGATACCTCTTTAATTTCTTGTATAGGATTTCTTCCTTACAATCCTCTTAAATAAGTCCTTTTTATCTGAAAATTATTGCTTTTATAATCAATGAATATTCATCTTAATGCATACTGAAAAAGTAGTGAATCTTCAGGCAAGAGGATGAATTAGAAAGCAGAAGCAAGAAAAGCCATTTGTAAAGGAGCAAGAAATAAAAACCACAGTGATCCATGTTCTAGGGGCATAAAAGGTGTGTTTAGAACAAAATGACCCGACTTCTAAACATGAAGGCTAGTTTCTCCTCAGCAATCCATGGCAGCTCTTGGATCTTTGGCAAATATGGTTAGAAAAACAATTTGCCTTTGTTAAGAGCTAAACTTTTTGTGTTTTTTTTTCCTTTTTGTGAGATATCTGTACAATTTTTTTTTCTTTTTTCAAAATTAATTTTTAGGGATAGGGTTGCAGCTAATTGACAGAGCATTTGCTTGCCTTGCATATGAGTTCAAGGCACGGGCAGGCATTCCAAGCAGGTTCAGAATTTGCAGTAATTTATAGTAAAGCCCAAATTATCTTTTTATGGCTTTGTGGCAAGATGGCTCCCTGACCAGATAGCAGCCCTCTCTGAAACTTTAGTGACACCTCATAAATATTGGCCTTCCCTGGCCAGACAACGACCCTCTCTGAGGCTCTAATGGTCCTCATAAATTCTGATGTTGGGGCCAGCAAAAAAAAAAAATGTAAACTGTAAGGGTCCGGCGAAGCGTCGGAGGGAGAGACCACAAGAGACCGCCTCCATGCAATTGACAGAAGGGGTTTTATTGATTCAGCATGCTGAGGCTCCAGGCTCACTCGGGAAGATAGAGCAGCCCAGAGCCCAGAGCAGAGGTCAGGCAGAGCTTAAGTACACTTTTTGGAGAGGGCGGGGGACTTTGCCTACATAAGAACAAATCATCATGAGGTGCGGGGAAATTGAACAACAACTCTGAGACCTGATTAGTACATTCATTGGCGGGAACAGATTGGACAGGGGTGATTGGTCACTTCTAAGCGGGGTACACATTTAAACTGATTGGTTTTAGGTCCTGCGATGCCTTCGTGACAGCTTCACAGAACCCCAGGTTATTAGACAACCAGAGGATCAGTGAGAATATTTACTGGCCAGTTCGGGTATTGTCCTAACAGCTACAGAGATTACAGGTTCCGGGGGTAGCAGAGAAATTGTAACAATATTGGTCTTTTACTTTTTAACCCAAGCCTTGCAGTTAAAAACTTCACAATGTCCGGTCTTTTACACTTTAACTCAGGCTCTGTGGCTTAGAAACAGCTTAAAAATTTTACCTTTACAAAACTACCATTAGTGTGATGATTGTCAGAGTTCTGTTATCTGTAACCCCCCTTTTGTGTAACTTTCTGGGCTATAAAGCTGGGCTGTAGGAAAGGTGGGGGTTGATGTCTTGTTCCCACCATTTTGGGAGGGAGAGGCAGCCCGGCTGGTCGAAATAATAAGCTTGCTTTAATTTGATTTTAATTGGAGTCAGTGGCCTTTTCTTGCGTCCTGGTCTAACACTAGTGCTGACTCTTGGTGGCACCTTGGATTCTCCTGCAGCACCTGCCTTGACAGCGTGAGGTCAGTGGAATCCTACCTCACTGGTGCTGGGGTAGGGGGGCACCCAAGGTCTTGTGAGATGGACTTCACTCACTTGATTGGCTGTTCTGATTTTCCTTTTTACCTTCTGAAGGCTCCCACTTCTCATTTTCCATTTCTTGCTCTTTTTACTGTTATTGTAGGAATTCTTTATGTACCATCTTTCCAGCTTAGGGCTAGATTCCTGTCCTTTGTCATGCAAGTTCAAAGAAGCTGGTATGGTTATATTTAACTATAGATTCCCTTTTATTCATTTTGCTTTTTTATGAGTCTGTTTAAAAAGGTGGCTCTCCTCCATGCTTAGCAGACACACATCACACACTTATCCAATAAATGTAACATTTCCCTCTTTAGTTTGGGCCTCTAGTTCACTGGACTATGGGTTGTGGAACAAGTGCAGGCTCAATTCTCAGGCAAGCCCATCTATGAAAGCATCTGATATTTCTCAACTATGTGAAAAGCTGGCAATCACATTGTGTACTATTGTATCTAATGGCATAAAATCATAAGCTCTGCTCTTCAATGAGTTTGTAAAAGTAGCACAAACCCCCAGCCTGCCTGTGGACTGAGACCCAGCTGGACTCGATGCTACTCTCTGGGACCCCAAGAAGCCCAAACAGATTAAAAGGCACACATTCACATATGTTACCTGTCTCTTTTCCATTTCCTATGAATATCTCCTTGCTAAAAATGAAGATTCACCGTATCTCATTTTCCAATCTCACTCTGCAATAAGAGGAATCAGAATTTTCTGGCATGACAGCTGACTGTGAGGCAAGGACAGAAAAGAAACAAGGTGTCCCCAGAGCCTCTGGTGGAGCCCAACATCAAAAAGCACTGAAAGAAAGCCAAGAACACAGAGTCCTGAAAAGTGATGGAATGTGTCAAGGGACAAAGCAGTTCCACAAAAAATGATGGGGAACAAAACTGGAGCAAAGAGGCAAGATGACACAAGGTATGGGTCAATAATATCCAGGTCAGTATTCAAGACAAGTATCAGGAATCATATGACATAAGCAGGTAGGTGTGGCATGTAGACAGTCCCTCTTCTGGAAGCAATCTGAGTAACCAGCAGACAGTCCACCTTTAAGGAGGCGGCTCCATCCCTGCTCCTTGCTTCTCCAGGGTGCTCGCTGCATGACACCTACTGCAATGTGCACAATACAGAAGGTAAAAAGGTGAAGAAGGACATGCAGAACACTGACTGGATTGAGCTTCTGTCCCAGGCCTGATGGAACACATGGTTAAGATGTCCCATCTCTGTGGCTGACATCAGTCAAAGGGGGCACTAACAGAGCAGGCACATGGTCCCCACTCTCTGCTCCAGTTTCCACATACCCTGCCAGGTCACACTGCTGGCTGGACCTCTTCTGGTTCCTGGGGATGCGTGATTCATAATCATTTATTGTTTTGCTCAAATAAACTCAGTTTAAGCTTGTCCAGGGGTTTTCCCTTTTATCAAGAGTCACCCATGTCCTGGAGAAACCTGACTCATGCTGCCTTAGCCAGATGACAGAGGCTGACACCAGCAGTTTAGTCAAGGTGATGGCAGGCAGCTTCAAAACCAGAGCATGGGAAGAGGCTCTGTAATCTTTTGCCCAAACACCAACAGGAATGTGTTCAAGAGAAAACCATCAGGCAAATCCCAGCCAAGGGACAGTCTACAACACACTTGATCAGCATTCATCAAAATCATCCAGGTCATCAAAAAAAAGAAAAATCTGGGACACAGTGGAGCCAGCCAATAATCCCAGCTGGAGATGAGGTAGGAGGATCACAATTTGCCAGCCTCAGCAACTTGGTGAGACCCTGTCTCAAAATAAAAACTAGAAAGGGCTTGGGATGTAGCTTGAAGCTAGAGTACCCCTGGGTTTAATCCCCAGGACCAAACCAAACAAAAAACTAATAAAACACAAAAACTGAGAAACTGCCACAGTCCCAAGAAGCATATGGGGGCATGGTGGATCCAGGAGGGGGTCCTGGGACACAGAAGGACCTAAGGTAAGCAAGGACACCTGGAAAATCAAACACCTACCTGGACACTAATGCTTCCACATGGGTTCAGCATTGTGAAAAATGTACCCACTCATGTAGGATGGGAACCTGGTGTTGAGGATATGGAAACTCTCTGTACTGTGTGCAGATCCAAAATATATATATATATATATATATATATATATATATATATATATATATATATATATATATCAAATAAAAAAGCTTACTTTAAAAAAACAAAATGGTTCAAGACTGTATCCTCTTGCCCATTAACAACTCGACAGCCAGAATGGAAGCTGCATGCAAGGAGCACAGCTGGCCCTGGGCAAAGGTTGGCTTCCTGCAGGCCAAAGGTGAGGGCTCCCTACAGCTTGGACAAGGGGAGACTCTCCGTGATATTCCCAAACCATCAGAACCAGGAGGGCTTGATGAGGATAGCCAGCCAAGTAAATGCTGGTACACCAAAACCAAAAGAGGACACCATCCATGCTCACTTCCCCAAGATGAGGAACAGGAGAGTCACTCAAAAGACTGAAAGGTGCACAGCACTGTGTAGGTAATGCCGTTCCTCTGGGTTGCGCTGTCTTCCTTGCTGGACTCTTCTTGTGCACTGACTGGAGAAAGATTCTTTAGCTTTGTACCTAGAAACAGTTGGCTCCCAACTGTAAGACTCTCACCATGCTCTCTTTAACAACCCAAGAACCTCTGCTACCCTAGTCTTCTCAAGTTTAACATGAGAGTAACATCCACAAACCCCACTGGTGTTATGAGTTCCAGAGCAAATATTTAGGCAAAGTACTTGGGGTCTTACAAAAGCACAATAGAAATGAAAACTTCCATCAGCATGGCTGGTAACTATGACAATGCAACCATGCACTCAATATTGGAAATTCAATATCTGATACTTATCTAAGCACCTGATGAACAGCAATGTCGTTGACATTTTCTCAGAACATATTCACTGAATGTTGCTTCTTTATCAAGGGCTGTTTATAAAGGCAGATACCATGTTGTACTACTGGCTTTCCCAGTTAAGGAGAAATGTTCACATTCTAATTTAATACATCACAAAGCATGATAAAATCACCAAATGTGCAAGTACTCTGAGGTATGCTGGTAGTCTCCCTGCTGCTCCTCTTGGCCCATTACAGGTACCACGCCTCAGAAGAAACAGCTTTTACCAGGGTTTGCTGTGTGGCCACAGAGAGCATGGGGCCAGCCCTCGCTTATCTTGGCTTCTTTCCACTTGCAAGTTTCTGCAAGGATGCTATTCTCTTTGTTCTTCTGCTGAAGTTCCTTTCCTTCTCTTTGTCTCATCATAAATTAAAGTATAAACCCCCAGGGGAATGTCATTGTCACTGTCAAGTAGTAGCACCCATCCTCCCTTGATGTGAAAACAGCAATGACAACCAGAGGAAGGAGATCTCACCATGAATAGAAACTTAGCTGCCCCAAGAGCTCACACCCATCCTGGCCCGTTCCCTGCAGCTCTGACAAAGGCCCCACTGTGCAGCCTCACCCACAAGCTTGATAATGTGCTAATTTAATTTTCCACTATAGAAACAAGAAACAGCTCAATTTTAAGATTTACATTTGTAGTCAATTCAAACCCTTTTTTAGCTTCTGTTCTATTACCATTTTGGGTCACAGAGCAGCACTCAACAGTTGCTTTTATAGTTTAATGCAGAAATCAACAGCACTCCCTGTACACAGTGATGACTTATCAAACTCTCTCTTATGTTGTGCATGTAGCACGTCTTCTTCATAAGCCCTGCCCACAGCACGTTGTGCAGGGTCATGACATCAGGACGTCTGGTAAAGACATTTCTGACAGCTCTGCTAACCAGCAATCTGTCCCAGGCTCACTGCCCCAAATTGGGAACAAAAGCAGGTTGCTTTCTTAGAAATGTCAACACTGCACCTAAATCTGAAGCAAATTCAAAGTGAAGCTAACAAGGTAAATGCCACTTTAAATGCTGCCTTGGGCTGCAAGATTAAAAAGTGCATGTGCACTCAGTGAAGCAAGAGCTAAAGCTGTCTTTTACCAACAACATGAGAAACAGCCCATGTTTCCATATGTTAGCTTGTAAGAATCACCAGTGAGGGCTGTGCTCTCCAGGGTGTCCATTCTCACTTGGCAAATATTTGAACATCCTTGTTACAGAGGGACCTGTGGTTCTGTAATGAAGAGATACATTCTTCGGTTTCATACACAGAAGACTTCGCTGGAGAAAATGCTGCATTGTGAGTTTCTAGGGGTCCTTCTCATTAGGAAAGAACCCTGCTCTAGAAGGACCCAGATCCTGATCCTGAGAGGCTACTGTTCACTTACTCACTTGTTTTAACAAATCTTCAACTTCTGCAGTGCTTTGTTTGGTGGTGCTGTGGGGACACAGGTACTCAGACACCACCTCTTTATTCATGGGTTTTAAAGTCTAGAAAGCAAACCCCTGGACATAATCACTCTGTGAGACAGCCAGACACAAACTCAGGCAGAAACAGGTGTGGGGGCAGTGAGGAGGCTGGGCCTTCTCCACATGGAAGCAGTGCTTGCCTGAGCACTGGGGTCACAGTTCTGGAATGAAGGAGAGCCAGGAGAAATGGCCACATGGGTAGGACGGGAAGGGAGGACAGAGGCATTGTGGACTCGATGGGCAACCAACAAGAGCACCTTGTGGGGGAGCTGAAGACATGCTGGGCCCTAGTGGCAAGGGCACAGGGGAGCAGAACCCTGTAAGGGAGAAGAGGACACTGACAGACTGGATGTACCCAGGTCCAAGGAAGTGGACTTTGACTTCCAGGAAAGAAGGAACCCTGGAGGAGGTGGGCAGCAAAACAGCAAGACCATAGCTGGACTTTGGGCAGTGGCTCCTGTGATCTGCTGAATTAAAGAGGGAGGCAGCCAGCAGCCAGACACAGATCACAAGTTCTGAAACCTTTCAAAAAAGCCAAAAAGGAACAAGGTGCTCAGACCATACTTCAGGATACTAAAATATTTGGCACTCTCAGCCAGTGGGCAGCAGGACCCAGGCTGGAAAACCAGCAATGATGCCAACATTGTGTCTCAGGAACACAGCTGGTATTGGGGTGCTCTGGCTGCAACAATCCACTCTGTCCTCTCCGAACTCAAAGAGTTCAAACTCAAAGCTGTAGGTCAGACCCACATCACCCCTGCCCACTACACAGTAATGGCTGAGTGCTGAGAAGACTGACAGCTGCCATCTTTGATGAGCACTCACTGAAGGGCCTTGCAGAGATGTCTTGTCTCATCCACAGTCCTATCAAGAGGCACCACGGGCTTTGCCACGGAGGTGAAGAAACCCAGCACACAGTAGGCCACTTTGTCTCCTTGCTAAATGTTTGCTAAATTACTCATCATTCCTAAGTATCAGCGTAAAGGTAAAATTTCTAAGCTGATTCTAAGACGCAGAGCCTGAGTTAAAGTGTAAAAGACTGGACATTGTAAAGTTTCTAAACTGCAGGGCTTGGGTTAAAACAATATAATACCAAGTATTGTTAAGTTCCTCTGCTACCCCCAAAACCTGTAATCCCTGTAGCTGTTAAATACCTGAACTGCCCAGTAAATATTCTCACTGACTCCTCTGGTTGTCTAATAACTTGGGACTCTGAGTAGCCCATCACGTAGGCATCCAAGCCCCAAAACCAATCAGTTTGAATGTGTTCCCCACTTAGGAGTGATCAATCACCCCTGCCCAGTCTGTTCCCACCAATAAATGTACTAATCATGTCTCAGAGTTGTTGTTCAATTTTTGCATGCCCCATGATGACTTGTTCTGATGTATGCAAAGCCCCCACCCACTCCAAAAAGTGTACTTAAGCACTGCTTGACCTCTGCTCTGGGCTCTGGGCTGCTCTATCTTCCCGAGTGAGCCTGCAGCCTCAGCATGCTGAATCAATAAAACCCCTTTTGCCAATTGCATGGAGCCGGTCTCTTGTGTTCTCTCCCTCCGACGCTTTGCCAGACCCTTACATCAGGATGATCATTTAAGGACACAACAACAACAACAAAAACTATTTTTCGCTATCAGCAGGCATCATCTGCTCTTTACATCCTGCCACAAGCCCTGCATGACTATTTAAATTTAAATTAATTAAAATTAAATAAAATTTAAAATTCATTTTCTCCATAAAATCAACCACATTACACAATCTGCAGTCACATCCCCCAGCTAGACAGTCCAAGGACCCCTCCAGGGGGTCAAGAACCCCTCCATCACTGCACAGTCCTCTGTAACCAAGCATGAGCTCCTGGGGGAAATTCGCTCCTAAGTTGAAAATAACTTTCCTCGTCATGTGCATCCTGTCACATCACGCGGCCACACTTCCATCATTCAGCTGACTGTGTGCTGTGTGCAGTGCAAGCTCATTAAGTGCCAGAATGCAGAGGAAATTCAAACAGGGTTTCTTCCCCAAAGGAGTTTACGGTCAAAGAGAACAAAGAACCATATTGATATAATTACACCATGTTGTATTGTAACACGTTCGATGAAGCACGAACCAAACAGACAGGGCAGAGGAAGTTACCCAAGTTGGAGAAGGATGAGTGCAGTGTGGACTCAGGACCTTGCCACAGGGGCAACTAGAGGAAGAACTACACATCACATATACAGCATAGCACAGAACAGCACAGAGGGGTAGTAAAATCAGACACTGAGGGAAAAGTAAACTATGTTTACAGCATGAGCCATAAAAACGTAAATACTGTGTGTTATTTGTGTGCTATTTATGGATGCATATGGATATTTAGAAGGCTTTGATTTTTAAATTAAACTATACATAAAGCAAATGAGAACCCATTAGTGTGTTCATTAAAACTTGGAATATTGTATTTTTCAAAACAAAAGACAGAAGTAAAGGAACATACAGAAATGGGGGGAAAAAAAGATCAGTTTTATGGTGAAAAATGGAATGAGACCCCCTCTAGTAAATAAGGAGAAAGTGGATCTGGAGGGTGGAACTGAAGACAACATTTGCCCAACATAAAAATGGCATCTGAAAAGTTGCCCCATGCCATTAACAATCAAAGACATGCATATCACCCAACAAGAGAGAACACCTCCTGCTTCTTAGAATGCCTTCTAGCAGAGGGTGGAGAGAAGGCAACTCTGCCTCTGTAGCCAGTGGGGATCAGGGCAAATGGCATGAGAGTCTCAAAATATCAAACAGAACTACCAGATGACCCAGCAAGCCCCCATCCAGGCTCGTATTCAGAAAAAGGGAAACCAAGACCTCATAGGACACCATACCCCATGTCAGTGCAGCAGTAATTACAGGACCCTGGGAGCCTGGCCCCCTGCTCACACAGGTGTCCCCATCCTTTCTGAATACTTCCACAAGATGGCCCACCTTGGCCACCCAGGTGATTTCTTCCTTGCCTCCCCTTAGGCACGTCCTTCAGCCAAGGGGAAGGTTGACCTTCCAGGTATGTCTGGTCTTGGTTCTCCTCCTTCAGTGCCCTCATACATGTGGGGTTCTCTCATTGGCACAATCTTTCGTCAGAGCTCAGTCATTCTGTACTCAACTCCTGTGCCATGCACCTGGCAGTCCTGCAAACCTCTGCCCACCAGACTACTCTCCCCTCTCACCTACAAATACTGGACAGAAATCTTTACTTCACAAATGGCTCGGCCTCTGTGCCTGGCTCTGGCCCATGGTAAAATACATCTGTCAGTATTTTATCAGAGATATGTCTTTGGTATGTCCTTCATAATGAGCTCTAGAAAACATTTACCTGACCTAACCCATGAAAATCATCGTGTTAGTCAGATGTCATCACCATGAACAAAATACCTGACAGCATCCACTTAGAGGAAGAAAAGTTTATTTTGAGCTCATGTTTCTGAGATTCTGTCCATTTTGGGCCCAGTCCACTGCTCCAGGTCTGAGGTGAGGCAGAACATCATAGCAGAACAGTGTCATGGAGGCAAGTTGCTGGGCTCCTGGCAGCCAGGAAGCAGAGAGATAGAGAGAGAGGGAGCTGAGGAATATAGCTCAGTTGATAAAGTGCTGCCTCCTGTGCTCAAGGCCCTAGGTTCAATCCCCAGCACCTCCAAAAAACAAACAAACAAACAAAAAAAAAAAAAACAGAGAGATGAAAAGAGTGAGGAAGGGGGCCAGGGACAGATGTCATCCAAGGCCACATGCATAGTGACCTATTTCCTCCAGCCACACCCACCTAAGTTATCAACCAGTAGTTCTTTCAAATTATTAATCCATCACCAGACTAGCCCACCCATGAGTTACAGCCCTCCTCATCTCAGCATCTGGCCTGTGAACAGCCTGCATGGCCTCATGAGGAAGGCTGTGTGGCTGGAACTGCATGTCCCACCCACTCTGTTTCCATAATTCTCCCATGGGCCCTCAGAAGTGCAGCATTCTATTTTTACAAACATGACACCAGAGGCTTATGAAGATTAACTTAATGAGATTTGCACAGGAGGCCAAAGTGCCAGAATTCAAACCCAGGCAAGCCACCTCCAAGGCCTGCATTCTTAGTGTTGGATTACCCTGTCACTTCCTTAGGTATGTCTTAGGACATACGTAAGACATCTCTCTGATAAAATACTGACTTATGCATCTCCAGATGCTCCATACATGTTTCCTGGAGAAGGTGGAGGAAAATAAGGTCCTATTCTCATAAACTGACTTCTTGGTGCACTAGAAACAATACACCTCTGACTGGAGGGGAAGATGAAAGAACAAAGCTAGAGCCAATTGCTTGGTTTTCAACAAAGAGAGATAAATCAGGCACATTGGAATTTTACCAAAATTAACTTTGGTATCATTTTTACTATATTCCATTTCAGAAGACAGAGGCCCATCCACTTTAACCAAACAAGGCTTATTAAAACTTCAGTGTTTCGCCAGTCCAGATAGTCTACAATAATTAGAATAATAAATATTCTGCCTTTGTAGAGGAAGATATGGATCAGAATATGGTGGAGGGATCATCATACTACAGGCATTTTCCCATGGATGTGACAGGGTCCCAATATTATAAGGCACTGTCTGAGGATCAATTGACCCTTCATAGCCTGATTTTCTTCTTTCTATGATAATCTGAGGTCCCAGAGGATTCTCTAAGCCTTTTGAGCCTCTTTCTCCTCTCACTGGCACCAAAGATGAGAACATTAGTGGACCTTTCTTTTCCAAAAGAGGAGCTCTCATTTCAGATGAAGGTTGACCCAATAGTGAGGGACCATTTGGGGAATGCTCTCTGGCAAAGGCTTTATTTGAATCATCAGTGCATAAGGATCTTTTTCTAACAGTTTAATTTAACCTCATTTTAAGATAATCTTTGTCTGTTGTGAACATTTTGTTTCCTTAAATCTTGAGGTACCTTTTAGCACTCTGAGCTACTAGCTCATTATCATGTGCTTTTTTCTTATAGTTCATAATCTGCCCCTGATAAGAATGAATGGTTCTCTCCAATCTTCTTGAAGTTCATTGACTTGCTTTCTTTAGGTCTTCAACTGTTCAGTTGTATGGCTGATGTTTTCATCTAGTTTAGAAAGTTTGTCCTCTCGCTCTATCTGGTAATTATTCTCTCCTATTAATTTTCTTTGGAATTTCATTACATTTTTATATCATTCAATCATGATATTAAGTTTCTGCTTAAGATTCTGATTCTCTTTTAAATTGTGTATTTTTTTAATTTTTTTAAAAATTTTTATTGTTGGTTGTTCAAAACATTACATAGTTCTTGATATATCATATTTCACACTATGATTGAAGTGGGATATGAACTCCCATATTTACCCCATATACAGATTGCAGAATCATATCAGTTACACATCCATTGATTTACATATTGCCATACTAGTGTCTGTTGTATTCTGCTGCCTTTCCTATCCTCCACTATCCCCCCTCCCCCCTCCCCTCTTCTCTCTCTACCCCTTCTACTGTAATTCATTTCTCCCCCTTGTATTTTTTTCCCTTTCCCCTCACTTCCTCTTGTATGTAATTTTGTATACCCCTGAGGGTCTCCTTCCATTTCCATGCAATTTCCCTTCTCTCTCCCTTTTCCTCCCACCTCTCATCCCTGTTTAATGTTAATCTTCTTCTAATGCTCTTCATCCCTACTCTGTTCTTAGTTACTCTCCTTATGTCAAAGAAGACATTTGGCATTTGTTTTTAAGGAATTGGCTAGCTTCACTTAGCTTAATCTGCTCTTATGCCATCCATTTCCCTGCAAATTCTATGATTTTGTCATTTTTTAATGCAGAGTAATACTCCATTGTGTATAAATGCCACATTTTTTTTTATCCATTCGTCTATTGAAGGGCATCTAGGTTGGTTCCACAGTCTTGCTCTTGTGAATTGTGTTGCTATGAACATGGATGTAGCAGTGTCCCTGTAGTATGCTCTTTTTAGATTTTTAGGGAATAGACCGAGAAGGGAAATAGCTGGGTCAAATGGTGGTTCCATTCTGAGCTTTCCAAGAAATCTCCATACTGCTTTCCAAATTGGCTGCACCAATATGCAATCCCACCAGCAATGTACAAGTGAACCCTTTTCCCCACATCCTCGCCAGCACTTGTTGTTGTTTGACTTCCTAATGGCTGCCAATCTTACTGGAGTGAGATGGTATCTTAGGGTGGTTTTGATTTGCATTTCTCTGACTGCTAGAGATGGTGAGCATTTTTTCATGTACTTGTTGATTGTACGTCCTTCTCTGAGAAATGTCTGTTCAGGTCCTTGGCCCATTTGTTGATTGGGTTATTTGTTATCTTATTGTCTAATTTTTTGAGTTCTTTGTATACTCTGGATATTAGGGCTCTGTCTGAAGTGTGAGGAGTAAAGATTTGTTCCCAGGATTTAGCCTTCCTATTTACCTCTCTTATTGTTTCTTTTGCTGAGAAAAAACTATTTAGTTTGAGTAAGTCCCATTTGTTGATTCTAGTTATTAACTCTTGTGCTATGGGTGTCCTATTGAGGAATTTGGAGCCCGACCCCACAGTATGTAGATCGTAGCAAACTTTTTCTTCTATCAAATGCCGTGTCTCTGATTTGATATCAAGTTCCTTGATCCATTTTGACTTAACTTTTGTGCATGGCGAGAGAAAGGGATTCAGTTTCATTTTGTTGCATATGGATTTCCAGTTTTCCCAGCACCATTTGTTGAAGATGCTATCCTTCCTCCATTGCATGCTTTTAGCCCCTTTATCAAATATAAGATAGTTGTAGTTTTGTGGGTTGTTTTCTGTGTCCTCTATTCTGTACCATTGGTTCACCCTCCTGTTTTGGTACAAGTACCATGCTGTTTTTGTTACTATTGCTCTGTAGTATAGTTTGAAGTCTGGTATCGCTATACCTCCTGATTCACACTTCCTGCTTAGCATTGTTTTTGCTATTCTGGGTCTTTTATTTTTCCATATGAATTTCATGATTGTTTTATCTATTTCTACAAGAAATGCCATTGGGATTTTGATTGGCATTGAATTAAACCTATAGAGAACTTTTGGTAATATCGCCATTTTGATGATGTTAGTTCTAGCTATCCATGAACAGGGTATATTTTTCCCTCTTCTAAGATCTTCTATTTCTCTCTTTAGAGTTCTGTAGTTTTCATTGTATAAGTCTTTCACCTCTTTTGTTAGGTTGATTCTCAAGTATTTTATTTTTTTTGAGGATATTGTAAATGGAGTGGTTGTCCTCATTTCCATTTCAGAGGATTTGTCGCTGATATACAGGAATGCCTTTGATTTATGCGTGTTGATTTTATATCCTGCCACTTTGCTGAATTCATTTATTAGCTCTAATAGTTTCTTTGTAGACCCTTTTGGGTCTGCTAGGTATAGAATCATGTCATCTGCAAATAGTGATAATTTAAGTTCTTCTTTTCCTATTTTTATGCCTTTAATTTCTTTCGTCTGTCTAATTGCTCTGGCCAGTGATTCGAGAACTATGTTGAACAGAAGTGGTGAGAGAGGGCATCCCTGTCTTGTTCCAGATTTTAGAGGGAATGCCTTCAGTTGTTCTCCATTCAGAATGATGCTAGCCTGAGGCTTATCATAGATTGCTTTTACAATATGGAGGTATGTTCCTGTTATCCCTAGTTTTTCTAGAGTTTTGAACATAAAGGGATGCTGTACTTTGTCGAATGCTTTTTCCACATCTATCGAGATGATCATATGGTTCTTATTTTTAAGCCTATTGATGTGGTGAATAACATTTATTGATTTTCATTTATTGAAGCAGCCTTTCATCCCCGGGAAAAATCCTACCTGATCATGGTGCACAATTTTTTTGATATGTTTTTGTATCCAATTCTCCAGAATTTTATTGAGGATTTTTGCATCTAGGTTCTTTAGAGATATTGGTCTGTAGTTTTCTTTCTTTGAAGTGTCTTTGTCTGGTTTAGGAAGTAGGGTGATGTTGGCCTCGTAGAATGATTTTGGAGGTTCTCCCTCTTTTTCGATTTCCTGAAATAGCTGGAAAAGTATTGGTGTTATTTCCTCTTTAAAGGTTTTGTAAAACTCTGCTGTATACCCATCCGGTCCTGGGCTTTTCTTAGTTGGTAGTCTTTTGATGGTTTCTTCTATTTCCTCAAGTGATATTGGTCTGTTTAGGTTGTCAATATCCTCCTGACTCAATCTGGGCAGATCATATGACTTAAGAAATTTATCGATGCCTTCACTATCTTCTATTTTATTGGAGTATAAGGATTCAAAATAATTTCTCATTATCTTCTGTATTTCTGATGTGTCTGTTGTGATATTGCCTTTTTCATCCCGTATGCTAGTAATTTGAGTTCTCTCTCTTCTTCTCTTCATTAGCATGGCTAAGGGTCTGTCGATTTTATTTATTTTTTCAAAGAACCAACTTTTAGTTTTGTCAATTTTTTCAATTGTTTCTTTTGTTTCAATTTCATTAATTTCAGCTCTGATTTTAATTATTTCTTGCCTTCTACTTCTTTTGCTGTTGTTTTGATCTTCTATTTCTAGGATTTTGAGATGAAGTATTAGATCATTTATTTGTTTGTTTTTTCTTTTTTTAAGGAATGAACTCAAAGCAATGAATTTTCCTCTTAGAACTGCTTTCAATGTGTCCCATAGATTCCGATATGTTGTGTCTGTGTTTTCATTTATCTCTAAGAATTTTTAAATTTCCTCCTTGATGTCTTCTATAATTCATTGATCATTCAGTAACCTATTGTTCATTCTCCAAGTGATGCATGATTTTTCCTTACTTCTTTTATCATTCTTTTTCAGTTTCATTCCCTTATGATCAGATAAGATGCATGGTATTATCTCTACTCCTTTATATTGTCTAAGAGTTGCCCTGTGACATAATATATGATCTATTTTTGAGAAGGATCCATGTGCTGCTGAGAAAAAAGTGTAATGCTTGATTTTGGGTGGTATATTCTATATATGTCAATTAAGTCTAGGTTATTAATTGTGTTATTGAGTTCTATAGTTTTTTTATTCAACTTTTGTTTGGAAGATCTGTCCAGTGGTGAGAGAGGTGTGTTGAAGTCTCCCATGATTATTGTATGGTGGTCTATTAAACTCTTGAACTTGAGAAGAGTTTGTTTGATGAACATAGCTGCACCATTGTTTGGGGCATATATATTTATGATTGTTATGTCTCGTTGGTATATGGTTCTCTTGAGCAGTATGTAGTGTCCCTCTTTATCCCTTTTGATTAACTTTGGCTTGAAATCTATTTTATTTGATATGAGTATGGACACTCCTGCTTGTTTCCGAAGTCCATCTGAGTGATATGATTTTTCCCAACCTTTCACCTTCAGTCTATGTATGTATTTTCCTATCAAATGTGTCTCCTGAAGGCAGCATATTGTTGGGTCTTGTTTTGTGATCCATTCTACTAGCTTGTGTCTCTTAATTGGTGAGTTTAAGCCATTAACATTTAGAGTTATTATTGAGATATGGGTTGTTCTTCCAGCCATATTTGTTCATTTATGTTACTAAACATGGTTCGTTTTTCTCTTTGACTTCCCCCCCCTTTCTGTACTACCTCCCGCTGTTGGTTTTCATTGATATTTTCCATTTTCTCTTCCTGTAATATTTTGCGGAGGATGTTTTGAAGAGATGCTTTTCTAGCTGCAAATTCTTTTAACTTTTGTTTATCGTGGAAGGTTTTAATTTCATCTTCCATCCTGAAGCTTAATTTCGCTGGATACACAATTCTTGGTTGGAACCTATTTTCTTTCAGTGTTTGAAATATGTTATTCCAGGATTTTCTAGCTTTCAGAGTCTGTGTTGAAAGACCAGCTGTTATCCTGATTGGTTTACCCCTAAATGTAATCTGCTTCCTTTCTCTTGTAGCTTTTAAAATTCTCTCCCTATTCTGTATGTTGGGCATCTTCATTATAATGTGTCTAGGTGTGGATGTCTTAAGATTTTGCACATTTGGCATCCTGTAGGCTTCTAGGATTTGGCATTCTGTCTCATTCTTCAAGTCTGGGAAGTTTTCTTGTATTATTTCATTGAATAGATTGCTCATTCCTTTGGTTTGGACCTCTATACCTTCCTGTATCCCAATGACTCTTAAGTTTGGTCTCTTTATGTTATCCCATATTTCTTGGATTTTCTTTCTTTTTTTTTAAAGAGAGAGTGAGAGAGAGAGAGGAAAGGAGAGAGAGAGAGAATTTTTTTTTTAATATTTATTTTTTAGTTATCGGCGGATACAACATCCTTGTTTGTATGTGGTGCTAAGGATCGAACCCGGGCCGCATGCATGCCAGGCGAGCGTGCTACCGCTTGAGCCACATCCCCAGCCCCAGTTTCTTGGATGTTCTGCTCATGGTTTCTTAACAGTCTTGCTGAGCTGTCTATGTTCTTTTCAAGTTGAAATACTTTGTCTTCATTTTCTGATGTTCTATCTTCTAAGTGTTCTACTCTGCTGGTAGTATTCTCAATTGAGTTTTTAAGTTAGTTTATTGCTTTCTGCATTTCTAGGATTTCTGTTTGTTTGTTTTTTATAACCTCTATCTCCCTGTATAATTGATCTTTTGCTTCTTGGATTTGTTTATGTAATTCATTGTGAAAGTGGTCGAAGTGGTCTTTCATTGTCTGATTTTGCTGTCTAATGTCTTCCTTGAGACTCCAGATCATCTGAAGCATGTATATCCTGAATTCTTTATCTGACATTCCATCTGCTGCCGATATTACCTCTTCTAAAGTTGAGTTGACCTGCATTGCTTGTGGTCCTTTCTTTCCTTGTCTTTTCATACTATTCATTTTTCTTTCTGCTTGGTAAAACTGTTGTATTATTGATTTTTCCCCCTATATATTTATATTGCTCTTGTATGGTTGCAAAAGTCTCCATCGCAGGCACGGGTGGTGGCTCTGCCCTTCCTCCAATTGGGGCAATGTGCCTACCATGCCGGCAGGCTGCTGGGCCCATTCTGCCGGTGGGTCGCAGGTCTGCCTACCTTGTAGGCCCGGGGGCGGCTCTGCCCCTCCTCAGGTTGCTGGGCCTGAACTGCCGGTGGGTCTCAGGTCCGCCTACCTTGCAGGCATGTGGGGCGGCTCTGCCCCTCCACAGGTTGCTGGGCCTGTTCTGCCGGAGGGTTTCAGGTCCACCTACCTTGCAGTTGCACGGTGGCTGTGCCCTTCCCCCAACCGGGTCCATGTGTCTGGCGGGCCGCTGGGCCTGTTCTGTTGGTGTGTTCCAGTTCCACCTATCTTGCAGGAGCAGGGCGCAGCTCTACCCCTCGGTGGGCTTCTGGGCCTGTTCTGTCGGAGGGTCGCAGTTCCACCTAACTTGCAGGCACGTGGGGCAGCTGTGCCCCTCTGCCGGCTGCTGGGCCTGACCTGCCAGTGGGTCGCAGGTCAGCCTACCTTGCAGGCGCGTGGGGTGGCTCTGCCCCTCTGCGGGTTACTGGGCCTGTTCTGCTGGTGGGTCACAGGTCCGCCTACCTTGCAGGCACGGGGATGGCTCTGCCACTCCGCGGGTTTCTGGGCCTGTTCTGCTGGTGGGTCCTAAATTGTGTATTTTTGACTGCAAAGATACTTACTCTGTCTTAAAATTTTTAATATGTTCTATAAGGTCTTTCTTTACTTCATCTGCTTCAGATAATAAAGTAGATATTTTATTTCTTTTAAGGTTTTAAAAGGGCCATTTAACTTAGCACCATAAACCTGTTCCTTTAAAGCTCCTTTTGGCTGAACATCTAAGTGCACACCAATTTCTGAATCACTCTTCCTTTTCAAGTCCAAATTACCAGCATCTCTTAGGTTTTCTCCAAGCATGGAAACCGAACCTTTCATCTGCACTAAGTGTTCAGTCAGAGTCTTAGAACTTATTCTGCATATACTGTAGAGTCTTCCAATGCTATTTTCTGTTTATTAAGGTCATTCACTGTTTCTTTCCATACTTCAGCTTCTTGTAAATGTTGTTTCTGGGTATCCTGATGTTGGAAATTTTCTTTCAAACCTCTTTTATTGCTACCTTAAACCATTCTGCATTAATTTGAAATATTCTCAAGGTTGTTTCACTTTTGGCTATTGGTAACTTGAGGGGTTTTGATTCATCTTCTAAGGACTTAATCCTTCTTGATCTCTCTGCCATTAATTCATCCTGATGAGAATAGTTAGTCTTCTCTTCTTTTAGCTCTTTTTGTAGAAAGAGTATTTCATCCCCAAGTTTAGATTTAGACTTATTCAGCTTTTCATATATTACCTCCAAATTTTCTGTTTTATGGACTTCTTCTCCAAAATGGCATCCTTTAAAGATGACTCGAAGCCTTCATACTCTTTTTGAACAAGGCTCACTTTTTCAAGTAGTTGACATTTTTCTTCAATTAGTCCAACAAGTTTGGGGGCAAGCTTTTTTCCTCTTCTTACATAACACCTGCTTCTAACACATTGACATCTCCATAGAAAAAAGAGTACAGCAAAAAAAATCCAATATATGCATATATCAACAACTCCCAAGGACATCCAAAAGGATGAGGGCCTGGTTTCATATCCACAGACAATGATGCCAGAGCCCTGCATACTTCTTCCAGGACCAGCCCCAAATACAGCTGAGGGTTAATCCTTGGCCCCTCCATCATGCTAAGGCTGTTTTTTGCCTACTGCTTTTGCAGCCACAGCCTCCCCACCCATGCCCAAACAGGCTGTGGACACTCAGGTCTTTGGTGAGGAATTCAAACATGCACCAGGAAATGGAGCATACCACTGTGAAGCAGCTACAGGGGTGGGGTAGTGGAGCTATAGGCATGGGCATGTTAGCCACAGTCATAGTCTCCCAGGGGCTTAGCACACTCAAGTGCCTGTCAGGGAAGTCTTGGACCCTTCACTATTCTTTGCATCCTGAAGCAGTGCAGGTTCAAGTCTGTCCCAATTGACCCAGAGAGGACTCCTCTCCATGCCACCCGCCCCTTGGTTTAGTTTCAGCTAGGCCAAGGTAGCGCTTATTATGTGCTATTCCATTCAATCATAATGTCAACCAATTTGATGTAACTAAAATTCTAAAGCTTTGTAAAATAATTTAAAGAGCTAGTACATTATATATTTATATTTGTACCACTTGCCCTTTTATTGTAATGACTCATTCTTTTTCCTCCCCTCCTGTCCACTCCCTTTTTTCTTTCTTCCTTTCTTCTTTCTCCCTTCTCTCCCTTTCCTTTTCTTGCAGTGTTGGGAGTTAAACTCCATGGCCTTCTCCCATGCTAGGCAAGCTCTCTACCACTGAGCTACATCCACAGCCTGTTGACACTTACTATAGAAGTAATCTGAAATATTTCTATACAGAAACTCTTGAGTTAGACTATTTCAAAAGTAATTTTAGAAGAATTACTACCATAGGCACAAATCAGTTATGACAAGTTGCTTTTAAAAAGTACAGCATATATATTATTTCTAAAAAAAAGGAATATAAAACTTGAGTTCAGTTTTTCTAGACTAATACTTATTTTAGTCTTCAAAATCAATTTTCTGATGTTCTTTTGACTTCTTATAGGATGTAAAAACTTCTAAGTAACTGGGTCATTATAAATATAATGCAAAACGAAGGATAAGATGTGACTCTTTGAAATGGCTTTAGCTCCTAAATGTAAATTATTTTGTTAAGATAGAGTTCAAGATAGAGTAAATGAAAAGCATCTAATATATTTTTTTGTTCCTAGTTATGCTTGAATTGTTGATGAGCCAAATCAAATGTTTGAACCAAAGCAATTCACAAGTAGTCTTTTGTTTCCTAAATGTCTCTAAAGTTCAAAGGCATTATGCCACCATGTATGATTAGACCGATTCTATTTCTATGATCAGAGTTTTATCAATGTTAACTAAGACTCTCATCCAGTTTCATAAGGTATGAAAGTTTAGAAATTTCTTAACAAACATAATTATGTGAGGTTACAAATATATTAATTAGTGAATTGTGGTGAATATTTCACAATGTACATACCTGTATCAGAATCAAATTACCAGCTGGGCATGGTGTCATACACCTTTAATCCTAGTAGACACTTAGGAGACAAAGACAGGAATATCACAATTTCAAGGCCAGCCTCAGCAATTTAGTGAGACCCTGTCTCAAAACAAAACAAAACAAAATAAAAAACATAAGCCCTTAAAAATCCATTAAGCTACAACACTGTGTGCTGCTGCCCTCTGCCACCTCATGACCCAGTAGGCCTCACCAGATTAAAGCATTATGCTATTGAACTTCCAGAGTCATGAGCAAAATAAAATGTCTTTTCTCTATAATTTATCAAGGGTGATATTCAATTATAGCAACAGAAATCATACTAAGATTCAGAGAGATTACTGGTGAAGGCACACAACTAAAAAGCAACACTTCTGGGACTCAAACCAATTATCTTCAGTTCCATACAAAATAGAAGCAGTTAGCCATCAAGTAAAACACACAAAAACCAGGCTGCAGATTCCTCTTTACTTGTCAGAGCTGTTTCTGTTTGGATGTAAAAATAAGTTAACGAGAGTAGCTTCTTTGCATCTACAGCATCTGTATCAAGCATTGGTACCTACTTTCAAGAGAACTTCCTGAGCCTTTTCCTCATCTGAACAGGCAGATCAATAACACTTTCATCATCATCACCATCATCATCGTCTTCATCATCACATTCACTATAACAGTTATTCCCATCATTAAAGAGACAAACAGAACAGACATCAAATGCTGTTCCATTCCTTTACACTTTCTTTTTTCCAATTTTTAATAGAAAGAAAAAAAGTAAGGATTCTTAAAATTAATTTTTCTTTGAAGGACTATAGGATTTTCAAATGGTATAGAAACTATAATAGCATATCAAATAGTAATAAGATACCAAAATACACCCAGCTAAAAATGTTGAGTCTTGGTCAATTACCTTTGATTTTTCACTCTGAGACATGGGCACCTAGTCTTACCACTTATTTAAATGTGATAAAGTTTTGCACCATTCATGTCATCATTCCCCAGATCACCAGAGATTATGATGTCAGATGCTTCCTGAACATTTCCAGAGTTCAGGAATAGCTATTTGTACACTTTCCCACAATTTGTAATATCATTTCCTTTTGAAATTCTAGTACAAAAAAACTTTTCTTTGTAATATTCAAGCATTGTGTTGTTGGGAATCAGTAGCACCCTATAACTAGAAACTGGTGTACTGGGTGTGGTTGTGCATGCCTGTAATCTCAGTGGCTCAGGAGGTTGAGTCAAAATGATCATGAGTTCAAGGACAGATTAAGCAAAAACTGAGGTGCTGGGCAACTCAGTGAGACCATGTCGCTAAAAAAAATACAAACCAGGGCTAAGGATGTAGCTCAATGGTCAAGTGCCCTTGAGTTCAATCCCTCATACCCCCTACCACCACCAAATAAAAAGATTAATGGTTCCTTTCTGACACATTACCCTAGGAAATGGGAATCTTCATTCCAGAGAATCTACTGTGTATAATTTATTAACTGATACATATCAATTTTTTGACAAAAGGATTCACCATTATAGTATCATAAGGAGTTTGAAGGAGACATCAGAAAACTCAAGGAGAGATTCTATGGGTATCCAGGTAGTCCGAAAGATGATTCCTATTAGTCCCAGCAGCATCCATGGATGAAATATAACCATTAAACACTCTCATGATTAAAATGTTTGTTATAGTGGGAAAATACTATCCTTCTTAGTAAACATCACTGGACCACCCCAGGGGTCCTCCAGGACCCCCCAAAATCACTCAGCCCACCACAACCTCCAGCATTTTGCCTGTGATCCACTGTCATTCATAAGTACTTATGCCAAGGCAGTTGTAAAATATTTTGAATATCACTCCTGGGTATAATAAAAACTGCTTCTTAAATAAGAATCTTTCTGTGCCCTAAAATGTTAGACACTTTTCCCTTGAGCTATTTGACAGTTTTTTCTACCTAAAAAAAATCCTAGCAGCTGAAAATAAGATCTAGCTCCATGAAATGCATCTCTATCCTATAGTAGGTTTTCATCAAATTATGTATGTTAAAATTTAATTTAGAATTCATACACAGTCTGATTAAAGTTCTAAGCGGTGACACCAAAATTTTTTAAACTATAGAGATACAAGATTTGCTGATGGATGGTGCAAAATTATATGTTACAACACAATTAATCACTCATTTCTTTGGAACCATGTACTTTTAATCTCTTTACTCATCCCAACTAGAATAATATTTCAACTACAAAAGCTATATAGAGATCATAAAAGACAAAGAAAATTTTGGGTTCTATTCCTGGAAATGCTCAAGTTATAAAACTACACAAGAGTGCAGCACTTAGAATGCCACTAAAAATTATTGAGAAGACCCAAAAAGGTGACTGTTTATTTTTCTGTCTAACTTTAAAGTGTATGAATTGGTTACAAATGGGTACTACCCAGTAAGTAAGAGCTTGTCACATGGAAAATAACTAAAATCACCATATAGATTTTTGAAGGAAAATATCTGCATTTGAAGACAGAAAGAAGGGGAATAGAATGGATGGTGAAAGGAGACTCTCATCATTATACAAAACACATGTATGAAGATGTTAATTTGGTGTCAACATATCTTATATATAATCAGAGATATGATAAATTATTGTATAATGGTGTATTAAGGATTATAATACAAAAATAAATTAATTAATTAATTTTAAAAATAAAAATGCCTTTTTTTAAAGAGAGAGTGAGAGAGGAGAGAGAGAGAGAGAGAGAGAGAGAGAGAGAGAGAGAGAGAGAGTTTTAATATTTATTTTTTAGTTATCAGTGGATACAACATCTTTGTTTTGTATGTGGTGCTGAGGATCGAACCCGGGCTGCACGCATGCCAGGAGAGCGAGCTACCGCTTGAGCCACATCCTCAGCCTGAAAATAAGTCTTAATTTTCAAAAGAAACTGATTAGCTATTTGCAAATTTATAATTCACTAAAGCCATATCACCCTGATTTCATTACCTAAATTATAAAACAGTGCCATGAAATTTTACTTGCCAAACAACAGCTTAGAACATAGCCACACAGTTAAAAGTATTTGACAATAAATAATGGTCAATAACAAAGAGCCATGCACAAAACAACTGGTTCAAACAGGAACAGTCAGAGCTCTGAAAACACAGGGAGACACACAGATGCCCCCCAAAAGGCTGTTTCCATCAGCACAAGAGGCAGCCACACAGATCACATTGCACTTGAATTTCTGTTTTCAAGTTCAAGATATGATGGGGTGCTAGGTAAAGCAGAAGGTCAACGCCAAGGGAGTCACAAGTGAAAGTCATTGACTTATCTCCACATACATGATTTCCAATACCTGTAAGATCCACCATCCCCCAGCAGCTGAGCACACTAAAATACTCCAGTCTAAAGTGTACTTGCCCCTGCCAAATTCTCCACCATGTTAGCCAGCATCTCCTGAAGGGTCTGCAACAAGAGGGACTGCTCCAGACCAAAAGTGTAGATGGACCAGTCCTGATGCACATTCTTCAAGTAAAGAGGGAGAGGTGTGTATATGTCACCAGTGTCAAGCATCCAGGCCCCATCTACCTTGGTGTCTGTCTTTCAGCTGTTTCACACAAAGAGTGAAAGGCCTTGCTACCTCTGCACTGTCAGATGCCCATCACCACAAGTCACGGTCATTACTACTCTTGTTTCATACATTATTAAACTCAGGGTAACAAGTGCTGCCACACCTGGAGTGTGTATCCTGACATGCATTGCATTGGAGTTTTGTCTGTAGTTTCTGTGGTTCCCTACGACAGGGACTATTACTACCACCAGAGAAAAAGAGAGCAGAGAAGTTAGGTCACTTTTCCAAAGTCATACAGTCACAAAATATTCAAGCCAGGATTGAAATTTGGACTATTCCATCTTTCAAGTATTGGTTTCTAACCCACCAAGCATTCTGTTGATTTAAAAAATAACATTTAAGGCTGGGCAAATGGGAGGTGGTGACACTTGTTTAATGTGTCTGTGCAGAGAGGGGGGCAGCAGAGAGGAGTCTCGTGGGGCCACTGTGCCTGCTTCAGAGAAATAGGGACCAGCAGGTAAGGCTGAGTGTAATCTGCATTGTCCATGGCCACAACTACAGGGACCAAGAACAAGGAGGAAGTGCCAAGGTGCAAGAGCAAAATCTGAAATAGATGTTACATGAATTATTTTAGAGCTGCACACAACTATGCACATTTCTAAAGCCTTCTCTCATTAAAGTACATCAAGTTGGATGAATCTGCCTCCTTGGATCTTTTGGAGTGTCCTGGGTGCTTCTGCAGAAGTCTAGCCTTGCCAGAACAGGTTTTGCAAAGGATGTTTGCTGGGATCATAGGTTCCCTCAGTTGTCCCAAGTGGAGGACTCTTGTTGTCTCCTGTGATGAGCTTCCAGGTAACATCCTGCTGGTCAGGCTTCTAGATGACATGAAGCAGAGGCCTTGGAAATCTAGCCAGTAGGAGCAGTGGGAGCAAATGCACAAATGCATTAAGGGTTCAGGGCAGCACTATGTCTCATTGTAGTGCAAAAAATATGTAGAGCTTCCAGTGTGAATGGCAGCCTCAGGTGCAAGCCTGGAAGCCCCAGTGAGGAGTGTACCTGTTACCATGTCCTAAAGCATTACACAACTATGAAGAAAAGGAGCCTGGAGACTTTAAATTCAACAAATGTGACATCATCATTTTTTGACAACATGTTGATGAAAACTGGTCCCACAGGGTAAGTCAATGAGATTCATGGATTTTCCCAACCAACTTAGTACAGATCATTAAACCCTTGCCTCACATCCCACCTCAGTGCAAAACACTTTATGACTTTGAAGTGAAAGACAAGGAAACACATAATGACTGCCTTCCATTTAAGAATGATTTTCTGACTGTGATCCAAAAAGTGGAGGAAAGCTGGGCTGAAAAATGTTGGCAGACAAAATAGGAATATTTTTGATTTCCTACATTGATTTCAACTTGGCTGCTATGCAGCTGACAGAATGGGATAGTCTTCCATTTCAGGAGTTGATGCTGAAGAATATACCTCATCACCAGCCCAGAGTAGCACTGCCCCAATACACTCACGACACCAAGAAGAGCATCAAAAAGCAGCACTCCTTCACTTCCCTCACCATGCAAACAAGTCCTCTCATGCATCCCAGAACTATCACTCCATGGAGATCAGCCCTCCAGTCCTCAGCATCTCCAGCAACACTCTACTGCCACAAGAATTAGAGAATGGTCTGGTATTTCCTTCAGTGCCCCTTCTCAGATTCATGTGAGTACTGCTGCATTCATTGTGACCCCATATCCAAGCAGCTCAGTGACAACTGACCACACATTCACTTTCCTGTTGGATGTCCCCTCTCCAGGTGCCCATGAAACAATGAATTCTCCCTTTCCAACACCCCTTTCTCATGGCTACCACTGTCCTCTTACCTCCATCCTGCCAAGTGCTGTGCTGCTTCTGCTGGAATGGGACCCAGTCTTGTGTCAGAATTCACTGCTCACAGGTTAGAAGATTAAGTATTATGAAGATGTTAGTTCTCCCCAAATTTATCTACAGATTTGATACCTTCTCATTACAAATTCTAGCAGTCAATTTTGTGAAGATGTTATATTAATTCCAAATATGTATATTAATTAACATATATTAATTCCAAAATTTATGCAGGTATAGATCATCTCAGAAGCTGGGATCATATTATGATAAAAATAACTTAGAAGTGATGAATTTTGTGTATTAATTATTTCTGATTTTTATATGATCTACTTAATTTTTAATTACGGTAGGATTTAACAGTGATTTGCAAAATTTATAAAAACTACTCTCGTAAATAAATCAATGTGAGCTGACTTTAGCAAACCAATGATTCCAGGTATCCAGAGAACTTTAGGTGTCTATGATTTTCTTACCAGCCATTCTTAGTACTGGAAGAGTATTAAACTAATGAAGAAAAAGAAAGGAAAAATAAAATGAAAGAAACTTCAGCCCCTGCCCCAGAATATATAATTTGATTTTCAAGAGTAAGCAGGTTTTTGGAGTTATAAATAGGTCAATTTTTTTTTCTACTACAATGCTGCCTTTCCTTTCAGATTATAGGTGAAGTCTATGGATTTAGATCTGGAGAAAACTTTATATAATGTTCTGCAAGCCATTTAAGAAAAAGAGGGTCATGAATTGTTCATGTTTCCTTTAAACAATATACATTTTGCCCAAAGTTTACTCCTCTGACCACGAATTGTAAGTTGACCATTGAAGCTGCAAAATGTAGACAAAGATGATTTATAACTAAAGTAATCCCTAAAAGACTAGAAATTTGTTTACCAATTATATCATAACAAGTCCAGAACCCTTTCATCTATCAGATAAATGTTGGTTGATGAATAAAAACTTACCAGCCATTAGTTTTCAATATGCCTTTAGGAGAGCCCTAGAAATGTGACTATGCTGCAAACTTGCAGGAGGTTTCCTTCCACCTATTATTCTCTAATTTAAAGATGACACTAGCACAACTTCCTTAAGTTTTAATTGACAGACAGCAGCCTGTGTCTTCTGCATTGTGTAGGTGCCAGTTTCTGAGGTGTCAGATTGTATATATGGAGCTGAAACAAAGGGCAGTAATAGCTATTTTTTTGTGAATATTTTTGGACATGGAATATAATGAAGAAAGATGAATTGACTGGAGATGGATTTAAAGACTAATGAAAAACAATGAAGATCTCACTGCTCTGAACCATTGGAGAAATGAATCCTATTTTAAACTAAACAGTGTGAACTGGCCAGATTTTTGTGTTAATATGAATCAATAGTTTTCTTCATCCATGCAATTGACTTCAACACATTTACAAAATACATCTGCTGTGTTGTGTAACTTCCCAGGTGAGGCCTGATTCCTCAACTTTCAAGATATGACATAGCTATAACACCCTGAGTTATTGAGGTCAACCGGAGGATCATAAGTCCATGAAAATAAAACTCTTGTCTCATTCTGTAATTAAAAACAAGTTAAAAGAAAGGGATACATTACATAGGGTAACTACTTTTTGAAAAGTCAAGAGACTGTGCTATATGATTTCAATTTTAAGCTATCATCTTGATATGTTTAGGGCTTTAATTTATGGAACAATCGGGCAATTTTTATATTTAACTTTAAATACCTGAATATTATAAATCACCTTAGATGAACATTTATGGGGGAGTTTCAGTGAAACTTCTGAACAACTTGCCATTTTATTGTAAAGTAATGAGTTGTAAAAACTGATATGCTAAGTAATCCTACAGTATAATTTAGGGACACAAAAACAACTGTCAAGAAATAGGCAGAGATTACATTTAATCAATCTTTGCAGACTAAAGTAATAATATTAAATTAATCAACACAACTTAATTGAAGCTCTAAGTGTAACACATTTTTTGTTACACTTGTTATTAATAAACCTTTAAATGCTACCACACCTTGAACTCTGGGTTAAATCTAGATAATGAACCACTGTTGCTACAAATAAGAGAACAAACAATACTTTAATAGCCCTTTGTTTCCATGGGCTTCTTCCCTCTTGTACACAGTGGGGACACCGAGGAGTCCCTCCTTCATCCCCAGGGTTATCTACATTGTTGGCAAGATGTCATGTTGACAGCTGCTGAAATAACTAAATCAGAATCCTGAAAAAAGTAAAAGTGCAGTAGCTAAGACTGGAAATGATAAAAGAATTTTCATAATCTTCAAAGACACTGTTTACAAATCTGTGCTTCCTGTGTTTTTTATTTAAATATCACAGTAATATACAGTCATGTGCTACCTAACATTTTGGTAAACCATAGACCACATATATAATGCATGTGCCACATAGCCAAGCACGTACTAGTCTATACCACGTAAGTTCCAAGATGTGTGCACAATGGTGAAACCACCTAAGATGCATTTCTCAGAGGTATCCTGTTGTTAAGTGCATGACTGTATATTTAAGGATGCTCTGGTTTATGGTGGTAAAGACTTACCTTAACATGTCTCCCAAACCCTTCAGGATTCCCTTCTTGGCTTTCATTTTATCTTTTTTTCTTCTCTTTTCCAGTTTTGTTCTTTTTCTTATCAGTATGGTCCCCTTTCTCTTGGTTTCCATTCATTTGTCTCTCCAAAGAGCACAAAGGCTGATCACTGGCTGTGGATATAGATTCTCTTCCCGATTGTGAACTTTATTCTGTGTCTTCTTCCACTGGATAACAAAATAAAATAAAGATAAGAAATATGGTGAATCATAGCCACAAACCTAAGTAATCAAAAATGTTTGAGAAATTTACATTTACATATTTTCTACAGCAGAATAGTCCTGCCCTTAACTTGGATGGCAACACATTTTAATGTTGAGTAGAATTAGAAGGAAATATGTGATGTGGATGAGTCCCAGGCACACATGTCTGCTCCATGAAGAGTATGCACCATTGCAAGATAGAAGCAGTTTTCTGGCTAGATAGCTGGATGCTTCTGTATGTACAATAACATTCTGATTGCTACACAACATGTATGAGGGGAGGACTTCAACCCTCCTTAAAGAGCACAGACCTCTCAGGGTATTTGCAGTATAGTGGCAATATAAAAAGAAAGAAAACAAGCAAGTTTCCTTCCCCAAGTGCTTTCTTTCTTCTTGATTAAGGTAGTGTAGACACATCCTGGTCCCTCATTAATTTGTTAAACTGCACCATTCACTATAAGCACACCACTGTTAACACAGGACTTCTTTCCTCAGGGTTCCAAATAGGTTCATTTATAATTTCTGGACACAAAAGAGTGGGTTATCTTGGTATATAACAACAACAGATCCTCAAGGGCTCTATAACGTTTCTTTATATTGTTAATGCCAACATCATTACTAAATGCTACTATCTGTACTACAAGTTCTAATTCTCAAAATTTTGCATGATTAACTGCATAAGGGCAGCTTAAAAGCATAAAAATCAATAACCCTCACTTCTTCATATTTTGTGGATAAAAGTTATAATGGTAACAATGTTCTTCCATTTAGTCCATACTTTAAACCTATGAAACAAGGGTAGTTCAAACTTTTTACAATTGAAAGAATGGCAAATAACAGAAGTAGCCTTCTAATTTATCTTTTAAGTAAGAAGCAAACTGGGGAATGATGTTGCCCAAATTATATTGTTATATGGTGTGTGTATGTAGGAATATGCAGTAATGAATCCCACCACTATATATGTATAACTATAATATACCAATAAAGATATGAAATATGTAAAAAGCATAGATTGCACATATCAACAGTCACTCTTAGCAATCTTTTCTGAGATTGGCTGCCTAAGACTGTTTTCTAAATACATTAAGAATAATGGTATCTTCATTACTTCTTGAATTTCAAGGTTATTTCTTTGCAGCATCAACAAATAAGGCAGAAATCACTTTGAATGTCTAATAACACAGAAACAAATAGGAGAGTGAGGACTTCATCTCAAACTTTTGCAAAGAACTGACCTTACTATCTTATCATGTAAAATTTGGTCTTGCTTCTCAACCAGCCAGGAGCACTTGAATTACCAAAACAAAGTATTAAGGGACTCGAAATAGCTAATATAGACCCAATATCTTTGTTTTCTTTTATTAAACCCTCACAAATCTAAGAAAAGTTTATCAGATGATGGCACAGTCATGGCCAACTAATACAGTTTTGTTTTTTTAAAAAGATGCCAGCTATTTTAGAATAGCATTAAAAAACAAAGGTTCACTATTCTTTTGCTTGACACATTTGGTTGAAAATATAAGCCAGGTCTGGGGATATAGCTCAGTTGGTATAGTGCTTGCCTTGGATGCATGAAGCCCTGAGTTCAATCTCAAGACACTCACAAAATAACATGAGCCAACATATTTTCTATCCCATCAGGTCAGGCCCTGTGTAGAGCCAAAGGATCACTCCCCCAAGAAAATTCAAATATAGCTTAAGCAGGGTTGCAATATGTTGCCTAGTACTCTTAAGCAAGGTTGTGTACTATTTCCCCACAGACCACTACTTCAACCCTATTTGGGTGTGACCCAAGTTCAAAATAACTAACCAAATCACTATAAAGCAATTATGAAAAGCTGAAAAACTGAGGCCAATTTCTACATTCAACAGAGCTAAATGTATGCCAGTCAATGATCTACAATTCCTGCAGGGAAACCACCTTTTGCTTATACTTCCAGAGCTCCCTGTACAATTTTTTGTTATTGTACTTCTCATATATGTCTGATTCCCATTCTGGAGGCACCAAAAATGAGATCTACCAAGCAGACAGCAGCTGCAAAAAAATGCCCAGGGAAATAAAAAATAACTAGTAAAACCTGGACCATGACCTTTGGTCAGATTTCTGAGTATCATCATTTCAATATCTTCAGAAAAATGCCTACTCTCCCTTAATCAAGCCAATCAAGGCTAACCCCAACCCAACTACAGCAGAAACATCCATTTTATGCAATAAAATTCCAATTGGTTTCTGGTATATTTTTATACTATTATTCTTAGTACTACATATAACATCTAATGGATTTTACAATCCTCTACAACGTCTGAAATTATAAACAACAACAAAAAAATGAGCTCAATAAATTTAAATGATTTATTCTTCCACAGAAACCATTATCATAAATCATGGATGGAACTATCAGTAGCAATTCTGTTAGTTTTCTGCCTAAGAGTTTGGCAGAAGTTCAAGTTCTACTCTTGGCTTCATAACTGAATCAATGCAGCACCTTCACAACTCTCTATATGCTGATGTCATGTTTGTTGCCAATTCTTTTCATATTCACAGTAATTTTCTGGTATATGTAATGCAACTTATTTTCTAAGTTGGGTGAAATGGAAAAAGTATTAAATCAGTTATTAACATTATGTCTTGTAACCTTATTTTAAATGAAAGCTCCTACCTCACTCTCCTGCCTGAAGCAAACAGTGGACTGTTTAAAATCATAATTGCACATTTGAGGATCCATTATACTTTGTTCAAATTTAGATATTACATTATCACAGAAACTCTACTGAGGGGTGTACTGATGTAACTACTTCCATTAAATGCCAACTAGTAAAAATATTTAGCAATATGTAGCTTCATATGTACAAACATAAGATTTTTTATACTATCACAATATATGTACTTCTAACACAGAAATTCTTTGATAGAGGAAAATAATCTCTCACTTCCGTAAAACTGCTCTGGTTTTTAAAGCTCAAATAAATTGGTTACATGCAATATATATATATAGTAACTAATAACCTCATCAGATTCTAAGTTTCAAAACCAATCTTTGTACATGTAATACTAGCTTTATAATTAGAGCTATAAAATAGTCTTATTCCTTAGATGAAAAAATATTTATGTAAACAATTTTTGAACTAAAAAAAGTACCAGTAATATATCAGCAGTAAATGACTTGATCTATTGTGTTCACACATTAAATTACAATGGAAGAAGTAATCACATTAACACTTAGATAATTTACTATTGAAAATGCTATATAAATTTTTATGTTTTCCACTTTAATTTTGTTCATGTTTACAGATTATTTGCTTTCCTTTTGCAGACATTCTGAAAAAAGAATGATGATTATCATCTTCCAAACAGGTAGAAATATCTATTTTGACAATATTTCTATCTGTTTCAACCTCCTCTGTGCACTGAACTCTCAGCTACTTTCCCATGTAATTACCTATAAATATAAATATTTCCAAGTTTCTTTTTTTAAAAAGAAGATAAAGGGTGAAGCTGCTTATTTCTCTTTCATGTAGTGCAGTCATTCTGCAATTAAGACATACATAACAATCATAAACAAAAGAAATACAAAATTAAAATGATAACCTAACATTACCTTTTTCTTACTACTCAACAGGTACTCTACTCTGAGGGCAAGACCTAAGAAAGCATTGGTAAATGTTTGTTGAGTAGATGACCATATTAACAAAGAGCTGAAAATATTAAAAGTTGTCTTTTTTGCTCCATATTTATAAAGAACTATCCTACAAATTTAAAACCATAATGGTAGAAACAGATTCTTTAGTAAGTTAGTATTTTCATTGAAAAGCAAAAACCAAATGGGAAAACTCTACACAGGATGACTCAGAGTCCTCACAAGGTACCATTTTAAAATGTCACTTAAATTTTGTTAAATATATAGCACATTAATAAGGGAAGATTTCACTAAACTCAAAAAATCTCCTGACCACCACCAACTTCAGTCAATTAATGACAAGTAAATAACAATGTAGTAAAAATTGATGAAGGTGGCCTCGAAGGTATGCAAAGTTCTACATAGGAACTGAGCATGTTTGGTACATAAATTTAAGAAAGAGTTTTCACTACTCCACATACACACCCATGCTGAATTCAGAAACTTCCTAAAAACAAATCAAAGCTCCTTTTCTTAAACTGAAGTCTTAATGTTTAAAAATACAAGTTAGCAAAAACTGATTTATTTTTTGTACTGGGGATCGAACTCAGGGGTACTCAACAGCTGAGTCACACCCCAGCCCTATTTTGTATTGTATTCAGAGACAAGGTCTCACTGAGTGGCTTACTGCCTCCCCACTGCTGAGGCTGGCTTTGAACTCAGGATCCTCCTATCTCAGCCTCCCTACCTGCTGGGATTATAGGCATGGGCCACCATCCTGGCTCCTATATTGTACATTTATTAATTAATTAATTTATTTATTTATCTATTTATTTTTAGCATTTCACATCATTCAACTAACTGTTAAATGGATTAACTAAGGAGAGCAATTTATAAGGTACTTTGACTTTGGAATGTATATCTTGAATTCTTTCATAGTAGTTTTATTTTAATATAAATGGATTCTAGTTTTGATAAAACTAAACTTAGTATGTATTGTTTTTATTCAAATGCATGTTGACAAAAGGGGTCAGCATACTGAGAAGTGAAAAAAACTTAAGTTATAAAATAAAATGTGCTATTATTTAGCTAATGAAACAACAAAATTCCCCCAGAAGTTCTCATATTACCAATGTAAATTTATTTTCATCTAATCTCATATTGCAAAGCTAAATTATGTGTGTTTTAGAGCAATGCTTTTTTTACCTCCTAAGAGAACTACATGAAAAAAGCAAGCTACTCAAAAGAAATATGTCCTTCTTTGCAAGACAAAGTTTTTGTCATTTAAAGTTCTGGATATAATATATCTTAAAATCAACAGTTACAATTAATGGGAGATATTTGGTCCTGTTGTGTTTCATCAACTCAAAACCAAAAAAAAAAAAAAACCTGTTACTAATTTATAATAATAGGGTGTATAGTTTCTGGCAATTTTTAATTATGAAAAAAAGATGATATATTTTTTAAAACGAAAGACAGCAACATTAATGCATGCATTTTCTTGGTAGCAACAGAAATGATTTATTGTGAGGGATACAGAAATTACTTGCTAGAGCCAGACTAGTGTATAATTTGCATAGAAGGAGGAGCAGATTATACATGTCCTGAACTGTGAAACACAGGTAGGGCCTCAGAGATAAGGGGTTCTAGAACACAAAGCTCCATTTCAATCCAGACACACACAACATGGAGAGGCCAGATAGATTAAATGAGATGCAAATGCTGGCTTCTGCCATCTCTGCAGGAAGAACATAAGTGCTACAAAAGATGACAGATACCAGATACCACATGGATCCCACCCCAGTCTCTTGGCCCCCAATGTGGTGCCTCTGCCATGATTTCAACACTGTGGAGAAGAGGTATGCCTGTTCAACACCATGAAATGCAGTCCCTGGGGATGTGCTCTATCGAGTTGACAAGAACAACTTTCTGCTCCTCACCAACTGTTCTCCTCTACCTGTTAGTAGCTTTTCATCAACAGCCCACTCTCCACAATAGCATTTGTAGGATGTACTGTGTCCTTGAAGACATCTGTCTAACCAAAATATTCCTTAGTCAATGAGCCTATTCTCAGAGAAGTGGTGATATGGATTTTAACTTCAACAGGTGACCAGAACTGAATCACAGCATAGAACAAGAACCTTCTTGCCCAGGATTTCACAGAATGGAAACAGTGGAGTGCAAGTTGCGAGGCATAGGCCTGGAAAAGTGAGATTGTAAGAACAGAGTCCAGTATTGGAAAGAAACAGACCAGGTGGCAAAATCCTGAACAGACATGAAAAGGATGACACTTGGGAAAACAGAGGAGGAGCTAATGGAGCCAGCTGGCCTTGCTCACAACCCTGAGGCATAAAAGGCATTTTGTCTCTCATCACATGACCACCAGCACTGAGGGCACCTTTGATTATTTGTTTGCTTGTTTGGCTTTAACAAAAAGAAAGTTTGTTAAGATGCAAGGCTCAGCTTAGGATACAACATGTTTAGTGAAATATCACTGGTGACCTATTACAACATACTGAAAATCTTTCTCTGTCCCTCACCATTCTTGCACACTGGCAGCTTTTAGCGCAGAGCTCACTCACTGATTTGACAGACATTCATGAAACCCTCTGATTTGCCCAGCCCTGGGCCTGGGATTGTGGTATTACAACAGATCTCAGAGATGGAATGAGGGGTTATCAGGCAGGATGTATTTTATCATGCAGGTAAGGAAATGGATATAGATAATCAGGGAATGTTAAAACTAGAAGCAACCTCAAAAACAATCAAACTGTCAAAGCCAGAACTTTTTAAGCTTTTTCCTAAAAATTGCAAACCATGGATTTTCAAACCTAAAATTTACAAAGAACCCTGATGCATAAAAGCAAATTAAAAGAACTGTTTAGGCAGAGAAGAGCAACAGCAGGAAGTGGGATAAAGCTCAAAGCCTCCTTCAGACCCCCAAACTAAGAAGTACCTCTCCTGACCAGAGGTCACAGCACACAGTTTGAAAACAGTGACTTTGTAGTGAAACTAGATGTTGGTGATGGTTAAGACCTCTGGGACTCTGCACAGGATGCATATTCTGAGGAGGGAGAGAGGATTGCTATACAATGGTTGATTTAATGATGTGTGGGCTAACTTGAAATAAACCAAATATCTAAAAATGTTCTGTCACCTGAGTTTGCACATCTGTACTTTGTCATATGCTAAACATCACTGGGACAGTTGACCAGGGTTAGGTATGCATTCCCTTGCTCCCCAGGCTCCTTATGGGTTTTCAAGGGCTGATATGACTCCATTGAATTTCACATTAGATTAGCTGCAGAGACTCATGCCCCATGGATGACACCCAGCCACAGCCCTCAGATTCTGGCCAGGAAGAAGAGAATACTAGTCAATAAAGAAAAACACTAATAGTACATTCTGTGCAGACATGGGCTCTGGTGGCTCTGGGAAGGGCCTGTTTTCTCCTTTTTCCCAAAGGAAGATTCACACATTTAAGTGTTTCAGGACTCCCAGGACTACCCTAGAACTTTCTCCTGATGTGATCAGAAAATTCAAAATAAATTTAAACTGAACCAGTGCTGGATGGGCTGTGGCCTTGCCCATTTCTGGGTCCTGGAACCCTCCACTTATCTTGAGTACCATCACATCCTCAGCTGCCTGAAACCCTGAAGCCATCCCATCTGTGCCTTCTGCCAAAGGGAAAGACCAGCACTGGCCACCATGGCCATCTGCTAGTCAGAAGGCAATGTGAGCATGGACCAGAAGCCCATGTGCTCCTTAGACTGTTGCTGTCCACCGTGCTGCTGCCCTCTGAACATCTCATGGAGAGGAAGCACTCTTGCTCTTCAAAGAAAAACTATTTTCCTACAACATGACCAGCCCTGTTATGGTTTGGATGTGAGGGGTCCTCCTAACAGCTCATGTTAGGCAAGGTAGCGGAGTTCAAAGCTGAAATGATTACAAAAGAAGAACCATGACCCTAATCATTTGATGGATTTGAAGACTACTATACTGGATGTTAACTGTAGGCAGGTGGGGCTTGGCTAAAGAAGTTAGGTGTCTGGGGACATGCCCTTGGGGATTATAATTTTGTCCCCAAAGCTTCTCCCTCTCTTTGCTTCCCAGTTGCCATGAGCTGAATATCTGTCCTCTGCTATACCCTGCTGCATGATGTTCTGCCTCACTCTTAGGCCCAGAGCAATAGAGCTGGGGCAACCATGGACTGAGACCTGTGAACCCATGAGCCCAAATAAAGTTTTCCTCCTGTAAATTGTTATTTGGGGGCAATTTGGTCACTGTGATGAAGAGAAGATGAACACAGATCCTTGAAAACAGCCAACTCCTTCATCTGGACTCAGTTTGGAAAGACTGACGCCTCTTCCTCCCTGAGAGGTGACACACCTAGACACACAGAACTCTACCAGTGATATGGAACAAACCCCGTTTCTGTCTTCTAAGCCATTTGTAGAAACAGTCATCACTGTGCTCTAGGAAGACTCCAGTTCTGGCTTACAGATATGAATCCCCTACAGCATTCTTGCTTCCTTCCAAATGCTCTGCAGCCTTCATTTGTGATTTGTCAAGATGGCCCAGGGAGGCACATGTTCTCACCCATGCTCTAGGCCCAAGGACATGGAGGCACAGGAAGGTTAATTAAATCACCCATGATTACACAGTTAGCAAGAGGGGCAGCCAAGATGGGAGTTCCAGGGATGGTTTTCTAAGCCATTATGAGGACTGGCCTGCTGAGTACACACAGAACACACTGTCCCCACTGCTGCCTGAAGAGGCTCATCCTGGGTACTGGCCTCCATCGATACAAAGAAAGCCTGTTGCCAAGTGCAGGGACCTGATTGAGCACAGAAGCTCTTAACAAGCATTGGTGAGTACATGAAGTGACAGGACTCACCATGTCCATGGTGCATGTGGGCATTGTCAGCCCTGTAAAGAGCACTTTTTCCAATGGAATTGAAGTTATGGAGATTCCAGGTCCCATCAACCACACTCAGTGTATCCTCAGCAGATATGCCACGAGACACATGTTCAAGGTTTCCACCACAGTACTATGGCATGGGGAAGAGTCACTGGGCCTAGAGATTACCCAAGCAGTCTCTTAAAGCAGACAGATAAGGCCCACTATCCACCATGACTGACAGGATGAAGCCACGTCCAGCAAAATCAGACATGGAAGAATGTACATGAAGTCTGAATCAGGTAAATGTCATATGTGATGTTAGTGAGCAGCATTGGGCAGCATGGAAACAGAGGAACACTGGAAGCTATTGCCTGAGTCTGCAAGTGAAGACTTTAGAGGCTGTGGTTGGACAAGAGGACTGAAGCCTTTCAGGAGCACCTGCAACCCAATGTGGCACCTGAGTGTTCACTTCAATTGCATGTTAATGATCACAAATGTGTGTTGGGCTCTTTCTGGATGTATGTCCTATTGTACAATTTTAATAAAATACAGAAAGGTACGGGTTCCACCAATATGAGTAGCAGTGCCCTAGCCCACCTAATGGGATCTTTAATTTCCCTCCAACTATCTATAAGACCCTCTCTATACCCAAGTTACTCTGGACCACTTTGTCCACAACTACAAGTTTGCCTCTTTAGATCTGCTTCTTCATTGGACAGCAGAACTCCACCTGATCCCAGCTTTATCTTCAAAATCTGCATGTGTGAAGCTGGCTTTGAACTTTTACATCAGCATCCATGTGAAAGAACACCAGGCTCAAGCACTTTATTCTTAACATACAAGACTCCTTTCATCTTTGTCTTCATTCCAGAATCCACACCAAGTCTGATGGGAGCGAGCTCTTCCTAAACATCCTGCCTTTCCTTAAACTCCTAGGGTTCCCTTACTGTCCTCCTGTTCATATGGTTGTTTTACTAATGGACTGAGCCCCAGCATACCTGTGGGCTTCTGTACACAATGATAAGATTTGATACTTGTAGCTGATTCTATGGGGCTTTCTGAGTACAGTAATTATCTGCATCTGCATCTGTCACAACAAGCATCCAACCACTTGTTGTATACTGCCCTTTAAAACGTCCCCATCATGATCCTAAATGTCACTTTGTGCCTCTTTCTGTGCATCAGTGACATGCTTGTGTCTTGACTTCACATCTCCATCTAAAGGTTCTGAGTTGCCCACACCACAGTCAATCACTCTGATATCATCTGATGCGAGATCTCATGAAGGGGGAAGACATCAGTGGCTGTGGTCTTCCTCTGGGGTACTGAGACACTTCTGAATCCAGATGTGCTCCTGGCAATCTTTCAGAGTCAAAAAAATCTAGAGTTTGGTTATAGAATCAGTCAGTCTTAGGGAAGAACAAGTCTTAAATACACAAGTCTTAAATTATGCTCTGAGGCATAATGCTCCTTAGGTCCTCAGCATGATCTGATGGAATGGCACAGGTATGCATCCATTTTTTATGTCAAACTTCTAAACACAGAGAACTCACTCAACCAAGATGATACAGATAGAAAATGACAGAGGCAGGATTCCAGCCAAGGGAGTGTGCAGGTCCCCACCACAGAATTAGAAGCTGCTAATTATGTTGGCACAAAGCAGGAGGAAGCCGGGCATCTCTGCCTACTTTTGGTATTTTTCTTCAGACTCCTGCTCAGCTCTTAATAAAGGTGTGTTCTCCTTTAAAGAGTGCTCTTCTAAAACCTGGTAGCACAAGGTTTATTAGCCCTGATTTACCTAGTCTTGAAGAGGAACAAGATGATGAGATGAAAATAAGGTTTTCAAGTTTTCAGGGACATTTAGTGTCAGCTTTCACACCAACCTGTTCCACAGCCTTGGAGTGGCCTAGAAGTCTCCAGTCATTGCCATGCACCTCCCAGAAATAGCAGAACCTTGCAGCAGAGACCTCCTCGTGACAAGGTTGGCTGCACCAAGTAGGTGCCCATGTCCAGTTGGAACCAAATTGCCCCCTTCTTGACCTACAGTCCAATAGACAAGAAGCCCCTCCTAGGAGCACCAGAGAGATGACGATGACAGAACCAGTTTTACCAGGGCTGCATCCTTGTTCAGCCCTCTCACTCTGCCTCAATCCTTCCTCTATTTAAGGAGAAAACTCATGAGTGCACTCCATGGACAGGACTGAGACCCTGAAGCTCACTTTGCTTTCCTGATATGGCCATAGTGAGCAAAGCTCCTTCCTTGTTTTCTTCATTACTTTCCAGTTTGGTTTTCAGATGAGTGGCTGCACCTGATTTGCTGGGGACACAACGGTCAGATCTCTGGCCTCAAACTGCAGCAACGTTCCCAGAGTTCTGGCTCCTAGACACCCCACCTTCTGTCACATGGAGAGCTGCATGTACAGGTGCTCCTGTCAGTTTCAGCACAGCCTGTTTGTGCTGTGTGACTTTTTATAACCGTGTGGCTTCTGGGAGTTTTCAGTCCATCCCACAAACCTCTTCACTCTGTTCTAGTGGACATGTTACTCTCTGTTCCTCAAAACAGCCCATCTGACCTGCAAAGACTGACCTTCCCATTTTCCAGGGCCCTGCTTCTAATGTATCAGCCTGTGATACCACAGAGAAAGGTCATCTTGTAATGTCACAACCTTCAATGATTGCAATAGGAATGTCAGTGCCCTATGGCAGAAGACGATCTTGGACAGTAAGGCTCTCGTTGTTTCTGTAGTGCTTGGCTTAATGGCTGGGGGGAGAACAGATTGCAAACAGGTTTGGGGGATATGGATGCAGAGGTTACTGGTCCACCTCAACTGGTTTTTTGAGTGGTTCTGACTTCTTGGAGATAATGCCTCCTGCTGAGCAGCTTAAAGAACTGGGAGCCATCCTAGGTCTCAAAACTGCAGGAGCACCCACAATGTCAGTTCCATGATAATCCAGGTAACCCAGTTCTTCACCTAGAGGAGATCAGCACTGAAGTGTGGACAGCACCCATTTGGTCAGTCTGGACCAATCTGTTTTGAAGACATTCTACTGCAGAATATCAGAGCAGAACAGAAAGGTGGAGAAAAACTGCTTCAATTCACATTTTTACAGTCAAGAAAAAGGCTCAGGTGGCAGCATGGCTTGCCTGGGATGGAAGAGAGGCCCGAACATTTGAGAAGATTAGCATTATCTCTCCAGAGATCTTTTGAAGCTGGAGATTTTTAACACCTCCCAGGTGCCTCCACATTTATATCTCTAGCCTGAAACTTTTCTGAACTCTGACTCATCCCCCAACTGCCCAGATAAATCAAAATGCAACCTGTCCAAGTGAAAATCTTCATGCCTTCACTCTATCCTTAATGCTGGTTGCCCACACACCAAGCCAAAGGCTGAATCCTGACCCCCAAAGTATCAGGAGGAGCCTCCAGGAGGGGATCAGGTCATGTGGATGTCTTTACGAGTAAATTAGCATCCTTATCAAAGAGGCTCAGGAGCTCATTCACCTGCAGGGATGCTTGCAGAAGGCCTCTCCATGAGCCAGAAAGGTCAAGACACAGAATCTGCTGGCACCTTGAGCTCAGACTGTCCAGCCTCCAGGATGGTGAGGAATGACTTTATGTCATATATAAACTACTTAGTCTATGGTACTTAGTTATAGCAGCCTGCACAGATAGAGACAACCTCCCTCTAGACCTGCTGCTCTTGGAGCATTTCAATCAATGGCAAGATCATGGTTCCAGCTCTCCGGACCTAACCTGGGAGTCACCTTTGTCACCTCACTTTCAGCAGTCCATCAGGACAATTGGCAACATCTCTGGAAATAACAAGCCTGTCCCAAGCTTTCCTCCACTGTCCCCACTGGATCTCAGCTCCATCTCTCCCAGCCTTTTACCTCTTGCCCTTCAGGCCTGTAATGACTCCTTGCCTCCTCTTCTCAGCAGAACATTCTGAAAGATGTCCCCAAGCATGGAGCAGACCCTATGAGTCCTCTGATCTAAGCCCTCTGTTGATTATTCATCTTATTTTCAGTGACAGGAAGGAAAGGGTGCAAGACCAAGAAGTAGATCTGGCTCCAATGCCAAATTCATCCCTGGTTTTAGAAAAATGGGAAACTCTGTGACTCACTTTCCCCACATCTGTTCCGGGTTTAAAGCCAATAGATGTGGATATTTTAAAAAAGAGAGGGGTTAGCAAACCAGGGATCCTCCTCATCACCCTCAAACTCTGACTCACCATGAGGCCTGTGCTTCCTAATCCACAGTACTAGTCCTGCACCCTGTATCTCCATGCTCTCCTCCTCCTGCATGCACAGGCTCTATCCATCCTGAAGGCCACTCTTCTGATGTACAGGTTCTTAGAGAGTGTGGTGACAGCTGCATGTAGAACATTGAAAAGTATAAAGGAAAAAGAAAAAAGAAAGAATATCTCTTGTGAGGACTGGGTGGTGGCTGTATAGTTACAAGGAATGAGGTTTATTTTCCTGGCAGGGCTTGGAAGTGCAAAAACCCAGCCATGCCTTAAACTCACCAACTCCTAAAAGCAATATCTAAAAACTTGGAGAACAATTAGTCTCTGTTTACCAAGGATCCCTGATCATTTGCTGGATTCTTCTCCTGTGGCACAATCCACAGCCTTGGGCCAGGGTTCTGCCTGCTTCCTCACATGCTGTAGTCACTGTCCCGAAACCCAGATCTTGACATTCTCTGTCAACATACCCCCTGGAAGATTCTAACAAAGTTTTCTTTTTCTTTACCCACCCCCAATACAGCTTGTCCCCCAGCTTCCCATTCCTCTTCAGGCTCCATGACCAGGTGTGTTGCCACCTCAGATAGTCCAGTTGTCTCTGGTACTGCAATGCAGATGTTTTGGACTACAAGGAACCACATTCCCAACTAAATAAGTTCTGAAAATGCTGATAAATTTAGAAGAAAACCTGAAAGGATGACACCAGGCATTACCTCCCCTAGGTTTGCCAAGAACAAGGGGAAAATAGCCATTTAGGAAGCAGCCTCTTTATACTCCTACTTTGACAAGATATAAGAACATTTTTCAGGACTCCATTGACCAGAGTGAGGTCACAGGCAACCCTCACAAAAGGGAGCCCTGAGGTGTCTGACCAAGTGTCTGGGAGAGCCAGGACTGGTTTTGACTGATCACCATCCCTTTCCATTTTGCTAGAAAAACCATGCAGCAGGCAGAGAAGCGGGCATGGTCCAAAGGTAGACCTCAGCTTCCTCACTCTTTCCCTTCTCTGCCAGCATCCTGATGTGGCTGCTGCCTCATCATTTCATCCCCCCAGGTGCACCTCTGGAATTGCCTCTTCCTAGACCTGTCTCAGATCACCTATCTCCCCAAAGGCTGATGGATGCTGATCCCTCAAGAATGATGCTCAGCTGAGCACTCCAGCACCCCAATGTCCTGGTGGCTCTCTTATCCACTCTGTTAGTTGGCTTTCCATCACTGTCACCAAAATACCCAAGAAACTCCCTAGAGGAAGAAAAGCTTGTTTAAGATCATGGTTTCAGTGCTTCAGTCCATGCCTGGCTGACTCCATCACTCTGGGCCTGAGGTGAGGCAGAACATCATGGTGGAAGGTGAAGGAATGCTTCTCAGCTGATGGTCACCAGGAGAGAGGGAGAGAGGGAGCTTCACTGGCCAGGGACAAAATATAATAAAAAAGGTACAACCCCAATGACCTCCTTACATCCTACTGACAAATAATTATCACCCATTAATGCCTTCAAATTATTAACCCACAAAATGAATTAATCCACTGATTAGGTTACACCTCTCATGATATAATCATTTCACCTCTGAACATTTTCATATTGTGTCACACAAGAGCTTTTGGGAGACACCTCCTATCTAAATATCATGTATCTTACTAGGTATAAACCTTCTATCACTGAAATTCAAGGACTTTGGAATTATGGCCATTGATAAAATAAACCCAGTGCTGTTTTCATCTAGACCCTAAGAGGAGCTGACAAAGGGAAATTACCTTCCTGACAATAGGTGGCTTCTCCATCATCTCCCCAAATCAACACAAGCACTGCTAATAGAATGAAAACCTCAGACAGGACCACATGGTGGTCATATAAAAAAACTAGGTGGAGACTGACTCTGAGGCCACAGAAATCACTGAGTCCATCCTTTTTGTAACACGAGTGACAGCTGCCTCTTTACCAACATAGAAATCGATCTAAAGTAATCTTCCCACCCATGAGACAAAAGTAGTTAAGATTCCCAATCACTAAGCTGCCTCACTTCTTGACCCTGTCCTGACTCACATCCTGGGATCACTGAATAGAAGCCAGGGGCACTGCTCCATGCTTCTTTCTGAGATGCTTCTGTGGGGCTGGGGAGCCAGCAGAAATCTATATAAACTGACTCTGACCACAGGTGACAGCCTGGTGAGCTTCAATTGGTGGGCATCAGCATCATGATCTTGTTTCTAATGTTATTTTCCTCAGGTCCCAATATCTACTTTAAAATTCAGAACTTTGTTCAGCTTCACAGGTCACTCTGAATGGGTTTCTACATCCAGCTGACATTTTACAAGAAATATGAAGAAAAGAGAAAGGAAGGTGTGAACTATATTCTAAATATGAATTAGTAGAATCCAGATGTGATACACTCCATGGGTCACAGGGCCTGCCACTGTAACAAAGAGAGTCCAAGGAAAAGATACACATGACGAGGAACCTGCAAATCAAGACCTGCACCAAGACATACCAACTGGTGCATGGGGTGTCTTTGGCTTTTATCCTGTGGGCTGTGAGGGATTGTTACTTCTGAAGGGAGGAGGGACTAGGGCTAGGATGCAGCCATGTGGGATGCTGGAAAGGTGCTGTTCCTGACTTAGTTCTAGGGTGTTTCACCCAATTTTTCACTAAGTTACACATTTTTCACTGTGGTCCCCTCCCCTGCTTTGTACTTGCATGCTTTCCATCACTGTAACAAATGTCTGAGGTAATCAGCTTAGAAAGACAAAGGTATATTCTGGCTTTCTGTTTGCAGGCTTCAATCCATGGTTGGTTGCTCTGTTGTTCTTGGGCCTGGGGTGAAACCACATATCATCCTGGGAGTGCATGGTGGCAAGTGACTCATATCATGGTGACTGGAAAGCAGAGAATTGGAAATGAAGAAGCCAGGGTTCCTCAGTCCCCCAACAGGAAGCCTCCACTAGCCCCCCCCCTTAAAGGTCCCACCTCTTCCCAATAGCACCTGTGGCTGAGACTAAAGCTTTCCCACCTGGGACTAGAGGGGTCATTCCAGATTCAAACTTTAGTAGTGGCAGTGCTTAATTTAAAAAGGAAAGTATTGGAAGTATACCCTCCACTGGTCTTTTCTTACAGACAGGAGTCTATAGGTGAGAGAAGCCAGGAGTCCACCAGGAGAGACCACAGCTTGACCAGGGAGGCCAGAGCAATGGAGGCTTGGAGTGGAGGCCAGGTTCTGGATGCACTTGAAGCAAGAACCAGCATAGCTTCTGGCAACTGAATGAAGCATAAAGAAAGAGAAGATGGCACCAGGGTGAAGTTCAGGGGCTTAGCGCTTGCCTGGCATGTGAGAGGCCCTGGATTCCATCCCTAGCAGCACAAGATAATTTTTTTAAAAAGAAATAAATAGGACACACAAGATCAGGCCTGTGCCTCTCCTTCCTTTGTTGCACAATGAGACAATAAAAACTCTTTCACTTTAGGTTGGTATTGGTCACCCCTGGGGTGAAACAGCAATATGCAGGTAGATGTCAGGGAAATCCACTTTGCAGCAATGAGTCCCCATTCCCCCGGCTTGCATTCTTGTCCTGGCAGGTGCCAGTAACTTTGTTTCTGTTCTCCCACTAGCTGAGGGTGTCTGGCCAGGGCCCAGCAGGTAATACAGGCACAGGCAGGATTTACCTGGTCCAGGGGCGCTGTCAGTCTAGACCCCAGGAGAGTCCTGGTGTCCCCTGTGTCACCAGATCATTCACTAGGAAGGTGCTCTTGGCAGGAAGGCTGCCTGCAGCTTCAGTTGCTACAGGGTGGGGCCTGGGGAGTCTGTAGCCACCTGCCCTTGGAGTGAGGGAACTGATCCCAGGGACAAAGGCAGCTGCCTCCTTTCCAAACTCACATTGTTAGTTGATTGGTGAGCCCAGAAATTTGCTGCTTTGGGAAAAGAGGGAAAGTGAAATAGATTCTACTTTAAGAAACCCCTGAGTCCCAGTTATCTTATGTGTTAAGAAAAAGGGATTTCATTTTCTATATATTTCCTCATTTAAATCTACACTCAGATCCAAGGAAAAGAGTGTTGCAAATTGAGATTCCCACTTTGCCTTGACCTTTATCCCAGAACACTTGCCCCTAAGGTAGAAAATCTCCTGTCCTTCAGGGCTAGCTGTCTTGGTTTTCCCAGCTCCAAGTAATATACTTTATGCACTCAATAAAAGTTAATTTTGCAAGAGTGAATGAAGGAGTAATCCAATAATATTTCTGAAGCATCCTTATACTCAATATGTAGACTGTGCCTCATGATGCTTTTCTTACACAATCTCTCTTTCTTTCAGGTCACCTGGCAGAATTCCTTATCTTTATTCACCAGATACACATTTTAGAATTTTAGGTAGTTTTGCATACACTCACACAGCATTTATACAGTACCCACTATTTGCCAACCACTGCTTCACAGTAGATTACGATACATCAATAAATAAGAAAAATAATCACCTGCATTGTTGGTGTCAATCTTATGAACAGAAGCAGACAACAAATAATAAATACAATAAATAATCCAGTAATTCAGAAAAAGTTGATCTATGGTGAGAGGGCAGAGTATCACAGGGATCCGATGCAGGGAGAGGGACTGACTGTGTTATCTTAACATCTTATCACAGGAACACAAGTTTCAGAACTTGTCTTGTATGTCTGCTGAAGAGCAAACTTGACTTTGATTTTTCATTTGATAGTGAGCTAAAATATATTAAATGAGAAAACCAAAACCCTAGAAAAAATACAGAAGTGTTGCTGAGCCTATAGAAAAGGAAATAAAAATGAAAATTCCTAGGTTTCTCAGAAGTTATTGATTAGATTCATAAATAACTTTTTAACAAAAGTTACAAAGACCTGGGTCCCTCTGCACAAAGCCCAGGTCTTTAATGGTTGAGGCAGAACAGCCCTAGCACAGAATTCTTTAGGAGCAATATTTAAAGGAAATGTGCAATTTTTACTCCATAAAGGACTAAAGAAATATGCTGTGTCACAACAAGACAAGTAACTGGAGATGTGTTTGTACATCTCTCACTTCATGTGATATTCATGATCCCCAGCTAGAGCACAGTGTGTGACCTGAGAGTGAGAACCAGCTCCCAAAATCTATTCAATTTTATCTTCTAGTTCTATTTTCCTCTGATTTTTTAAACTCTCTGATATCCATCCAGAATTGCTTGATTTTTGTGTGCAGGATGTCCTTTTACTAAAATGAAGTTTGATTGTGCATGTGTTTTCCTAGGAGGAATTGGTTTTTCTTCATACTACCATGGCCTCCAACCCTTAGGTTTTCCTAACTGTATGGTCATGAGGTTTAGGGTCATTTTTCAGATCAACTCCCAAGACTTTGTAAGCGTATAAGAAAGAGGATACAAAATGAATGTGAAATGAGCTTGCAGTACACCACCATCTGCACAAAGAACGTGCAGAGCTTGTATAATCAGGACCATGCGAAGAGGACACAGACATAGTTCTGGGGATTAGGAAAGGCCAGACCTCTACCCAAAAGCTCTGGACAATAAATGCAAAGGATATAAAATTTCCATTATGGAATAGGGCCCATCCAGCTAAATGGCGGCCAGTGAGTATGTGAAGGCAGGACTTGAACTGATTGGGGGGAAGTCAGCACAATAGGGATATATGATGCATGTGACCTGGAGACTCAGAATTGGCCTGATGACTATGAAGCACTGGCTCTCATGGTTACAGAAGAGGCTTCAAGGGTCTCCAAACCTGAATTTCATAAGCATTGGACTCTGGGTCTGACCTGGAGACAGGCAACCCACAGGGATCCCTGAAGTTCACAGACTTCAGATGTAAACTGTGCTAAATGTCTGTTTTTATAACAGAAAAAGTAACAACTTTACATTACTCAGACTTCCCAGACAAAAACAAGGTGATGCCTGATGAAATCTTCTGTGAATTTCCTCAACAATATTACAGTCCTCAGCACTGCAGTTATTAACAGACATACTGTCTTCTAAGTTTCACAGTAACATTAAGGTAGATGCTATAATTATCCTACTAACTTCATTAAGTTCCATGGAAGCATGGACTTGGCCTATTCACTCTGTACTCCACACCTAGTATAGTGCCTAGCACACAGAAGTTGATCAAGCAAAGTGAATAAAGGACCCAAAGAAATTTTCAGAAACAATTAAAAGTTTAAAAAACCCAGCAAAGTATCTCAGTCTGTGTGGTAGCAAAGTGCCTGATCCCAGACCTCAGCATCAACAAACAGAGCAGACTCAACTCTAAGACATCCTTCACACCAAAATGCAAGGAGTAACCTCAGCTTAGCCACCACCAAGTGTGGCTGGGTCAATAGACACCAGTGACCAGATAGCTGTCAGGACCATGATGAGTTGGGATTCTTTTTAATAGTTTTAAGTAATTTGCACTTGGTCATAAATTTTAATGCAATTCATGTAAAAATTCCAAAGATAATTCTTCACAGAACTAGAAAAATCAACCTTGAAATTCATGTGGAAAATAAGAGACACAGAATAGCTCAAGCAATACTTAGCAAGAAGAGTGAAGTAAGACATATCATAGTAGTATATCTCATACTATACTACAGAGCCACGGAAACAAAAACAGCATTGTATTGGCACCAAAATGACACAGATACGGATGAATGGTACAGAATAGAAGACACAGAGACAAACTCAAAAAATACAGTTATCTCATAGTAGACAAAGGCACCAAAAACATACATTAATGGTAAAAAAGCCTATTCAAAAAATGGTGCAGAAAAATTGTAAAGCCACATAAAACTTAAAGAAAGTAAAGCTCTCTCTCTCACTCTGCACAAAACTCAATTGAAAATGGATCAAAACTTAGGCACTAAAACGGAGACCCTTCGCCTAACAGAAGAAAAAGTAGGCCCAAATCTTCACTATGTCAGTGTAAGATCTGACCTCCTTAAGAAGAATCCTATATTCCAAGAAGTAAATTCAAGAATCAATAAACAAGACAGATTCGAACTAAAAAGCATCTTCTCAACAAAGGAAACAACCAATAATGTGAAAAGAGAGCCTACCAAATGGGAGAAAATTTTCACCACATGCACCTCAGAGCATTAATCTCCAGGATATATGCAGAACACACACACACACACACACACACACACACACACACACACACACAATTAGCACCAAAAAATCAAATAACCAAATCAATAAATAACCAAATCAATAAATGGGCTAAGAAACTGAAGAGACACTTCACAGAAAAAGCAACAAATACATGAAAAAATTTTCAACAGTTAGCCATTACAGGGAAGCAAATCAAAACTACTCCAAGATTTCATCTCACTCCAGTCACAAACATGATTATCAAGAATACAATGATCAAGTAACAATATGCTGGTGAGGATGTGGGGAGAAGGGTGCATGCACACATTGCTTGTTGGACTGCAAATAGGGGCAAACATTCTGGAAAGGAGTATGGAGATACCTTAGAAAACGTGGAGTGGAACCAACATCTGACATAGCTATCCCTTTCCTCATTTTATACACAAAGAAATTAAATTCAGCATATTACAAAGACACAGCCATATTATGTTTACAGCAGCTCAACTCATAACAGCTAAACTATGGAGCTAACCTAGGTGCCTTTCAACAGATAATGAATAAAGAAAATGTGGTATGTATGATTATATATATGCATGTATGCACATACACACAAAAAACAATTTTACACACATATATATGATAGAATACAACTCAGCCTTAAAGAAGAATGAAATTATGACATTTGCTGGTAAATGAATGGAATGGAGCTTATCATACTAAGTGATAAGCCAATCCCCAAAAAACAAAGATTGAAAGTTTTCCCTGATGATAATCACAGTAAGTTGGGGGGGGGTAGGGAAGAATAGAGTTGCTTTGGATTGCCTAGAGGAGTGAAGAGAGTGAAGGGGTATAGTGGGTAGAATAGATAGTAGAATGAATCTGACATTATCTTACAAAGTACATATACAAATACATGACTGGTGTGATGCTACATCCTGCACAACCAGAATCATGAGAAATCATACTAAATTTATGTATGATATGTCAAAGTGCATTCTATTGTCATGTAGAATTAGAACAATTTTTTATAAGTAGATTAAAGAAAACATAGTAATTTGCAGAAAAAAAATCACTACAATATCTGCCCATAAATGAATCCACCTAGAGACAATCATGATAACTGAAGCTAAGCCTGGTTTCAAAAAACAAAGGACAAATATTTTCATTACTATGTGGAAGCTAACCTACAACAGGAGGAGTGATGGGAACAGAAGTGCAGTAGATTAGACAATGGGTAATGGAGGGAAAGGAGGGGGCATAAGCAAAGGAAAGTTAGTGGAAAGAATCTAACACAGCTTTCCCATGTATATACATGGAAACAACACAGTAAATCTCACCACCATGTACATCCTAAGAATGCAACTAACTCTAAAGAGATAAGGTATAATTATACAAATATGGACTATATCAGAATGAATTTTATGGGCCAGGGTTTTGGCTCAGTGGTAGAGCACTTGCCTAGCATGTGTGAGGCATTGGGATTAATTTTCAGTACCACATACACATAAAATCATATAAACGGTCATTAACAACTTAAAAAAATTTAAAAAATGGATTTTATAACTAAAACAACCAAAAAATGAAAATTAATAAAAAGAAACATTTCCTAGGTTGCTTTGATCATTTCTATAACACTGAAATAAACTTCAAGTGAATGGAAAGAAAAAGAGCTTTAAAGAGTGGGTTTAGTCTCTCCCATTTTTCTGCCAAATGATGACATAACTATTGGAACAGACTTTTTCCACTTCTGACCTCCAGAACTGTGGAAAATAAATTTCTATTCTTTATGAATCTCATAATTTTCACTACTAGAAATTAAAATTAACAAATTTCAATATTTAGACGCTAATTATCTAACATATAACAATACCTTTGAAACCAGAGTTCTAAGATAAATCTCCATGGCTTCTGCAGGTAGGGGTTCTGCACTTCAGGGAGAGGAGGGCTCTGCAGCAGAGAGGAGTCCTAGCTCCTCATGGTGGGCCATTCCATCCAGCGTTGCAGCAGACCGCAGCAGATCCTCAATCATTTCTTCTCCTTTCGGCAGTCTCTTAGGTCAAAGAATCATCTCTGGAAACCAAAGCAAGCTGAAATGTCATTGGAACTCCGGCAAAACTCTTGCAGAACTGGGGCGAAACACCAGTGAAACTCCGGCAGAATTCCAGAAACTCAAGCGAACTCAAGTGCACTCCACTGCAGCAACCTACATGGCCTTGGAAGCTTCTCTTCCTCAGAACAGCCTCCAAAGGGTTTATATAGCACTTAGTCCAATGCTATTGGTCCAAACTTATGCTAATTAGGACTTGAAAGAAGTACCAATGCTATTGGCTCAAAGTTATGATAATTGGGTTGGACACATATAAATGCCATTGGTCAGTCTCTTTTTAATATTCATAGTAGATTCATTCATAAAAGCAGCTCCGAATTCACATGCTAACAATGAATGAATGGACTGGGAAGCAGCTCAATGGCAAAGTAGCAAAGCACTTGCCTTGCATTTCCAAAGACATGGGTTCAATCCCCATTCCAAAAAGAAAAAGGAAAAACAAATTACAGATACATGAACACCAGCAAAAAAGAAATAAACAAACTTTATCAATACATAAATCCTTATTCAAAACCATACCTGCTCTGCATTTTGCAGGATCTCTTCTGACCGCTTATCCTTTAACTCTTCAAAGCAATTTTTCCCAAAAGTTAAGAGTCATGGACAATGTCTTAATTATCTCTCTTCTGCACCTATGCCAGAGGTGACATGGTTGTGTGGGATGTAATCCTGCTAAGAATCAAGGTCTCATTGATCCTCAAGGGGTCAGCTTCGGAAGCATTGCTGGTGATATTACATAATACCTACTTGTTAAAATTCAAATGCATGCATGAAAAAATCATATAGAACCAAAAGATGGTATGATTACAGGTCAACAAGAAGCAACCCAGGGCTGAGGTTGTGACTCCCTGATAGAACTCTTGTCTCCCACATGTGAGGCACTGACTTTGATTCTCAGTACCACCTAAATTAATAAAATAAAGGTCCAGAGATACCCACCTGAACTTAGGCCCCTCCCAGATGCACTGGAGCTGTGGCCCAGTGTAGCCTGGTTTCATCCCTCCACCAGTGGGATGCTCAGGCCCAGTCCAGGACCGCTTTCACTCACCTGTAGACACCAGCCAGAGCTCATGTACAGTCCAGATCTGCCCCCACTGACCTGGACAGGAGGCCAGACACAGGATACACCCACATCCATCCCTCAACCAGGAGACCTGCACCAAGCTCAGGTCTGGCCCAGGACCACCTCCGCACAGTGGCAGACACCCATCAGAACTCAGTCTCTGCCCAGTTCAGCCTCAAGAACCTGCATGGAGCCTGGGAAAGGATAGGTCTGGGACCATCCCAACACTGGCCAACCCAACCCTCCCCGGAGCTGAGACTTGGGCCAGGACTTCCTCTGCCCACCAGCAGACCAGTGCAGGAGCTCAGATCCAGTCCAGAGCCACCGAAAGGACCTGCACAGGAGATGGGGCCCAGGGTAGGCTGAGTTCATCCACTCATCATGAGACTCCTGCTAGAGTTTGGATTCTGCCCAGAACTGCCTCCTCCCTCCAGCAGCTCCCTCCAGAGCTCAGGTTTGGACCAGGACAAACTGCCCACCAACAGACACTCGCTGGTGGCCAATCCTGGCCCATTTCAGCCTTGATGACCTGAGTGGTAGCTGAAGCACAGAGTAGGCCCTGCTCCTTCCTGCCACCAGCAGACTTCCCACCCTTGTATCTCAGGCTCCCACCAGACGAGGCTTGCAAATGTGTACAGGAGCCCCAGAAGAGGGTAGCCCTGGGAACATATGACCACCACCACACCACAACCTGAGCTCAGTCTTGGCCCAGGACTGATTCCTCCACAAGCAGAATCCTGCCAGAGCTCATACAAGGCCCAGATCAGCCTCACTACCCTGCACAGGAGCCCAGGCAAGGGGAGGCCCTGTTCTATCCAGCCACCTGCAGAACCCCATCAGAGCTCCAGCTCTGCCCAGATCCAACTCGAAGACCTGGCAGGAAGAAACCCTAGTTCAGGGTAGCCCATGTCTTTCCAGTCATAAAGAGATTGGCATCTGAATTCAGGCTCTGCCCATGACTGACTCCGCCCACTGACAGACAATTGCAGAACATCAGCCCCAGTCCACATCAGCCTCACTGATAGGCAGGGGAGCCTGGCCCAAGTAGGCCTGATAACAACTGCCACAACCAGGACACAAGCAGAGCTCAGGCCAGACACAGGACCACCTCCGATCAATAGTCAGGGCTCAAATTTGGCCAAGATTGGCCTCGCTGACCTGCTTGGGAGCCCATGCAAGGCGATGTCCATCCCCAGGACATTCCTACTCAAAAATTCAACCTGTCCTCATTAAATACTCTCTTGCCACTTTTCCCTGTACCTCATCCCATTAAGCACCGTTCATCCTGTCTGTATGAATTTGATTATTTCAAAGATTTATTTTAACACCACCAAAGTACAAGGGCAATGTATGCTGGTGTATGTGTGTACATGTCCTCACATACACACACCTCCCTATACATACAAAACATGCATTAGTAACCAACTATGCCTTCTTGCTTTCCACATTGAGGTTTAGAAATCCTCCTCTATTGTGTAAACATTCATTTATTTGATTCCTGGACTTTGATGACTTATACATTTAGTGTATCAGAGCATGTGGAGTTTATTTTGATGGACATATTGAGATAGGGATTGGATTTTATGTTCTTACCTACATCATTAGGCATCTTCAAAATGGCCCCACTACCTTTTACAGAATTATTTGTCATTCTCCAAATAATGTAAATTTGACCTGTGTGACATTATCAAGTGTTTTGTCTATGCAAGTCTTTCCTGATCTCTCTTTTGAGTTCTGTCACTCTAGGCTCTTGGGACACTGAGCATTATCCTGACCCTCATGGAATCCAGATGACACTCTTGGAGAGAAAATGCAGGTACTAGAGTCCTAAAGCAGCAAGGGGGCTGCCATGGCCCTGCAGGATCCCAAGGCAAGTTGTGGAATGAGGAGTTTCCAGCAGTCCTTGTGGGCTGTCGTAGGGGTTTGGGTTTGATATGAAGCAAGATGGAAAATCACTGGAAAATTTCACATTCTACGGTGACACAGTCTGTCTTCTTTTTTCTATGGTTTTGAAAATTAAGTCATTCTGGCCACTTGTTGACCAAAGGCCTAATTGCTGATCCACTTTTTAATAGTTTTCATTTGCTTTAATTAATTATACATGACAATAGAATGCATTGATGCAATTTTTTTTAGATCACATAGAAATTTGGTTTGGTTTCAAAAGGCCCCTTGTCCTGCTCATTCAGGAGCAGAGTGAGGAGGCCTAGTGAGGCCTGGGGAGTGCCAGGAGCAGGTTCTCACACCATGCTGGAGGAGGACTGGAGCCAGATCTATCTTGGGCTCATGCTTTGCCCAGGAGTCAGGTCCCAGGGAAGGCCCAGTTTCTACTTGCCACCGCCTGACTCCACATATATCCTTGGGCTAGGCCAAGAACTGCCTCCGCTCATCAGCAAAAATCCTTGGGAGCTCAGGATCAGCCTAGATCTCCCACAATGACACGATGCAGCAGCCCAGGCAGAGGCTAGTCACAGGTGCATCCTGCCTTGGGCTGACACTTGACAGAGTTCAGACTCAGCCCAGGAATGAGTCCGCCCACTGTCAGAAGCCCGCCAGACTTCCCGAACTGAATCCACCTACTGGAAGACACCTGTCAGAGTTCAGCCCCAGCCCAGGTCAGCCTCGCTGACAGGAATTGGAGCCTGGCCCAGGGAAGGCCTGCCTCCCTCCTGCCACTACTAGACTCCCACCAGAGCTCAGGTCAGACCCAGGACCGCCTCTTTCACAGGGGTACACCTTCCAGAGCTCAGGCACATGCCTGATCAGCCAAGTCCAGCTGCACAGGAGCTTGGGCAAGGGTAAACACAGTTCCATCCTGACACCAGCAGACCCCTGTAGAGGTCAGGGCCAGACCTTACCCGCCCTGCTGAACTGCAGGAGTTCCCCGGCAGAGGGTCATCACAGGGCCATCCCGCCTTGGGCTGACCATGCTGGAGCTCAGACTCAGCCCAGGAATGATTCCACCCACTCTCAGTGGCCCCCCAAAGCTCAGGCTCTGCCCAGCACTGACTCCACCTACTGGAAGACACCTGCCAGAGTTCAGCCCCAGCCCAGGTCAGCCTCTCTGACAGGTGTGAGATCCTGGCCCAAGGTAGGCCTGGATCCAACCCACCACAGGCCGACCCCCAACAGAGCTCAGGCCAGACCCAGGACTGCCTCTTCCCAAGGGAACATCTTCCAGAGCTGAGGCTCCTTCTTGATAGCCAAGGCAAGCTGCTCAGGATTACTGGGTATTGTTAAAATGAGGTGTGTGTGTGAATAGAATTAACCATTGTGTAGTGGTAACATAGAACTTCACATAACTATCAAGTATAAAATTTGGCATGGATGAAGAAATAAGGAATATAGAAGCTGTAACAGATGAGTTTAGGGAAAGATTTTTCATCAATACAGTTATCTTTGTAGACTTTTGGACTAAAAAGTGTCAAACCAATACACGATTCTTACATATTTACTCAAATGGACTGCCTAACAAAGCATTAAAGATTGTATTGGGATTTATTTTTTTTAAGGGATGTTTAATATGTCATTATTTTTAGCCAGTGATTTGGTAAGCTGAAGATATCTGTTTTTATATAGTTGCTAAAATAACCTAAATATTTTTCAGTAATTTAAAAACTGTGAATTTAAGAATCTTTTTAAAAATAGGACCCAAGATTTAATGAAAATAAAAAAAAAATGTTGGTATTCAGGTATTCTGTTAGGAACTTTAATCTTCAGTAATTATTAGTCTATGATCATTACTAACCTACAAGGACTTATATTTATATATATACACACTCATATGAAAATGCAAGCTATAGGTAATAGAAACTAAGTAATTCAGAAGAGGATTCCATTATTCATTAAAGTATCCTTCTTTTGACATTTGGATTTTTAAAATTATAGTGTAGTAACTTTAAATGTAGATAGTGCAGACATTCTTAGCACCTTAATCTATTTAATTAAAATTTGTATAAATTTAAATTATCATAAGAGATAAAATACTATCTAATCAAGTTATTTTTTCAAAAGACTACAATTAAGTTTTTGGTCTAAATCTAAACTTTGTTCATTTTGTATATATTCTATATTAATTCTAACTGCATCATTGTGATGTGTATTTATATACAATGTGTAAAAAAATGACTGTAAAATTTTGATTATAATTGTAGAGTATGTATGATGGCATTGATTAAGAATGTCTTGTTTGTAAACAAATGCTACTAGTTTTTGATTTTCAAGAAGTTATCTAATTTCCTAAGCCTTTTTCTTCCCATGTAGTACTCACTAAAATAAAAAAAAATAAAAAAAACCTTTTGCATTAAATTGGTGAACAAGATTAATAGCCACATTAATTCAACAATTTTAAAAGACTAATTGGGGAGGTTTGGGCATATAATTTTCTAGCTCTGTTTACATCCCAAAGTAGAAAGATTATATTTACTAAAGCTATTCAGATACAGACACACACACACACACACACACACACACACACACACACACCAGGCTGGGTGTAGGTTAGTATAGAATGCTTCCCTAACCTGTGGGAGGCCTGGTTTGAGTCATTCCCAGCACAGAGGGAGGAGAAAAACTCATGCATTTGTAGACTTGAGTAAACACCATTAACAATTATGTGGTGTTTTCCAGAAGCATACCTAGATATTGTATCCCAGAAAGGGCAAAAGTAATAGGTTGACAAAGTTGTACATATGACCAAGTTGCATGGAAAGGACACTGAGTATGTTTCTGTTACTACCTGAAAAAGAAATCATGGTGAGAAGTACTATTAGAAATGAAAATGGACATTTCATTAGGATGAAATTGGGGAGTTCATAAGAAAAATAAAATAATTATGAATTTATATGAATCTAGTGACATGTCTTTTAAATTTGTAAAGCCCCAAGTGGAAAATAAGTATAAGGAAAAATAAACCAATTTATAATGTAACCATACATATCTCAACTATTACAATAAGCAGTCATATCAGTCAATGAGGATGTAGCATCTGTACAGTATGATTGATAAACCTACACAATACTACACCCGCTATTGACAAAGTACACACTGTTTTAAGTGCAGGTGGATCACTTGCCAAAATTGGTAATGGTTGAAGTTTAAATTTCAAATGTTTGAAATAATTTAGTAGTATATTCTTACCATTATGCAATTAAACTAGAAACCAATAAAAAGAAAATAAACAGAAACCCATAAATCTATGAAAATATTGAGTTAATTACAGTGAAAATTTATAGAATATTTTAAATTGAATAATAATGAAAAATAAGACATGTCTAAAATTACAGATGCATTAAATATTGTTTATAGGGTTTTGGGCCCTAAATACAGAAGAATGACTGAATAATTGACTATGTATTTCAAGAAGACAACAGAAAGTAAATATTGAACACATAAAAGTGTAGAAAGAAGAAATAATAAAGAAAAACAATTTAATGAACTGCAAAGAGATAAAAGGTATCAAATTCATTCCACTGATGCTGAAATTTTCTGGAAAAATAGTTTACCATCTGTCACATAAGAAGTTGGAAATATGAACTCTTTAGTTATTAAATAAAATTAAATGGTAATTAAAAGCATTACTGTCACAAAGAAGTACAGGCCCAGTTCCTCTTCTGGAAAGTTCTACTGCACAGTTAAGGAAACACTAATACCCATTTTAGACTCTGAGGACACAGTTTCAGCCGATTTTATGAGGTTCACTTAGAACCCTGATTTTAAAACATGCAGGAACTTCACAAGAAAAGAAAAAGTTATAACAACCATCATGAACATAGATGCGCAAACACCCCAGAAAATAAGAGCAAATCAAATCCATCAATATATCACATATTAGGTTGGGATTCAAGAATCAATTGTGTATTCACAAAATAAATTATTATGTGTCACAATGTTCAGAGAGGAATAGAAAAAATGGTACCATGAAAATGTTTTAAAATTTTAACACCCATTTGTTGTAATACAAGTATGTCAGTAAATTAAGGAAACTTTATTAAACTGGAAGAAATATCAGCAAAATGGAAAACCAATGAAATCTTGAATTCTATCAATACAATTTTGAATACAAGTTTTAAAAGTGGACATTTTTAGGGCTGGGGTTGTCACTCAGTGGTGTAGCAGTCGTCTAGCGTGCATGAGGCACTGGGTTTGATCTCCAGCACCACATAAAAACTAAATAAACAAAATAAAGATATTGTATCCATCTAAAACTAAAATATTTTTTTTAAATGTGGACACTTTTAGAATTAAAAAGTGATGGAGCTGGGATTGTAGCTCAGTGGTGGATTGAATGCCTTACGAGTGAGGCACTGGGTTCAATCCTCAGCAGCACATATTAATAAATAAAATAAAAGTACTAAGCCCATCTACAACTACAAAACTATATTTAAAAAAATGAGTGAAGAAAAAACTTTGGTCAACATAATTTACTGTTGCCCACTTATATGTTAGTAAAAGGTAATTGTAGGGCTGGGGATGTGGCTCAAGTAGTAGCGTGCTCATCTGGCATGTGTGCGGCCCGGGTTTGTTCCTCAACACCACATACACACTAAGATGTTGTGTCCACCGAAAACTAAAAAATAAATATTAAAAATTTTTCTCTGTATCTCTCTCTCTCTCCTCTCTCCTTAAAAAAAATAGAAAATAAAGGTAATTGTAAAATAAAAATTTTAAATGAATCCACTTAATTAGTATAATAAAACATCATATATCTGGAAATAATTCTAGTGAAAGATGTGCAAATATTTACACAGAAAATTTAAAGCATTTTGAGAGAAGTAGCGATGATTTTTAAAATGAGAAATGCTATCTATGTTAATGTATCAAGATGCTTGGCATTACAAAGATGGCAGTTCTTTCCAAATTAACCAATAGATCACTGCAGTTTCAATCTAAAGTTCACTGGTCATTTTCTCTTGTATGTAAAAATTGACAGCTGATTGTGGGCATAACAGGAAATGAGAAAGTGTACTATTATAAATATAATATTGAAATACAAATTTGGAGTCTTTTTCTACCAGATGTTGAGCTTTATTTTAGTGTTAGAATAAAACACTTTAATGTTATCTCAGAGATAGGAAAATAGGCCCCACTAGAACAGAATTTTGAAGTAGATCCTTGATTTAGTTATTTGACCTATCGGTAGCTGTGCTTGAAGGCAGTGTGGATCCTCAGTATGGAATTAGTGCAGGATCAGCTGGATAGCTACCAAGGGGGGAGAGACAACCCTTGGATCCTCCCTATCATCTCACACAGAGATTAATACCAGGTAAGTTCTGGCTCTCAGGTGAAATGTAAAACAATGACCTTTCTAAAAATAAAAATGCAGGAGAAATTTCCTGATGGAACAGTGCCATAATAATCAAAGAAATGATTGGTAAATTGTACCCCACTTAAGATGGTCCATTCATCCAAGGTGCTGGTGGGAGACTAAGAGGGGGAGACTCAGGCTGGAGTAGACATTAGCAGTGCATATATAGGACAGGACACCCAAAACTGAAAACATGAGTCATCAGACAAATTGAGGCAAATGGAGTAGTGACCAGGGTGGGTCAGAATGACTGTGGCAAGCAGGACCTGTAACAATGTGGAGCTTGCCATGCCGATTGGGAGTCCTTAGATGTTGTGAGTCACATTACCCTGACTTGTCACCCTTCTGTCGTCAAGCTTGGGCATGGTACTAACTCCTATTGCCAAAGCTCACTTCATGCAGCTCTGCAGGCCCATCCCAGAACCTCAGCCTCCTGTTTTGAGAACCAGCAGGAGAAAATGGAAGTGGGATAGAACTGAATGGAAGTGGGGACTTCAAAGTTGACTAATAGCATACTATAGTACATCAAAGCCCTCATTAGCTTGAGTTTTAAACCAGTAACAGTGGTATTTCTTCCAAATCTTAATTAGCATAAAATGGACTTATCACAGAGAATCAAGTGCTATATAAGCCCTGAGACTAGCAAACTTATGCTTTTATAATGTTCACAGCAAGACTTCCAGACTTCCAGTCTTACTCTTGCTCCTGCTCCTACTTCTGCTTGTAGTGAGAACATGTAAGTGCTTTTTTTTTCCTTTAAAAGATCAGAGTACATGTAAGAAAAAACACAAATTACTGCAGTCATATATCCATAGGCACAATGAGCACAGGGAATATAACTGAGGCACTGGCTTGCCATTCCTCTAGCCTGTGGACACCATCCAGGTTGGTGTAAGAGCATTGGAGTGATTTATTTTTAAATAATATACTCCTTTGTGGTTGTCACATGTCCATTAAAATCCTTCAGTAGTTCCCATCAACACTCCATTTACTTTACTTTATTCATTAGTTCTCCCAGAAACTTAAGAACTTATCAAGGGGAAAAAAATCCCAGATTTGCCTAAAGAGAGCTTTGGAAATAGGTGTTTTAGGATAAGTTCTATTGTTGTATCTTAATTGCTTATGAGGTAGTGTTATGACACTGCACCTTGCTACTTGTTTTCATGTTACTGATTTTTTTTTAATTTTAGGTCTTATTGTCTCTTCACCTAGAGAGAATAAGAGAAAAAACTAGCATAGAATATCCATGAATGGTGGGTTATGAATAAAATTGAGGTTCACTGCCATTATGGTCAGGTACATGATTTTAAAATATATTTTCAGATTCTGTTAATTCATCCTATTTTAAACTCTTTTTCTCTTGTCCTGCTGTGAGGTGAGGAGTCAATTGGATTGATTTTTGTCCAGCATATTATTTTTTTTTTTGCCATTTTACTTTTGTTTAATTCTATCGTGACATTTTTATACATGCAATAGAAAAGGCAGCTCAACAATGACATTATTCATCAAAAAATACCATCGTATCTAAATCTCAAAATCACTGGAAAATATTTGTTTTTTTTTATTTATTTTTTTTCATCTTTCATACATTTGATTCATGTGAGTTATGCTTTTCCATTTTTACCCCAAATACAAATTGCAGAATCACATCAGTTATACATTCACAATGTTTACATAATGCCATATTAGTGACTGTTGTATTCTGCTGTCTTTCCTATCCCCTACTATCCCCCCTCCTCTCCCCTCCCATCTTCCCTCTCTACCTCATCTGTTGTTGTTCCATTCTCTCCCTCCCCCCCCTTTCCCCTCACAACCTCATATATGTGATTTCGTATAACGATGTGGTTTTCCTTCCATTTCCATGCAATTTCCCTTCCCTCTCCCTTTCCCTCCCTTCATTCGTCTCAGTTTAATGTTAATCTTATTCTCATGCTCTTTCCCCCTGTTCAGTTCTTAGTTGCTCTCCTTAAATCAAAGAAGACATTTGGCATTTGTTTTTTAAGGATTGGCTAGCTTCACTTAGCATAATCTGCTCTAATGCCATCCATTTCCCTGCAAATTCCATGATTTTGTCATTTTTTAGTGCTGCATAATACTCCATTGTGTATAGATGCCACATTTTTTTTATCCATTCATCTATTGAAGGGCATCTAGGTTGGTTCCACAATCTAGCTATTGTGAATTGTGCTGCTATGATCATTGATGTGGCAGTATCCCTATAGTATGCTCTTTTAAGGTCGTCAGGGAATAGTCCGAGGAGGGCGATAGCTGGGTTGAATGGTGGTTCCATTCCCAGCTTTCCCAGGAGTCTCCATACTGCTTTCCATACTGGCCGCACCAATTTGCAGTCCCACCAGCAATGTATAAGAGTACCCTTTTCCCCACATCCTCGCCAGCACTTATTGTTATTTGACTTCCTAATGGCTGCCAGTCTTACTGGAGTGAGATGGTATCTTAGGGTTGTTTTGATTTGCATTTCTCTGACTGCTAGAGATGGAGAGCATTTTTTCATGTACTTATTGATTGATTGTATGTCCTCTTCTGAGAAGTGTCTGTTCAGGTCCTTGGCCCATTTGTTGATTGGGTTATTTGTTATCTTATTGTTTAATTTTTTGAGTTCTTTGTATATTCTGGAAATTAGGGCTCTATCTGAAGTGTGGGGAGTAAAGATTTGTTCCCAGGATGTAGGTTCCCTATTTACTTCTCTTATTGTTTCTCTTGCTGAGAAAAAACTTTTTAGTTTAAGTAAGTCCCATTTGTTTATTCTTGTTATTAACTCTTGGGCTATGGGCGTCCTATTAAGGAATTTGGAGCCTGACCCCACAATATGTAGATCGGAGCCAACTTTTTCTTCTATCAGGTGCAGGGTCTCTGATTTGATATCAAGCTCCTTGATCCATTTTGAGTTAACTTTTGTGCATGGCGAGAGAAAGGGATTCAGTTTCATTTTGTTGCATATGGATTTCCAATTTTCCCAGCACCATTTGTTGAAGATGCTATCCTTCCTCCATTGCATGTTTTTAGCCCCTTTATCAAATATAAGAAAGTTGTAATTTTGTGGATTGGTTTCTGTGTCCTCTATTCTGTACCATTGATCCACCTGCCTGTTTTGGTACCAGTACCACGCTGTTTTTGTTACTATTGCTCTGTAGTACAGTTTGAACTCTGGTATCGCTATACCTCCAGATTCACACTTCCTGCTTAGAATTGTTTTTGCTCTTCTGGGTCTTTTGTTATTCCATATGAATTTCATGATTGCTTTATCTATTTCTACAAGAAATGCCATTGGGATTTTGATTGGCATCGCATTAAACCTGTAGAGAACTTTGGGTAATATCGCCATTTTGATAATGTTAGTTCTGCCTATCCATGAACAGGGTACATTTTTCCATCTTCTAAGATCTTCTTCTATCTCTCTCTTTAGGGTTCTATAGTTTTCATTGTATAAATCTTTCACCTCTTTTGTTAGGTTGATTCCCAAGTATTTTATTTTTTTTGAGGCTATTGTGAATGGAATGGTTTTCCTCAATTCCATTTCAGAAGTTTTGTTGCTGATATATAGGAATGCCTTTGATTTATGCGCATTGATTTTATATCCTGCCACTTTGCTGAATTCATTTATTAACTCTAGCAGTTTCTTTGTAGACCATTTTGGGTCTGTTAAGTATATTATCATGTCATCCACAAATAGCGATAGTTTAAGTTCTTCTTTTCCTATTTTTATGCCTTTAATTTCTTTTGTCTGTCTGATTGCTCTGGCTAGCATTTCAAGAACTAAATTGAATAGAAGTGGTGAGAGAGGGCAACCCTGTCTAGTTCCAGATTTTAGAGGGAATGCCTTCAGTTTTTCTCCATTTAGAATGATGTTAGCCTGAGGCTTAGCATATATAGCTTTTACAATGTTGAGGTAAGTTCCTGTTATCCCTAGTTTTTCTAGTGTTTTGAACATAAAGGGATGCTGTACTTTGTCAAATGCTTTTTCAGCATCTATTGAGATGATCATATGGTTCTTATCCTTAAGTCTATTGATGTGGTGAATAACATTTATTGATTTCCGTATATTGAACCAGCCTTGCATCCCAGGGATGAATCCTACTTGATCATGGTGTACAATTTTTTTGATGTGTTTTTGCATTCGATTCGCCAGGATTTTATTGAGAATTTTTGCATCTAAGTTCATTAGAGATATTGGTCTATAGTTTTCTTTCTTTGAAGTGTCTTTGTCTGGTTTTGGTATCAGGGTTATGTTGGCCTCATAGAATGAATTTGGAAGAGCTCCTTCTTTTTCTATTTCTTGAAATAGCTTAAAAAGTATTGGAATTAATTCTTCTTTGAAGGTTTTGTAGAACTCTGCTGTATAGCCATCCGGTCCCGGGCTTTTCTTAGTTGGTAGTCTTTTGATGGTCTCTTCAATTTCTTCTTTTGTTATTGGTCTGTTTAAATTGTGAGTGTCTTTCTGACTCAATCTGGGCAGATCATATGACTTAAGAAATTTATCGATATCTTCACTATCTTCTATTTTATTGGAATATAGGGTTTCAAAATATTTTTTAATTATCTTCTGTATTTCTGTAGTGTCTGTTGTGACATTGCCTTTTTCATCCCGTATGTTAGTAATTTGCGTTCTCTTTCTTCTTCTCTTCATTAGCATGGCTAAGGGTCTGTCGATCTTATTTATTTTTTCAAAGAACCAACTCTTAGTTTTATCAATTTTTTCAATGGTTTTTTTTGTTTCAATTTCGTTGATTTCTGCTCTGATTTTAATTATTTCTTGTCTTCTGCTATATTTGCTGTTGTTTTGTTCTTCCTTTTCTAAGGTTTTAAGATGTAGTGTGAGTTCATTTATTTGTTGTTTTTTTCTTTTTTTGAGGTATGAACTCCAGGAAATGAATTTCCCTCTTAAAACTGCTTTCATTGTGTCCCATAGATTCCGGTATGTTGTGTCTGTATTGCCGTTTATCTCTAGGAATTTTTTGATTTCCTCCTTTATGTCTTCTGTAACCCATTGATCATTCAGTAACATATTGTTCATTTTCCAGGTGATGCAGGATTTTTCCTTCCTTCTTTTATCATTGATTTCCAGTTTCATTCCATTATGGTCAGATATGGTGCATGGTATTATCTCTACATCTTTATATTTACTGAGAGTCGCCCTATGGCATAATATATGGTCTATCTTTGAGTAGGATCCATGTGCTGCTGAGAAGAATGTGTATCCACTTGATGACGGTTGATAAATTCTATATATGTCTGTTAAGTCTAGGTTATTGATTGTGTTATTGAGTTTTATAGCTTCTTTGTTCAGCTTTTGTCTAGAGGATCTATCCAATGGCGAGAGTGGTGTGTTGAAGTCCCCCATAATAATTGTGTTGTGGTCTATTTGACTCTTGAACTTGAGGAGAGTTTGTTTATGAAGGTTGCAGCACCATTGTTTGGTGCATACAAATTGATAATTGTTATGTCTTGATGGTGGATGGTTCCTTTTAACAGTATATAGTGTCCTTCTTTATCCCTTTTGATTACCTTAGGTTTGAAGTTGACTTTATTTGATATGAGAATGGCCACTCCTGCTTGCTTCCGAGGGCCATGTGAGTGGTATGATTTTTCCCACCCTTTCACCTTCAGTCTGTGTATGTCTTTTCCTATCATGTGAGTCTCCTGAAGGCAGCATATTGTTGGATTTGTTTTTTTAATCCAGGTTACTAGCCTATGTCTCTTGATTGGTGAATTTAAGCCATTAACATTTAAGGTTACAATTGAAATATGGTTTGTACTTCCAGTCATGTTTATTTATTTATTTATTTATTTTAGATTGGTTAGTTTTCCCTCTTTGGTTATTTTTCTCCCCCTTTACTGCGATTCCTCCCACTGTTAATTTTGGGCACTATTTTTCAATTCCTCTTGTAATATTTTGCTCAGCACACTTTGCAGTGCTGGTTTTCTATCTGCGAATTCTTTTAGCTTTTGTTTATCGTGAAATATTTTAATTTCATTGTCAAATCTGAAGCTTATTTTTGCTGGATACAGGATTCTTGGTTGGAATCCATTATTTTTCAGTGTTTGAAATACGTTGTTCCAGGATCTTCTCGCTTTCAAAGTCTGTGATGAAAAATCAGTCGTTAACCTAATTGGTTTACCCCTCAATGTAATCTGCCTCCTTTCTCTCGTAGCTTTTAGTATTCTCTCCTTGTCCTGTATGTTAGCTATCTTCATAATTATGTGTCTTGGAGTTGGTCTATTATGGTTTTGGATGTTTGGGGTCCTGTAAGCTTCCAGGATTTGGCAATCCATTCCATCTTTCATCTCTGGGAAGTTTTCTAGTATTATCTCTCTTAGTATGCTATCCATTCCTTTGTATTGATTCTCTGTGCCTTCTTCTATCCCAATGACTCTCAGATGAGGTCTTTTGATGAGGTCCCATATCTCTTGCATAGATTGCTCGTGAGATTTCAGCATCTTTTCTGTCTTGACTATATTCTTTTCAATTTGATAAACTTTGTCTTCATTATCTGATGTTCTGACTTCTACTTGATCCAGTCTGTTTGTAATATTCTCATTAGCGCTTTTAATCTGATTTACCGTTTCTTGCATTTCTATGATTGCAGCTTGATTTTTTTTTAACACCTCTATCTCCTGATAAAGCTCATTCTTTGCGGATTGAATTTGTGTGGTTAGTTCCTCTTCAAAATATACTTTCAATGCTTGGATTTGCTGTCTCATGTCTTCTCTAATATTCCATTCCATCTGAATTAGGTATGCCTTGATTTCTTTCCCTGTCCATGTTTCTGATTCTTCTGGGCCTTCCTGTAAATTTAGGTTGTCCTCTATTATTTGTAACCCTTTTTTTCCTTGTTTTTTCATATTGTTCACGTTGCTTTCCAGCTCTGTTTGACTGCTTAGTAACTGCTTTCTCCTATACATTTGTTTTGGCTTTGTATATCTCTGTTGTCTCTCTTTTGTGGTGGGAGATTGTGCCTAGAAATGTTGGGCTTTGTTGTACTTTACAGCTGATTCATTCAATTCATATAAGGCTTCCAGGTTCTGTATGCATATAATGTTTTGCTGTTTGTTCTTAGGACTATATGTTTAGGTTGGGTGCTCTGGTGGTACGATGGTTAGTATGTCTTGGCTACTTTAGAAGATTGCTCCACTGAAGGTGGATACTACCAGGCAATTGGATCGGGGTGCTGATAGTAGCTAGGTATTTATGAGTCTTATAGACAGCCTCGAGACATTCACCTATTTGCATTTAGACAATTACACGTAATGGAAGATGTAATGCTTGGGATGAGAGTTGGGGGTTAGGGGAGTGAGGGTGCTGTTAAAAAAAGAAAAAAGGTTATAGGTAGAGATAGATTAGAGGGGAATGAAAAGAACAATAAGACTTGAAATGGGATAGAAAGAGAGAAGGAAAAGGGGAGAAAGGAACAGGGAGTGAAGGAGAGAATAAAATATCGACAACAGCAACAAAAAAAGAAAAAAAAAACCACCAAAAAACACAAAAATTAAAGTCTTAGAGATCCACCTTCCTCTCTTCCAGTAGGCGGTGCTGTGCCCTCCAAGAGTAGCGTCTGCTCTCTACCAGCCAAGAGCTGTCTCTGTAGGGCGTCTCCTGGGGGTCTCTCAGACTTGTCAGTCCAGAGCCATTTCACTTCTCCAGCTCTTAACCCCCTTCCTCCTGACAGTCTACCAGCCAGGTCCTGTTCCCCAGAAGTGACTCCCCCAAGGTCTAATTACACTTGCAGCCCCACCCCGTGTCCCTTTTAAGCCCCAGTGCTGTGGTAAACTGGTGGCTAAGACCTCGGGATTTGCCGCTGGTGATATGTGGGGCTGGGGGTCTGGGATCCCCTCTGCTTCCCTACGGACACGACCCCTGAGAAGTCAATGATGTTTACTGGCTGCTTGTATCAGTATGGGAAGTCACGCACCTGCTAAAGTGGATTCTGCTGGGAAGGAATTCCGGTGGCCGAATTCCGATGACGTCACCTCTCTGCTATGGCGGGCCCCAGGCTCCTTGCCGGAGTGTCCGAGGGGAGGGGTGGGACTGGTCCAGCCCGGTTCGCCTCAGCTTCTGGCTTGTGGAGGTTTGGCTAAAGACTTCTTCCTGCCAAGCTGTGTCTCGGCGTCTAGCAGGACCCAGTCACTTTGGTTGCGGGCGGGTGGATGGATCTGCAGCTGTGCCCGCGGTGCGCGGATTGTGGCTGTTAGTTTTGGAATTCCGCGTCTCTGGCAGGGTCCCGCTCGTCCGGGTCACACAGACGCTTCAAAAAAATTCTAGTAGCTCCCGGGCGGTCTCTCTTCAGAGGAATTTTGCTAGGAGAATCTCCGTTGGACGAATCCAAGAGTTATCCTTGCGACTTTATGACCCCATCACTGGGTGTGCCTTAAGAGCGCAGCCTCTCTGCCCGACGCCATGTTGGATCCCCCAGCATATTAATTTTTGAATAGGTTCTTACTTTCATTTTCTAGATGGACTGAGATTATTTGTAAGCTCATTGAAGGATGGGCCAGTTGCCTAAGTCATTGAAAGTTATCTGTCTTTGGGCTGAAAGTTATATTTTAAAATTGGGATTAACAGACAATGGGCAGAGACTTCTGAGCCACTTAAATAAGACCTCAAGCCTGTAGTAAAAAAAGTAAGTCAATTTTCCTTCCTGTTTCTAATCTTCCTCTACTCTAGTTTCATCTGTACATACTAGTCCACGATCTGCGACTAAATGCTTCCAAATGCTAAATTTCTAAAGATCTTAGTTTAGAATTTTTCAGTAAATTGAAAGACCTGTTTTTAGTAGGATCTTGTTAATATTCTTATTTTTATAATATTATTCTAAATACCCCAAACGTATTGTTGCACTTGATTGAACATAGAAATTAATCTTCCAAGTAATAGTCTATTGCTCCGAGGTCTGAAAGATGAGCATTTATTACTAATGTGAGTTGTACCATCAGCTACTCCACACCACTCTGTAATATTCCTCTCTAGATGTTCTCTCACAGAATAGGCCTTGTTCTCTCACAGAATATCAAGTTGAGTTGTCATTACAGAGCAATAGCTATGTGTTGTGATTTATTTATCTGAAGACATAGCTGAGGCTCTTTGCAGAGTTGTTAAATTCCTTTGAAGAAGTCCTATAGTTAGTGAGTAACATCTCTACTGCTGCAACCCAGGTTTTCTAACTTATAGTTGAGAACTGGTTTTCACTACAAGACTTGTCAATGCATGTTCAGAAAATGAGATCCTTACATTAAGCAAATCACAGTTAGATGTTTGTTACATTAGAAAACATTTGTTGTCTAATTTGGTGTTGTGTGCATTGACTCTTAAAAATTGAGAAAGTGGATAAATGCTTAAACAGAATAGCCAGCAGTTAAAATCAGTAGGAGAGATTGTAAATGTGTACATTGTTGATTGCCAGAGAAATTAGACAATATTCACCAAAACTTTCAACATCGAGGAAAGATGATTATAGGATAAGAAGATTGAAAAAGGACTCATGCAGAAAAATAAAAAAAACAACTCCCATGCCCCTGTGGTAAGAGCATCCATCTTCCCAGACTGTGCTCAGTGAACACACTGTGCTTTGCAAGTTCAAAAATTAACTCAATAGTTATGCTTTGCAGAAGTGTTTGTTATGTATCTTCTTCAAAAACTGAGGGAAAGTTTCCATGACTGTTACTCTAGTTAACTCTGGTTCAATTCCATTCAATGTCATAAAGGCTCCTCTGTTGTATTCAAAGCACTCTGAGTTTCCAGATTCTGAAGTGCAACAGTCACCCAGACACATACACCCATAACACATAGCCCATTGCCTCAAGTTATATTTCTTGATCCAAGATACTTTGAAGGAACTGGACCTCCATGTGGCTCCAGGAAGAGATTGAGCCTTGGATCCCTAAAGTCTTGCTGCTATCTGCCCATACATGAGCTGTGCTTCATAAAACTTCCTTGTGTTTTCTCAGGACCCCTTCTGGGCAAGTAAAGTAATCGAGTGTATGTGTATGTGTTTAGGAATTTATGCTTAGCTGTATGATGTGTTAAATTTGTAGTTTTCTACAGATACTTTGTAGTTGATCTGGGATTATATTTCACAGGAGCATCATGTAAGGGCTCTGTATTATGGAATAACACCAGGAAGATCCACTCTGTTATTTTTCTGTCACTTTATCATTTATTGCTTGACTTCTGCTAGCCTGGCTGTGCTTGGTAATAGGACACAAATTCAGAAGACCTTGGCCCAAAGGTGCTCTGTTTACCTTTTAGGGCCTTTCTGTTTCACTCAGTGAAGACACACAATTAGTTTCAGAGAGAAAAAGAAGATATAGGACTTTTCTGAGAAAGTAACAGGCTTCTAGGAGATAAATATTAGCCCTGAGTCCAGTACCAGTTGGCAGCAGTTGGCAAAGGACCAGATTCTGGGCAGAGGAACCAGCATTTGTAAAGTGAGGAGGGGAAGGAATTGGGCATTTGCACTGGCTTTAAAGTAACATAGCAGTGAGGAAATACTCTATGTACAAAGTATTGGAAAGTCTAGCCACTCAGGTAGGAGCCATATCACAGAGGGCTTTGGGCAGAATGCTTTTATTCGGTAAGGGGTAAGAGCTTGAAGAAAGCTGAGGGAGGGAGGTAATATTCTCAGGTCCCTGCACTGAGGAAGTTGTAATGTCCTGCCCAGGGGGTGGGCAGTGAGTGTCCCCACTCTGCCTCACCTAGGAACAGAGGGCATGGTTGCAGCAGTTGGTTCAGAATTCAAGAATGCTACATGAAAGAGTAGGTTCCTGTTTCATTCCAGGTACCAGAGTAGACAGTGACATTCGTTCTTCTCTGAAGCAGAGGTTAAGGTGGAGTTCTACGCAGGGATTACCTTAGGACAGACACACATTCACTTTCTATTTAATATTTATATTTAGGATTAGAGATTTCTAGAGCTAAGTTTTAAAACTCAGTTTCATGTATAAGTCCTATTCATTTGTAATGATTGCAAGAAAGAAAAGAATGAAGACATTATTTCTAACTTGGTGATACATGAAGAGTTTTAAAAAGGTCCTCATTTCTGTTTGCAAAATTTTCCTACAGCATTTAGAGAAACTAGTAATTATTCCCATGGAGGAATGTGTTTCTTAACAGCATATGGCTTTCATCAAGTGCCACTGTGGCACTAATGCTATAATTTAGGTCTCTAAAAAGATAGAAAATATAGTTACCAATGCAAGAATAGGGAATGTCTTCCTCACTCCTAAAATCTTAAATTTAGTTTAATGCCAAGACTGATAAGTTGGTCCTCTGTTATCTTTGGTTTACAAAGATAACTCAACCAACTGCAGATCCAACATATTAAAGAAAAGTGATTTCATCTTCACTGAAAATATGTGTACTGCTTTTTTTGTCATGATTTCTAAACAATATAGTGTAAGGATTATTTACCTTTTAACTACTTTCCATCAGATTAATATAGAAACTTAGAGGTAATTTAATGTTTCCAGTTGGGTACTACCAGGTTATATGCAAACACTGCCATTTTAAAGAAGGAGCTGGAGCATCCATGGGCATACATATCCATGAAGAGTTTGGGAATCAACTCCCTGTGTATTCTGAGGGACAGCTGTGTACATTTTCAAGGATTACTGTGAAAATTGGCTTTGTTAAGCTAACCAGTTTTGATAAGGCAGTAGAGTGATTTGTGAGAATAGAGATGACTTTCAAGGGATGTAATGAACATAAGTTCAGTATAAGTCAGTCATGTTGTTTATTGATGTCTCTAATCAGATTAGTGCTAAAAATTACTGCAAATTAAAACTAAGTAATTACCACACCCTCTTACACAGGATTTGTTTTAGTTTATAAAACTTGTTAAGTGTCTGCCATGCATTGGCACATTCTACATGTTTGGAGAACATCAAAGAACAAAAGACTGAGGCTGGGGTTGAGGCTCAGTGGTAGAGCACAGTGCTTGCTTATTACGTGTGAGGCACTAGGTTCCATTATCAGCACCACTTAAAAATAAAATAAAGACATTGTGTCCATCTACAAATATATTTTTTTAAAAAGATGCAAATCCTTGTTTTTTTGTTCTTCTCTTCCAAATGCAGGGAGAGAGGCAATAAACCAACAAATAGTTAGAATCTAGTCTGTTAAAAGTGTTCAGCATTTTGGACACATATAAAGGAGTAAGGTGGGTTGGCATATTGCTCTGTGAGCAATACCAGTGAACCTTATGGAGAAAGTGAGATCTGAGCAAATGCTTTAAGAAGTGGAGTGAGCAGCTGTGTAAGAATCAGGGAAAGAGTATGCATGACAGAGGCCCATGGGAACTTGAGGCATGGATGGGGATAGAGAGCAGGGAACAGAGAGGATGGTAGCCTACTACTAACACTTGATCTGACCTGGGCCAGGGATCCTGAGGCAGCTTCCCTTGGAATAGCCCTGAGTGCTGCTTCTTGCTCTGGGTCTCCACTTGCCATCAACTGAAGCACCATTGCTTTTCTGATGCCTGGGACCTGTTGTGTCCCAGGTTAGAGCTGACAGTAAGAGAAAGCACCCATGTCTTGTGGAGTTAGTTTTCCAAGCTGCCTGAACAGGCACACAATTACAACTTAAACTTGTCTCATTTTTCAATCTGTTTCACCTAAAAAAAAGAGCCAGAAAGAGATGTTTTACTCAGCTATAACGTTAGCTAAATTCCAGCTAGAACTTTCATTAATGTGTAGGTTGATTGAATGGATATTTGTTGGGAATTTGATTCTAACCCTGTTATTTTTTGTATTTTTGCTCTATGTCAGCATTTCCCAAAAGATATCCTACATGTATTGATGGATGTTACAGAACATCTGAATTTTGTGATCCAATGCAGTACTACTCAGAGTGTGGGGCAGGGACCAGGAATCAGGCCAGTGAAAACTAAGTACTGGTTTGTAACAAAATGAGTAATGATATTAAGAGTAAAGGATTAAACATTTTATATCTGTTTAAGGGAGAAATTTAATAACTTGAAATGGTGGGTATGAATCCATTATGTTCCCATTTTGAAATGTTAATTCTTTTAGAAGTTTTATTGTATTTTTTTAGAGATGAAGACTAGATGGAACTGGAAATTTAAAACTAGTCCCTTATCATGGGTGGTTTGAGAAATACTGATCTGACCTGTTTAAAGGGTGCTGAGTTAAAGGATTAAATAAGTGTCATTTTTACTTCACACTTTTCACATCTGTTTACTGTCAGTAGCTAGAAAGTGTAGAGTCAGCCTTTCCTGTTTCTAGGCATACTGAGTCACAGCATCCTTCTTCAGAGAGTACTCTGAGACTGCTTGTCTGAACAGTAGTCTTTTCTTTTGGGAAAACCTCTGATGGGCTGTTTTAGGTATTTATTTAATCATCTCACATAGGTGGCTTTGCTCTTCAGTGGCTTTCTACCCATTAATCTCTTGAATTTACCATCTCCCTTTGCAAAGGTAAAACTGGAACTAGGTAGAATAAACGAATATATTTTCAAATTTATGTAAAAAGTTCAGAAAACAATTTTGAAAATCTGTGACTTTTTCTTTTGGCCCCTTTCATTCTTGATGACTTGTAGAAGGGGTTTTGTTGATATACGTCACTTACTATGTACATTTTGTTTGTTCTTTTGGTTTTTGTTTTGGTAAGAATAAGGAGTTATTTTCACTTGAACCATTTTACTAAGGACCCAGAACATAAAACTTTAACAGTGTTTCATATTCTAGAATTTGGAAAATAAACAAATTAGGCATAGGCTGTGCCTCTGCTCTAGTAGTTTTTTTTTTGTATTTGTTTGGTTTTGTTTTGGGTCTGGGGGTTTTATTCAGAGGCACTCTGCCATTGAGCTACTCCCTCAACGTTTAAAATTTTTTGAGACAAATTCTCTTTAAAGTGGTCTTAACCTTGTGATTTTCTTGCTTCAGCCTCTAGGTGGCTGGGATTAGAGGTGTCCCCAGTTTCTACCAGTCACTTAAAAGAAGGAGGAATATATGCCAATCAAGTAACTTATAATTCTAGTAAAGATGACACATGACAGGTAATCCTGTATGAGGAGTGCACTATGTCTCAACACTGCGCTTTTGTATTTAGCATGTCCTACCTTTCCTTGAGTTATAGAGGTTTTCCATTATGCTTAGTAATTCATGGAAGCTCATAATTTCTTAATTTTTTACAACATAATTTGGTTAAATCTGAGCTACATCCCTGTCATTTTAGTGATTGACAGCTAGGATACAAAGAGTAAGGCCTGGAATGTACACACCATATTTGCGTGTAGTATGCTGAGCCCAGCCCACTTTGAATAATCCATTCTCATTGCTGATAGCTAGTGGTGGATGGTTTGATTAATCGGTAGCTTTATAGACTGTTGTGTCCTTCCCTATACTGAATACTAACACCCACTTTTCATGAGATAATTCTTAGCATTTTTTTGCCGATGTTTCTTATAGGTCAATAGTGTTTATTTATATGGTTTTGTGATGAACTGATTTTACTAATTTCTTTAAAAATTAAATTAGAGGGGTAAAGCCCCACCTTCTTTCAAATTTAAACTGTGTTCATTTCCACTATGTAGAGGAAGTAGGGTGATTTCTGGTTTTTGTTGTTGTTGTTGTTGTTGTTGTTATTCATGAACTGAGTTTGCAATGGCCCCAGCAGAACACATGAGAGAACAGTCTCTGGCACTGGGAGTCCTGAGGTCAAGGACTAGCTCCACCAAGATGGACTGCCTGAAGTAACTCAGCTTCACTGATGCTACATTTTGTTCTCCTTGTTCAGTGGTGATAATATTGTGTCTATTTCCTGTCATGATATGGCGGCTCAGTGACAGCATTTTGTTGAAGCCTTCAGCACCAGCACCACCTATGTACAGTAGAGCAGGCACTATCTGGGGTTTCTGCTTGCTGGCTTTACAGTATATCTCAGAGGGATTAACATTTTTTTTTCATTGAATCCTGAGAATTGACAAACCCTCGTTTTGAATGAAGGGGCGATTTAATGCAAATATAACGTGATACTCTTTCTGTGGCTTTCTGCCATGTAAATCATTCACAGCCTACTTACTTTAGGCCCAAAATGTCATTTGCATATTGGAGAACAACAAGAAGTTCTGACATTTCCTTGGGAACAGCACAGGTCACTAGAGTGTGCAGCCAGGTGTCCCTGAGTGGACCACCTGGTTCAAGTTCTAGTATCTGGTGTCATGTTCATTTGATACAATATTGTGCAAATTCCATGTCTTAATTTCTGAATAAATAAGTTGTGGTTCATAAATTGGTATTATAATGGTGTTTAACCAACACCAAACATACTTATGTAGAATACTTTCTTGGGAAGTTAACACATAGGTAGATATCAGTGGTTTTCTCCTGGATAGGTATTTTTTCATGAAGGACATTGGTACATATGTGGGCATAGGAGAGGGATGAATGCAGGACATAGGACAGTGGATAAGAGAAATGCAGAATGGGAGAGATAGTAGGTAAGGGCAAGTCTTCATTGCTGTATATAGAAGTGGTCCTCCCTCTGCTCCCTCTTCTGTACCTTTTATTTTTTTGGGGAAGGGCGTCTTTCTGGCAGCAATCTTTCCAGTCCTGAATATTGTGAATCTTTATATTTAATCCTAGGCCCTTTATTCTTTTTGAGCTAACTCTACAGGTGTTTTTATCATGCCATGATTTAATACCACAGAGGTGCTCAAAGTGCCCCACTGTTGATCCTTAAGACAGACACCTGCTGTGAGGGGAGGAGGTGTGCACTCCAGCCTACAAGTGATTTGTTCCTCAGTGCATGATGAAGCAGTGTCACCTGAAGGCTCTTCATCAACTGAGCTCCTGGGCCATTTATCTGGCTTCACAGCCAGGAACCCTGAGTCATTCTGGACACCTCCTTTTGTCTTAACCCTATGTCCAGCCCAACATTAGTTCCTCCAAGTATAGCTCCAATCTGTCCACCTCTCACCACTGCCCCCATGTAGGCTGCCACCAACTGTTACCCAGACTATCCACAGTCTCCTAACTGGTCCTCCCACCCTCTCTCTACATTCTGCACATGAAATCACACATTTAAACATGCACATATGTTCCTCCACACACAGGTTGCTTAAAGTCATTCAGTGGCTTCTCATTGCTCTTTAACCCCATATTGTCAGAGGAGCTGCAGGGAGTTCTATCTCTCTGCCTCACCCTCCCTTTTCCCTGTCTTCCAGCCCCCTTGTCCTCCAGTGAGTTTACTTTTTACTGCCTTGTCTGTTCTCTTTCCCTTCACTAGAAAGTTCTCTGCCGGATGTTCAAACAGCCTCTTCCCTGCTTACACTGTTTCCACTTATGTCACTTCTTTGGTAGAGATTTTCCAAGCACTTCTTGTACTCTCTTACAGCACATTACAGATTTTTTTGTAGCTCTAATTTCAATACATAATCTTCCTTGTTAAAGTTATTTAATATTTGCCTTTCCTGTGAGACTCAAAGCTTCATGGAGGAAGATACCTTGATTATTTTTATGACTTTAAATTTTTAGAGCAGCTTTAGTTTTCCAGAAGAAGTGGGGAGGGGGGTAGTGGTTCCCTCATGCCATGTAAGGTCCCATCATCCACAGAGGTGCTTTTGTTACACTGATGAACCTTCATTGATGCTTCATTAGCTACTGGTGTCCACAGCAGGGGCTCAAAAGTACAGTTCTGATGTGAGTTCTAGCATGGTGTTCTCCACACATTTGTCCAGATGACTTTTTGCTCACATATTGCAAATATTTTCTGAACATTGATTTTTTTCACCCTTTTCAAACTCAGACTTCTTTGAGTTTCCCTCTATTCTGCTTTCTGATGCCCCTGAACCTGGTGTCTAGGAGTGGATTGGACTCTCTTCCCTCACTTATGGCTTCTAATCACCTTTTAACCTCTACTTCTTTTCTGGTTTTAGTCTCCTTTTAAATGATACTTTTTTATTTTGAAAATACATTTGGAAGCTGTGGCTGTAGCTCAGTGGTAGAGCACCAGCCTTACATGTGGAAGGCACTGGGTTCAATCATCAGAGCCACACAACAGTAAGTAAAGAAAGATATTATGTCCATCTACAACTAAAAAAAAGTGGGTGTCTATTCCGCTATCAATATCTTCATTGATATTGTTCCACCCAGGCAGATATATGTTCAGATGGATAAGTAGACTTCTATATACATGATATTTAGATAAGTAGGTACACAGGTATTGGGATGTGGTGTATGTATTCAATGTAAAAGGTCATTCATTGCAGCATTTTTAAAAATAGCTGAAGATTGAAGATCACCTTGAAGATAAGGAAAAGAAAACATGAATGCAGTTGATGCTGAAAATCAGGTAGAACTGAAAGAAAATACAAGACTTTATTAATCAAGTGTTAGAGCTCCAACACACACTTGAAGATCTCTGTGCAAGAGTAGTTGCAGTTAAATAAGAAAATCTGAAGCTAAAATCAGAAAACCAAATTCTTGGGCAATATATAGAAAAAAGTCATGTCTGCTTCTAGTGTTTTTCAAACAACTGACACAAAAAGCAAAAGAAAGGGATTAGTTTTCCTTCTGTTTTATGCTATTTCATTTTTTTCCCTTTAAAACTAGGATAGATTCCAAAAAGTACAGTACCTTTGTTTGTGGCTTCCTTGAATGTTTATGAAAATAATGGCAGATCTAGGCAAAATTAACTGCATAGCAGGGACTTCCATGAGTTTGTGTATTATGTTAATCTATGAAAATGTGCAAATGTATTGTAGAGATTTTATAATTAGAACTGCATATATTTATGAGACTTGAAGATGAATGTTTTATCAAATTTGCTTTTATATTTAGGTTTATCCCTGTCTTATATAGGCTTAGTAAAATATATAAGAAAAATAACCACCATATTGTGAAAAAGTGACCAAAATCATGTACTGAATGCACAGTTTTATGTACTCTGTACACTATCTTCTGCCTACCATTTCCCTTCCCCTAAGGAAAAAAAAGATGTCACATTTGTAAAATATATTTTAATGGTTAATCACTTATGAGAGTAACCTGACTTTAATTGTTAAAACTCAACAAAAATAAAATACTCTCTGGGCTAGGGCTTGTCCTTTGTGATATTTAATAATGAGAGAGGATTGCTGGTTTCTCTTTAAGCAATTGAAGATGTAATGAAACTATAAAAATGGTCTCATACTGGGAAGATTTTTTTAAAACTTCCTTTTGCACAAAATAACCCACTTGTTACCTGAAAAGATAAGAGTTCTTATCATGTGTGTGTTCAAGATAGAAAATGTTGGGGCAGGAAAGAACTTGGTAAGTACTACTAAGCAACTCCAAATGATTTCATTCCAGACTTGTGTTCTCTCTGTAAGAATAGACTTTTGTCAGACAAAAGATAAATATGAAAGTACATTAAGTTTGAATAAGTTTATGTAAGGCACATATTAAGAAGATCAATTACCATTTGCTATCATGGACAATTACCCAGTAGATCAACTCTTGCAAAATTCCTTGAGAGAGTTTTTTAGTAACAGAATCATGAACACAGAGTAGAATATACATGTACAATAATGGTAATTTTAATCTTAGTGTTTTAGCACTTTATTCTCCAAGATTTTTATGTAAATTCAACCATTTAGTTTGCAGAGGTTTAGTCATTCTTTAATAATTTTTTAAATTTTATTTTTCAGATTCCATTTGGTAAGGGAATCTGTATTGGAAATAATATTAAGATAAGAGGAAAAGAGATCTAACATAGCTTATAGTTATTAATTTGGGCTACTTTTAATTATGGAATACTCTTATATATTAGTGTAAGATTTGATATGTGACTTTACCTGTATGAATATATAATTAAACCATAAACATTCTTCATTCCTTTTGTGACCTAATTTACAAATATTTAAAGTTGTGTTACAGTTCAGTTTTGCTTTTTAATAAAAAAATTTTACAGAGAAGAAAAGAAACATTTTGACATTTCCACCTTATGGAATACTTCAGGGAGGTTTAAAAAACAAACCAGCTTTATGTGAAAGGATAGTAATAGCAAGGTGTATTATCAAATAAAAAGAGGAAGTTATAGAAAAATACCTCTTCTATACACTCATTTGTGGGAAAGGCAGAAACACCACCAATGGCACACATATGCACACACACACACACACACACACACACTTTTCTTTAGTATGTGCAGACCCCAGGCAGTTGTTGATAAACCCAGCTTAATTCCCTCCTAAGATCAGGAGCCATCTCTTCAAAAGTTATAAAATGTATATTTCTGTTTTCTGTAAATACTAGGTTTTGTATTTGGCCTGGCCATATTTTGATGTATTAAACTTGCTTGGAATGCCTGCCCATGCCTTGAACTCACCCATGTCTGGCTTTTCCTGACCATGTATTAACCCTCTCTGAAAACATAATGGTGCCTCGTAAATTCTGATGTTAGGATGTGAATTTATTTCCTAACATGAAATGTTGAGCCATGTAGATCACTAACCTACTATCTGCTTTTGTATTATACTTGTCGAAATCCTGGTTGCTATAAATTCTCAAGACATACCCCCTTTGCAACTTTTTTGTTCTATAAAACCTATTTTCTGAAACTGGGGTTCTGATTTCTAGCCCATGTTGGGAGAGACAGACACTGATCAGCTCTCTTTGTGTATACCAATAGAAGGTTTCTTTAGTTTGATTTAAAAATGGAGTTGGTAGTCTTTTTTTTGCATTTGGGGCTCAATAATGTTCAAGAACCAGCAGCAGTTGGTGCATCTGGAGAAGGAGAAGCCACTTAAAAAAGGACCTGGTGGGAGACTTAAACTTCCAGTAATTCCTTTTTGTGCCATTTCAATACAATATTTACTTTATTCAAAAGTAAATATATATATATATATATATATATATATATATATATATATATAAAAAAGTAAAAAATTTAAAATAAAAATGTTTTGTTTTGATTTTGAACAACTGACTTATGCTGTGCTTTGAGGTTGGGTCACTATCCCCTTCATAGCCATTAGGTTTGGTTGTCTGAACACAGGGAAGACACCTGTAGCATATGTTTGCTTTTGTTTTGTAGGACTTTGTTGGCACTAGGATGTCATGTGAGTATATTGGATGAATACGCTGAAGAAAAGGTGATAAATATGAAGCCCTCCAAAAAATAAGTTGGGTGACAGGCTGTATCCATCTGCAAGGTGCAGTTGGTGTGGCCTTTGCAGATTGAGGGAGACCTGGGTGCCTTGCTTGTATTTGACCACCCACTGCATATTCAAAAATTCATATGAGCTGAATCACAGGTGCTTCTTCATGTCTGTGGTGGAGAGTAGACTCTCTGGTTGCTGAGAGGAAGAGCAAAGCTCAGTGTGTGTTTGAGAGTGTTTTATAAAAAGAGTCTTATTCCTAGTGTTTGTGAGTGTGAGAGCACTTATATCTGAATTTATGACTTTATGTGACTTTCTGTTTCTTATCAATTATTTATAATTTTATTTATTTTTATAAAAAAACTTGTTTGAGGAAAATTATAAAGTATTTTTTATCCCTGTTTGAAGATGATAAAACCAAGCATACACATGCTAAGTGGATCTGCCTGAAGTGCTGTGACCTGTACCTGTATCAATGCTTAACCTTGTAAGCCTCTGCATCCTCACTGCTAACAGTCCTTGAAGTTAATTGCTTCATAGGAAAGTGTTAGATACTAAATGAGCAGGTATATGATGAATGGTAGCTATTTTGTGATGTTATTATTTTCTCATTTATTCTTACTTAAATATTTAAGCCACTATTTCCAGGACACATATTATTCCCCCCAGATTTTTATTGGTACATTATATTTGTACATAATATAGGAATTTGTTGTTATGTATTTATACATGCACACATTATAATAATATCATTTGGCCATATCACTTCCCAGCACTCCCCACTAACTCCACACTTCCCATCCCATGGTCTCTTTCCTTTATAGACCTCACTTTGATTTTCATAAAATCCACTCCTACCTTTCTTTTCTTTTTTTTCTCTTTAGCTTCTGTGTATCAGAGAAAACACATGACCATTGACCTTCTGAGATTGACTTAGTTCACGTAAAGTGATGGTCTCTAGTTCCATCCATTTTAATGCAAATGACATTATTTCTTTTTTGTTTATGGCTGCATTAAGAAAAATGTATATTAAAATTATGTATGTAGCTGAGAAAGGTGGTGCATGCCTGTAGTACCAGCACTTTGGGAGGCTGAATCAGGAGAATCACACATTCAAACCCAGTCTCAGCAACTTAGTCAGGCTCTAAGGAACTCTGAAAGACTCTGCCTCTAGTAAAATATTACAATAAAGGGCTGGGGATTTTGCTCAGCATTAAGTGCCCCTGAGTTCAATTCCTGGTACCAAAAAAGAAATAATAATCTTGTATAAATACCACATATTCTTTATCCATTCATTCAATGATGGACACCTAGGCTGGTTGCATAGCTCGGTTATTGAGAACTGTGCTGCTGTAAACATGGGTATGCAAGTATTACTGTAGGAAGATGAATTTAATTCTACCATCCATACTGAAGAGTTTTATAGCAGGTTCATATGGTGGTTCCATGCCTAATCTTTTGAGAAGTTCTCCATACAGATTTCTATACTTGTACTATTTTGCAATTACACCAACAGTGTATCTGTGTTTATTTTACTCTATATCCGATCTACTATTTATTATTATTTGTTGTCTTGATGATGACCATTCTGACTGGTGTGCAATAAAATCTTGATGGAATTTTTTGGTTTTCCTTTTTCCTTTTTTATTAGAACTTTATGGTTGTACACAGTAGTTGGATTCATCCTGATGAACTGACACATGCATGGAATTCAATTTCAGATCATGACCCCTATTTTATCTCCCATCATCCCTCTCATTCTCCATCTTCAGGTCAGTTGATGTGCATTTCCTTAGTTGCTAATAATGTTGACCTTCTTTTTTTATGTTTTTTGGTCATTTTTGTTTTTTCTTTTGAGAAATGCCTCTTTGATCCATTTGCCCATTTATTAATTGGTTGATTTTTTGGTGTTAAGTTTTTTGAGTTTTTTATATATTCTAGATATTAATCTTCTGCCAGCAATCTGCTAGGATAGCTAGCAGATTTTCTCCTATTTTGTGGGTTCTCTCTTCACTTTCTTCATTTTTTTTCACTTGGTGTGCAAAAGCTTTTTAGTTTAATGACATTTATTAACTCTATTATTTCCTGAGCTTCAGAGGTCCTATTGAGGAAGTCATTGTGCCTAAAAATTGTAGTGTTTACCCTATGTTTTCTTTTAGGAGTTGCATAATTTCTGGTCTAATTCTTAGGGCTTTGATTGATTCTGAGTAGATTTTTTTGCAGGGTGAGAGATAAGGGTATTGTTTTATTTTTCTACATTTGGATAATCATTTGTTTAAAAATTCTGTCTTTTCTCCAGTGTATGTTTTGTTGCCTTTGTCAAGGATCAAATAGATGTCTGCAGATGTGTAGCCTTGTCTCTATGACTTTAATTCTGTATTACTGGTGAAAATTACTCATTATCAGTAACAGGTGTGGGAATGTGGTAAATAATATCATGGAGATGAAAACAAAATATCCCCTGACTCTCTCTGTTGTATCCCCAGGCCACGGGCTCCCCCAGAAAAACATGAAACCCAAGTGGAAATGTTGTACCTGGTGAAAATGCAGCCTTACCCACCAGGGCCTACCCCAGCTGGCTGCACACACCAAGCTCAGTGCTTCCAGAAAGAGCTGATGGAAGCTGTGTCAGGACCTTGCACATTCTTATGTTCTAGATGTGTTTTCCAAACATGTGGACAGCTTCAAAGATGCAATTTTATGGTATGTTTCATACATTTATGTTTTGAAGCAATCCTTTCTGCTCAGTTTCTAATGTATCTAATGGTAACAGATGAGCTATCTGCCATCAAAATCTACTTAAAAACCATATGAAAACATTAATAACTGGGAATTTTACATTGTTCATTTTTCTATGAACTGTATTTCCCATTTATTTTCCCCGCTCTAGATCATGACTTTGGGTGATGTTCTTTTGTTCAGCAGTCTTTGCCTTTGAGTCAAATTGCAAGATCAGTTGCAGTGTTTGCTCACGTACACAATTTTTGTTATTAAAAAGCTCCTTCTATTCAGTTACCCCAAAATTGCTGCTGTTTATCACAAAAACTCCTGTTTATTTATTTTTCTGGTTACAACTCAATCAAGTCTTTGTTGAATTTTGTAAGAACAAAATAATTAGAAGCCAACTTACAAAAGAATTCAATATCCTCTCATTAGAGACATTTATATTCTTTAAGGTTTTTGAAATGTATTTGAAAAAGTCATTATTAGTGCTAAAAATATTAAAAAAATAAATACCCAAACAAAACAAATAAGTATTCCTGTTTCTCTTTCACCTGAATAAGAAAATGAAATTATTAATTTCATGTTATTTTACAAGTATAACATAATTAATTTTTATACTGTTCTCTGTGTGTATGTGTATAGTGTGCGTTATGTGTATGTTTGTGTTTCACTAAAACCTGGGGTACAATTTACCTTGTTCTTTAGTGGATTTTTCACCCATGTAACCTAGTTGGTAAAAGCTGGCTTTCACTTTCAAAATAAATAGTTAAAATAATTATCTTTTGTCATAAAAAGTCTGACTTTCTTTTCTGTTGAATCAAGTGGGTTAATATATGTCCATATAATAACTGAGTTCTGATTTCTAAATTTAAGACAATGCTTACAATATATCTTCTAGAGGAGCCCAGTCCTCTCCCTTTGGTATTAAATAAAAACTCCTCTCATCTGCAGTCTGTATTATTTCTTAATTCACCATGAGATACCACTTTATTTTAACTCCTTTTGCCACAGTTAGGGTATTGATAGCAACTGGCATCAACATGGATACAGGTCATCATAACCAGAAATGTTGAAGTTTCAGAACATTTTAAAGAACTTTGACATCACACTAAGTTGTACTTTCAAACATCTTCTCGGCAGCCAGCTCCACACTTGGAGAGATGCCCTGGAGAAAGGGTGTGCCAACAGACATGTAAGTATTGCCTTATAGATATTATTTGCAATTGCAAAAATAAATATATAAATAAATAAAGGCTATTGGGGGTGGGTGCAATATTCTTCAGTAGGAAAATGAATGATTTTCATTTGCATTTCCCTAGTTGCTAATAATGTTGAACATTAGGTATAAATGTCAATGTAGGCATACACAAAATAGTGTTGAGGATAGAAAAATATGTCTCACCAGGGGATATAAAGTTGAGAAACCATACAAAGGCAGTCACAAACTACATATGTGCACATGTGGAAATTCATTATACACTTAAGGTGCTCTTCCAGGTAAGTCAGAAAATGGTGGACTACTGAGTCAGTGGAGCTCAGATCATTGATTTCAATTTGGGAAAACTGCTATATTTCTCCCTTGACCCATACACAGACATTTGCAGAAGGAGATTCAATTGAATAAGACAGAAGTTTTTGAAGACAACATCATAAGCTATCTTTATGACTATGGAGTGAGGAAGAATTTTTTGAAAACAGAAGAAACACTCATCTTTACTTCATTTAAAACAATAATTCAATGAATTATTCTTGGTGAGGCCTGTTCTCCATATCCTGTGCAATGTGTGGTCATTTCCTTTGCCTTGCTTTATCTTTTCAATCATTCTTGTCATGTGTTGACACTTATTTGCTTATTTTTCACCCTGGCTTCCTTCTGTGTAAAACCCCATGCTTGTGATTAATTGGTCCATAGATACTGTTGAGGAAACAGAAAATCTAATAAATTTGACTATATTGAAAAACTAATGTACATCAAAGGAGATGATCAACTAAGTGAAAACATTAGAAGAGCAACACCAAGACTCCTAAAATCAATTAGATGTTCTGGTAGAATAATTAGCAGAGGGTACAGATAATTCCCATCTAATAAACATGAAAGACACTCAGCCTTACTAATATCAAGACAATGTTTGATAAAATCACAATGAAAAGCTATTTTGTACCCACCATGTTGGCAAAAACTGAGTAAATTTGTGGGACTATTAATTAGTACAACTACTCTGATGACCAATGTAGCCTGATCTCATAAAGCTGGAGAGAACTCAGTTATTTCTTACCCAGACATGAGCCTTAGACAGGTTTTGCATACAAAGCAAACCTGAAAAGACAATTCATTGTAGCATATATTGTAGTAGCAGGAATTTGGTAAGAACTTAAATGTCTTCTGACTTGAGAATCTAAAACTAATTTTTGGAAGTATATATTGTAATATTTGTTAAAACAAATTCATTATAGCTAACTGAGGCTGCAGAACCAATCTCAAACATTGTCTTGAGAAACACAAAATGCTAATGGTGGGCACAGTGTAATGCTGTTTAAATTTTAGAAACATGACTTGTGGCTTAGACTGTTTCCCAGAACCTAGTATGACTAAGAAAATTCCATGTAGTGTTGAACCCCAACAAAAAGAAAAGACCACCAAATCCACCCATTTTTAAATCAAATTAAAGCAAGCTTGCATTGTGTACACAAAAAAGAGCTGATCAGTGGCTGTCTCGCCCAAACAGACTAGAGCTCATCACCCCAACTGACCAGGAACAAAGTTTTATAGCACAAAAAGATGCAAAGGGGAATGTCTTAAGAACTTACAGATAACAGGATTTTGACAAGCATAATACAAAAATAGGTAGTAAGTTAATGATCTACATGTCTTAATATTTAAAGTTAGGAAATAAATTTGGATCCCTACAGCAGAATTTATGAGGCACTGCTGATGTTTCAGAGAGGGTTGTTATCTGGTCAGGGGAAGCCAGGATTTATGAGGTGCCACTAAGTTTTTAGAGAGGCTTGTCATCTGGTCAGGGAAAACCAGCATGGGTGAGTTTAAGGCACAGGCAGAAATTCCAAACAAGTTTAGAAATCACAGTAATTTATAATAAAACATAAATTAACTTTTCATGACTTTGTGATGAGATGGCTCCCAATCTTAAGATGGAATTAGACAGGGTTCATCACTACGAGTACTCAACTTCAAATTTATGGCATTGTGGACATATATGGAACTGTCGAGGTAGCCCATACAAAATTTTTTTATGACAACTCAAAAATAGATTTAAATACAAACACTTGCTACTAGCACATTATTCTTCTTGGTAGTCTTCTTGGGCTGGGATTGTCACTCAGTGGGAGAGCACTTCCCTTGTACATGTGAGGCACTGGGTTCAATCCTCAGCACCATATAAAAAATAAATAAAGGTATTTTGTTCATTTACAACTTAAAAAGAAAAAAAAAAGCTTGGTTTTTCTGTTCTCACAGGTGATGTTTTGTATACATTTTTGTACCAGTTCCACATGAAATATCCCTTAGTTGGAATTTTTCCACAAACTCTAATGTGTCTGTCAGGCAGCCAATTCAGCCAGTCATTCTGGAAAATATTCTCTGACTTCCTCCTACAGGTTAAAGTGATATAAGGTCTGATTTGTATAGTGAAAAACTGTGTTTTCAGTGCCAGAACTCTGTTTCTGATTGTATGGCAGCTATAGTGATGCCAACACAATGCAACTACACGAGAGACTGGGGATGTAGATCAGTGGTAGGGCAATGCCTATCATTTACAGTGACTGCAACTGCTTCTATCTGAGGATACTGGATGGAAGACTCTGGGTGTTTTCCTATTCTTCACAACTTCATATGGTCATTTTGCTTATTTTTAGTTCTATTTTATTCTCTGATTGAAAATATTGAAAAATATCTTCTCAAGCAGGATTTCTGTACATTTTTCTTAGTAATATTTTATTGAATATGTTCAAATAATCTGTATGGTAACAAATGTTGTTTTATATTTACTGAAATATATTAAAATATCCCATTGCCATTGTGGATGAGACCAACTTTATAATTTTGCCAGTTATTTATTAAACTTTATGCATGTGTTACCTTGTTAAGAAAAATATTGGCCTCACGAATGCTGAATGTGGGGTTATTTATAATCACAGTTCTCATTTTCAACATTATTAGTAATTTTTATTCCTTAAGCTGAATGGAAACTGATCTCAAACTTATTTTATTAATAATAAATGTTTAAATATAATTTTATCCACATAAAATGTTTTAAACTTTTATATATATATATATATATATATAATATATATATATATATATATATATATATATATATATATATATATATATATATATACACACACACACTTATAGCACAATAGGATAAAAATAGTCACTTTGGATTAATAAAATTATGGATTTTTTAAAAATTCTTTTTAACATTTTCTTTGTGAAATTGTATTTCTTTCCACTTGGAGGGAAACTACTTTTAATTTAAAAAAGAAAATTATAGTAAATAATCATGAAGAAGTTAACATTTGTGTATTTCAGCTGTGTGATGTCCCTTGTGGGACAGTGTTTCTAAGCTATAAATCAGGACAGGTGGCCCATTTTGTTCTGAAGCCTCATTTTCTGAATCTTGTTGGATTCAAATGGAAAATTTCATCCCCACCCTCCTTTTTGGCAAAAAGTAAAATTATTTAAATTTCAAAGTAAAGTATAAGAAAAAAGTCAGTCTTTGTTTCATTTCTGCTGAAGATTAGCTGTAAGTAACAGCAGGAACTGTCCCTGGGGAGTCCTCTAGTCAAAAAAAAGGACTCTTACTTTCGGGAGAGAGTGGGGTGATATGAAAAGGTCATCAGAGCTAGCTACAATGCTTCTAAATTTCCATGCTTTTTGATAATTTTAGTAACAATTTTAAGAAGTACAATTTGTTATTTGAGAATTATATCACTGATTTACATTGGTGACTGTATCCTATTTTATGTTAATCCACAGTGAAGGTGATGCTGAGCAAAATTTTAAAAGATCTGACAAAATAAATAGTGTAAGTGATTGTGTACCTAGAAATCAATGGAATACATTTGTGGATTCAAAATTCAAAGCAGTTTTTAATGCATTTATGGGATTTTACTTTTATATACAAAAGGCTGATATCTGTATTCAATTTTTATCTTGTTATTTTAGAAGATATCTTAAGAATTTATTAGATTTGGAAGAAAAGATTATTTTTAAGTTCAATCTAATTTATTTTCTTTCTTTCTAGATTTTCATTTTGCTAACTATCATTGTCATTGCTTCCAAGGAATAAAATTTTATTGTGAAATGGATGAAATCTAGAATGTCATTTTCAATGATAAGTTCCCAGCTTCTTGATGTCCAGGTCATAACTTTTTGTACTTGTGGGATTATAGAAAAACTACCCATTTTCAGGAAAGTAGTCATTGCATGGAGACAAAAAGCCACCAGCACATAAATGGAGATAAGTAAATAGATGATAGATAGATAGATAGATAGATAGATAAGTAAATGATAGATAGATAGATAGATAGATAGATAGATAGATAGATAGATAGATAGATAAAGAGAGAAAATATTTGGAATTAGATTTTTTAAAAATACTTAAGTTCCAAAAAGCATGAACTAGCAACTGTGTTTTTGTTAATATTCAACAACATACCATGTGAACATCAGAGACTCTGGATTCCTGGACATCTCCACCTGGGTCAGGAGCTTGCTGAGGGCTGCTGGTGAGGCTGCAGCTCATCTGATGATGTGTTCACAGAAGGGGCCATCTGGAGTCATTCCAGGCAGTGGTGGGTGCACTCTGTTTACTGGCTAACTGTGACAAGGACTCTTCTGTCCCTCTAGGCCTAGCAGTGGCACCAGGACAATGAACACTATGGGCACTACTGGCAGGCAGGTGATGTTGTGGGTTGCATGATTGACACAAATGAACACAACATGATGTTCACACCAAATGACAAAATCCTGCTGGATGATTCAGGTTTCAAGCTGGCATTCAAGGACTTCAATGTTGGTGATGGAGAGAGTTATCATTTGGTTCATTTTTAAGTTTGTGGTACAGTGAAACTATGGTTCTTATGCCTGATGTTTGAGGGTTTGTGAACTGATGAGCTGGGACTTTGCAAATTGGATCAGGCACCCTTGAAATATCTGTAACAGAAAGGCTGTGCTACTAGCTTGGATTTTGATAAGGTAGAAATGTCTTTGATGAGTGTCAGGTCAAAGGATGGAGTTCCACAGTCCTGGAGGGCTCAATTTTAATTCCCCTGGTTAATGAGCTGCTTGTAGCCTTTTTCTCTTCAGTTCACAAAACTGCAATGAGAATCAACCATGAATTAGGCCCTCTGCTGAAAGCTGAGGTAACTAAGAAGAAAACAACCTGGTCCTCTTTTTATGTAGATTACAGTGTGCCAGCAGAGGGTGTTGCTTGCATAACCTCTATGGTACAGAAATGCTCCATAGGAGCTCCATGCAGAGGCAGTCTTCTGTGGGCCATGAGACAGGTCTTGGATACCAGCTGTGCAGTAAATTTGAGGACCTTGGCAAAGCAAGGGAGAAGGCACTTGTCTTTCAGAGATGTACTTCTATGTGGTGGCCAATGGCCACATGCACCTGTGTAGGTTTAAATTAAAACACATTAAAAATTGCCCTTCTATGTCACACTAGCTACATGTCAAGTGCTCAGTACCCATGAGTGGCTGGTGGTGACCTTAAGTTCTAAGCTAAGTAGTTTGCAATTGGGAGTCATTGTAATAAAGCTACAGTGAACACTTAATACATCAGCTGCCTTTGTCAGTACCTCTGAATATTTTTTTTTTGTGATTCACCAGAGGTTGAATTGCTGCATATATTCTGTGTCTATTTTATGGTCCCCTAATAAGACAGAGTAGTGGTGCCATATATAAATATTGATCAAAGAATTGTAAAGAAGAGGGCAGGTCTCATTGCATTCCAACCATTTGGACTTGAATACTTTGAATCATTGCTAAGTGGATAGGCAAGAAGCAGTATTTCATGCCCAATCAGATGCAAGGTCCAAATCAGATGCCATGCTCACAAGTTCATGACTACTGTAGAACAGCTGTGGAGACATCCTTATTGGGTTTTGATGTGGTTGTAATAAAATCCACTAAAAACAGTGGATCTTTTCCTGCCACCGTATTATCTTGAGTGTGAAACTAGCTATGGAGACCACTGAACCTGTTCTTGTGTGGACAATTAACTCTGCTCTTTTGTGACTATTTATGGTACACTTCTCTGAAGTGTCATTTCAAAATACATATAAAGAAACTGTAGACACTACATTCCCTCCCCCTGGACTTCTGCAGATTCTGATCCTTTTCTTGTTTCTCCAGGTCCTTGGTTTGTTGCCTCCTTCTGCCTGAGAGCCTCAGTGCTGAAGAGCATTGCCAGCAGCCATTTGCCAGTACATCTCATATATGGTTGGCCTGTGATCTTCATCTGAGGATGAGAGGGAGGTTTGACAGAGTGTGGGATGTGGGTGTTCTTTTGTCTTTCGGTTACATTCTTATTTTCTGATTTAATCAGCTTTCTATTGCTGTGACAGTGAAAGTGAAATGTTCACACTTCTGCTGGCAGGTGGAGTCTGCATAAGCTGCAGGAGTCTAAGCTGAGAAGTGTTGCACTTTTTAATGGTGGGCCATGCCCTCTCATGTTGCAGCAGACCCCAGCAGCACACTGTCCATTTCTACTGATTTCTGCATTCTTCTCTTCTGAATTGAACAAAGAAATCTGCAGACAAGGATGAGTAAGGGTAAGAATAGGATTTATTGAAGAATAAAAACATGAACAGTACTCTCAATTTGTGAGAGGGGAACCAGTGAGAGGTTTCTGTCCCCCTGTGCTAGTGTAGGGGAGTGTACAGCACTCAGGTTAATGTTATTATTCTGTACTAATGCCATTTAGGCTTTGAACAAAATACCATTTCTGCTGATCCAAACTCACCGTAATTAGAGTGAGGACACCTACTAATGCTATTGCTTATCCCTAAATCCCATTTACATTTTCCTTACTTTCATTTTCTCTTGGCCTCTTCTCTTGGCAAGAAGTTGAGATAGTGAACCTCATTGGCTCAGTGTGTGGGACAGGATGTGCTGATGTTCTGTTGCCGCAGCATGGCCTAAAGAAAGAGTCTGCACCTCGGCCAGCTGGTGTTAGTTGTTACTGGGATGACAGGTCAGTGTGCCTTGGCTCTCCTGCAGGGATGGCACACTGTGCCTCATGCCCACATTCACAAATGATGTCCAACCCACCTGAGGCTGCCATTCTACCACTGTTTCTCCATTCCACTGCTAGGCTGCAATTTCTCTGCAAGGACCATGGGTCTGAGTGCACAGCTTGGTGGCTCAGGACCCATGTCAATGGTCACCTTATATAAATAACATAGATGGAGTACAGACTAAGAGATGGAAGATGGTGGAATGAAAACAAGCTGTATTCCAGGCTGTGATGTGTTTCTCTGTATGGTCTGTGAAGGATGGATTTCATTAACATTTCTTATTAGACATTCAGAGTGGCTTAAGGACTCAGAAATTTTGGTACAATAAACAAAAATGAGGGACTACATCAGTGTTGGCTTGGCTGCCCTATGACTGCCTCTGGTGCTAATTCACCACAAACAGTGGGGGGGGGGCAGAGTTTGGGTTCAGAAACACCTAAAATGGTAAAAATGCTGCCTGATCTAGCTGATGCAGAGACTTCAGTGTGTGTTGGAGCTGGAAAATTATGTTCTGTATCTCGGATGTCCTCTGGGAAGTGAAGCACGAACCATCTCTGGGTGAGATCACTGCCCTGGTGACTGGGGGTCTTAGGATATGTGGGGGAAACAGCTGCAATATCTTGGCCAACACCTATAGAGTGACAAAGGTGTGGCCAATTGAATGAAATAAGCACAGAGTGGACTTCACCCTGTGTGATTGAAGTAAGAAGGGAAAAGGGGAACTCAACTAATTTGTCCTTTGTGTCTGGTGGCTCATGTAATCAGTTGAAGTGGGCTGGGAGTGTGAGCTGTCAGGGTGAACATCTCAGGGGCTAAACCCATAAATGCTGTGCTCATGGGCAGCAGTCAGTAGAGGATTGGCCCCTCTGCCCCACAGGTGGTTTTCTAGGGAGTCTCCTGAGGACCAGACCCATATCAGAGATGGGCTACTGTCTACCCAAGGTCCTAGTTGATCTAATCTATCCCAAAGTTCACAACCTAGCAAAACCCTTCAGGTCTGATTAGACCTAAGCTCCACCTGCTGGAACTCCTTTCACTGAGTGCTGGAGAAGTGGTACCCTGAGTATACCCAAACTGAGTACCACACTGTGTACCAGTGTATCAAACTGGGGTGAATGGAGAAAATACCACTGAGAATACTTCATAACTCCTCCCACCTCATACTGGTGATAAGGGAAGCTGAGTCTTATATCAAACACCTCAATCTCAAGCCATTCCAACTGGCAACTCAGAGAGCAACACAAGGACAGAATGGTGTTAACACCTCTTACCCCTTGCTCTGACAGTACTTAACTCAATAAGAAATGAAAAGAAAGACACTAGGGAATAGAAAGTGACCACTGAATCCAATCAACTATTTTGACTACCTCGGTGAACATAGTTTCTTCATTCTAAACTAAGATGTGGAGTTTTCTAAATTTTCATTTATATTTATTTTTCACTATTTTTTTCTCACTAAAAAAATTAGTGGTAGGAATGTGTGTGCATTTTCATGTGAATTCTGGATATGCTGATTGGTTCAGGGACATATATAAATACATTTATTGCTTCTCTAATTTTTAGCATTTTTAAATGTACCTATTGTTTCCTAGAATTCTCTAGAAAGTGTTTGGATTTTGGATTATATATTTTGGTTTCATTTTATACCAGTGTCCTTTGATTTCTTTTTTTTCCTCTCGTTTCTCATTGTCTATTCTTTTACTAAGGGCCAAATTCTTTTGCTCTTTCTCTCTTTCCCAATACCTTGCTGCTTCTATTTTCCCCCTCCTTTCATAGAGAGAGAATATGCTGCATCTCTTCTGAATTCTCTGTTCAGTTTTTGAAATTGAAGACTTTTTCCTAACTTCCTAAAATGTTTTCTTCTTACCTAATCAACTGTATATCTAACATCCTTCAGAACTGATAGGATTATATAACCACTGGTGGAAACTCTCAGGAATCTTTGGATGATTAATGACAGAAAAATGAGTTCAAATTGTTATGGCAGAGCAGGCAAAGAACGCGGGAAGAATGATCTAAAAAAGTAAGAAGTTCAGTGGCAGATGGCCTGAGTCAAAGCTCCATCTGGTTGCTGGTGAGGAAAGCAGAAATGATCTCTCCTGACCTGCTTGTGGACTTCTGATTGGGTGTCATATTTTGGATAGCTATGACTTCATAGTGACAGGATGAACACTATCTCCCTCTTCAACCCTCTCTGGTGGTTTCACCTTGAGTCCTGACCTATACAGCCTGACTGATCACAGACCATAGACCATCAGTGTGTCTTGGAGGATGATGTCTTCTGATTGGCCAGGTTTCAGTCAAGTGACCTTCTACCTCCCAGGTCCCTTTGGAACATCTCACCATGTTTCCTGGTGGAGATACCTGTGAGCAGGGTTCAGGGTGGAGATGCTGTATCCTATGTGCTGTGCCCATTCGTGCTGACATCTCACACCCCACTGTCTCCTGTGCACAGAGGAATTTATGACAGCACTTCTTCCCTTCTTACATGTGTTTCACCACCACCGTGTAGTATGGTTTCCTTTGTAAAGGTTGAATTTGTCTTTTGCTCCTGGCTCCTAGACCTGCACCTTGTGTTATGTGACATCAGTTATTCAGTCAACAATTATTCACTGAGCACTTGTTCTTTGTAAAGTCATCATTAGTTTCTGGATCCAGAATCCTGAGGAATTATAATATTCCTGCTCTCAAGGAACTGAGATGGTAGTGGAACTACTTCAAATTTTGGAAGTCAAAGGCAGGTGGGTGAGTCCATGTGAGAAAAGGGGTTAAATAATCTATGAGCATACATAGAAGTGCAGGAAGGTTGATAGAGATAGAGCCTATGAGGAGGTGGCAATGGGAAGTAAGGGACAGGTCATGTGTCCATTAGAGGATAAGTGTTCCAGGCAGAGGGCAGCTATACCAATGTTCATGATATGGGACAAACACAAGCTTCACAGAGAACAGGTGTCCAACTCTTTATTATCAAAAGCCAGATAGTCAATATTGCAGCTTTTGAGGGCCATATACCCTTTTTGACAACTGCTCAACTCTATCACTGTCATTGAAAAAGAGACATTGACAACCCCTAAATGACCTGGTATGAATGTGCTCCAACAATGACTTTTTTAAAGGACACTGAAGTAGAAATTTTATATCATTTCTCTAGTCATCATTTAGTGTTTCTTTTGGGTGTTTTTAAGTAGAAAATCTGAGCTGGAAGGCCTGAAAATACCAGTGAAAATCCCATTTGGCCTAAAGTCTGTGATGTGCACACTCCTGATTGCAGAGGTGTGGTAAGGTGGCTGGTGAGGTAGCAGGGCAATAGAGAGGAAAGCAGCTGGATATGTGCTCAGCAAGATAAACAGGGCACACCATGTGATCTTGGAGGCCATTATGGAGCTGTTAATGTTCCAAAATCCCCTGGAAATGCCTGTCTGGATTTTTACCACCTACAGTGTTTCTGGCCAGCAGGTGTCACCCAAGTAGTCTTCCAGGAAATAAGCTGCATCTTAGCAAGAAGCAGAAGGGTGATTGCAGGCCTAAACTATGTGTTCACCATGTGTCTAGAGGGAATCCCTTTTCTTCTCTGGGATTGTGCCTTCTTGTCAACACTAGGTCACTGGGGGAAAGTGATCTCCAGTAAGCCTCTTGGCTCTGGCAGGCTGTCATTGGTCTTTGCACATTTCTTTCCAGGTAAGTCTGACCTCCAGCACCCCATGGTGCTGACAGCCTCTGATGCTCCCAGGATGCTGCTGACCTGAGCTGAGTACACAATCAGACAATATTGGGTCTGGATGCTTCCCCCTCATTGGCTGCTGAGGATACACAGGGCAGAAGATCTGAGCTGTGTCTGTAAGATCCAGGAGTCTATGTTCCTTTGGGGTACCCAAATGCTACTGCTGCTCCCACCAGAAATTTGCTTGGAGCTGCTTATTACCCCAGATATGATTGGGCCTCTGAGAAGAAAGTGCAGGAGGCCCCATGGAGGGAGGACAGGGGGATGTGAAGGCTCATTGAGCCCATCCACCTCCTGCCTTCCTCTCATACCTCTTTCAACCTCCCTTTACCACACTTCGTTTGCCCCAGGTGAAATGGGCAGTGGCTCCCAGGGAGCATGGACCACAGAGTGTGTTGTTAGGGCACCATGGGATCTTTTTGAACCAGGTCCAGTGGGATGCCTTTCATTCTCTTCAGTGTGGACCCTGTTCATCTTCTTTTGGGAATATTTGACTGCATGAGTTCATTGTCACTGTCACTGACTTGTCAGTTCATTCAGGTACTTCACACCTTCTGAATTCATTTTACCTCCTTTATCCAATATGTGATCACCAGAGAGAAGAGCTGTTCATGCACTTCCTTCCTTTGATGGCACCTCCCAAACCACCTGAGAGGCAGGAAGGGTGAAAACGATGACTTCAATGTGGAGAAGAGATTATCAGCCTCCACTCTGGAAGTCACATAATAACAATCTTTTTGGGTTTTATTGTTCAGCAAATTTTAGTTCATGCTGATTGGTGGAGCCTCAACTCTCTTCTTCCTCCTCGCTCAGTGAATAAACTCCTGAAATGACACCCTGCATCACATTTCATTATGTCACCATGAAAGCATACTTATTGAATTATCATTCAAAAAACTATGATCTTGGTAATATCTGATCACATAAAGAGCAACAACACTGTATGAGCGTTCTCTTAAAACTAAATGCTCTCAGTTTGAATACTGTTTCACAGATTTAATGCAACTGAGTTTGTGGTCTGCCACATTATCATAGGGAGATATATACTGACTTCTTGAAATAATTACTGTAATGAAGATAACACTGAAGGAGAAAAGGAATATGATTTTTAGTAACTCTGAAAATAGGCTGAAATTTAAAAATTATAATAGTACTCATACCTTTCTCATCTTATTGCCAAGCAGCAGGAAATTTGATAAAAAGGAGAAACAGGATTGAAGGGTAGAGATGTAGAGTAAATTAACTCACTACCTGATATTATTGGAAGGAAACACTCACCTAACTAGAGTTTAAATTTGGGTAGAAGTGTGGCTTGTGATTTTAACTGACCTCCCCAAAATAATTCTTTTCCATTTTACACTTGGAATGTATGCAAGATTTTGAAATGTTTGACTGACTCTCAGATCTTTGTGTCTAACCTAAAAGCATCTGTGATGCTGAAGGCTAAATGAACAACAGCATAGCAGTGTTAAAACAAAGCTTAACTGATATGACTTCACAGGTGCCCCCTATATCTGTATTGTGGCTATGTTGCTAATAGTTTTATGATGACTATAGATCATATTCAGTTCTCCATGCTTAGTAAAATATACAAAGGCCAAAAACCTGCCAGGCTTTTACTGAAATTTCATAATAAATTTGGCTCATTATCCCAGCCGTGGTAGAACATACCTGTAATTTCTGTGACTCAGGAAGTTGAGGCAGGAGTATTATAAATTTGAGTCCAAACTATGGAATGTAGGAAAACTCTGTCTCACAATAAGATTTAAAGGAGGCTGGAGATATAGGTTGGTGGTACTTGCCTAGCATGTGAGAGGTGCTGGAATCCCAAGTACTGTAGGGGAAAAATCATCATTACTGTATGACAAGGATATTCCATCCTAAAATTAGGTCTAGATTATTATTAAGAAAAATAGACAGACCAAAAATGTACTTCTGTGAGCCAGTAGTCATGGAGCTAGTGACTACCCCTCAGCCTGTGAGCAGGGAGATTGTGTGAGAATCTATTTGCTATCCTCCCTGACAGGAGTTTGAGGAGGGTTTGGGGGACACCCAGCAATCCCACTCCTAGGTGTGGAAAACAAAGATAGACACTCACACAATAATTTGTATATGAGTGTTCAAGTAGCCAAAAGGTACAAGTGACTCAGTCAACTAAAAAAAATGATTAATAGAGCATATCCCTCTAATGGAATGTTGTTCTGCAATAGAAAGAAATGGAGTACTGATAACATGCTACAACATGAGTAAACCTTGAAAATATAGGCCAACTCAAAGAAACTAATCACAAAAATACAGGGTCTCACTAAGTTGCTGAAGGCCCTAATTTTATCCTTGATGAAGGAAGGGACACTTGGCAATTTGTCCCATGTGCATACCTCCACTCACCTCTCCAGGAACAGTTAGAGGCAGGCTTACTGAAAAGTCCCTAGGAGCAGCCAGGTTTCACAGCATGCTTACCATGGTTCATACTCCAAGTTCCCTGGGGCCACAATATCTTTTAACTCCTGTTCCTCCAGCAGCTCCTCCAGACAGAAGGCAACATCTTCCAGAATATTCGTTATCATGCCATGCCATTGCTCTGCCCAGACTTCTCCATTCCTGCCTTCCTCTAGACCTCACCAGAGAGCCACCTCACCAGAGTTGCTCAGGAGAAAGCTCACTGCTATCAGGGAGCAGACCCTGCATCCTCCAGGATGTGCTGTCTTTAGAGGCATGGGCTAATGGAAGAGAGGGGACTGAGGAAAATGTGCATCATGTTATATCACAAAATTTTCCTATGGGTACATAAAGTATATTCATATTTTGAGTAGAGGTTTACATGTCCCAAAGAAAGTTGTCATTTTTTGTTTCTAGGAATCTGTCACTTTAAATCACTCTAAGAATAGGATGCCACATTTGACATATTTTTGACCTTCATAAAGTTGTATGTTGAAAAAAGAGACAAAAAGTAAATAAAATTTGGAAGTTGTCTTCTTACCCAATATTAATATAGCTAATGGAATAATGACTCATTTATCAAAAATTTCAGGCAAAAATTTATGAACAGCATTCCAAAACCTACCTAAATGAATCCTCAAATGGACACCTCACCAAACTGGATATCCCAGGATGTGGGACCACCTAAAACACTTATTGAAACCAGGTCACTTGCCATCCTCACTTACAACCCATCTAAGTGAGAACGCAGAGCTCCATCACTGGCACACCTCAGATGTTTATTCTCCATTTTAAATGTTTTATTGTGGTTAAAATATACATAAAATGAAATTTGCTATGTTAACCATTTTTTTAAAAATATATATTTTTTTAGTTATAGACAGACACAATACCTTTATTTATCTGTATGTGGTGCTGAGGATCAAAACCAGGACCTTGTAGGATCTAGGTGATCACTCTATCACTGAGTCACAAGCCCAGCCCTCAATTTAAAAAAAAAAAAAAAACAACAAATCCTTCTACTCAATATCAGCACTCTCGGGTCCATAGCACATTTGAGGAATATTGATATCCCTGAGTATATAAATTTAATTCATAAATGAATTCTACCATACCCATTTTCTCTATTGTAGAAGATTAGATGCTTGCCAAGTGCTAGGAAATATTTCAGGCCTTTGATAAAACCACAACAGAATCAAAGAATCCCTGTAATGAGTAGAACCTTAGAAAATAATTCAGATCTAATTATTGTTGTTATATATTTTTTGCTTCTATTTCTTTGATAATAGAAATATACTTATTTCCTTTTTAGATTATTGATAATGGTTATTAAGACATAATCATGGCTTGGAGTTTGGCTCAGTAGCAGAGCTCCTACCCAGCATGTGTGAATCACTGGGTTTAATTCTCTGAACTACATATAAATAAATGCATAAAGTAAATGTCAAACAACAACTAAAAACGTTTACAGATAAAACAATCATATACCTATTAGTTTCAATCACTGATGCTATATTTCTCCACATAAATCATGTAAAAAGGACTATTCCTCTAATTATGACAGCTCAAATATCAGAGCAGGACTCTTCTTGTGAGAATTTTGATTTTTACAATAACAGCCCAATTATTTAGGTAAAGTGCATAAAAATATGTACTGTGTATATGACTTCATTTTTGGACTTAATACTTCCTTATTTTCCTATAAATTGCCGATTTTTTAGATTGTTTTATTTAACTGTCATTTTCAGAGCTGTAACCAAAGTTGGAAGCTGATTCAATAAATGGTTTAATATTTAGAAGAGCCTATCAGGTTTTTCTTCTGAAGCTATAAGTATTTATAGGAATGTATCATGGTATTTAGACATTTCAGTTCTGTTTTCAACCTGAAATTACCTTACTTTCAGTTTCTGGGTGTCAAACTTGAAATATACTAGCAACTATTCTCTTATCGTACTTAGGGCAGAAGTAGTTCTGGATTAAAATCAGTAGGGGATCATCTGTCCATTTTATACAGACCATGAATGTAGACTTGTCTTCCACTCATTTAGATCAAATAATGTTTTATACTGGAAAGTAAAAATTCTAGGATTGATTTAACCACCAGTGTTACTCTTGAGGGAAAATAGATTAGATTTAATTAACTTGTAGAGTTTTTTTTTTTTCAATGCCCAACTTTAGTTTAATCATGGACTCAAGTATCATTGAAAATCTTCACTGGCTATCAATTGTGATAAAGCTGCTGCTTATATTTAAGAAGAAAATTATATTACCACATTTATTTTAGACTTAAATATATACCCTACAAAAAACTGAAAAGCATATTTAACACTTGAAAAAAAGCTTTCACTACTAATTCTTAATTAGGGTATTTTTAATAAGTGTTCTTTCTTGATCTCTATCAGGGAAACATTGTCTGAAGTGTTGTCTCTGGTCGGGTGCAGTTTTGTAAATTCTTATTTATTTGCAATGATATAGAAATTGAGATTAAAAGCTTCAAACATTTATAGTAGTTTAGTAGAGTCATTTTATGACTATGAATCTAACAATAACGAAATTTGGAGTTATGTCCTTGTTTCTTCATTTCAGTGTCCTAATAATTAATTTCTATTTTAGAAATGTCTCCCTGAAAACAAAACAAACAAACAACAACAACAGAAAAAACGACCAGGAAACTCCCTATATCAGTGAACCACAGCAAAATGGGTATAAAATAAAGAAGATATAAGGGATAACAGGGACAGAGTGAACTCAAATTATGGTTTCTAATTTTAAAAGTTTTCTGAGAATTGAATATTTTTTTGTATGTGAAATCTCCTATTTCCTTGACATGTGTAGTTGTGTTTTCTGATTTACTCTTAATATACTCTAGTTATTTTTTTTAATGGAAAAGCTAGCTGATTTTTATTATCAGTGCCAAACAAGAATTTAAATCAATTAAAATCTTTTATTAAGCATAAAGTTACTTTCACATTTGCTACAATCACAGTAAATATGTTTCTTTGTATAAAGGTACAGCCTTTGTTGGAGTTTAAAATATCTCCACCTGCAAGATTATATACATATATAAAACCCCATTTATTGCTTATATAATAGTACATTAATTAAATTCAATGTTATACTCTCTAGAATAAGATAAAATGGAAATAATTTACTCATAAGATTCATATTTAAACCATCTTTATTTACAAAATATTATCATAAAATTTATATTTTCACTAAGCTTCAATTGGAGCAAAAGTTTAATCACTTAAATAAAAGCAATTACTTAAATTAAAAATGAGAGATAAATTACTTTTGAAGGCACATACAAAATATTGTCAGGTTTCTTGTTGTGCTTCTGGATGTTCAGTAGCAGGCTAATTTAAAGGTAGAATCATGCCTGAAGGGAATTCACTTCTACTTTCAGAATGCAGGGGTTGGAGGTGGGGGAAGAAATCCAGCTCTTGTGGGGAGATAATGAGGAAAACTCTGAGGTCCCATTGGGAATGGAGGGAGTGGTGGGCCTGGTAAAAAATATTCCCAAGATGCTCCATACATGTTTCCTGGAGGAGGTGGAGGGAAAAAAGTGTCCTCTTCTCATGAACTGACTCCTTGGATCCACTGGAAACAATGGACTTCTGATTGGAGGGAAAGGTGAGAAAGCAAAGCCAGAGCCAGTTGTTTCATTTTCATCAGGGAGAAATGAATCAGGCATATTGGAATCACCAAGATCAACTTTGGTATTATTTCTACTGGATTCAACATCTGAAGACATAGACCCATTAATTTTATCCAAAGTCAGCATGGTGGAATTTGAATTCTGTTGATCCAGATGGTCTACCATAATTAGAATAACATCCATCTTGCCTTTGTAGAGGAAGCTGTGGATAAGAATATGGTTGGCCTGGTGAAGGGATCATTATCTTATGGGCCTGTTGACATGGAGATGCCAGGGGCCCAGTGTTAGAAGATGTTCTCTGAGGATCAGTTAACCTATCAGAGTTTGATTCTCTTCTTTCATTGCTAGTCGGATGGTCCAGAGAATTCTCTGGGCACCTTAAGCCTCTTTCTTCTTCCACTGGCACCAAAAGTGAGAGTATGAGTGGACTCTTCTTTTCCATATAAGAAGGTCTCATTTCACATAAAGGTCAATGAAATAGTGAAGGACCATTTGGGAAATGCTCTTTGCCAAATGCTGTATTTGAAATATCAAATGCAGAAGGATCTTTTTCTGCAAGTTTAAATTTGAACTCCATTTCAATCAATTTTGTCTGTTGTGAGCATTTTGGTTCCTTAAATCATTGAGGTATCTTTCAGCACTCTGAGCTGCCAACTCATTACCATGTGTTTTTTGTCAAAGTACATAACACACCCCTGACAAAAATCTTCTTCAAGATCATTGGCTCACTTTCTATAGGTCTCCAGTGGTTTTGTTGTATGGCTGATCTTTTCTTCCACTTTGGAAAGTTTCTCTTCTTGCTCTACCTGGTAATTTTCCCCTTCTATTAATTTCCTTTGGAGTTCCATTACATTTCGATATAGTTCCATTATGACTTTAAATTTCTGCTGAAGATTCTGTTTCTCAATTTTAAACTGTGTATTTTCTGCTTGCAAAGATTCTTGTTCTGTCTTAAGACATTTAATATATTGTATAACATCTTTCTTTGTTTCAATTACTTCAGATAATAAAGTAAAAATTTGATTTCTTTCTCTTTCTAAAGTTTTAAAATAGGCCTTTAACTTTGCAACATAAACCAGTTTCTTCAAAGCCCCTTTTGGCTGATCTTTTAAGTGAACACAAATTTCTGATTCACTCTCTATTTCCAACTTCAATTTACCATCATCTGTTAGGAATTTTGCAAGCACAAGAGCCCAAACATTCATCTGCAGCAAGTGTTCAGTCAGAGACTTAATTTGATATTCTTTATCTCTTATAACTTGTTCTGCTTGTACTTTAGAGTGTCCAAATGTAATTTTCTGTTTCTTGGCTTTTTCTTTCCACACCTCAATTTTTTGAAAAAGCTGTTTGTAAATTTTCTGAAGTTTGGAATTTTCATTGAAAGCCTCATTTATTGCTATTGTTATTGCTCTTCTTTATTCAATTTAAATATTCTCAAGGTTGCTTTAGCTTGAGATTTGAGGGATTTTGATTCATCTTCTAGGGACTTAATTCTTTTTAATATATCCACCATCAACTCATTCTGTTGAAAATGTTTAGTTTTCTCTTCTTTTAGCTCTTTTTCTAGATAGAATATTTCATCCTCAATTTTAGATATGGACCTGCCCAGGTTTTCATATATTGTCTCCAAATTTTCTGTTTTTACAGATTCCTTCTCCAAGATGACAAACTTCAAAGATAACTCTAAGACTTCATACTGTTTTCCAACAAGGCTAACTTTTTCAAGTAGTTCACTTTTTTCTTCAATTAGTCCAGAAAGTTTTCAAGAAAGCTTTTTTTCTCTTCTAATGTAACACCTGCTTCTCACAGACCGATACTTAAACACAAAAACAAGAGAACAACAAAAAATCCAGTAGTTGTACATATCACCAATTCCCATGTACAGCCATAAGGTCTAGGGTGTGTTTCCCTGTCTTTAGACAAGGCACACCACAACCCTGCTTACTTCTTTCAGGACCACACCCAAGTAGGGCTGAGGGGCGGCTGTTGCTCTTCCATCATACTAAGACTACTTTGGCTATTCCCTCTACAACCACACCATGCTCAACCATGCCAAAACAGGCTGTGGACATTCAGGGCTTTGGTCAGGAACAAAACTGTACCAGGCAACAGAGCAGAACATTGTGAACCAGTGGGGGTGGGGCTGCGGGCATGGGGGCTCCCAGGGGCCTAGCACACTCACACTGCCTGTCAGAGAAGTCTTGGCCCCTTCACTCATCTGTGAATCCTGAAGCAGCACAGGTTCAAGCTTGTTCCAATCAAGCCAGAGAAGAGTCCTCTCCATCTCACTCACCTGATGGTTTGGTTTAGGCGAGGCAAGGCAGAACTTATTATGTGACATTCTGTATAGTCATAATATCACCCAGTTTGATGTCACTAAAATTCTAAAGCTCTGAAAATATTTTAAAGAGCTAGTACATCATATATTTATATTTGTACCACTTGTCCTTTTGTTCTAATGACTCATGTTTCCCTCTCTTCTTGTCCTCTATCATATTTCTTCCTTTCTTCCTTCCTTCCTCCTTCCTTCCTTCCTTCCTTCCTTCCTTCCTTCCTTCCTTCCTTCCTTTCTTCCTTCTCTGTTTTCTTTTTTAGCAGTGTTGGTGGTTAAATTCAAAGTTTAGTACATGCTGGGCAAACTCTCTAGCACTGAGCTACATCTTTAGGCCTGTTGAGCTTTCTATAGAAGCCATGTGAATTATTGGCATAGAAAACCTCTCATGTTAGACTAGTTTAAAAGTAATTTTAGAAGAGGGCAAACATGGGCACCAATCAGTTTTGATAAGTTATTTTTAAGTAGTACAGCATATCTAATGTTTCTAAAAAGAAGGAGCTTAAAACTTGAGTTGGCTTTTATGTCAGTTTTTGTAGACTACTATTTAAGAGTCATCAAAATATTTTTTTTCAGATGTTCTTTTCACTTCTCATAGGATGTAAATACTTCTAGGCAAACTGGTCATTATAAATATATAGCAATGATAATAATAAGTTAGTTTTTGCATCAAATAAAACAGAATAAAATGCTGCATGGGATTCTCACACAGAGACAAGGAGACACCAGAGTATTCAATAGAAAGGAGTGTTTATTTGTGTGCATCCAGCCTTAGTTGACTCTTATCCAAAGGCTGAGCATTTAGTGTAGGGTGTTATCCGTTATATACTCTGGTTAGTTTCCTTTTTTTTTTTTTTTAGAATTTTTTTAAGAGAGAGAGAGAGAGAGAATTTTTAATATTTATTTTTTAGTTATCGGCGGACACAGCATCTTTGTTTGTATGTGGTGCTGAGAATCGAACCCGGGACGCATGCATGCCAGGCAAGCGCGCTACCGCTTGAGCCACATCCCCAGCCCCTGGTTAGTTTCCTTTTACATACTAGCCTTTGTCTTCATATAAGGTAATACACATTCCTGTTTGAGAATTCTATTTCTATACTAAAAATAGTGAGAATGTTCATAGCTGATTTCTGGAGGGCTCACAATGACACAGATGGCATCATATTCTCTTTCCTTTGTTCTGAGATATATGTACCACAAAATGTAGCTCAGTGGTAAAGCACCCCTGGATTCTATTCCCAGTACCAAACCAAACAAATAGCAGATCCACTTCATTTAGGGCAGAGAATTTAGTATTATAATGAGTTAGAGTAGCAAATTTTACCCTAGGTCACATAAAAAAGGAGCTGTGACTGACTTAAGCTGGTTCTTCCAGGCCTTTTCTAAGGAGCAGTTTCTAAAACAAAAAAACAACTTTGAGTGATGTTAGCAGTGAGCAGCTCTCTACCTCCAATCACGAGTGTTTCTAAGTTCCTGCCTGGCAGCTGACCATTTTGCATACTGTTTCCTGGTGTGGAGAAAAGTCTGAAGGGAGGCAGAACTTGACATCTGGATTCCTTGGGGGATCCCTTCCTCTTAGGCTGTTCTAACCAGCTCCCTGACAGCACCTCTAGTATCTAAGATGCAGAGAGTTTCAACTGCCTCTGAAGTTAGGGCATTGAGCCCTGATCCCAGGCCCTCACCTCACTCTATATCCCTTGGTTGTGGTTGTTTTCTAGGGCACCCCAAAGCCCTAATTTTGTAGGATTTCACTTTTATCCCACCTCTATGCCCTCCAGTTCACTGAGGGCTTTGATTGCAGTATCTGGAATTGGGAAGGGGTTTCTCCAGGCAGGAAATTCAGCCTTCCAAGCAGGCTGTCTTGACCTTAATCCTACAGAAGGCAGTGCCCTTGGAGCTACCCGGTAGACCACTTTGGGCTGTAACTTATGGGGTTGAGCCTTAGCAATTGTTACCAGACAGGTTTTTCTCTCTTGTGCCAAGGATCTCCCTCCCTAAGGTAATAGTTACTCTTTGATGGAGGCTAAAGGCTCTCTAGGTGCCAGCCACTCACTTTTCTCACTTCCTTTGACCACTGGTATCAGAATCAGCTTTATCTCTCACAGCCTATTGCCCAAGCCCCAGGTGACCCAGGAGGCTTTAAAGGTTAGTTGCCTTCTGCAAAGGGACACTTTTTTCTGAGAGGCTTCAGTGACAGGAATCACCTGCACATTTTCTTCTAGACCACATTGACAGTGGGGTTGTGATGGGTGCAGTCAGGAATTACTTTAAATCTACTGTTATTTGAGTCCAGAGACTGACCCAGAAACCAGTTTTCCTGGGCTAGAGAAAGCATATTTGGGCACATTATAGAGAAATTGTTCGTCAGGGATACAAAGGGTGTGAGGAAGCTTGAAAATGTCTCTGAAGAACTTTCTGGGACATTTGGTGAGAGGTTACAAGAGGAGAGGCAAGGCTCCTGACCCACCAGCTCATGAGCAATTCACTGTTTAATAGCCATATATTAAAAGCTACATCTTCATGCAAAGGTGACTGCTAATGGTGACTTAAGCACAGAAGGCCAGAGCAGTTCAGATCTTAGTGGGTCCAACAGTGATGTCAGTCTTGCTGGCCACCGACTGGTATGAATCAAGAGGTGGTAGCTAAACCTCTCCAGGCCCTGAGTGTTGGTAAGGGTGGAGATACAATCTAATACAAATAGCTTCTTCTTATTCTGAGACTTCTAACCATTTCAGAGTATCACAGCTAGATTCTGGAATGAGCAGAATCATATGTAATAGAAGAGAAATTGTCACTGAGAGAAGACTTGTGAGTTGTCCAAGTCATACATCTCAGGAGTGTGTCAACCTGGATTTAACTCAGGCATTTTCTCTTGACCCAGTCCCTCACACACTGAGCTCAGGGAGCTGCTCTCCATGGTACATCAGCAGCTCTAGGGGATGCTTCTGGTGACCACTGTGTGCTGTCCCCAGTGGCAGGATTTTGCA